>NC_059508.1:24509819-25170979 GCF_914767665.1 Harmonia axyridis | reverse complement strand
ATCATCATACAGAAAGAAGGGAATAAGAACAGTCCCTTATACCAATGTGGTTTCCTTAGACACGTGTGTCAAGCTTTCGTCCCTGTGCAATACGATGAGAAGTGTTAGAATGAGAAACATTGAAGAAAATAACAAACGAATGAAATCAACAACAGAAGTCAGTCGTGCATTCGTGGTTACAGCAGCAATTGACCTTACCACGTGGGAGATTACAGCTACCTGCGTGACATCCGAGTCCAAGAAAATCAACAATGTGGAATGACTTACTTGGATAATTGATCATTATACAGAAAGAATGAAGTAAGAACAGTCCCTTATACCAAAGTGGTTTCCTTAGACACGTGTGTCAAGCTTTCGTCCCTGTGCAATACGATGAGAAGTGTTAGAATGAGGAACATTGAAGGAAATAACAAACAAATGAAATCAACAACAGAAGTCAGCCGTCCAATTGTGGTTACAGCAGCAATTGACCTTACCACGTGGGAGATTATAGCTACCCGCGTGTCATCCGAGTCCAAGAAAATCAACAATGTGGAATGGCTTACTTGGATAATTGTTCATTAAACAAAAAGAAAGGAAATAAGAACATTCCCTTATACCAAAGTGGTTTCCTTAGGCACGTGTGTCAAGCTTTCGTCCCTGTGCAATACGATGAAAAGTGTTAGAATGAGAATCATAGAATGAAATAACAAACAAATGAAATCAACAACCGAAGTCAGTCGTGCATTTGTGGTTTCAGCAGCAATTAACCTTACCACGTGGGAGATTATAGCTACCTGCGTGACATCCGAGTTCAAGAAAATCAACAATGTGGAATGACTTACTTGGATAATTGATCATTATACAGAAAGAATGAAGTAAGAACAGTCCCTTATACGAATGTGGTTTCCATAGACACGTGTGTCAAGCTTTCGTCCCTGTGCAATACAATGAAAAGTGTAAGAATGAGAAACATAGAAGGAAAAAACAAACAAATGAAATCAACAACAGAAGTCAGTCGTGCATTTGTGGTTACAGCAGCAATTGACATTACCACGTGGGAGATTCTAGCTACCTGCGTGACATCCGAGTCCAAGAAAATCAACAATGTGGAATGGCTTATTCGGATAATTGTTCATTAAACAAAAAGAAGGGAATAAGAACAGTCCCTTATACCAAAGTGGTTTCCTTAGACACGCGTGTCAAGCTTTCGTCCCTGTGCAATACGATGGAAAGTGTTAGAATGAGAAACATTGAAGAAAATAACAAACGAATGAAATCAACAACAGAAGTCAGTCGTGCATTTGTGGTTACAGCAGCAATTGACCTTACCACGTAAAAGATTCTAGCTACCTGCGTGTCATCCGAGTCCAAGAAAATCAACAATGTGGAATGGCTTACTTGGATAATTGATCATCATACAGAAAGAAGGGAATAAGAACAGTCCCTTATACCAATGTGGTTTCCTTAGACACGTGTGTCAATATTTCGTCCCTGTGCAATACGATGAGAAGTGTTAGAATGAGAAACATTGAAGGAAATAACAAACAAATCAAATCAACAACAGAAGTCAGTCGTGCATTTGTGATAACAGCAGCAATTGACCTTACCACGTGGGAGATTATAGATACCTGCGTGACATCCGAGTCCAAGAAAATCAACAATGTGGAATGACTTACTTGGATAATTGATCATTATACAGAAAGAATGAAGTAAGAACAGTCCCTATACCAAAGTGGTTTCCTTAGACACGTGTGTCAAGCTTTCGTCCCTGTGCAATACGATGAAAAGTGTTAGAATGAGAAACATTGAAGGAAATAACAAACAAATGAAATCAACAACAGAAGTCAGCCGTCCAATTGTGGTTACAGCAGCAATTGACCTTACCACGTGGGAGATTATAGCTACCCGCGTGTCATCCGAGTCCAAGAAAATCAACAATGTGGAATGGCTTACTTGGATAATTGTTCATTAAACAAAAAGAAAGGAAATAAGAACATTCCCTTATACCAAAGTGGTTTCCTTAGGCACGTGTGTCAAGCTTTCGTCCCTGTGCAATACGATGAAAAGTGTTAGAATGAGAATCATAGAATGAAATAACAAACAAATGAAATCAACAACCGAAGTCAGTCGTGCATTTGTGGTTTCAGCAGCAATTGACCTTACCACGTGGGAGATTATAGCTACCTGCGTGACATCCGAGTCCAAGAAAATCAACAATGTGGAATGACTTACTTGGATAATTGATCATTATACAGAAAGAATGAAGTAAGAACAGTCCCTTTTACGAATGTGGTTTCCATAGACACGTGTGTCAAGCTTTCGTCCCTGTGCAATACGATGAAAAGTGTAAGAATGAGAAACATAGAAGGAAAAAACAAACAAATGAAATCAACAACAGAAGTCAGTCGTGCATTTGTGGTTACAGCAGCAATTGACATTACCACGTGGGAGATTCTAGCTACCTGCGTGACATCCGAGTCCAAGAAAATCAACAATGTGGAATGGCTTATTCGGATAATTGTTCATTAAACAAAAAGAAGGGAATAAGAACAGTCCCTTATACCAAAGTGGTTTCCTTAGACACGCGTGTCAAGCTTTCGTCCCTGTGCAATACGATGAAAAAAGTGTTAGAATGAGAAACATTGAAGAAAATAACAAACGAATGAAATCAACAACAGAAGTCAGTCGTGCATTTGTGGTTACAGCAGCAATTGACCTTACCACGTGGGAGATGATAGCTACCTGCGTGATATCCGAGTCCAAGAAAATCAACAATGTGGAATGGCCCACTTGGATAATTGTTGATCAAACAAAAAAAAGGGAATAAGAACAGTCCCTTATACCAAAGTGGTTTCCTAAGACACGCATGTCAAGCTTTCGTCCCTGTGCAATACGATGAAAAGTGTTAGAATGAGAAACATTGAAGAAAATAACAAACGAATGAAATCAACATTAGAAGTCAGTCGTGCATTTGTGGTTACAGCAGCAATTGACCTTACCACGTGGGAGATTATAGCTACCTGCGTGACATCCGAGTCCAAGAAAATCAACAATGTGGAATGGCCTACTTGGATAATTGTTGATTAAACAAAAAAAAGTGGTTTCCTTAGACACGCGTGTCAAGCTTTCGTCCCTGTGCAATACGATGAAAAGTGTTAGAATGAGAAACATAGAAGGAAATAACAAACAAATGAAATCAACAACAGAAGTCAGTCGTGCATTTGTGGTTACAGTAGCAATTGACCTTACCACGTGGGAGATTATAGCTACCTGCGTGTCATCCGAGTTCAAGAAAATCAACAATGTGGAATGGCTCACTTGGATAATTGTTGATTAAACAAAAAAAAGGGAATAAGAACAGTCCCTCATACCAAAGTGGTTTTCTCAGACATGTGTGTCAAGCTTTCGTCCCTGTGCAATACGATGAAAAGTGTTAGAATGAGAAACATAGAAGGAAATAACAAACAAATGAAATCAACAACAGAAGTCAGTCGTGCATTTGTGGTTACAGCAGCAATTGACCTTTCCACGTGGGAGATTATAGATAGCTGCGTGACATCCTAGTCCAAGAAAATCAACAATGTGGAATGGCTTACTTGGATAATTGTTCATCAAAAAGAAAAAAGGGAAGAAGAGCAGTCCCTCATACCAAAGTGGTTTCCTTAGACACGTGTGTCAAGCTTTCGTCACTGTGCAATACGATGAAAAGTGTTAGAATGAGAAACATTGAAGAAAATAACAAACGAATGAAATCAACAACAGAAGTCAGTCGTGCATTCGTGGTTACAGCAGCAATTGACCTTACCACGTGGGAGATTACAGCTACCTGCGTGACATCCGAGCCCAAGAAAATCAACAATGTGGAACGGCTTACTTGGATAATTGTTCATTAAACAAAAAGAAGGGAATAAGAACAGTCCCTTATACCAAAGTGGTTTCCTTAGACACGCGTGTCAAGCTTTCGTCCCTGTGCAATACGATGAAAAGTGCTGGAATGAGAATCATTGAAGAAAATAACAAACGAATGAAATCAACAACAGAAGTCAGTCGTGCATTCGTGGTTACAGCAGCAATTGACCTTACCACGTGGGAGATTACAGCTACCTGCGTGACATCCGAGCCCAAGATAATCAACAGTGTGGAACGGCTTACTTGGATAATTGTTCATTAAACAAAAAGAAGGAAATAAGAACAGTCCCTTATACCAAAGTGGTTTCCTTAGACACGCGTGTCAAGCTTTCGTCCCTGTGCAATACGATGAAAAGTGTTAGAATGAGAAACATTGAAGGAAATAACAAACAAATGAAATCAACAACAGAAGTCAGTCGTGCATTTGTGGTTACAGCAGCAATTGACCTTACCACGTGGGAGATTATAGCTACCGGCGTGACATCCGAGTCCAAGAAAATCAACAATGTGGAATGGCTTACTTGGATAATTGTTGATTGAACAAAAAGAAGGGAATAAGAACAGTCCCTTATACCAAAGTGGTTTCCTTAGACACGTGTGTCAAGCTTTCGTCCCTGTGCAATACGATGAAAAGTGTTAGAATGAGAAACATTGAAGAAAATAACAAACGAATGAAATCAACAACAGAAGTCAGTCGTGCATTTGTGGTTACAGCAGCAATTGACCTCACCACGTGGGAGATTATAGCTACCTGCGTGACATCCGAGTCCAAGAAAATCAACAATGTGGAATGGCTTGGATAATTGTTCATTAAACAAAAAGAAGGGAATAAGAACAGTCCCTTATACCAAAGTGGTTTCCTTAGACACGCGTGTCAAGCTTTCGTCCCTGTGCAATACGATGGAAAGTGTTAGAATGAGAAACATTGAAGAAAATAACAAACGAATGAAATCAAAAACAGAAGTCAGTCGTGCATTTGTGGTTACAGCAGCAATTGACCTTACCACGTAAAAGATTATAGCTACCTGCGTGTCATCCGAGTCCAAGAAAATCAACAATGTGGAACGGCTTACTTGGATAATTGTTCATTAAACAAAAAGAAGGGAATAAGAACAGTCCCTTATACCAAAGTGGTTTACTTAGACACGTGTGTCAAGCTTTCGTCCCTGTGCAATACGATGAAAAGTGTTAGAATGAGAAACATTGAAGGAAATAACAAACAAATGAAATCAACAACAGAAGTCAGTCGTGCATTTGTGGTTACAGCAGCAATTGACCTTACCACGTTAAGGATTATAGCTACCTGCGTGTCATCCGAGTCCAAGAAAATCAATAATGTGGAATGGCTTACTTGGATAATTGATCATCATACAGAAAGAAGGGAATAAGAACAGTCCCTTATACCAATGTGGTTTCCTTAGACACGTGTGTCAAGCTTTCGTCCCTGTGCAATACGATGAGAAGTGTTAGAATGAGAAACATTGAAGGAAATAACAAACAAATCAAATCAACAACAGAAGTCAGTCGTGCATTTGTGATTACAGCAGCAATTGACCTTACCACGTGGGAGATT
Source organism: Harmonia axyridis (assembly GCF_914767665.1). Classification (NCBI taxonomy): domain Eukaryota; kingdom Metazoa; phylum Arthropoda; class Insecta; order Coleoptera; family Coccinellidae; genus Harmonia; species Harmonia axyridis. Next base: position 25,165,515 of record NC_059508.1, on the reverse strand, counting down.
ATAGATACCTGCGTGACATCCGAGTCCACGAAAATCAACAATGTGGAATGACTTACTTGGATAATTGATCATTATACAGAAAGAATGAAGTAAGAACAGTCCCTTATACCAAAGTGGTTTCCTTAGACACGTGTGTCAAGCTTTCGTCCCTGTGCAATACGATGAAAAGTGTTAGAATGAGGAACATTGAAGGGAATAACAAACAAATGAAATCAACAACAGAAGTCAGCCGTCCAATTGTGGTTACAGCAGCAATTGACCTTACCACGTGGGAGATTATAGCTACCCGCGTGTCATCCGAGTCCAAGAAAATCAACAATGTGGAATGGCTTACTTGGATAATTGTTCATTAAACAAAAAGAAAGGAAATAAGAACATTCCCTCATACCAAAGTGGTTTCCTAAGGCACGTGTGTCAAGCTTTCGCCCCTGTGCAATACGATGAAAAGTGTTAGAATGAGAATCATAGAATGAAATAACAAACAAATGAAATCAACAACCGAAGTCAGTAGTGCATTTGTGGTTACAGCAGCAATTGACCTTACCACGTGGGATATTATAGCTACCTGCGTGACATCCGAGTCCAAGAAAATCAACAATGTGGAATGGCTTACTTCGATAATTGTTCATTAAACAAAAAGAAGGGAATAAGAACAGTCTCTTATACCAAAGTGGTTTCCTTAGACACGCGTGTCAAGCTTTCGTCCTTGTGCAATACGATGAAAAGTGTTAGAATGAGAAACATAGAAGGAAATAACAAACAAATGAAATCAACAACAGAAGTCAGTCGTGCATTTGTGGTTACAGCGGCCATTGACCTTACCACGTGGGAGATTATAGCTACCTGCGAGACATCCGAGTCCAAGAAAATCAACAATGTGGAATGGCCTACTCGGATAATTGTTGATTAAACAAAAAAAAAGGAAATAAGAACAGTCCTTTATACCAAAGTGGTTTCCTTAGACACGTGTGTCAAGCTTTCATCCCTCAGCAATACGACAGAAAGTGTTAGAGTAAGAAACATTGAAGGAAATAACAAACGAATGACATCAACAACAGAAGTCAACCGTCCAGTTTTGGTTACAGCAGCATTGACCTTACCACGTGGGAGGAAATCAAAAATGTGGAATGGCTTAATACGATGCAATACGATGAGAAATGTTAGAATGAGAAACATTAAAGGAAATAACAAACAAATGAAATCAACAACAGAAGTCAGTCGTGCATTTGTGGTTACAGCAGCAATTGACCTTACCACGTAAAAGATAATAGCTACCTGCGTGTCATCCGAGTCCAAGAAAATCAACAATGTGGAATGGCTTACTTGGATAATTGATCATTATACAGAAAGAAGGGAATAAGAACAGTCCCTTATACCAAAGTGGTTTCCTTAGACACGCGTGTCAAGCTTTCGTCCCTGTGCAATACGATGAAAAGTGTTAGAATGAGAATCAGTGAAGAAAATAACAAACGAATGAAATCAACAACAGAAGTCAGTCGTGCATTTGTGATTACAGCAGCAATTGACCTTACCACGTGGGAGATTATAGCTACCTGCGTGACATCCGAGTCCAAGAAAATCAACAATGTGGAATGGCTTACTTGGATAATTGATCATTATACAAAAAGATGGGAATAAGAACAGTCCCTTATACCAAAGTGGTTTCCTTAGACACGTGTGTCAAGCTTTCGTCCCTGTGCAATACGATGAGAAATGTTAGAATGAGAAACATTAAAGGAAATAACAAACAAATGAAATCAACAACAGAAGTCAGTCGTGCATTTGTGGTTACAGCAGCAATTGACCTTACCACGTAAAAGATAATAGCTACCTGCGTGTCATCCGAGTCCAAGAAAATCAACAATGTGGAATGGCTTACTTGGATAATTGATCATTATACAGAAAGAAGGGAATAAGAACAGTCCCTTATACCAAAGTGGTTTCCTTAGACACGCGTGTCAAGCTTTCGTCCCTGTGCAATACGATGAAAAGTGTTAGAATGAGAATCAGTGAAGAAAATAACAAACGAATGAAATCAACAACAGAAGTCAGTCGTGCATTTGTGATTACAGCAGCAATTGACCTTACCACGTGGGAGATTATAGCTACCTGCGTGACATCCGAGTCCAAGAAAATCAACAATGTGGAATGGCTTACTTGGATAATTGATCATTATACAAAAAGATGGGAATAAGAACAGTCCCTTATACCAAAGTGGTTTCCTTAGACACGTGTGTCAAGCTTTCGTCCCTGTGCAATACGATGAGAAATGTTAGAATGAGAAACATTAAAGGAAATAACAAACAAATGAAATCAACAACAGAAGTCAGTCGTGCATTTGTGGTTACAGCAGCAATTGACCTTACCACGTAAAAGATAATAGCTACCTGCGTGTCATCCGAGTCCAAGAAAATCAACAATGTGGAATGACTTACTTGGATAATTGATCATTATACAGAAAGAAGGGAATAAGAACAGTCCCTTATACCAAAGTGGTTTCCTTAGACACGCGTGTCAAGCTTTCGTCCCTGTGCAATACGATGAAAAGTGTTAGAATGAGAATCATTGAAGAAAATAACAAACGAATGAAATCAACAACAGAAGTCAGTCGTGCATTTGTGGTTACAGCAGCAATTGACCTCACCACGTGGGAGATTATAGCTACCTGCGTGACATCCGAGTCCAAGAAAATCAACAATGTGGAATGGCTTACTTGGATAATTGTTCATTAAACAAAAAGAAGGGAATAAGAACAGTCCCTTATACCAAAGTGGTTTCCTTAGACACGCGTGTCAAGCTTTCGTCCCTGTGCAATACGATGAAAAGTGTTAGAATGAGAAACATTGAAGGAAATAACAAACAAATGAAATCAACATTAGAAGTCAGTCGTGCATTTGTGGTTACAGCAGCAATTGACCTTACCACGTGGGAGATTATAGCTACCTGCGTGACATCCGAGTCCAAGAAAATCAACAATGTGGAATGGCCTACTTGGATAATTGTTGATTAAACAAAAAAAAAATAAGAACAGTCCCTTATACCAAAGTGGTTTCCTTAGACACGTGTGTCAAGCTTTCGTCCCTGTGCAATACGATGAAAAGTGTTAGAATGAGAAACATAGAAGGAAATAACAAACAAATGAAATCAACAACAGAAGTCAGTCGTGCATTTGTGGTTACAGCAGCAATTGACCTTACCACGTGGGAGCTTATAGCTACCTGCGTGACATCCGAGTCCAAGAAAATCAACAATGTGGAATGGCTTACTTGTTGATTGAACAAAAAGAAGCGAATAAGAACAGTCCCTTATACCAAAGTGGTTTTCTTAGACACGTGTGTCAAGCTTTCGTCCCTGTGCAATACAATGAAAAGTGTTAGAATGAGAAACATTGAAGGAAATAACAAACAAATGAAATCAACAACAGAAGTCAGTCGTGCATTTGTGGTTTCAGCAGCAATTGACCTTACCACGTGGGAGATGATAGCTACCTGCGTGACATCCGAGTCCAAGAAAATCAACAATGTGGAATGACTTACTTGGATAATTGATCATTATACAGAAAGAATGAAGTAAGAACAGTCCCTTATACGAATGTGGTTTCCATAGACACGTGTGTCAAGCTTTCGTCCCTGTGCAATACGATGAAAACTGTACGAATGAGAAACATAGGAGGAAAAAACAAACAAATGAAATCAACAACAGAAGTCAGTCGTGCATTTTTGGTTACAGCAGCAATTGACATTACCACGTGGGAGATTCTAGCTACCTGCGTGACATCCGAGTCCAAGAAAATCAACAATGTGGAATGGCTTATTCGGATAATTGTTCATTAAACAAAAAGAAGGGAATAAGAACAGTCCCTTATACCAAAGTGGTTTCCTTAGACACGCGTGTCAAGCTTTCGTCCCTGTGCAATACGATGAAAAAAGTGTTAGAATGAGAAACATTGAAGAAAATAACAAACGAATAAAATCAACAACAGAAGTCAGTCGTGCATTTGTGCTTACAGCAGCAATTGACCTTACCACGTGGGAGATGATAGCTACCTGCGTGACATCCGAGTCCAAGAAAATCAACAATGTGGAATGGCCCACTTGGATAATTGTTGATCAAACAAAAAAAAGGGAATAAGAACAGTCCCTTATACCAAAGTGGTTTCCTAAGACACGCATGTCAAGCTTTCGTCCCTGTGCAATACGATGAAAAGTGTTAGAATGAGAAACATTGAAGAAAATAACAAACGAATGAAATCAACATTAGAAGTCAGTCGTGCATTTGTGGTTACAGCAGCAATTGACCTTACCACGTGGGAGATTATAGCTACCTGCGTGACATCCGAGTCCAAGAAAATCAACAATGTGGAATGGCCTACTTGGATAATTGTTGATTAAACAAAAAAAAGTGGTTTCCTTAGACACGCGTGTCAAGCTTTCGTCCCTGTGCAATACGATGAAAAGTGTTAGAATGAGAAACATAGAAGGAAATAACAAACAAATGAAATCAACAACAGAAGTCAGTCGTGCATTTGTGGTTACAGCAGCATTTGACCTTACCACGTGGGAGATTATAGCTACCTGCGTGTCATCCGAGTCCAAGAAAATCAACAATGTGGAATGGCTTACTTGGATAATTGATCATTATACAGAAAGAAGGGAATAAGAACAGTCCCTTATACCAAAGTGGTTTCCTTAGACACGTGTGTCAAGCTTTCGTCCCTGTGCAATACGATGAGAAGTGTTAGAATGAGAAACATTAAAGGAAATAACAAACAAATGAAATCAACAACAGAAGTCAGTCGTGCATTTGTGGTTACAGCAGCAATTGACCTTACCACGTAAAAGATAATAGCTACCTGCGTGTCATCCGAGTCCAAGAAAATCAACAATGTGGAATGGCTTACTTGGATAATTGATCATTATACAGAAAGAAGGGAATAAGAACAGTCCCTTATACCAATGTGGTTTCCATAGACACGTGTGTCAAGCTTTCGTCCCTGTGCAATACGATGAGAAGTGTTAGAATGGGAAACATTGAAGGAAATAACAAACAAATCAAATCAACAACAGAAGTCAGTCGTGCATTTGTGATTACAGCAGCAATTGACCTTACCACGTGGGAGATTATAGCTACCTGCGTGACATCCGAGTCCAAGAAAATCAACAATGTGGAATGGCTTAATTGGATAATTGATCATTATACAGAAAGAATGGAGTAAGAACAGTCCCTTATACCAATGTGGTTTCCGTAGACACGTGTGTCAAGCTTTCGTCCCTGTGCATTACGATGAAAAGTGTTAGAATGAGAAACATTGAAGAAAATAACAAACGAATGAAATCAACAACAGAAGTCAGTCGTGCATTTGTGGTTACAGCAGCAAATGACCTTACCACGTGGGAGATAATAGCTACCTGCGTGACATCCGAGTCCAAGAAAATCAACAATGTGGAATGGCTTACTTGGATAATTGATCATTATACAGAAAGAAGGGAATAAGAACAGTCCCTTATACCAAAGTGGTTTCCTTAGACACGCGTGTCAAGCTTTCGTCCCTGTGCAATACGATGAAAAGTGTTAGAATGAGAATCATTGAAGAAAATAACAAACGAATGAAATCAACAACAGAAGTCAGTCGTGCATTTGTGATTACAGCAGCAATTGACCTTACCACGTGGGAGATTATAGCTACCTGCGTGACATCCGAGTCCAAGAAAATCAACAATGTGGAATGGCTTACTTGGATAATTGATCATTATACAAAAAGAAGGGAATAAGAACAGTCCCTTATACCAAAGTGGTTTCCTTAGACACGTGTGTCAAGCTTTCGTCCCTGTGCAATACGATGAGAAATGTTAGAATGAGAAACATTAAAGGAAATAACAAACAAATGAAATCAACAACAGAAGTCAGTCGTGCATTTGTGGTTACAGCAGCAATTGACCTTACCACGTAAAAGATAATAGCTACCTGCGTGTCATCCGAGTCCAAGAAAATCAACAATGTGGAATGACTTACTTGGATAATTGATCATTATACAGAAAGAAGGGAATAAGAACAGTCCCTTATACCAAAGTGGTTTCCTTAGACACGCGTGTCAAGCTTTCGTCCCTGTGCAATACGATGAAAAGTGTTAGAATGAGAATCATTGAAGAAAATAACAAACGAATGAAATCAACAACAGAAGTCAGTCGTGCATTTGTGGTTACAGCAGCAAATGACCTTACCACGTGGGAGATAATAGCTACCTGCGTGACATCCGAGTCCAAGAAAATCAACAATGTGGAATGGCTTAATTGGATAATTGATCATTATACAGAAAGAATGGAGTAAGAACAGTCCCTTATACCAATGTGGTTTCCGTAGACACGTGTGTCAAGCTTTCGTCCCTGTGCATTACGATGAAAAGTGTTAGAATGAGAAACATTGAAGAAAATAACAAACGAATGAAATCAACAACAGAAGTCAGTCGTGCATTTGTGGTTACAGCAGCAAATGACCTTACCACGTGGGAGATAATAGCTACCTGCGTGACATCCGAGTCCAAGAAAATCAACAATGTGGAATGGCTTACTTGGATAATTGATCATTATACAGAAAGAAGGGAATAAGAACAGTCCCTTATACCAAAGTGGTTTCCTTAGACACGCGTGTCAAGCTTTCGTCCCTGTGCAATACGATGAAAAGTGTTAGAATGAGAATCATTGAAGAAAATAACAAACGAATGAAATCAACAACAGAAGTCAGTCGTGCATTTGTGATTACAGCAGCAATTGACCTTACCACGTGGGAGATTATAGCTACCTGCGTGACATCCGAGTCCAAGAAAATCAACAATGTGGAATGGCTTACTTGGATAATTGATCATTATACAAAAAGAAGGGAATAAGAACAGTCCCTTATACCAAAGTGGTTTCCTTAGACACGTGTGTCAAGCTTTCGTCCCTGTGCAATACGATGAGAAATGTTAGAATGAGAAACATTGAAGGAAATAACAAACAAATGAAATCAACAACAGAAGTCAGTCGTGCATTTGTGGTTACAGCAGCAATTGACCTTACCACGTAAAAGATAATAGCTACCTGCGTGTCATCCGAGTCCAAGAAAATCAACAATGTGGAATGACTTACTTGGATAATTGATCATTATACAGAAAGAAGGGAATAAGAACAGTCCCTTATACCAAAGTGGTTTCCTTAGACACGCGTGTCAAGCTTTCGTCCCTGTGCAATACGATGAAAAGTGTTAGAATGAGAATCATTGAAGAAAATAACAAACGAATGAAATCAACAACAGAAGTCAGTCGTGCATTTGTGGTTACAGCAGCAAGTGACCTCACCACGTGGGAGATTATAGCTACCTGCGTGACATCCGAGTCCAAGAAAATCAACAATGTGGAATGGCTTACTTGGATAATTGTTCATTAAACAAAAAGAAGGGAATAAGAACAGTCCCTTATACCAAAGTGGTTTCCTTAGACACGCATGTCAAGCTTTCGTCCCTGTGCAATACGATGAAAAGTGTTAGAATGAGAAACATTGAAGGAAATAACAAACAAATGAAATCAACATTAGAAGTCAGTCGTGCATTTGTGGTTACAGCAGCAATTGACCTTACCACGTGGGAGATTATAGCTACCTGCGTGACATCCGAGTCCAAGAAAATCAACAATGTGGAATGGCCAACTTGGATAATTGTTGATTAAACAAAAAAAAATAAGAACAGTCCCTTATACCAAAGTGGTTTCCTTAGACACGTGTGTCAAGCTTTCGTCCCTGTGCAATACGATGAAAAGTGTTAGAATGAGAAACATAGAAGGAAATAACAAACAAATGAAATCAACAACAGAAGTCAGTCGTGCATTTGTGGTTACAGCAGCAATTGACCTTACCACGTGGGAGCTTATAGCTACCTGCGTGACATCCGAGTCCAAGAAAATCAACAATGTGGAATGGCTTACTTGGATAATTGTTGATTGAACAAAAAGAAGCGAATAAGAACAGTCCCTCATACCAAAGTGGTTTTCTTAGACACGTGTGTCAAGCTTTCGTCCCTGTGCAATACGATGAAAAGTGTTAGAATGAGAAACATTGAAGGAAATAACAAACAAATGAAATCAACAACAGAAGTCAGTCGTGCATTTGTGGTTTCAGCAGCAATTGACCTTACCACGTGGGAGATTATAGCTACCTGCGTGACATCCGAGTCCAAGAAAATCAACAATGTGGAATGACTTACTTGGATAATTGATCATTATACAGAAAGAATGAAGTAAGAACAGTCCCTTATACGAATGTGGTTTCCATAGACACGTGTGTCAAGCTTTCGTCCCTGTGCAATACGATGAAAACTGTAAGAATGAGAAACATAGGAGGAAAAAACAAACAAATGAAATCAACAACAGAAGTCAGTCGTGCATTTGTGGTTACAGCAGCAATTGACATTACCACGTGGGAGATTCTAGCTACCTGCATGACATCCGAGTCCAAGAAAATCAACAATGTGGAATGGCTTATTCGGATAATTGTTCATTAAACAAAAAGAAGGGAATAAGAACAGTCCCTTATACCAAAGTGGTTTCCTTAGACACGCGTGTCAAGCTTTCGTCCCTGTGCAATACGATGAAAAAAGTGTTAGAATGAGAAACATTGAAGAAAATAACAAACGAATAAAATCAACAACAGAAGTCAGTCGTGCATTTGTGGTTACAGCAGCAATTGACCTTACCACGTGGGAGATGATAGCTACCTGCGTGACATCCGAGTCCAAGAAAATCAACAATGTGGAATGGCCCACTTGGATAATTGTTGATCAAACAAAAAAAAGGGAATAAGAACAGTCCCTTATACCAAAGTGGTTTCCTAAGACACGCATGTCAAGCTTTCGTCCCTGTGCAATACGATGAAAAGTGTTAGAATGAGAAACATTGAAGAAAATAACAAACGAATGAAATCAACATTAGAAGTCAGTCGTGCATTTGTGGTTACAGCAGCAATTGACCTTACCACGTGGGAGATTATAGCTACCTGCGTGAAATCCGAGTCCAAGAAAATCAACAATGTGGAATGGCCTACTTGGATAATTGATCATTATACAGAAAGAAGGGAATAAGAACAGTCCCTTATACCAATGTGGTTTCCATAGACACGTGTGTCAAGCTTTCGTCCCTGTGCAATACGATGAGAAGTGTTAGAATGAGAAACATTGAAGGAAATAACAAACAAATCAAATCAACAACAGAAGTCAGTCGTGCATTTGTGGTTACAGCAGCAATTGACCTTACCACGTGGGAGATTATAGCTACCTGCGTGACATCCGAGTCCAAGAAAATCAACAATGTGGAATGGCTTAATTGGATAATTGATCATTATACAGAAAGAATGGAGTAAGAACAGTCCCTTATACCAATGTGGTTTCCGTAGACACGTGTGTCAAGCTTTCGTCCCTGTGCATTACGATGAAAAGTGTTAGAATGAGAAACATTGAAGAAAATAACAAACGAATGAAATCAACAACAGAAGTCAGTCGTGCATTTGTGGTTACAGCAGCAATTGACCTTACCACGTGGGAGATAATAGCTACCTGCGTGACATCCGAGTCCAAGAAAATCAACAATGTGGAATGGCTTACTTGGATAATTGATCATTATACAGAAAGAAGGGAATAAGAACAGTCCCTTATACCAAAGTGGTTTCCCTAGACACGCGTGTCAAGCTTTCGTCCCTGTGCAATACGATGAAAAGTGTTAGAATGAGAATCATTGAAGAAAATAACAAACGAATGAAATCAACAACAGAAGTCAGTCGTGCATTTGTGATTACAGCAGCAATTGACCTTACCACGTGGGAGATTATAGCTACCTGCGTGACATCCGAGTCCAAGAAAATCAACAATGTGGAATGGCTTACTTGGATAATTGATCATTATACAGAAAGAAGGGAATAAGAACAGTCCCTTATACCAATGTGGTTTCCATAGACACGTGTGTCAAGCTTTCGTCCCTGTGCAATACGATGAAAAGTGTTAGAATGAGAAACATTGAAGAAAATAACAAACGAATGAAATCAACATTAGAAGTCAGTCGTGCATTTGTGGTTACAGCAGCAATTGACCTTACCACGTGGGAGATTATAGCTACCTGCGTGACATCCGAGTCCAAGAAAATCAACAATGTGGAATGGCCTACTTGGATAATTGTTGATTAAACAAAAAAAAGTGGTTTCCTTAGACACGCGTGTCAAGCTTTCGTCCCTGTGCAATACGATGAAAAGTGTTAGAATGAGAAACATTGAAGGAAATAACAAACGAATGAAATCAACAACAGAAGTCAGTCGTGCATTTGTGGTTACAGCAGCAATTGACCTCACCACGTGGGAGATTATAGCTACCTGCGTGTCATCCGAGTCCAAGAAAATCAACAATGTGGAATGGCTTACTTGGATAATTGATCATTATACAGAAAGAAGGGAATAAGAACAGTCCCTTATACCAAAGTGGTTTCCTCAGACACGTGTGTCAAGCTTTCGTCCCTGTGCAATACGATGAGAAATGTTAGAATGAGAAACATTAAAGGAAATAACAAACAAATGAAATCAACAACAGAAGTCAGTCGTGCATTTGTGGTTACAGCAGCAATTGACCTTACCACGTAAAAGATAATAGCTACCTGCGTGTCATCCGAGTCCAAGAAAATCAACAATGTGGAATGGCTTACTTGGATAATTGATCATTATACAGAAAGAAGGGAATAAGAACAGTCCCTTATACCAATGTGGTTTCCATAGACACGTGTGTCAAGCTTTCGTCCCTGTGCAATACGATGAGAAATGTAAGAATGGGAAACATTGAAGGAAATAACAAACAAATCAAATCAACAACAGAAGTCAGTCGTGCATTTGTGATTACAGCAGCAATTGACCTTACCACGTGGGAGATTATAGCTACCTGCGTGACATCCGAGTCCAAGAAAATCAACAATGTGGAATGGCTTAATTGGATAATTGATCATTATACAGAAAGAATGGAGTAAGAACAGTCCCTTATACCAATGTGGTTTCCGTAGACACGTGTGTCAAGCTTTCGTCCCTGTGCATTACGATGAAAAGTGTTAGAATGAGAAACATTGAAGAAAATAACAAACGAATGAAATCAACAACAGAAGTCAGTCGTGCATTTGTGGTTACAGCAGCAATTGACCTTACTGCGTGACATCCTAGTCCAAGAAAATCAACAATGTGGAATGGCTTACTTGGATAATTGATCATTATACAGAAAGAAGGGAATAAGAACAGTCCCTTATACCAAAGTGGTTTCCTTAGACACGCGTGTCAAGCTTTCGTCCCTGTGCAATACGATGAAAAGTGTTAGAATGAGAAACATTAAAGGAAATAACAAACAAATGAAATCAACAACAGAAGTCAGTCGTGCATTTGTGGTTACAGCAGCAATTGACCTTACCACGTGGGAGATGATAGCTACCTGCGTGACATCCGAGTCCAAGAAAATCAACAATGTGGAATGGCTTACTTGGATAATTGATCATTATACAGAAAGAAGGGAATAAGAACAGTCCCTTATACCAAAGTGGTTTCCTTAGACACGCGTGTCAAGCTTTCGTCCCTGTGCAATACGATGAAAAGTGTTAGAATGAGAAACATTGAAGAAAATAACAAACGAATGAAATCAGCAATAGAAGTCAGTCGTGCATTTGTGGTTACAGCAGCAATTGACCTTACCACGTGGGAGATGATAGCTACCTGCGTGACATCCGAGTCCAAGAAAACCAACAATGTGGAATGGCCCACTTGGATAATTGTTGATCAAACAAAAAAAAGGGAAAAAGAACAGTCCCTTATACCAAAGTGGTTTCCTAAGACACGCATGTCAAGCTTTCGTCCCTGTGCAATACGATGAAAAGTGTTAGAATGAGAAACATTGAAGAAAATAACAAACGAATGAAATCAACATTAGAAGTCAGTCGTGCATTTGTGGTTACAGCAGCAATTGACCTTACCACGTGGGAGATTATAGCTACCTGCGTGACATCCGAGTCCAAGAAAATCAACAATGTGGAATGGCCTACTTGGATAATTGTTGATTAAACAAAAAAAAGTGGTTTCCTTAGACACGCGTGTCAAGCTTTCGTCCCTGTGCAATACGATGAAAAGTGTTAGAATGAGAAACATAGAAGGAAATAACAAACAAATGAAATCAACAACAGAAGTCAGTCGTGCATTTGTGGTTACAGCAGCAATTGACCTTACCACGTGGGAGATTATAGCTACCTGCGTGTCATCCGAGTCCAAGAAAATCAACAATGTGGAATGGCTTACTTGGATAATTGATCATTATACAGAAAGAAGGGAATAAGAACAGTCCCTTATACCAAAGTGGTTTCCTCAGACACGTGTGTCAAGCTTTCGTCCCTGTGCAATACGATGAGAAATGTTAGAATGAGAAACATTAAAGGAAATAACAAACAAATGAAATCAACAACAGAAGTCAGTCGTGCATTTGTGGTTACAGCAGCAATTGACCTTACCACGTAAAAGATAATAGCTACCTGCGTGTCATCCGAGTCCAAGAAAATCAACAATGTGGAATGGCTTACTTGGATAATTGATCATTATACAGAAAGAAGGGAATAAGAACAGTCCCTTATACCAATGTGGTTTCCATAGACACGTGTGTCAAGCTTTCGTCCCTGTGCAATACGATGAGAAGTGTAAGAATGGGAAACATTGAAGGAAATAACAAACAAATCAAATCAACAACAGAAGTCAGTCGTGCATTTGTGATTACAGCAGCAATTGACCTTACCACGTGGGAGATTATAGCTACCTGCGTGACATCCGAGTCCAAGAAAATCAACAATGTGGAATGGCTTAATTGGATAATTGATCATTATACAGAAAGAATGGAGTAAGAACAGTCCCTTATACCAATGTGGTTTCCGTAGACACGTGTGTCAAGCTTTCGTCCCTGTGCATTACGATGAAAAGTGTTAGAATGGGAAACATTGAAGAAAATAACAAACGAATGAAATCAACAACAGAAGTCAGTCGTGCATTTGTGGTTACAGCAGCAATTGACCTTACTGCGTGACATCCTAGTCCAAGAAAATCAACAATGTGGAATGGCTTACTTGGATAATTGATCATTATACAGAAAGAAGGGAATAAGAACAGTCCCTTATACCAAAGTGGTTTCCTTAGACACGCGTGTCAAGCTTTCGTCCCTGTGCGATACGATGAAAAGTGTCAGAATGAGAAACATTAAAGGAAATAACAAACAAATGAAATCAACAACAGAAGTCAGTCGTGCATTTGTGGTTACAGCAGCAATTGACCTTATCACGTGGAAGATTATAGCTACCGGCGTGACATCCGAGTCCAAGAAAATCATCAATGTGGAATTGCTTACTTGGATAATTGTTCATTAAACAAAAAGAAGGGAATAAGAACAGTCCCTTATACCAAAGTGGTTTCCTTAGACACGCGTGTCAAGCTTTCGTCCCTGTGCAATACGATGAAAAGTGTTAGAATGAGAATCATTGAAGAAAATAACAAACGAATGAAATCAACAATAGAAGTCAGTCGTGCATTTGTGGTTACAGCAGCAATTGACCTCACCACGTGGGAGATTATAGCTACCTGCGTGACATCCGAGTCCAAGAAAATCAACAATGTGGAATGGCTTACTTGGATAATTGTTCATTAAACAAAAAGAAGGGAATAAGAACAGACCCTTATACCAAAGTGGTTTCCTTAGACACGCGTGTCAAGCTTTCGTCCCTGTGCAATACGATGAAAAGTGTTAGAATGAGAAACATTGAAGAAAATAACAAACGAATGAAATCAACAACAGAAGTCAGTCGTGCATTTGTGGTTACAGCAGCAATTGACCTTACCACGTGGGAGATTACAGCTACCTGCGTGACATCCGAGCCCAAGAAAATGAACAATGTGGAACGGCTTACTTGGATAATTGTTCATTAAACAAAAAGAAGGGAATAAGAACAGTCCCTTATACCAAAGTGGTTTCCTTAGACACGTGTGTCAAGCTTTCGTCCCTGTGCAATACGATGAGAAATGTTAGAATGAGAAACATTAAAGGAAATAACAAACAAATGAAATCAACAACAGAAGTCAGTCGTGCATTTGTGGTTACAGCAGCAATTGACCTTACCACGTAAAAGATAATAGCTACCTGCGTGTCATCCGAGTCCAAGAAAATCAACAATGTGGAATGGCTTACTTGGATAATTGATCATTATACAGAAAGAAGGGAATAAGAACAGTCCCTTATACCAATGTGGTTTCCATAGACACGTGTGTCAAGCTTTCGTCCCTGTGCAATACGATGAGAAGTGTTAGAATGAGAAACATTGAAGGAAATAACAAACAAATCAAATCAACAACAGAAGTCAGTCGTGCATTTGTGATTACAGCAGCAATTGACCTTACCACGTGGGAGATTATAGCTACCTGCGTGAAATCCGAGTCCAAGAAAATCAACAATGTGGAATGGCCTACTTGGATAATTGATCATTATACAGAAAGAAGGGAATAAGAACAGTCCCTTATACCAATGTGGTTTCCATAGACACGTGTGTCAAGCTTTCGTCCCTGTGCAATACGATGAGAAGTGTTAGAATGAGAAACATTGAAGGAAATAACAAACAAATCAAATCAACAACAGAAGTCAGTCGTGCATTTGTGATTACAGCAGCAATTGACCTTACCACGTGGGAGATTATAGCTACCTGCGTGACATCCGAGTCCAAGAAAATCAACAATGTGGAATGGCTTAATTGGATAATTGATCATTATACAGAAAGAATGGAGTAAGAACAGTCCCTTATACCAATGTGGTTTCCGTAGACACGTGTGTCAAGCTTTCGTCCCTGTGCATTACGATGAAAAGTGTTAGAATGAGAAACATTGAAGAAAATAACAAACGAATGAAATCAACAACAGAAGTCAGTCGTGCATTTGTGGTTACAGCAGCAATTGACCTTACCACGTGGGAGATAATAGCTACCTGCGTGACATCCGAGTCCAAGAAAATCAACAATGTGGAATGGCTTACTTGGATAATTGATCATTATACAGAAAGAAGGGAATAAGAACAGTCCCTTATACCAAAGTGGTTTCCCTAGACACGCGTGTCAAGCTTTCGTCCCTGTGCAATACGATGAAAAGTGTTAGAATGAGAATCATTGAAGAAAATAACAAACGAATGAAATCAACAACAGAAGTCAGTCGTGCATTTGTGATTACAGCAGCAATTGACCTTACCACGTGGGAGATTATAGCTACCTGCGTGACATCCGAGTCCAAGAAAATCAACAATGTGGAATGGCTTACTTGGATAATTGATCATTATACAGAAAGAAGGGAATAAGAACAGTCCCTTATACCAATGTGGTTTCCATAGACACGTGTGTCAAGCTTTCGTCCCTGTGCAATACGATGAAAAGTGTTAGAATGAGAAACATTGAAGAAAATAACAAACGAATGAAATCAACATTAGAAGTCAGTCGTGCATTTGTGGTTACAGCAGCAATTGACCTTACCACGTGGGAGATTATAGCTACCTGCGTGACATCCGAGTCCAAGAAAATCAACAATGTGGAATGGCCTACTTGGATAATTGTTGATTAAACAAAAAAAAGAGGTTTCCTTAGACACGCGTGTCAAGCTTTCGTCCCTGTGCAATACGATGAAAAGTGTTAGAATGAGAAACATAGAAGGAAATAACAAACAAATGAAATCAACAACAGAAGTCAGTCGTGCATTTGTGGTTACAGCAGCAATTGACCTCACCACGTGGGAGATTATAGCTACCTGCGTGTCATCCGAGTCCAAGAAAATCAACAATGTGGAATGGCTTACTTGGATAATTGATCATTATACAGAAAGAAGGGAATAAGAACAGTCCCTTATACCAAAGTGGTTTCCTCAGACACGTGTGTCAAGCTTTCGTCCCTGTGCAATACGATGAGAAATGTTAGAATGAGAAACATTAAAGGAAATAACAAACAAATGAAATCAACAACAGAAGTCAGTCGTGCATTTGTGGTTACAGCAGCAATTGACCTTACCACGTAAAAGATAATAGCTACCTGCGTGTCATCCGAGTCCAAGAAAATCAACAATGTGGAATGGCTTACTTGGATAATTGATCATTATACAGAAAGAAGGGAATAAGAACAGTCCCTTATACCAATGTGGTTTCCATAGACACGTGTGTCAAGCTTTCGTCCCTGTGCAATACGATGAGAAGTGTAAGAATGGGAAACATTGAAGGAAATAACAAACAAATCAAATCAACAACAGAAGTCAGTCGTGCATTTGTGATTACAGCAGCAATTGACCTTACCACGTGGGAGATTATAGCTACCTGCGTGACATCCGAGTCCAAGAAAATCAACAATGTGGAATGGCTTAATTGGATAATTGATCATTATACAGAAATAATGGAGTAAGAACAGTCCCTTATACCAATGTGGTTTCCGTAGACACGTGTGTCAAGCTTTCGTCCCTGTGCATTACGATGAAAAGTGTTAGAATGAGAAACATTGAAGAAAATAACAAACGAATGAAATCAACAACAGAAGTCAGTCGTGCATTTGTGGTTACAGCAGCAATTGACCTTACTGCGTGACATCCTAGTCCAAGAAAATCAACAATGTGGAATGGCTTACTTGGATAATTGATCATTATACAGAAAGAAGGGAATAAGAACAGTCCCTTATACCAAAGTGGTTTCCTTAGACACGCGTGTCAAGCTTTCGTCTCTGTGCAATACGATGAAAAGTGTTAGAATGAGAAACATTAAAGGAAATAACAAACAAATGAAATCAACAACAGAAGTCAGTCGTGCATTTGTGGTTACAGCAGCAATTGACCTTACCACGTGGGAGATGATAGCTACCTGCGTGACATCCGAGTCCAAGAAAATCAACAATGTGGAATGGCTTACTTGGATAATTGATCATTATACAGAAAGAAGGGAATAAGAACAGTCCCTTATACCAAAGTGGTTTCCTTAGACACGCGTGTCAAGCTTTCGTCCCTGTGCAATACGATGAAAAGTGTTAGAATGAGAATCATTGAAGAAAATAACAAACGAATGAAATCAACAACAGAAGTCAGTCGTGCATTTGTGATTACAGCAGCAATTGACCTTACCACGTGGGAGATTATAGCTACCTGCGTGACATCCGAGTCCAAGAAAATCAACAATGTGGAATGGCTTACTTGGATAATTGATCATTATACAAAAAGAAAGGAATAAGAACAGTCCCTTATACCAAAGTGGTTTCCTTAGACACGTGTGTCAAGCTTTCGTCCCTGTGCAATACGATGAGAAATGTTAGAATGAGAAACATTAAAGGAAATAACAAACAAATGAAATCAACAACAGAAGTCAGTCGTGCATTTGTGGTTACAGCAGCAATTGACCTTACCACGTAAAAGATAATAGCTACCTGCGTGTCATCCGAGTCCAAGAAAATCAACAATGTGGAATGACTTACTTGGATAATTGATCATTATACAGAAAGAAGGGAATAAGAACAGTCCCTTATACCAGAGTGGTTTCCTTAGACACGCGTGTCAAGCTTTCGTCCCTGTGCAATACGATGAAAAGTGTTAGAATGAGAATCATTGAAGAAAATAACAAACGAATGAAATCAACAACAGAAGTCAGTCGTGCATTTGTGGTTACAGCAGCAATTGACCTCACCACGTGGGAGATTATAGCTACCTGCGTGACATCCGAGTCCAAGAAAATCAACAATGTGGAATGGCTTACTTGGATAATTGTTCATTAAACAAAAAGAAGGGAATAAGAACAGTCCCTTATACCAAAGTGGTTTCCTTAGACACGCGTGTCAAGCTTTCGTCCCTGTGCAATACGATGAAAAGTGTTAGAATGAGAAACATTGAAGGAAATAACAAACAAATGAAATCAACATTAGAAGTCAGTCGTGCATTTGTGGTTACAGGAGCAATTGACCTTACCACGTGGGAGATTATAGCTACCTGCGTGACATCCGAGCCCAAGAAAATCAACAATGTGGAATGGCCTACTTGGATAATTGTTGATTAAACAAAAAAAAAATAAGAACAGTCCCTTATACCAAAGTGGTTTCCTTAGACACGTGTGTCAAGCTTTCGTCCCTGTGCAATACGATGAAAAGTGTTAGAATGAGAAACATAGAAGGAAATAACAAACAAATGAAATCAACAACAGAAGTCAGTCGTGCATTTGTGGTTACAGCAGCAATTGACCTTACCACGTGGGAGCTTATAGCTACCTGCGTGACATCCGAGTCCAAGAAAATCAACAATGTGGAATGGCTTACTTGGATAATTGTTGATTGAACAAAAAGAAGCGAATAAGAACAGTCCCTCATACCAAAGTGGTTTTCTTAGACACGTGTGTCAAGCTTTCGTCCCTGTGCAATACGATGAAAAGTGTTAGAATGAGAAACATTGAAGGAAATAACAAACAAATGAAATCAACAACAGAAGTCAGTCGTGCATTTGTGGTTTCAGCAGCAATTGACCTTACCACGTGGGAGATTATAGCTACCTGCGTGACATCCGAGTCCAAGAAAATCAACAATGTGGAATGACTTACTTGGATAATTGATCATTATACAGAAAGAATGAAGTAAGAACAGTCCCTTATACGAATGTGGTTTCCATAGACACGTGTGTCAAGCTTTCGTCCCTGTGCAATACGATGAAAACTGTAAGAATGAGAAACATAGGAGGAAAAAACAAACAAATGAAATCAACAACAGAAGTCAGTCGTGCATTTGTGGTTACAGCAGCAATTTACATTACCACGTGGGAGATTCTAGCTACCTGCGTGACATCCGAGTCCAAGAAAATCAACAATGTGGAATGGCTTATTCGGATAATTGTTCATTAAACAAAAAGAAGGGAATAAGAACAGTCCCTTATACCAAAGTGGTTTCCTTAGACACGCGTGTCAAGCTTTCGTCCCTGTGCAATACGATGAAAAAAGTGTTAGAATGAGAAACATTGAAGAAAATAACAAACGAATAAAATCAGCAATAGAAGTCAGTCGTGCATTTGTGGTTACAGCAGCAATTGACCTTACCACGTGGGAGATGATAGCTACCTGCGTGACATCCGAGTCCAAGAAAACCAACAATGTGGAATGGCCCACTTGGATAATTGTTGATCAAACAAAAAAAAGGGAAAAAGAACAGTCCCTTATACCAAAGTGGTTTCCTAAGACACGCATGTCAAGCTTTCGTCCCTGTGCAATACGATGAAAAGTGTTAGAATGAGAAACATTGAAGAAAATAACAAACGAATGAAATCAACATTAGAAGTCAGTCGTGCATTTGTGGTTACAGCAGCAATTGACCTTACCACGTGGGAGATTATAGCTACCTGCGTGACATCCGAGTCCAAGAAAATCAACAATGTGGAATGGCCTACTTGGATAATTGTTGATTAAACAAAAAAAAGTGGTTTCCTTAGACACGCGTGTCAAGCTTTCGTCCCTGTGCAATACGATGAAAAGTGTTAGAATGAGAAACATAGAAGGAAATAACAAACAAATGAAATCAACAACAGAAGTCAGTCGTGCATTTGTGGTTACAGCAGCAATTGACCTTACCACGTGGGAGATTATAGCTACCTGCGTGTCATCCGAGTCCAAGAAAATCAACAATGTGGAATGGCTTACTTGGATAATTGATCATTATACAGAAAGAAGGGAATAAGAACAGTCCCTTATACCAAAGTGGTTTCCTCAGACACGTGTGTCAAGCTTTCGTCCCTGTGCAATACGATGAGAAATGTTAGAATGAGAAACATTAAAGGAAATAACAAACAAATGAAATCAACAACAGAAGTCAGTCGTGCATTTGTGGTTACAGCAGCAATTGACCTCACCACGTAAAAGATAATAGCTACCTGCGTGTCATCCGAGTCCAAGAAAATCAACAATGTGGAATGGCTTACTTGGATAATTGATCATTATACAGAAAGAAGGGAATAAGAACAGTCCCTTATACCAATGTGGTTTCCATAGACACGTGTGTCAAGCTTTCGTCCCTGTGCAATACGATGAGAAGTGTAAGAATGGGAAACATTGAAGGAAATAACAAACAAATCAAATCAACAACAGAAGTCAGTCGTGCATTTGTGATTACAGCAGCAATTGACCTTACCACGTGGGAGATTATAGCTACCTGCGTGACATCCGAGTCCAAGAAAATCAACAATGTGGAATGGCTTAATTGGATAATTGATCATTATACAGAAAGAATGGAGTAAGAACAGTCCCTTATACCAATGTGGTTTCCGTAGACACGTGTGTCAAGCTTTCGTCCCTGTGCATTACGATGAAAAGTGTTAGAATGGGAAACATTGAAGAAAATAACAAACGAATGAAATCAACAACAGAAGTCAGTCGTGCATTTGTGGTTACAGCAGCAATTGACCTTACTGCGTGACATCCTAGTCCAAGAAAATCAACAATGTGGAATGGCTTACTTGGATAATTGATCATTATACAGAAAGAAGGGAAGAAGAACAGTCCCTTATACCAAAGTGGTTTCCTTAGACACGCGTGTCAAGCTTTCGTCCCTGTGCGATACGATGAAAAGTGTCAGAATGAGAAACATTAAAGGAAATAACAAACAAATGAAATCAACAACAGAAGTCAGTCGTGCATTTGTGGTTACAGCAGCAATTGACCTTATCACGTGGAAGATTATAGCTACCGGCGTGACATCCGAGTCCAAGAAAATCATCAATGTGGAATTGCTTACTTGGATAATTGTTCATTAAACAAAAAGAAGGGAATAAGAACAGTCCCTTTTACCAAAGTGGTTTCCTTAGACACGCGTGTCAAGCTTTCGTCCCTGTGCAATACGATGAAAAGTGTTAGAATGAGAATCATTGAAGAAAATAACAAACGAATGAAATCAACAATAGAAGTCAGGTGTGCATTTGTGGTTACAGCAGCAATTGACCTCACCACGTGGGAGATTATAGCTACCTGCGTGACATCCGAGTCCAAGAAAATCAACAATGTGGAATGGCTTACTTGGATAATTGTTCATTAAACAAAAAGAAGGGAATAAGAACAGACCCTTATACCAAAGTGGTTTCCTTAGACACGCGTGTCAAGCTTTCGTCCCTGTGCAATACGATGAAAAGTGTTAGAATGAGAAACATTGAAGAAAATAACAAACGAATGAAATCAACAACAGAAGTCAGTCGTGCATTTGTGGTTACAGCAGCAATTGACCTTACCACGTGGGAGATTACAGCTACCTGCGTGACATCCGAGCCCAAGAAAATGAACAATGTGGAACGGCTTACTTGGATAATTGTTCATTAAACAAAAAGAAGGGAATAAGAACAGTCCCTTATACCAAAGTGGTTTCCTTAGACACGTGTGTCAAGCTTTCGTCCCTGTGCAATACGATGAGAAATGTTAGAATGAGAATCATTGAAGAAAATAACAAACGAATGAAATCAACAACAGAAGTCAGTCGTGCATTTGTGGTTACAGCAGCAATTGACCTCACCACGTGGGAGATTATAGCTACCTGCGTGACATCCGAGTCCAAGAAAATCATCAATGTGGAATGGCTCACTTGGATAATTGTTCATTAAACAAAAAGAAGGGAATAAGAACAGTCCCTTATACCAAAGTGGTTTCCTTAGACACGCGTGTCAAGCTTTCGTCCCTGTGCAATACGATGAAAAGTGTTAGAATGAGAAACATTAAAGGAAATAACAAACAAATGAAATCAACAACAGAAGTCAGTCGTGCATTTGTGGTTACAGCAGCAATTGACCTTACCACGTAAAAGATAATAGCTACCTGCGTGTCATCCGAGTCCAAGAAAATCAACAATGTGGAATGGCTTACTTGGATAATTGATCATTATACAGAAAGAAGGGAATAAGAACAGTCCCTTATACCAATGTGGTTTCCATAGACACGTGTGTCAAGCTTTCGTCCCTGTGCAATACGATGAGAAGTGTTAGAATGAGAAACATTGAAGGAAATAACAAACAAATCAAATCAACAACAGAAGTCAGTCGTGCATTTGTGATTACAGCAGCAATTGACCTTACCACGTGGGAGATTATAGCTACCTGCGTGACATCCGAGTCCAAGAAAATCAACAATGTGGAATGGCTTACTTGGATAATTGATCATTATACAGAAAGAATGAAGTAAGAACAGTCCCTTATACCAATGTGGTTTCCATAGACACGTGTGTCAAGCTTTCGTCCCTGTGCATTACGATGAAAAGTGTTAGAATGAGAAACATTGAAGAAAATAACAAACGAATGAAATCAACAACAGAAGTCAGTCGTGCATTTGTGGTTACAGCAGCAATTGACCTCACCACGTGGGAGATTATAGCTACCTGCGTGACATCCGAGTCCAAGAAAATCAACAATGTGGAATGGCTTACTTGGATAATTGATCATTAAACAGAAAGAATGAAGTAAGAACAGTCCCTTATACCAATGTGGTTTCCTTAGACACGCGTGTCAAGCTTTCGTCCCTGTGCAATACGATGAAAAGTGTTAGAATGAGAATCATTGAAGAAAATAACAAACGAATGAAATCAACAACAGAAGTCAGTCGTGCATTCGTGGTTACAGCAGCAATTGACCTTACCACGTGGGAGATTACAGCTACCTGCGTGACATCCGAGCCCAAGAAAATCAACAATGTGGAACGGCTTACTTGGATAATTGTTCATTGAACAAAAAGAAGGGAATAAGAACAGTCCCTTATACCAAAGTGGTTTCCTTAGACACGCGTGTCAAGCTTTCGTCCCTGTGCAATACGATGAAAAGTGTTAGAATGAGAATCATTGAAGAAAATAACAAACGAATGAAATCAACAACAGAAGTCAGTCGTGCATTTGTGGTTACAGCAGCAATTGACCTCACCACGTGGGAGATTATAGCTACCTGCGTGACATCCGAGTCCAAGAAAATCATCAATGTGGAATGGCTCACTTGGATAATTGTTCATTAAACAAAAAGAAGGGAATAAGAACAGTCCCTTATACCAAAGTGGTTTCCTTAGACACGCGTGTCAAGCTTTCGTCCCTGTGCAATACGATGAAAAGTGTTAGAATGAGAATCATTGAAGAAAATAACAAACGAATGAAATCAACAACAGAAGTCAGTCGTGCATTCGTGGTTACAGCAGCAATTGACCTTACCACGTGGGAGATTACAGCTACCTGCGTGACATCCGAGCCCAAGATAATCAACAATGTGGAACGGCTTACTTGGATAATTGTTCATACTTACATATTTTCACTCATTGTTATTGATTTCAGTGCATCATTGTGAGTGAAGTTCTCTGATAGCCGTTTGAGGAGATTACAAAGTGGTGGGCAAGCAAGTAAGGCTTGTAATATTGAGTTTATATAACAAAAGTTACTTTTGTTTCGTAAACACCTGGATTTAAAACTGGTTTGCGTCCCAGCAATTTAATAGTTCTTGAGAAATTCTGAAAATTTAAAAATATTACTAACCATGATAGAAACTTGAATTTCCACTGATATCTGTAGGTGAAAACCAAAGCATTCCACTTTTCATCGAGTAAAATGGGTTCAACTAAGTAAAATAATTATCTACTGTAGATGTAAGCAAATTGTTAGTTGAAAGTAAGATGAATATATAAAAAAAGATATGGTTTTGAACTGACCTCCTAACATATGAGTGGCTGAATCTATTTTTTTGACTACTTTTGTATGTTTTAAAGGTGTTACATGTGAATCATTAATTTTATTGTCTATTTTCTCATTCGATATTGTTTTAACATCTTTATCAAATAGACTAGCCCATGATTTTTTTCATACATTTACTGTGGGCTCCTCAATTTTAGATTCATTTTTATTCGAGATGCTACTTTCAATTTTTTCAATTGTCCTATTGGAAATTGTATCATTTTTGATTATCTCTGTATTATCTCTTGCAATAATTTCAACTGTTTTTACAGCTGAACTAGGGGGAGTTGAAGGTTTCGAATGTTTTCCTGTCATCTCATTCTGGATAAAAGGTTTTGTAATTGATAATCCATTGTAATTGATTACAGATTTTCTACACTCATTTTCTGAAAAAGTTGATATTAGTTGATTCATTATTATATTACATATTTATATTGACCATGAATAATTCTTTTAAGATCTCTATACTTACTTGCAGAAATTTTTTGTTCAACTCTACAGGGTAATTTGTATTCACTAGAATTGGTAAATAATATATTATCTTCTTCTTCTAACTGAGTTAACTCCACGAAATGTAGATTCTGAAAAAAAAAATAACAATATAATAGTGGAAATCATTTTGGAAATTATAATATTTCTGTATATAGTATATCCAAAGTCCCTTGAAATAGTCTATAAAAACGCTTGGCCAGAGATAATTGCAAAACAGTCATAAACCAGTAAGGCGAAATTTATATCCCTCAGTGGAAGCAAAAGGCTGAATGATAATGATGTACAGAGTGATTCACCGCGATGGCTTATTGTTTATGGAAAACTAATAATAATTTTGTGCTGAAAATTTAATCAATTTCAGATTACTACCTTCTTATCTCAAACGGCACACCCAGTATATTAGTGCATTATCAGAATGCTTGGTTGATGATAATTTCAGCAATATGGCAATACTTGAGTATAAGCTGAACAGTTCATAAGTTGAAGAGATTCCTATAGATATCTAATGAAAAGTTTTTCGGAAAAATCTTTATTTTTTTATTCATTCAGTCAAATTTACGTAGATATAAAAAGAGAGGGGTCTCAAGCAAACTCTATACTTGAAGAGTTTTCGAGGAAAAACTTCAACTAAGAAAAACTGCAATTTCTCATTGAATGGAGTAGTCTATGACTTCCAGAAAACATGAAAAGAAACTAAAAAGTCGAAATTTCTTGAATTGTAATAAATTTTTCGTTAAGAAAGTTGAAAATTCATAAACCAATAAAAAAAAACAACTACATAAAATATAACTGGTATTTGGAAATATTCGAATAAATGAAAATATCCCTAAGCTAGTATTAAAAAAATTACCTCCATATTCAAGCAATTAACTATTTAAACATGAAACTTTCCACTAGAAATATCACTTCAACAACTGTTTATAAAGTAACTCTTTGAAGAATGTTCGCTAAACTGAGGTTACTTACAATTTGTCAACCCGGCATGGTTGACGAACATAGAATATTTTTCTTCTTCTTAACTATGTACAGATCGAGCCATATACCTTATATTAGGGGCAAGTTGCACCATTTGCCTGAACATTGGTTAAAATTTAAACATTGATTAATTTCTGATTTCTTTCGAGAAATCATAGAGTAATCAACGTTTAAATTTTTAATTAATGTTTAGGCAAATGGTGCAACTGGCCCTTTGTCTATTGGGTAAAATATAGAAGTGCGCGTGCGCCGCATATTTTTTTGTTCATTAAGACAATTTTACGTAGATATAAAAAGAGAGGGGTCTCAAGCAAATTCTATACTTAAGGAGATTTCGAGGAAAAACTTCAACTAAGGAAAACTGCAATTTCTCATTGAATGGAGTAGTCTATGACTTCCAGAAAACATGAAAACAAACTAAAAAGTCGAAATTTCATGAATTGTAATAAATTTTTTGTTATGATGGTTGAAAATCCATAAACCAATAAAAAAAAACTAACTACATGAAATATAACTGATATTTGAAAATATTCGAATAAATTAAAACAACCCTAAGCTAGTATTAAAAAAATTACCTCCATATTCAAACAATTTTCTATTCAAACATGAAACTTTCCACTAGAAATATCACTTCAACAACTGTTTATAAAGTAACTCTTGAAAGAATGTTCGCTAAACTGAGGTTACTTACAATTTGTCAACCCGGCATGGTTGACGAACATAGAATATTTTTCTTCTTCTTAACTATGTACAGGTCGAGCCATATACCTAATATTAGGGGCCAGTTGCACCATTTGCCTAAACATTGATTAAAATTCAAACATTGATTAATTTCTGATTTCTCTTGAGAAATCATAGAGTAATCAACGTTTAAATTTTTAATTAATGTTTAGGCAAATGGTGCAACTGGCCCTTAGTCTATTAGGTAGAATATAGAAGTGCGCGTGCGCCTCATATTAAATTTCAATAATAATAATAATAATTTTCAAACAGATAGGCATATGAGAAACATTGAAGAAAATAACAAACGAATGAAATCAATAACAGAAGTCAGTCGTGCATTTGTGGTTACAGCAGCAATTGACCTTACCACGTAAAAGATTATAGCTACCTGCGTGTCATCCGAGTCCAAGAAAATCAACAATGTGGAACGGCTTACTTGGATAATTGTTCATTAAACAAAAAGAAGGGAATAAAAACAGTCCCTTATACCAAAGTGGTTTCCTTAGACACGTGTGTCAAGCTTTCGTCCCTGTGCAATACGATGAAAAGTGTTAGAATGAGAAACATTGAAGAAAATAACAAACGAATGAAATCAACAACAGAAGTCAGTCGTGCATTTGTGGTTACAGCAGCAATTGACCTCACCACGTGGGAGATTATAGCTACCTGCGTGACATCCGAGTCCAAGAAAATCAACAATGTGGAATGGCTTGGATAATTGTTCATTAAACAAAAAGAAGGGAATAAGAACAGTCCCTTATACCAAAGTGGTTTCCTTAGACACGCGTGTCAAGCTTTCGTCCCTGTGCAATACGATATAAAGTGTTAGAATGAGAAACATTGAAGAAAATAACAAACGAATGAAATCAATAACAGAAGTCATTCGTGCATTTGTGGTTACAGCAGCAATTGACCTTACCACGTAAAAGATTATAGCTACCTGCGTGTCACCCGAGTCCAAGAAAATCAACAATGTGGAATGGCTTACTTGGATAATTGTTCATTAAACAAAAAGAAGGGAATAAGAACAGTCCCTTATACCAAAGTGGTTTCCTTAGACACGTGTGTCAAGCTTTCGTCCCTGTGCAATACGATGAAAAGTGTTAGAATGAGAAACATTGAAGGAAATAACAAACAAATCAAATCAACAACAGAAGTCAGTCGTGCATTTGTGGTTACAGCAGCAATTGACCTTACCACGTTAAAGATTATAGCTACCTGCGTGTCATCCGAGTCCAAGAAAATCAATAATGTGGAATGGCTTACTTGGATAATTGATCATCATACAGAAAGAAGGGAATAAGAACAGTCCCTTATACCAATGTGGTTTCCTTAGACACGTGTGTCAAGCTTTCGTCCCTGTGCAATACGATGAGAAGTGTTAGAATGAGAAACATTGAAGAAAATAACAAACGAATGAAATCAACAACAGAAGTCAGTCGTGCATTCGTGGTTACAGCAGCAATTGACTTTACCACGTGGGAGATTACAGCTACCTGCGTGACATCCGAGTCCAAGAAAATCAACAATGTGGAATGGCTTACTTGGATAATTGTTGATTGAACAAAAAGAAGGGAATAAGAACAGTCCCTTATACCAAAGTGGTTTCCTTAGACACGTGTGTCAAGCTTTCGTCCCTGTGCAATACGATGAAAAGTGTTAGAATGAGGAACATTGAAGGAAATAACAAACAAATGAAATCAACAACAGAATTCAGCCGTCCAATTGTGGTTACAGCAGCAATTGACCTTACCACGTGGGAGATTAAAGCTACCGGCGTGACATCCGAGTCCAAGAAAATCAACAATGTGGAATGGCTTACTTGGATAATTGTTGATTGAACAAAAAGAAGGGAATAAGAACAGTCCCTTATACCAAAGTGGTTTCTTTAGACACGTGTGTCAAGCTTTCGTCCCTGTGCAATACGATGAAAAGTGTTAGAATGAGAAACATTGAAGCAAATAACAAACAAATGAAATCAACAACAGAAGTCAGTCGTGCATTTGTGGTTACAGCAGCAATTGACCTTACCACGTGGGAGATTAAAGCTACCGGCGTGACATCCGAGTCCAAGAAAATCAACAATGTGGAATGGCTTACTTGGATAATTGTTGATTGAACACAAAGAAGGGAATAAGAACAGTCCCTTATACCAAAGTGGTTTCCTTAGACACGTGTGTCAAGCTTTCGTCCCTGTGCAATACGATGAAAAGTGTTAGAATGAGAAACATTGAAGAAAATAACAAACGAATGAAATCAACAACAGAAGTCAGTCGTGCATTTGTGGTTACAGCAGCAATTGACCTCACCACGTGGGAGATTATAGCTACCTGCGTGACATCCGAGTCCAAGAAAATCAACAATGTGGAATGGCTTGGATAATTGTTCATTAAACAAAAAGAAGGGAATAAGAACAGTCCCTTATACCAAAGTGGTTTCCTTAGACACGCGTGTCAAGCTTTCGTCCTTGTGCAATACGATATAAAGTGTTAGAATGAGAAACATTGAAGAAAATAACAAACGAATGAAATCAATAACAGAAGTCAGTCGTGCATTTGTGGTTACAGCAGCAATTGACCTTACCACGTAAAAGATTATAGCTACCTGCGTGTCATCCGAGTCCAAGAAAATCAACAATGTGGAACGGCTTACTTGGATAATTGTTCATTAAACAAAAAGAAGGGAATAAGAACAGTCCCTTATACCAAAGTGGTTTCCTTAGACACGTGTGTCAAGCTTTCGTCCCTGTGCAATACGATGAAAAGTGTTAGAATGAGAAACATTGAAGAAAATAACAAACGAATGAAATCAACAACAGAAGTCAGTCGTGCATTTGTGGTTACAGCAGCAATTGACCTTACCACGTTAAAGATTATAGCTACCCGCGTGTCATCCGAGTCCAAGAAAATCAATAATGTGGAATGGCTTACTTGGATAATTGATCATCATACAGAAAGAAGGGAATAAGAACAGTCCCTTATACCAATGTGGTTTCCTTAGACACGTGTGTCAAGCTTTCGTCCCTGTGCAATACGATGAGAAGTGTTAGAATGAGAAACATTGAAGAAAATAACAAACGAATGAAATCAACAACAGAAGTCAGTCGTGCATTCGTGGTTACAGCAGCAATTGACCTTACCACGTGGGAGATTACAGCTACCTGCGTGACATCCGAGTCCAAGAAAATCAACAATGTGGAATGACTTACTTGGATAATTGATCATTATACAGAAAGAATGAAGTAAGAACAGTCCCTTATACCAAAGTGGTTTCCTTAGACACGTGTGTCAAGCTTTCGTCCCTGTGCAATACGATGAGAAGTGTTAGAATGAGGAACATTGAAGGAAATAACAAACAAATGAAATCAACAACAGAAGTCAGCCGTCCAATTGTGGTTACAGCAGCAATTGACCTTACCACGTGGGAGATTATAGCTACCCGCGTGTCATCCGAGTCCAAGAAAATCAACAATGTGGAATGGCTTACTTGGATAATTGTTCATTAAACAAAAAGAAAGGAAATAAGAACATTCCCTTATACCAAAGTGGTTTCCTTAGGCACGTGTGTCAAGCTTTCGTCCCTGTGCAATACGATGAAAAGTGTTAGAATGAGAATCATAGAATGAAATAACAAACAAATGAAATCAACAACCGAAGTCAGTCGTGCATTTGTGGTTTCAGCAGCAATTAACCTTACCACGTGGGAGATTATAGCTACCTGCGTGACATCCGAGTTCAAGAAAATCAACAATGTGGAATGACTTACTTGGATAATTGATCATTATACAGAAAGAATGAAGTAAGAACAGTCCCTTATACGAATGTGGTTTCCATAGACACGTGTGTCAAGCTTTCGTCCCTGTGCAATACAATGAAAAGTGTAAGAATGAGAAACATAGAAGGAAAAAACAAACAAATGAAATCAACAACAGAAGTCAGTCGTGCATTTGTGGTTACAGCAGCAATTGACATTACCACGTGGGAGATTCTAGCTACCTGCGTGACATCCGAGTCCAAGAAAATCAACAATGTGGAATGGCTTATTCGGATAATTGTTCATTAAACAAAAAGAAGGGAATAAGAACAGTCCCTTATACCAAAGTGGTTTCCTTAGACACGCGTGTCAAGCTTTCGTCCCTGTGCAATACGATGGAAAGTGTTAGAATGAGAAACATTGAAGAAAATAACAAACGAATGAAATCAACAACAGAAGTCAGTCGTGCATTTGTGGTTACAGCAGCAATTGACCTTACCACGTAAAAGATTCTAGCTACCTGCGTGTCATCCGAGTCCAAGAAAATCAATAATGTGGAATGGCTTACTTGGATAATTGATCATCATACAGAAAGAAGGGAATAAGAACAGTCCCTTATACCAATGTGGTTTCCTTAGACACGTGTGTCAATATTTCGTCCCTGTGCAATACGATGAGAAGTGTTAGAATGAGAAACATTGAAGGAAATAACAAACAAATCAAATCAACAACAGAAGTCAGTCGTGCATTTGTGATAACAGCAGCAATTGACCTTACCACGTGGGAGATTATAGATACCTGCGTGACATCCGAGTCCAAGAAAATCAACAATGTGGAATGACTTACTTGGATAATTGATCATTATACAGAAAGAATGAAGTAAGAACAGTCCCTATACCAAAGTGGTTTCCTTAGACACGTGTGTCAAGCTTTCGTCCCTGTGCAATACGATGAGAAGTGTTAGAATGAGGAACATTGAAGGAAATAACAAACAAATGAAATCAACAACAGAAGTCAGCCGTCCAATTGTGGTTACAGCAGCAATTGACCTTACCACGTGGGAGATTATAGCTACCCGCGTGTCATCCGAGTCCAAGAAAATCAACAATGTGGAATGGCTTACTTGGATAATTGTTCATTAAACAAAAAGAAAGGAAATAAGAACATTCCCTTATACCAAAGTGGTTTCCTTAGGCACGTGTGTCAAGCTTTCGTCCCTGTGCAATACGATGAAAAGTGTTAGAATGAGAATCATAGAATGAAATAACAAACAAATGAAATCAACAACCGAAGTCAGTCGTGCATTTGTGGTTTCAGCAGCAATTGACCTTACCACGTGGGAGATTATAGCTACCTGCGTGACATCCGAGTTCAAGAAAATCAACAATGTGGAATGACTTACTTGGATAATTGATCATTATACAGAAAGAATGAAGTAAGAACAGTCCCTTTTACGAATGTGGTTTCCATAGACACGTGTGTCAAGCTTTCGTCCCTGTGCAATACGATGAAAAGTGTAAGAATGAGAAACATAGAAGGAAAAAACAAACAAATGAAATCAACAACAGAAGTCAGTCGTGCATTTGTGGTTACAGCAGCAATTGACATTACCACGTGGGAGATTCTAGCTACCTGCGTGACATCCGAGTCCAAGAAAATCAACAATGTGGAATGGCTTATTCGGATAATTGTTCATTAAACAAAAAGAAGGGAATAAGAACAGTCCCTTATACCAAAGTGGTTTCCTTAGACACGCGTGTCAAGCTTTCGTCCCTGTGCAATACGATGAAAAAAGTGTTAGAATGAGAAACATTGAAGAAAATAACAAACGAATGAAATCAACAACAGAAGTCAGTCGTGCATTTGTGGTTACAGCAGCAATTGACCTTACCACGTGGGAGATGATAGCTACCTGCGTGATATCCGAGTCCAAGAAAATCAACAATGTGGAATGGCCCACTTGGATAATTGTTGATCAAACAAAAAAAAGGGAATAAGAACAGTCCCTTATACCAAAGTGGTTTCCTAAGACACGCATGTCAAGCTTTCGTCCCTGTGCAATACGATGAAAAGAGTTAGAATGAGAAACATTGAAGAAAATAACAAACGAATGAAATCAACATTAGAAGTCAGTCGTGCATTTGTGGTTACAGCAGCAATTGACCTTACCACGTGGGAGATTATAGCTACCTGCGTGACATCCGAGTCCAAGAAAATCAACAATGTGGAATGGCCTACTTGGATAATTGTTGATTAAACAAAAAAAAGTGGTTTCCTTAGACACGCGTGTCAAGCTTTCGTCCCTGTGCAATACGATGAAAAGTGTTAGAATGAGAAACATAGAAGGAAATAACAAACAAATGAAATCAACAACAGAAGTCAGTCGTGCATTTGTGGTTACAGTAGCAATTGACCTTACCACGTGGGAGATTATAGCTACCTGCGTGTCATCCGAGTTCAAGAAAATCAACAATGTGGAATGGCTCACTTGGATAATTGTTGATTAAACAAAAAAAAGGGAATAAGAACAGTCCCTCATACCAAAGTGGTTTTCTCAGACATGTGTGTCAAGCTTTCGTCCCTGTGCAATACGATGAAAAGTGTTAGAATGAGAAACATAGAAGGAAATAACAAACAAATGAAATCAACAACAGAAGTCAGTCGTGCATTTGTGGTTACAGCAGCAATTGACCTTTCCACGTGGGAGATTATAGATAGCTGCGTGACATCCTAGTCCAAGAAAATCAACAATGTGGAATGGCTTACTTGGATAATTGTTCATCAAAAAGAAAAAAGGGAAGAAGAGCAGTCCCTCATACCAAAGTGGTTTCCTTAGACACGTGTGTCAAGCTTTCGTCACTGTGCAATACGATGAAAAGTGTTAGAATGAGAAACATTGAAGAAAATAACAAACGAATGAAATCAACAACAGAAGTCAGTCGTGCATTCGTGGTTACAGCAGCAATTGACCTTACCACGTGGGAGATTACAGCTACCTGCGTGACATCCGAGCCCAAGAAAATCAACAATGTGGAACGGCTTACTTGGATAATTGTTCATTAAACAAAAAGAAGGGAATAAGAACAGTCCCTTATACCAAAGTGGTTTCCTTAGACACGCGTGTCAAGCTTTCGTCCCTGTGCAATACGATGAAAAGTGCTGGAATGAGAATCATTGAAGAAAATAACAAACGAATGAAATCAACAACAGAAGTCAGTCGTGCATTCGTGGTTACAGCAGCAATTGACCTTACCACGTGGGAGATTACAGCTACCTGCGTGACATCCGAGCCCAAGATAATCAACAGTGTGGAACGGCTTACTTGGATAATTGTTCATTAAACAAAAAGAAGGAAATAAGAACAGTCCCTTATACCAAAGTGGTTTCCTTAGACACGCGTGTCAAGCTTTCGTCCCTGTGCAATACGATGAAAAGTGTTAGAATGAGAAACATTGAAGGAAATAACAAACAAATGAAATCAACAACAGAAGTCAGTCGTGCATTTGTGGTTACAGCAGCAATTGACCTTACCACGTGGGAGATTATAGCTACCGGCGTGACATCCGAGTCCAAGAAAATCAACAATGTGGAATGGCTTACTTGGATAATTGTTGATTGAACAAAAAGAAGGGAATAAGAACAGTCCCTTATACCAAAGTGGTTTCCTTAGACACGTGTGTCAAGCTTTCGTCCCTGTGCAATACGATGAAAAGTGTTAGAATGAGAAACATTGAAGAAAATAACAAACGAATGAAATCAACAACAGAAGTCAGTCGTGCATTTGTGGTTACAGCAGCAATTGACCTCACCACGTGGGAGATTATAGCTACCTGCGTGACATCCGAGTCCAAGAAAATCAACAATGTGGAATGGCTTGGATAATTGTTCATTAAACAAAAAGAAGGGAATAAGAACAGTCCCTTATACCAAAGTGGTTTCCTTAGACACGCGTGTCAAGCTTTCGTCCCTGTGCAATACGATGGAAAGTGTTAGAATGAGAAACATTGAAGAAAATAACAAACGAATGAAATCAAAAACAGAAGTCAGTCGTGCATTTGTGGTTACAGCAGCAATTGACCTTACCACGTAAAAGATTATAGCTACCTGCGTGTCATCCGAGTCCAAGAAAATCAACAATGTGGAATGGCTTACTTGGATAATTGTTCATTAAACAAAAAGAAGGGAATAAGAACAGTCCCTTATACCAAAGTGGTTTACTTAGACACGTGTGTCAAGCTTTCGTCCCTGTGCAATACGATGAAAAGTGTTAGAATGAGAAACATTGAAGGAAATAACAAACAAATGAAATCAACAACAGAAGTCAGTCGTGCATTTGTGGTTACAGCAGCAATTGACCTTACCACGTTAAGGATTATAGCTACCTGCGTGTCATCCGAGTCCAAGAAAATCAATAATGTGGAATGGCTTACTTGGATAATTGATCATCATACAGAAAGAAGGGAATAAGAACAGTCCCTTATACCAATGTGGTTTCCTTAGACACGTGTGTCAAGCTTTCGTCCCTGTGCAATACGATGAGAAGTGTTAGAATGAGAAACATTGAAGGAAATAACAAACAAATCAAATCAACAACAGAAGTCAGTCGTGCATTTGTGATTACAGCAGCAATTGACCTTACCACGTGGGAGATTATAGATACCTGCGTGACATCCGAGTCCACGAAAATCAACAATGTGGAATGACTTACTTGGATAATTGATCATTATACAGAAAGAATGAAGTAAGAACAGTCCCTTATACCAAAGTGGTTTCCTTAGACACGTGTGTCAAGCTTTCGTCCCTGTGCAATACGATGAGAAGTGTTAGAATGAGGAACATTGAAGGGAATAACAAACAAATGAAATCAACAACAGAAGTCAGCCGTCCAATTGTGGTTACAGCAGCAATTGACCTTACCACGTGGGAGATTATAGCTACCCGCGTGTCATCCGAGTCCAAGAAAATCAACAATGTGGAATGGCTTACTTGGATAATTGTTCATTAAACAAAAAGAAAGGAAATAAGAACATTCCCTCATACCAAAGTGGTTTCCTTAGGCACGTGTGTCAAGCTTTCGTCCCTGTGCAATACGATGAAAAGTGTTAGAATGAGAATCATAGAATGAAATAACAAACAAATGAAATCAACAACCGAAGTCAGTAGTGCATTTGTGGTTTCAGCAGCAATTGACCTTACCACGTGGGATATTATAGCTACCTGCGTGACATCCGAGTCCAAGAAAATCAACAATGTGGAATGGCTTACTTGGATAATTGTTCATTACACAAAAAGAAGGGAATAAGAACAGTCTCTTATACCAAAGTGGTTTCCTTAGACACGCGTGTCAAGCTTTCGTCCTTGTGCAATACGATGAAAAGTGTTAGAATGAGAAACATAGAAGGAAATAACAAACAAATGAAATCAACAACAGAAGTCAGTCGTGCATTTGTGGTTACAGCGGCCATTGACCTTACCACGTGGGAGATTATAGCTACCTGCGAGACATCCGAGTCCAAGAAAATCAACAATGTGGAATGGCCTACTCGGATAATTGTTGATTAAACAAAAAAAAAGGAAATAAGAACAGTCCTTTATACCAAAGTGGTTTCCTTAGACACGTGTGTCAAGCTTTCATCCCTCAGCAATACGACAGAAAGTGTTAGAGTAAGAAACATTGAAGGAAATAACAAACGAATGAAATCAACAACAGAAGTCAACCGTCCAGTTTTGGTTACAGCAGCATTGACCTTACCACGTGGGAGGAAATCAAAAATGTGGAATGGCTTAATACGATGCAATACGATGAGAAATGTTAGAATGAGAAACATTAAAGGAAATAACAAACAAATGAAATCAACAACAGAAGTCAGTCGTGCATTTGTGGTTACAGCAGCAATTGACCTTACCACGTAAAAGATAATAGCTACCTGCGTGTCATCCGAGTCCAAGAAAATCAACAATGTGGAATGGCTTACTTGGATAATTGATCATTATACAGAAAGAAGGGAATAAGAACAGTCCCTTATACCAAAGTGGTTTCCTTAGACACGCGTGTCAAGCTTTCGTCCCTGTGCAATACGATGAAAAGTGTTAGAATGAGAATCAGTGAAGAAAATAACAAACGAATGAAATCAACAACAGAAGTCAGTCGTGCATTTGTGATTACAGCAGCAATTGACCTTACCACGTGGGAGATTATAGCTACCTGCGTGACATCCGAGTCCAAGAAAATCAACAATGTGGAATGGCTTACTTGGATAATTGATCATTATACAAAAAGATGGGAATAAGAACAGTCCCTTATACCAAAGTGGTTTCCTTAGACACGTGTGTCAAGCTTTCGTCCCTGTGCAATACGATGAGAAATGTTAGAATGAGAAACATTAAAGGAAATAACAAACAAATGAAATCAACAACAGAAGTCAGTCGTGCATTTGTGGTTACAGCAGCAATTGACCTTACCACGTAAAAGATAATAGCTACCTGCGTGTCATCCGAGTCCAAGAAAATCAACAATGTGGAATGACTTACTTGGATAATTGATCATTATACAGAAAGAAGGGAATAAGAACAGTCCCTTATACCAAAGTGGTTTCCTTAGACACGCGTGTCAAGCTTTCGTCCCTGTGCAATACGATGAAAAGTGTTAGAATGAGAATCATTGAAGAAAATAACAAACGAATGAAATCAACAACAGAAGTCAGTCGTGCATTTGTGGTTACAGCAGCAATTGACCTCACCACGTGGGAGATTATAGCTACCTGCGTGACATCCGAGTCCAAGAAAATCAACAATGTGGAATGGCTTACTTGGATAATTGTTCATTAAACAAAAAGAAGGGAATAAGAACAGTCCCTTATACCAAAGTGGTTTCCTTAGACACGCGTGTCAAGCTTTCGTCCCTGTGCAATACGATGAAAAGTGTTAGAATGAGAAACATTGAAGGAAATAACAAACAAATGAAATCAACATTAGAAGTCAGTCGTGCATTTGTGGTTACAGCAGCAATTGACCTTACCACGTGGGAGATTATAGCTACCTGCGTGACATCCGAGTCCAAGAAAATCAACAATGTGGAATGGCCTACTTGGATAATTGTTGATTAAACAAAAAAAAAAAAAGAACAGTCCCTTATACCAAAGTGGTTTCCTTAGACACGTGTGTCAAGCTTTCGTCCCTGTGCAATACGATGAAAAGTGTTAGAATGAGAAACATAGAAGGAAATAACAAACAAATGAAATCAACAACAGAAGTCAGTCGTGCATTTGTGGTTACAGCAGCAATTGACCTTACCACGTGGGAGCTTATAGCTACCTGCGTGACATCCGAGTCCAAGAAAATCAACAATGTGGAATGGCTTACTTGTTGATTGAACAAAAAGAAGCGAATAAGAACAGTCCCTTATACCAAAGTGGTTTTCTTAGACACGTGTGTCAAGCTTTCGTCCCTGTGCAATACAATGAAAAGTGTTAGAATGAGAAACATTGAAGGAAATAACAAACAAATGAAATCAACAACAGAAGTCAGTCGTGCATTTGTGGTTTCAGCAGCAATTGACCTTACCACGTGGGAGATTATAGCTACCTGCGTGACATCCGAGTCCAAGAAAATCAACAATGTGGAATGACTTACTTGGATAATTGATCATTATACAGAAAGAATGAAGTAAGAACAGTCCCTTATACGAATGTGGTTTCCATAGACACGTGTGTCAAGCTTTCGTCCCTGTGCAATACGATGAAAACTGTACGAATGAGAAACATAGGAGGAAAAAACAAACAAATGAAATCAACAACAGAAGTCAGTCGTGCATTTGTGGTTACAGCAGCAATTGACATTACCACGTGGGAGATTCTAGCTACCTGCGTGACATCCGAGTCCAAGAAAATCAACAATGTGGAATGGCTTATTCGGATAATTGTTCATTAAACAAAAAGAAGGGAATAAGAACAGTCCCTTATACCAAAGTGGTTTCCTTAGACACGCGTGTCAAGCTTTCGTCCCTGTGCAATACGATGAAAAAAGTGTTAGAATGAGAAACATTGAAGAAAATAACAAACGAATAAAATCAACAACAGAAGTCAGTCGTGCATTTGTGCTTACAGCAGCAATTGACCTTACCACGTGGGAGATGATAGCTACCTGCGTGACATCCGAGTCCAAGAAAATCAACAATGTGGAATGGCCCACTTGGATAATTGTTGATCAAACAAAAAAAAGGGAATAAGAACAGTCCCTTATACCAAAGTGGTTTCCTAAGACACGCATGTCAAGCTTTCGTCCCTGTGCAATACGATGAAAAGTGTTAGAATGAGAAACATTGAAGAAAATAACAAACGAATGAAATCAACATTAGAAGTCAGTCGTGCATTTGTGGTTACAGCAGCAATTGACCTTACCACGTGGGAGATTATAGCTACCTGCGTGACATCCGAGTCCAAGAAAATCAACAATGTGGAATGGCCTACTTGGATAATTGTTGATTAAACAAAAAAAAGTGGTTTCCTTAGACACGCGTGTCAAGCTTTCGTCCCTGTGCAATACGATGAAAAGTGTTAGAATGAGAAACATAGAAGGAAATAACAAACAAATGAAATCAACAACAGAAGTCAGTCGTGCATTTGTGGTTACAGCAGCAATTGACCTTACCACGTGGGAGATTATAGCTACCTGCGTGTCATCCGAGTCCAAGAAAATCAACAATGTGGAATGGCTTACTTGGATAATTGATCATTATACAGAAAGAAGGGAATAAGAACAGTCCCTTATACCAGAGTGGTTTCCTTAGACACGTGTGTCAAGCTTTCGTCCCTGTGCAATACGATGAGAAATGTTAGAATGAGAAACATTAAAGGAAATAACAAACAAATGAAATCAACAACAGAAGTCAGTCGTGCATTTGTGGTTACAGCAGCAATTGACCTTACCACGTAAAAGATAATAGCTACCTGCGTGTCATCCGAGTCCAAGAAAATCAACAATGTGGAATGGCTTACTTGGATAATTGATCATTATACAGAAAGAAGGGAATAAGAACAGTCCCTTATACCAATGTGGTTTCCATAGACACGTGTGTCAAGCTTTCGTCCCTGTGCAATACGATGAGAAGTGTTAGAATGGGAAACATTGAAGGAAATAACAAACAAATCAAATCAACAACAGAAGTCAGTCGTGCATTTGTGATTACAGCAGCAATTGACCTTACCACGTGGGAGATTATAGCTACCTGCGTGACATCCGAGTCCAAGAAAATCAACAATGTGGAATGGCTTAATTGGATAATTGATCATTATACAGAAAGAATGGAGTAAGAACAGTCCCTTATACCAATGTGGTTTCCGTAGACACGTGTGTCAAGCTTTCGTCCCTGTGCATTACGATGAAAAGTGTTAGAATGAGAAACATTGAAGAAAATAACAAACGAATGAAATCAACAACAGAAGTCAGTCGTGCATTTGTGGTTACAGCAGCAAATGACCTTACCACGTGGGAGATAATAGCTACCTGCGTGACATCCGAGTCCAAGAAAATCAACAATGTGGAATGGCTTACTTGGATAATTGATCATTATACAGAAAGAAGGGAATAAGAACAGTCCCTTATACCAAAGTGGTTTCCTTAGACACGCGTGTCAAGCTTTCGTCCCTGTGCAATACGATGAAAAGTGTTAGAATGAGAATCATTGAAGAAAATAACAAACGAATGAAATCAACAACAGAAGTCAGTCGTGCATTTGTGATTACAGCAGCAATTGACCTTACCACGTGGGAGATTATAGCTACCTGCGTGACATCCGAGTCCAAGAAAATCAACAATGTGGAATGGCTTACTTGGATAATTGATCATTATACAAAAAGAAGGGAATAAGAACAGTCCCTTATACCAAAGTGGTTTCCTTAGACACGTGTGTCAAGCTTTCGTCCCTGTGCAATACGATGAGAAATGTTAGAATGAGAAACATTAAAGGAAATAACAAACAAATGAAATCAACAACAGAAGTCAGTCGTGCATTTGTGGTTACAGCAGCAATTGACCTTACCACGTAAAAGATAATAGCTACCTGCGTGTCATCCGAGTCCAAGAAAATCAACAATGTGGAATGACTTACTTGGATAATTGATCATTATACAGAAAGAAGGGAATAAGAACAGTCCCTTATACCAAAGTGGTTTCCTTAGACACGCGTGTCAAGCTTTCGTCCCTGTGCAATACGATGAAAAGTGTTAGAATGAGAATCATTGAAGAAAATAACAAACGAATGAAATCAACAACAGAAGTCAGTCGTGCATTTGTGGTTACAGCAGCAAGTGACCTCACCACGTGGGAGATTATAGCTACCTGCGTGACATCCGAGTCCAAGAAAATCAACAATGTGGAATGGCTTACTTGGATAATTGTTCATTAAACAAAAAGAAGGGAATAAGAACAGTCGCTTATACCAAAGTGGTTTCCTTAGACACGCATGTCAAGCTTTCGTCCCTGTGCAATACGATGAAAAGTGTTAGAATGAGAAACATTGAAGGAAATAACAAACAAATGAAATCAACATTAGAAGTCAGTCGTGCATTTGTGGTTACAGCAGCAATTGACCTTACCACGTGGGAGATTATAGCTACCTGCGTGACATCCGAGTCCAAGAAAATCAACAATGTGGAATGTCCAACTTGGATAATTGTTGATTAAACAAAAAAAAATAAGAACAGTCCCTTATACCAAAGTGGTTTCCTTAGACACGTGTGTCAAGCTTTCGTCCCTGTGCAATACGATGAAAAGTGTTAGAATGAGAAACATAGAAGGAAATAACAAACAAATGAAATCAACAACAGAAGTCAGTCGTGCATTTGTGGTTACAGCAGCAATTGACCTTACCACGTGGGAGCTTATAGCTACCTGCGTGACATCCGAGTCCAAGAAAATCAACAATGTGGAATGGCTTACTTGGATAATTGTTGATTGAACAAAAAGAAGCGAATAAGAACAGTCCCTCATACCAAAGTGGTTTTCTTAGACACGTGTGTCAAGCTTTCGTCCCTGTGCAATACGATGAAAAGTGTTAGAATGAGAAACATTGAAGGAAATAACAAACAAATGAAATCAACAACAGAAGTCAGTCGTGCATTTGTGGTTTCAGCAGCAATTGACCTTACCACGTGGGAGATTATAGCTACCTGCGTGACATCCGAGTCCAAGAAAATCAACAATGTGGAATGACTTACTTGGATAATTGATCATTATACAGAAAGAATGAAGTAAGAACAGTCCCTTATACGAATGTGGTTTCCATAGACACGTGTGTCAAGCTTTCGTCCCTGTGCAATACGATGAAAACTGTAAGAATGAGAAACATAGGAGGAAAAAACAAACAAATGAAATCAACAACAGAAGTCAGTCGTGCATTTGTGGTTACAGCAGCAATTGACATTACCACGTGGGAGATTCTAGCTACCTGCATGACATCCGAGTCCAAGAAAATCAACAATGTGGAATGGCTTATTCGGATAATTGTTCATTAAACAAAAAGAAGGGAATAAGAACAGTCCCTTATACCAAAGTGGTTTCCTTAGACACGCGTGTCAAGCTTTCGTCCCTGTGCAATACGATGAAAAAAGTGTTAGAATGAGAAACATTGAAGAAAATAACAAACGAATAAAATCAACAACAGAAGTCAGTCGTGCATTTGTGGTTACAGCAGCAATTGACCTTACCACGTGGGAGATGATAGCTACCTGCGTGACATCCGAGTCCAAGAAAATCAACAATGTGGAATGGCCCACTTGGATAATTGTTGATCAAACAAAAAAAAGGGAATAAGAACAGTCCCTTATACCAAAGTGGTTTCCTAAGACACGCATGTCAAGCTTTCGTCCCTGTGCAATACGATGAAAAGTGTTAGAATGAGAAACATTGAAGAAAATAACAAACGAATGAAATCAACATTAGAAGTCAGTCGTGCATTTGTGGTTACAGCAGCAATTGACCTTACCACGTG
Organism: Harmonia axyridis; assembly: GCF_914767665.1. NCBI lineage: Eukaryota > Metazoa > Arthropoda > Insecta > Coleoptera > Coccinellidae > Harmonia > Harmonia axyridis. Next base: position 25,123,816 of record NC_059508.1, on the reverse strand, counting down.
GGAGATTATAGCTACCTGCGTGAAATCCGAGTCCAAGAAAATCAACAATGTGGAATGGCCTACTTGGATAATTGATCATTATACAGAAAGAAGGGAATAAGAACAGTCCCTTATACCAATGTGGTTTCCATAGACACGTGTGTCAAGCTTTCGTCCCTGTGCAATACGATGAGAAGTGTTAGAATGAGAAACATTGAAGGAAATAACAAACAAATCAAATCAACAACAGAAGTCAGTCGTGCATTTGTGATTACAGCAGCAATTGACCTTACCACGTGGGAGATTATAGCTACCTGCGTGACATCCGAGTCCAAGAAAATCAACAATGTGGAATGGCTTAATTGGATAATTGATCATTATACAGAAAGAATGGAGTAAGAACAGTCCCTTATACCAATGTGGTTTCCGTAGACACGTGTGTCAAGCTTTCGTCCCTGTGCATTACGATGAAAAGTGTTAGAATGAGAAACATTGAAGAAAATAACAAACGAATGAAATCAACAACAGAAGTCAGTCGTGCATTTGTGGTTACAGCAGCAATTGACCTTACCACGTGGGAGATAATAGCTACCTGCGTGACATCCGAGTCCAAGAAAATCAACAATGTGGAATGGCTTACTTGGATAATTGATCATTATACAGAAAGAAGGGAATAAGAACAGTCCCTTATACCAAAGTGGTTTCCCTAGACACGCGCGTCAAGCTTTCGTCCCTGTGCAATACGATGAAAAGTGTTAGAATGAGAATCATTGAAGAAAATAACAAACGAATGAAATCAACAACAGAAGTCAGTCGTGCATTTGTGATTACAGCAGCAATTGACCTTACCACGTGGGAGATTATAGCTACCTGCGTGACATCCGAGTCCAAGAAAATCAACAATGTGGAATGGCTTACTTGGATAATTGATCATTATACAGAAAGAAGAGAATAAGAACAGTCCCTTATACCAATGTGGTTTCCATAGACACGTGTGTCAAGCTTTCGTCCCTGTGCAATACGATGAAAAGTGTTAGAATGAGAAACATTGAAGAAAATAACAAACGAATGAAATCAACATTAGAAGTCAGTCGTGCATTTGTGGTTACAGCAGCAATTGACCTTACCACGTGGGAGATTATAGCTACCTGCGTGACATCCGAGTCCAAGAAAATCAACAATGTGGAATGGCCTACTTGGATAATTGTTGATTAAACAAAAAAAAGTGGTTTCCTTAGACACGCGTGTCAAGCTTTCGTCCCTGTGCAATACGATGAAAAGTGTTAGAATGAGAAACATAGAAGGAAATAACAAACAAATGAAATCAACAACAGAAGTCAGTCGTGCATTTGTGGTTACAGCAGCAATTGACCTCACCACGTGGGAGATTATAGCTACCTGCGTGTCATCCGAGTCCAAGAAAATCAACAATGTGGAATGGCTTACTTGGATAATTGATCATTATACAGAAAGAAGGGAATAAGAACAGTCCCTTATACCAATGTGGTTTCCATAGACACGTGTGTCAAGCTTTCGTCCCTGTGCAATACGATGAGAAATGTTAGAATGAGAAACATTAAAGGAAATAACAAACAAATGAAATCAACAACAGAAGTCAGTCGTGCATTTGTGGTTACAGCAGCAATTGACCTTACCACGTAAAAGATAATAGCTACCTGCGTGTCATCCGAGTCCAAGAAAATCAACAATGTGGAATGGCTTACTTGGATAATTGATCATTATACAGAAAGAAGGGAATAAGAACAGTCCCTTATACCAATGTGGTTTCCATAGACACGTGTGTCAAGCTTTCGTCCCTGTGCAATACGATGAGAAGTGTAAGAATGGGAAACATTGAAGGAAATAACAAACAAATCAAATCAACAACAGAAGTCAGTCGTGCATTTGTGATTACAGCAGCAATTGACCTTACCACGTGGGAGATTATAGCTACCTGCGTGACATCCGAGTCCAAGAAAATCAACAATGTGGAATGGCTTAATTGGATAATTGATCATTATACAGAAAGAATGGAGTAAGAACAGTCCCTTATACCAATGTGGTTTCCGTAGACACGTGTGTCAAGCTTTCGTCCCTGTGCATTACGATGAAAAGTGTTAGAATGAGAAACATTGAAGAAAATAACAAACGAATGAAATCAACAACAGAAGTCAGTCGTGCATTTGTGGTTACAGCAGCAATTGACCTTACTGCGTGACATCCTAGTCCAAGAAAATCAACAATGTGGAATGGCTTACTTGGATAATTGATCATTATACAGAAAGAAGGGAATAAGAACAGTCCCTTATACCAAAGTGGTTTCCTTAGACACGCGTGTCAAGCTTTCGTCCCTGTGCAATACGATGAAAAGTGTTAGAATGAGAAACATTAAAGGAAATAACAAACAAATGAAATCAACAACAGAAGTCAGTCGTGCATTTGTGGTTACAGCAGCAATTGACCTTACCACGTGGGAGATGATAGCTACCTGCGTGACATCCGAGTCCAAGAAAATCAACAATGTGGAATGGCTTACTTGGATAATTGATCATTATACAGAAAGAAGGGAATAAAACAGTCCCTTATACCAAAGTGGTTTCCTTAGACACGCGTGTCAAGCTTTCGTCCCTGTGCAATACGATGAAAAGTGTTAGAATGAGAATCATTGAAGAAAATAACAAACGAATGAAATCAACAACAGAAGTCAGTCGTGCATTTGTGATTACAGCAGCAATTGACCTTACCACGTGGGAGATTATAGCTACCTGCGTGACATCCGAGTCCAAGAAAATCAACAATGTGGAATGGCTTACTTGGATAATTGATCATTATACAAAAAGAAAGGAATAAGAACAGTCCCTTATACCAAAGTGGTTTCCTTAGACACGTGTGTCAAGCTTTCGTCCCTGTGCAATACGATGAGAAATGTTAGAATGAGAAACATTAAAGGAAATAACAAACAAATGAAATCAACAACAGAAGTCAGTCGTGCATTTGTGGTTACAGCAGCAATTGACCTTACCACGTAAAAGATAATAGCTACATGCGTGTCATCCGAGTCCAAGAAAATCAACAATGTGGAATGACTTACTTGGATAATTGATCATTATACAGAAAGAAGGGAATAAGAACAGTCCCTTATACCAAAGTGGTTTCCTTAGACACGCGTGTCAAGCTTTCGTCCCTGTGCAATACGATGAAAAGTGTTAGAATGAGAATCATTGAAGAAAATAACAAACGAATGAAATCAACAACAGAAGTCAGTCGTGCATTTGTGGTTACAGCAGCAATTGACCTCACCACGTGGGAGATTATAGCTACCTGCGTGACATCCGAGTCCAAGAAAATCAACAATGTGGAATGGCTTACTTGGATAATTGTTCATTAAACAAAAAGAAGGGAATAAGAACAGTCCCTTATACCAAAGTGGTTTCCTTAGACACGCGTGTCAAGCTTTCGTCCCTGTGCAATACGATGAAAAGTGTTAGAATGAGAAACATTGAAGGAAATAACAAACAAATGAAATCAACATTAGAAGTCAGTCGTGCATTTGTGGTTACAGGAGCAATTGACCTTACCACGTGGGAGATTATAGCTACCTGCGTGACATCCGAGCCCAAGAAAATCAACAATGTGGAATGGCCTACTTGGATAATTGTTGATTAAACAAAAAAAAAATAAGAACAGTCCCTTATACCAAAGTGGTTTCCTTAGACACGTGTGTCAAGCTTTCGTCCCTGTGCAATACGATGAAAAGTGTTAGAATGAGAAACATAGAAGGAAATAACAAACAAATGAAATCAACAACAGAAGTCAGTCGTGCATTTGTGGTTACAGCAGCAATTGACCTTACCACGTGGGAGCTTATAGTTACCTGCGTGACATCCGAGTCCAAGAAAATCAACAATGTGGAATGGCTTACTTGGATAATTGTTGATTGAACAAAAAGAAGCGAATAAGAACAGTCCCTCATACCAAAGTGGTTTTCTTAGACACGTGTGTCAAGCTTTCGTCCCTGTGCAATACGATGAAAAGTGTTAGAATGAGAAACATTGAAGGAAATAACAAACAAATGAAATCAACAACAGAAGTCAGTCGTGCATTTGTGGTTTCAGCAGCAATTGACCTTACCACGTGGGAGATTATAGCTACCTGCGTGACATCCGAGTCCAAGAAAATCAACAATGTGGAATGACTTACTTGGATAATTGATCATTATACAGAAAGAATGAAGTAAGAACAGTCCCTTATACGAATGTGGTTTCCATAGACACGTGTGTCAAGCTTTCGTCCCTGTGCAATACGATGAAAACTGTAAGAATGAGAAACATAGGAGGAAAAAACAAACAAATGAAATCAACAACAGAAGTCAGTCGTGCATTTGTGGTTACAGCAGCAATTTACATTACCACGTGGGAGATTCTAGCTACCTGCGTGACATCCGAGTCCAAGAAAATCAACAATGTGGAATGGCTTATTCGGATAATTGTTCATTAAACAAAAAGAAGGGAATAAGAACAGTCCCTTATACCAAAGTGGTTTCCTTAGACACGCGTGTCAAGCTTTCGTCCCTGTGCAATACGATGAAAAAAGTGTTAGAATGAGAAACATTGAAGAAAATAACAAACGAATAAAATCAGCAATAGAAGTCAGTCGTGCATTTGTGGTTACAGCAGCAATTGACCTTACCACGTGGGAGATGATAGCTACCTGCGTGACATCCGAGTCCAAGAAAACCAACAATGTGGAATGGCCCACTTGGATAATTGTTGATCAAACAAAAAAAAGGGAAAAAGAACAGTCCCTTATACCAAAGTGGTTTCCTAAGACACGCATGTCAAGCTTTCGTCCCTATGCAATACGATGAAAAGTGTTAGAATGAGAAACATTGAAGAAAATAACAAACGAATGAAATCAACATTAGAAGTCAGTCGTGCATTTGTGGTTACAGCAGCAATTGACCTTACCACGTGGGAGATTATAGCTACCTGCGTGACATCCGAGTCCAAGAAAATCAACAATGTGGAATGGCCTACTTGGATAATTGTTGATTAAACAAAAAAAAGTGGTTTCCTTAGACACGCGTGTCAAGCTTTCGTCCCTGTGCAATACGATGAAAAGTGTTAGAATGAGAAACATAGAAGGAAATAACAAACAAATGAAATCAACAACAGAAGTCAGTCGTGCATTTGTGGTTACAGCAGCAATTGACCTTACCACGTGGGAGATTATAGCTACCTGCGTGTCATCCGAGTCCAAGAAAATCAACAATGTGGAATGGCTTACTTGGATAATTGATCATTATACAGAAAGAAGGGAATAAGAACAGTCCCTTATACCAAAGTGGTTTCCTAAGACACGTGTGTCAAGCTTTCGTCCCTGTGCAATACGATGAGAAATGTTAGAATGAGAAACATTAAAGGAAATAACAAACAAATGAAATCAACAACAGAAGTCAGTCGTGCATTTGTGGTTACAGCAGCAATTGACCTTACCACGTAAAAGATAATAGCTACCTGCGTGTCATCCGAGTCCAAGAAAATCAACAATGTGGAATGGCTTACTTGGATAATTGATCATTATACAGAAAGAAGGGAATAAGAACAGTCCCTTATACCAATGTGGTTTCCATAGACACGTGTGTCAAGCTTTCGTCCCTGTGCAATACGATGAGAAGTGTAAGAATGGGAAACATTGAAGGAAATAACAAACAAATCAAATCAACAACAGAAGTCAGTCGTGCATTTGTGATTACAGCAGCAATTGACCTTACCACGTGGGAGATTATAGCTACCTGCGTGACATCCGAGTCCAAGAAAATCAACAATGTGGAATGGCTTAATTGGATAATTGATCATTATACAGAAAGAATGGAGTAAGAACAGTCCCTTATACCAATGTGGTTTCCGTAGACACGTGTGTCAAGCTTTCGTCCCTGTGCATTATGATGAAAAGTGTTAGAATGGGAAACATTGAAGAAAATAACAAACGAATGAAATCAACAACAGAAGTCAGTCGTGCATTTGTGGTTACAGCAGCAATTGACCTTACTGCGTGACATCCTAGTCCAAGAAAATCAACAATGTGGAATGGCTTACTTGGATAATTGATCATTATACAGAAAGAAGGGAATAAGAACAGTCCCTTATACCAAAGTGGTTTCCTTAGACACGCGTGTCAAGCTTTCGTCCCTGTGCGATACGATGAAAAGTGTCAGAATGAGAAACATTAAAGGAAATAACAAACAAATGAAATCAACAACAGAAGTCAGTCGTGCATTTGTGGTTACAGCAGCAATTGACCTTATCACGTGGAAGATTATAGCTACCGGCGTGACATCCGAGTCCAAGAAAATCATCAATGTGGAATTGCTTACTTGGATAATTGTTCATTAAACAAAAAGAAGGGAATAAGAACAGTCCCTTATACCAAAGTGGTTTCCTTAGACACGCGTGTCAAGCTTTCGTCCCTGTGCAATACGATGAAAAGTGTTAGAATGAGAATCATTGAAGAAAATAACAAACGAATGAAATCAACAATAGAAGTCAGTCGTGCATTTGTGGTTACAGCAGCAATTGACCTCACCACGTGGGAGATTATAGCTACCTGCGTGACATCCGAGTCCAAGAAAATCAACAATGTGGAATGGCTTACTTGGATAATTGTTCATTAAACAAAAAGAAGGGAATAAGAACAGACCCTTATACCAAAGTGGTTTCCTTAGACACGCGTGTCAAGCTTTCGTCCCTGTGCAATACGATGAAAAGTGTTAGAATGAGAAACATTGAAGAAAATAACAAACGAATGAAATCAACAACAGAAGTCAGTCGTGCATTTGTGGTTACAGCAGCAATTGACCTTACCACGTGGGAGATTACAGCTACCTGCGTGACATCCGAGCCCAAGAAAATGAACAATGTGGAACGGCTTACTTGGATAATTGTTCATTAAACAAAAAGAAGGGAATAAGAACAGTCCCTTATACCAAAGTGGTTTCCTTAGACACGTGTGTCAAGCTTTCGTCCCTGTGCAATACGATGAGAAATGTTAGAATGAGAAACATTAAAGGAAATAACAAACAAATGAAATCAACAACAGAAGTCAGTCGTGCATTTGTGGTTACAGCAGCAATTGACCTTACCACGTAAAAGATAATAGCTACCTGCGTGTCATCCGAGTCCAAGAAAATCAACAATGTGGAATGGCTTACTTGGATAATTGATCATTATACAGAAAGAAGGGAATAAGAACAGTCCCTTATACCAATGTGGTTTCCATAGACACGTGTGTCAAGCTTTCGTCCCTGTGCAATACGATGAGAAGTGTTAGAATGAGAAACATTGAAGGAAATAACAAACAAATCAAATCAACAACAGAAGTCAGTCGTGCATTTGTGATTACAGCAGCAATTGACCTTACCACGTGGGAGATTATAGCTACCTGCGTGAAATCCGAGTCCAAGAAAATCAACAATGTGGAATGGCCTACTTGGATAATTGATCATTATACAGAAAGAAGGGAATAAGAACAGTCCCTTATACCAATGTGGTTTCCATAGACACGTGTGTCAAGCTTTCGTCCCTGTGCAATACGATGAGAAGTGTTAGAATGAGAAACATTGAAGGAAATAACAAACAAATCAAATCAACAACAGAAGTCAGTCGTGCATTTGTGATTACAGCAGCAATTGACCTTACCACGTGGGAGATTATAGCTACCTGCGTGACATCCGAGTCCAAGAAAATCAACAATGTGGAATGGCTTAATTGGATAATTGATCATTATACAGAAAGAATGGAGTAAGAACAGTCCCTTATACCAATGTGGTTTCCGTAGACACGTGTGTCAAGCTTTCGTCCCTGTGCATTACGATGAAAAGTGTTAGAATGAGAAACATTGAAGAAAATAACAAACGAATGAAATCAACAACAGAAGTCAGTCGTGCATTTGTGGTTACAGCAGCAATTGACCTTACCACGTGGGAGATAATAGCTACCTGCGTGACATCCGAGTCCAAGAAAATCAACAATGTGGAATGGCTTACTTGGATAATTGATCATTATACAGAAAGAAGGGAATAAGAACAGTCCCTTATACCAAAGTGGTTTCCCTAGACACGCGTGTCAAGCTTTCGTCCCTGTGCAATACGATGAAAAGTGTTAGAATGAGAATCATTGAAGAAAATAACAAACGAATGAAATCAACAACAGAAGTCAGTCGTGCATTTGTGATTACAGCAGCAATTGACCTTACCACGTGGGAGATTATAGCTACCTGCGTGACATCCGAGTCCAAGAAAATCAACAATGTGGAATGGCTTACTTGGATAATTGATCATTATACAGAAAGAAGGGAATAAGAACAGTCCCTTATACCAATGTGGTTTCCATAGACACGTGTGTCAAGCTTTCGTCCCTGTGCAATACGATGAAAAGTGTTAGAATGAGAAACATTGAAGAAAATAACAAACGAATGAAATCAACATTAGAAGTCAGTCGTGCATTTGTGGTTACAGCAGCAATTGACCTTACCACGTGGGAGATTATAGCTACCTGCGTGACATCCGAGTCCAAGAAAATCAACAATGTGGAATGGCCTACTTGGATAATTGTTGATTAAACAAAAAAAAGTGGTTTCCTTAGACACGCGTGTCAAGCTTTCGTCCCTGTGCAATACGATGAAAAGTGTTAGAATGAGAAACATAGAAGGAAATAACAAACAAATGAAATCAACAACAGAAGTCAGTCGTGCATTTGTGGTTACAGCAGCAATTGACCTCACCACGTGGGAGATTATAGCTACCTGCGTGTCATCCGAGTCCAAGAAAATCAACAATGTGGAATGGCTTACTTGGATAATTGATCATTATACAGAAAGAAGGGAATAAGAACAGTCCCTTATACCAAAGTGGTTTCCTCAGACACGTGTGTCAAGCTTTCGTCCCTGTGCAATACGATGAGAAATGTTAGAATGAGAAACATTAAAGGAAATAACAAACAAATGAAATCAACAACAGAAGTCAGTCGTGCATTTGTGGTTACAGCAGCAATTGACCTTACCACGTAAAAGATAATAGCTACCTGCGTGTCATCCGAGTCCAAGAAAATCAACAATGTGGAATGGCTTACTTGGATAATTGATCATTATACAGAAAGAAGGGAATAAGAACAGTCCCTTATACCAATGTGGTTTCCATAGACACGTGTGTCAAGCTTTCGTCCCTGTGCAATACGATGAGAAGTGTAAGAATGGGAAACATTGAAGGAAATAACAAACGAATGAAATCAACAACAGAAGTCAGTCGTGCATTTGTGGTTACAGCAGCAATTGACCTTACCACGTGGGAGATAATAGCTACCTGCGTGACATCCGAGTCCAAGAAAATCAACAATGTGGAATGGCTTACTTGGATAATTGATCATTATACAGAAAGAAGGGAATAAGAACAGTCCCTTATACCAAAGTGGTTTCCCTAGACACGCGTGTCAAGCTTTCGTCCCTGTGCAATACGATGAAAAGTGTTAGAATGAGAATCATTGAAGAAAATAACAAACGAATGAAATCAACAACAGAAGTCAGTCGTGCATTTGTGATTACAGCAGCAATTGACCTTACCACGTGGGAGATTATAGCTACCTGCGTGACATCCGAGTCCAAGAAAATCAACAATGTGGAATGGCTTACTTGGATAATTGATCATTATACAGAAAGAAGGGAATAAGAACAGTCCCTTATACCAAAGTGGTTTCCCTAGACACGCGTGTCAAGCTTTCGTCCCTGTGCAATACGATGAAAAGTGTTAGAATGAGAATCATTGAAGAAAATAACAAACGAATGAAATCAACAACAGAAGTCAGTCGTGCATTTGTGATTACAGCAGCAATTGACCTTACCACGTGGGAGATTATAGCTACCTGCGTGACATCCGAGTCCAAGAAAATCAACAATGTGGAATGGCTTACTTGGATAATTGATCATTATACAGAAAGAAGGGAATAAGAACAGTCCCTTATACCAATGTGGTTTCCATAGACACGTGTGTCAAGCTTTCGTCCCTGTGCAATACGATGAAAAGTGTTAGAATGAGAAACATTGAAGAAAATAACAAACGAATGAAATCAACATTAGAAGTCAGTCGTGCATTTGTGGTTACAGCAGCAATTGACCTTACCACGTGGGAGATTATAGCTACCTGCGTGACATCCGAGTCCAAGAAAATCAACAATGTGGAATGGCCTACTTGGATAATTGTTGATTAAACAAAAAAAAGTGGTTTCCTTAGACACGCGTGTCAAGCTTTCGTCCCTGTGCAATACGATGAAAAGTGTTAGAATGAGAAACATAGAAGGAAATAACAAACAAATGAAATCAACAACAGAAGTCAGTCGTGCATTTGTGGTTACAGCAGCAATTGACCTCACCACGTGGGAGATTATAGCTACCTGCGTGTCATCCGAGTCCAAGAAAATCAACAATGTGGAATGGCTTACTTGGATAATTGATCATTATACAGAAAGAAGGGAATAAGAACAGTCCCTTATACCAAAGTGGTTTCCTCAGACACGTGTGTCAAGCTTTCGTCCCTGTGCAATACGATGAGAAATGTTAGAATGAGAAACATTAAAGGAAATAACAAACAAATGAAATCAACAACAGAAGTCAGTCGTGCATTTGTGGTTACAGCAGCAATTGACCTTACCACGTAAAAGATAATAGCTACCTGCGTGTCATCCGAGTCCAAGAAAATCAACAATGTGGAATGGCTTACTTGGATAATTGATCATTATACAGAAAGAAGGGAATAAGAACAGTCCCTTATACCAATGTGGTTTCCATAGACACGTGTGTCAAGCTTTCGTCCCTGTGCAATACGATGAGAAGTGTAAGAATGGGAAACATTGAAGGAAATAACAAACAAATCAAATCAACAACAGAAGTCAGTCGTGCATTTGTGATTACAGCAGCAATTGACCTTACCACGTGGGAGATTATAGCTACCTGCGTGACATCCGAGTCCAAGAAAATCAACAATGTGGAATGGCTTAATTGGATAATTGATCATTATACAGAAATAATGGAGTAAGAACAGTCCCTTATACCAATGTGGTTTCCGTAGACACGTGTGTCAAGCTTTCGTCCCTGTGCATTACGATGAAAAGTGTTAGAATGAGAAACATTGAAGAAAATAACAAACGAATGAAATCAACAACAGAAGTCAGTCGTGCATTTGTGGTTACAGCAGCAATTGACCTTACTGCGTGACATCCTAGTCCAAGAAAATCAACAATGTGGAATGGCTTACTTGGATAATTGATCATTATACAGAAAGAAGGGAATAAGAACAGTCCCTTATACCAAAGTGGTTTCCTTAGACACGCGTGTCAAGCTTTCGTCCCTGTGCAATACGATGAAAAGTGTTAGAATGAGAAACATTAAAGGAAATAACAAACAAATGAAATCAACAACAGAAGTCAGTCGTGCATTTGTGGTTACAGCAGCAATTGACCTTACCACGTGGGAGATGATAGCTACCTGCGTGACATCCTAGTCCAAGAAAATCAACAATGTGGAATGGCTTACTTGGATAATTGATCATTATACAGAAAGAAGGGAATAAGAACAGTCCCTTATACCAAAGTGGTTTCCTTAGACACGCGTGTCAAGCTTTCGTCCCTGTGCAATACGATGAAAAGTGTTAGAATGAGAATCATTGAAGAAAATAACAAACGAATGAAATCAACAACAGAAGTCAGTCGTGCATTTGTGATTACAGCAGCAATTGACCTTACCACGTGGGAGATTATAGCTACCTGCGTGACATCCGAGTCCAAGAAAATCAACAATGTGGAATGGCTTACTTGGATAATTGATCATTATACAAAAAGAAAGGAATAAGAACAGTCCCTTATACCAAAGTGGTTTCCTTAGACACGTGTGTCAAGCTTTCGTCCCTGTGCAATACGATGAGAAATGTTAGAATGAGAAACATTAAAGGAAATAACAAACAAATGAAATCAACAACAGAAGTCAGTCGTGCATTTGTGGTTACAGCAGCAATTGACCTTACCACGTAAAAGATAATAGCTACCTGCGTGTCATCCGAGTCCAAGAAAATCAACAATGTGGAATGACTTACTTGGATAATTGATCATTATACAGAAAGAAGGGAATAAGAACAGTCCCTTATACCAAAGTGGTTTCCTTAGACACGCGTGTCAAGCTTTCGTCCCTGTGCAATACGATGAAAAGTGTTAGAATGAGAATCATTGAAGAAAATAACAAACGAATGAAATCAACAACAGAAGTCAGTCGTGCATTTGTGGTTACAGCAGCAATTGACCTCACCACGTGGGAGATTATAGCTACCTGCGTGACATCCGAGTCCAAGAAAATCAACAATGTGGAATGGCTTACTTGGATAATTGTTCATTAAACAAAAAGAAGGGAATAAGAACAGTCCCTTATACCAAAGTGGTTTCCTTAGACACGCGTGTCAAGCTTTCGTCCCTGTGCAATACGATGAAAAGTGTTAGAATGAGAAACATTGAAGGAAATAACAAACAAATGAAATCAACATTAGAAGTCAGTCGTGCATTTGTGGTTACAGGAGCAATTGACCTTACCACGTGGGAGATTATAGCTACCTGCGTGACATCCGAGCCCAAGAAAATCAACAATGTGGAATGGCCTACTTGGATAATTGTTGATAAAACAAAAAAAAAATAAGAACAGTCCCTTATACCAAAGTGGTTTCCTTAGACACGTGTGTCAAGCTTTCGTCCCTGTGCAATACGATGAAAAGTGTTAGAATGAGAAACATAGAAGGAAATAACAAACAAATGAAATCAACAACAGAAGTCAGTCGTGCATTTGTGGTTACAGCAGCAATTGACCTTACCACGTGGGAGCTTATAGCTACCTGCGTGACATCCGAGTCCAAGAAAATCAACAATGTGGAATGGCTTACTTGGATAATTGTTGATTGAACAAAAAGAAGCGAATAAGAACAGTCCCTCATACCAAAGTGGTTTTCTTAGACACGTGTGTCAAGCTTTCGTCCCTGTGCAATACGATGAAAAGTGTTAGAATGAGAAACATTGAAGGAAATAACAAACAAATGAAATCAACAACAGAAGTCAGTCGTGCATTTGTGGTTTCAGCAGCAATTGACCTTACCACGTGGGAGATTATAGCTACCTGCGTGACATCCGAGTCCAAGAAAATCAACAATGTGGAATGACTTACTTGGATAATTGATCATTATACAGAAAGAATGAAGTAAGAACAGTCCCTTATACGAATGTGGTTTCCATAGACACGTGTGTCAAGCTTTCGTCCCTGTGCAATACGATGAAAACTGTAAGAATGAGAAACATAGGAGGAAAAAACAAACAAATGAAATCAACAACAGAAGTCAGTCGTGCATTTGTGGTTACAGCAGCAATTTACATTACCACGTGGGAGATTCTAGCTACCTGCGTGACATCCGAGTCCAAGAAAATCAACAATGTGGAATGGCTTATTCGGATAATTGTTCATTAAACAAAAAGAAGGGAATAAGAACAGTCCCTTATACCAAAGTGGTTTCCTTAGACACGCGTGTCAAGCTTTCGTCCCTGTGCAATACGATGAAAAAAGTGTTAGAATGAGAAACATTGAAGAAAATAACAAACGAATAAAATCAGCAATAGAAGTCAGTCGTGCATTTGTGGTTACAGCAGCAATTGACCTTACCACGTGGGAGATGATAGCTACCTGCGTGACATCCGAGTCCAAGAAAACCAACAATGTGGAATGGCCCACTTGGATAATTGTTGATCAAACAAAAAAAAGGGAAAAAGAACAGTCCCTTATACCAAAGTGGTTTCCTAAGACACGCATGTCAAGCTTTCGTCCCTGTGCAATACGATGAAAAGTGTTAGAATGAGAAACATTGAAGAAAATAACAAACGAATGAAATCAACATTAGAAGTCAGTCGTGCATTTGTGGTTACAGCAGCAATTGACCTTACCACGTGGGAGATTATAGCTACCTGCGTGACATCCGAGTCCAAGAAAATCAACAATGTGGAATGGCCTACTTGGATAATTGTTGATTAAACAAAAAAAAGTGGTTTCCTTAGACACGCGTGTCAAGCTTTCGTCCCTGTGCAATACGATGAAAAGTGTTAGAATGAGAAACATAGAAGGAAATAACAAACAAATGAAATCAACAACAGAAGTCAGTCGTGCATTTGTGGTTACAGCAGCAATTGACCTTACCACGTGGGAGATTATAGCTACCTGCGTGTCATCCGAGTCCAAGAAAATCAACAATGTGGAATGGCTTACTTGGATAATTGATCATTATACAGAAAGAAGGGAATAAGAACAGTCCCTTATACCAAAGTGGTTTCCTCAGACACGTGTGTCAAGCTTTCGTCCCTGTGCAATACGATGAGAAATGTTAGAATGAGAAACATTAAAGGAAATAACAAACAAATGAAATCAACAACAGAAGTCAGTCGTGCATTTGTGGTTACAGCAGCAATTGACCTTACCACGTAAAAGATAATAGCTACCTGCGTGTCATCCGAGTCCAAGAAAATCAACAATGTGGAATGGCTTACTTGGATAATTGATCATTATACAGAAAGAAGGGAATAAGAACAGTCCCTTATACCAATGTGGTTTCCATAGACACGTGTGTCAAGCTTTCGTCCCTGTGCAATACGATGAGAAGTGTAAGAATGGGAAACATTGAAGGAAATAACAAACAAATCAAATCAACAACAGAAGTCAGTCGTGCATTTGTGATTACAGCAGCAATTGACCTTACCACGTGGGAGATTATAGCTACCTGCGTGACATCCGAGTCCAAGAAAATCAACAATGTGGAATGGCTTAATTGGATAATTGATCATTATACAGAAAGAATGGAGTAAGAACAGTCCCTTATACCAATGTGGTTTCCGTAGACACGTGTGTCAAGCTTTCGTCCCTGTGCATTACGATGAAAAGTGTTAGAATGGGAAACATTGAAGAAAATAACAAACGAATGAAATCAACAACAGAAGTCAGTCGTGCATTTGTGGTTACAGCAGCAATTGACCTTACTGCGTGACATCCTAGTCCAAGAAAATCAACAATGTGGAATGGCTTACTTGGATAATTGATCATTATACAGAAAGAAGGGAATAAGAACAGTCCCTTATACCAAAGTGGTTTCCTTAGACACGCGTGTCAAGCTTTCGTCCCTGTGCGATACGATGAAAAGTGTCAGAATGAGAACCATTAAAGGAAATAACAAACAAATGAAATCAACAACAGAAGTCAGTCGTGCATTTGTGGTTACAGCAGCAATTGACCTTATCACGTGGAAGATTATAGCTACCGGCGTGACATCCGAGTCCAAGAAAATCATCAATGTGGAATTGCTTACTTGGATAATTGTTCATTAAACAAAAAGAAGGGAATAAGAACAGTCCCTTATACCAAAGTGGTTTCCTTAGACACGCGTGTCAAGCTTTCGTCCCTGTGCAATACGATGAAAAGTGTTAGAATGAGAATCATTGAAGAAAATAACAAACGAATGAAATCAACAATAGAAGTCAGTCGTGCATTTGTGGTTACAGCAGCAATTGACCTCACCACGTGGGAGATTATAGCTACCTGCGTGACATCCGAGTCCAAGAAAATCAACAATGTGGAATGGCTTACTTGGATAATTGTTCATTAAACAAAAAGAAGGGAATAAGAACAGACCCTTATACCAAAGTGGTTTCCTTAGACACGCGTGTCAAGCTTTCGTCCCTGTGCAATACGATGAAAAGTGTTAGAATGAGAAACATTGAAGAAAATAACAAACGAATGAAATCAACAACAGAAGTCAGTCGTGCATTTGTGGTTACAGCAGCAATTGACCTTACCACGTGGGAGATTACAGCTACCTGCGTGACATCCGAGCCCAAGAAAATGAACAATGTGGAACGGCTTACTTGGATAATTGTTCATTAAACAAAAAGAAGGGAATAAGAACAGTCCCTTATACCAAAGTGGTTTCCTTAGACACGTGTGTCAAGCTTTCGTCCCTGTGCAATACGATGAGAAATGTTAGAATGAGAATCATTGAAGAAAATAACAAACGAATGAAATCAACAACAGAAGTCAGTCGTGCATTTGTGGTTACAGCAGCAATTGACCTCACCACGTGGGAGATTATAGCTACCTGCGTGACATCCGAGTCCAAGAAAATCATCAATGTGGAATGGCTCACTTGGATAATTGTTCATTAAACAAAAAGAAGGGAATAAGAACAGTCCCTTATACCAAAGTGGTTTCCTTAGACACGCGTGTCAAGCTTTCGTCCCTGTGCAATACGATGAAAAGTGTTAGAATGAGAAACATTAAAGGAAATAACAAACAAATGAAATCAACAACAGAAGTCAGTCGTGCATTTGTGGTTACAGCAGCAATTGACCTTACCACGTAAAAGATAATAGCTACCTGCGTGTCATCCGAGTCCAAGAAAATCAACAATGTGGAATGGCTTACTTGGATAATTGATCATTATACAGAAAGAAGGGAATAAGAACAGTCCCTTATACCAATGTGGTTTCCATAGACACGTGTGTCAAGCTTTCGTCCCTGTGCAATACGATGAGAAGTGTTAGAATGAGAAACATTGAAGGAAATAACAAACAAATCAAATCAACAACAGAAGTCAGTCGTGCATTTGTGATTACAGCAGCAATTGACCTTACCACGTGGGAGATTATAGCTACCTGCGTGACATCCGAGTCCAAGAAAATCAACAATGTGGAATGGCTTACTTGGATAATTGATCATTATACAGAAAGAATGAAGTAAGAACAGTCCCTTATACCGATGTGGTTTCCATAGACACGTGTGTCAAGCTTTCGTCCCTGTGCATTACGATGAAAAGTGTTAGAATGAGAAACATTGAAGAAAATAACAAACGAATGAAATCAACAACAGAAGTCAGTCGTGCATTTGTGGTTACAGCAGCAATTGACCTCACCACGTGGGAGATTATAGCTACCTGCGTGACATCCGAGTCCAAGAAAATCAACAATGTGGAATGGCTTACTTGGATAATTGATCATTATACAGAAAGAATGAAGTAAGAACATTCCCTTATACCAATGTGGTTTCCTTAGACACGCGTGTCAAGCTTTCGTCCCTGTGCAATACGATGAAAAGTGTTAGAATGAGAATCATTGAAGAAAATAACAAACGAATGAAATCAACAACAGAAGTCAGTCGTGCATTCGTGGTTACAGCAGCAATTGACCTTACCACGTGGGAGATTACAGCTACCTGCGTGATATCCGAGCCCAAGAAAATCAACAATGTGGAACGGCTTACTTGGATAATTGTTCATTGAACAAAAAGAAGGGAATAAGAACAGTCCCTTATACCAAAGTGGTTTCCTTAGACACGCGTGTCAAGCTTTCGTCCCTGTGCAATACGATGAAAAGTGTTAGAATGAGAATCATTGAAGAAAATAACAAACGAATGAAATCAACAACAGAAGTCAGTCGTGCATTTGTGGTTACAGCAGCAATTGACCTCACCACGTGGGAGATTATAGCTACCTGCGTGACATCCGAGTCCAAGAAAATCATCAATGTGGAATGGCTCACTTGGATAATTGTTCATTAAACAAAAAGAAGGGAATAAGAACAGTCCCTTATACCAAAGTGGTTTCCTTAGACACGCGTGTCAAGCTTTCGTCCCTGTGCAATACGATGAAAAGTGTTAGAATGAGAATCATTGAAGAAAATAACAAACGAATGAAATCAACAACAGAAGTCAGTCGTGCATTCGTGGTTACAGCAGCAATTGACCTTACCACGTGGGAGATTACAGCTACCTGCGTGACATCCGAGCCCAAGATAATCAACAATGTGGAACGGCTTACTTGGATAATTGTTCATACTTACATATTTTCACTCATTGTTATTGATTTCAGTGCATCATTGTGAGTGAAGTTCTCTGATAGCCGTTTGAGGAGATTACAAAGTGGTGGGCAAGCAAGTAAGGCTTGTAATATTGAGTTTATATAACAAAAGTTACTTTTGTTTCGTAAACACCTGGATTTAAAACTGGTTTGCGTCCCAGCAATTTAATAGTTCTTGAGAAATTCTGAAAATTTAAAAATATTACTAACCATGATAGAAACTTGAATTTCCACTGATATCTGTAGGTGAAAACCAAAGCATTCCACTTTTCATCGAGTAAAATGGGTTCAACTAAGTAAAATAATTATCTACTGTAGATGTAAGCAAATTGTTAGTTGAAAGTAAGATGAATATATAAAAAAAGATATGGTTTTGAACTGACCTCCTAACATATGAGTGGCTGAATCTATTTTTTTGACTACTTTTGTATGTTTTAAAGGTGTTACATGTGAATCATTAATTTTATTGTCTATTTTCTCATTCGATATTGTTTTAACATCTTTATCAAATAGACTAGCCCATGATTTTTTTCATACATTTACTGTGGGCTCCTCAATTTTAGATTCATTTTTATTCGAGATGCTACTTTCAATTTTTTCAATTGTCCTATTGGAAATTGTATCATTTTTGATTATCTCTGTATTATCTCTTGCAATAATTTCAACTGTTTTTACAGCTGAACTAGGGGGAGTTGAAGGTTTCGAATGTTTTCCTGTCATCTCATTCTGGATAAAAGGTTTTGTAATTGATAATCCATTGTAATTGATTACAGATTTTCTACACTCATTTTCTGAAAAAGTTGATATTAGTTGATTCATTATTATATTACATATTTATATTGACCATGAATAATTCTTTTAAGATCTCTATACTTACTTGCAGAAATTTTTTGTTCAACTCTACAGGGTAATTTGTATTCACTAGAATTGGTAAATAATATATTATCTTCTTCTTCTAACTGAGTTAACTCCACGAAATGTAGATTCTGAAAAAAAAAATAACAATATAATAGTGGAAATCATTTTGGAAATTATAATATTTCTGTATATAGTATATCCAAAGTCCCTTGAAATAGTCTATAAAAACGCTTGGCCAGAGATAATTGCAAAACAGTCATAAACCAGTAAGGCGAAATTTATATCCCTCAGTGGAAGCAAAAGGCTGAATGATAATGATGTACAGAGTGATTCACCGCGATGGCTTATTGTTTATGGAAAACTAATAATAATTTTGTGCTGAAAATTTAATCAATTTCAGATTACTACCTTCTTATCTCAAACGGCACACCCAGTATATTAGTGCATTATCAGAATGCTTGGTTGATGATAATTTCAGCAATATGGCAATACTTGAGTATAAGCTGAACAGTTCATAAGTTGAAGAGATTCCTATAGATATCTAATGAAAAGTTTTTCGGAAAAATCTTTATTTTTTTATTCATTCAGTCAAATTTACGTAGATATAAAAAGAGAGGGGTCTCAAGCAAACTCTATACTTGAAGAGTTTTCGAGGAAAAACTTCAACTAAGAAAAACTGCAATTTCTCATTGAATGGAGTAGTCTATGACTTCCAGAAAACATGAAAAGAAACTAAAAAGTCGAAATTTCTTGAATTGTAATAAATTTTTCGTTAAGAAAGTTGAAAATTCATAAACCAATAAAAAAAAACAACTACATAAAATATAACTGGTATTTGGAAATATTCGAATAAATGAAAATATCCCTAAGCTAGTATTAAAAAAATTACCTCCATATTCAAGCAATTAACTATTTAAACATGAAACTTTCCACTAGAAATATCACTTCAACAACTGTTTATAAAGTAACTCTTTGAAGAATGTTCGCTAAACTGAGGTTACTTACAATTTGTCAACCCGGCATGGTTGACGAACATAGAATATTTTTCTTCTTCTTAACTATGTACAGATCGAGCCATATACCTTATATTAGGGGCAAGTTGCACCATTTGCCTGAACATTGGTTAAAATTTAAACATTGATCAATTTCTGATTTCTTTCGAGAAATCATAGAGTAATCAACGTTTAAATTTT
Source organism: Harmonia axyridis (assembly GCF_914767665.1). Taxonomy (NCBI): domain Eukaryota; kingdom Metazoa; phylum Arthropoda; class Insecta; order Coleoptera; family Coccinellidae; genus Harmonia; species Harmonia axyridis. Next base: position 25,103,824 of record NC_059508.1, on the reverse strand, counting down.
TAATTAATGTTTAGGCAAATGGTGCAACTGGCCCTTTGTCTATTGGGTAAAATATAGAAGTGCGCGTGCGCCGCATATTTTTTTGTTCATTAAGACAATTTTACGTAGATATAAAAAGAGAGGGGTCTCAAGCAAATTCTATACTTAAGGAGATTTCGAGGAAAAACTTCAACTAAGGAAAACTGCAATTTCTCATTGAATGGAGTAGTCTATGACTTCCAGAAAACATGAAAACAAACTAAAAAGTCGAAATTTCATGAATTGTAATAAATTTTTTGTTATGATGGTTGAAAATCCATAAACCAATAAAAAAAAACTAACTACATGAAATATAACTGATATTTGAAAATATTCGAATAAATTAAAACAACCCTAAGCTAGTATTAAAAAAATTACCTCCATATTCAAACAATTTTCTATTCAAACATGAAACTTTCCACTAGAAATATCACTTCAACAACTGTTTATAAAGTAACTCTTGAAAGAATGTTCGCTAAACTGAGGTTACTTACAATTTGTCAACCCGGCATGGTTGACGAACATAGAATATTTTTCTTCTTCTTAACTATGTACAGGTCGAGCCATATACCTAATATTAGGGGCCAGTTGCACCATTTGCCTAAACATTGATTAAAATTCAAACATTGATTAATTTCTGATTTCTCTTGAGAAATCATAGAGTAATCAACGTTTAAATTTTTAATTAATGTTTAGGCAAATGGTGCAACTGGCCCTTAGTCTATTAGGTAGAATATAGAAGTGCGCGTGCGCCTCATATTAAATTTCAATAATAATAATAATAATTTTCAAACAGATAGTTTCTAAACTGTGCTCGAAATAAAAAATTCCAATCCCACAAAATTATCTGTATTTCGTTTCTTCATTTCCAGCTTAATTTTATTGTAATCTATGGTCCACAGTTCGCATTGAAAAAGTGTCCAGCGGACAGGATAAATAGATGGCGCTAGTGTAGCTAGGGGTATATTTGTATTTTGTGGTTTCTGTAATCTGCATTCCGTGGTTTCATTTTAAGCGTGGTTATATTCATAGATAAATACAAATGTACCCCTTATATATGGTTATAATTGATTCTGATAGATGTGGCAAGCTGAAAAATAAATATTAAATTCTGTTGATAATTATAACATAGGTAATGAGAAAACCATTGTCTGTTGATATTTCGACATTTCGATCTTTAGTGGAATATAACAATTATGTTAAATTATTATATTTACTTTAATATTATTTTTGTGTCTCCCGACCAAAGTACAAATTTCCGAAATTATTTTTTGTTCCCGATAATAGGGACATTCGATCTGCCAACCCAAGAAAGCGAACATACTTTTGTTGGATAGCACATATGCCTACTCATGCGTTTCGTCCCTGGCACACACATCAGTGTGACTTTGGTATAATTGTGTGTGCCGTGTCACAGACGCTTGGGGAATTTATTATTATCGGGAGCCGCCGGGACTCGAACCCGGCACCTTGTCGCATCTCGGTGAGTGAGTCTACCTCTTAACGTCTAGGCTACCGAATGCTGTGTTTATTGTTGCTATGTGGAGCTTTATGAGAAACCGCCACACTTTCATCCTTTTTGAAGTTTTCTATGAAATTTACCTTAGAACATAGAATATACTCTAAGAAATTAGCCTTCTAGCTATTCAGTGAATAGTTTTCTATTCAGTGAGTAGTTGATATTTATGAATATTCGTTACTATTCACTGATGATGATTAGATAGTTGAGTAATTAATTATTTGTGAAGTTAAGAATGAAAGTTTGAATGATCACTTTTCAGGAATAATTGAAGAAAGATATTGAAATTGGAGATCACATATGTTGAAATTGATAGATACAATTGAATTGTAATTATTCATTTCATAGTAGAAACTGGTATTCGTCCAAAGAAACATGAATAGAATTGGGATTTTATAAATAAAAAAATATAAAAATTGAATATAAGAGTCGAACATATGAATTTAGCAATAAAGAGTTCTAATAATAACAATATAAGATTCTACATTCGAAATTTGATGCCGTCTTTTTAATCGATTGCAGAGTTTATTCATTTGAAACCTTGCTTTCATATTTCATATGCATTGTCATTTCTAGACATTACTCTATTTCATTGGTCAATTATTGTTTGATTCTGAATTGCGAAACGACGAATTTTTCTATTCTTTTAAATCTGAGGTCTAAAAATGTAAAAGAATTGAATGGACTTAACCAATCCTTATTCAGAAGCAAATTCTAGAGGTTTTAGGCATGTACATTAGTAAATGGTGGAACATCCAAAATGTTACCAAATCGAGGCCTATGCCATTGAATAGTTGGTATCCCAGACAATCGAAATTACTAGCGTACACCAGATGTAAATTATAAGCACAGACCTTCAACTGTAGTAAGAGAGAAATTCAATATATTCTGAGTTCTCATGTCTAATATCCAGGATAATAAAATTTAAAGAAATCCAATCTGACCTTGGACAGAACTTTTTTTTGAGTAATTATTCAACTGAGTTTTGATTTTCAAGTGAATTAGAGGACCAATAGAAAAAAAAAAATTCATAATAATCAGAGACGAGAATTCTCCAAAAAAATTGTTCTGACCCAGGAAAAGGAATAATAGGTTATAAAACGGAAATTAATGAGTGTTTTGTTTTGGGTCATTATAGATATAGGTTAATTCAGAGTTCATGACTGGTATATTTGTGATTTTTGTGAAACAAAAAAAAATTACATGATTCGAGTGCATGAGGTACGATCTTCCAAAATATCCTCATTTATCTAGGTTACAGAAGTAGGAGAACGTAGCGCCGCTGAACACAGGGGAAAATTATAAAGTTTGGTCAAGTTTTTTTTATTTCATTGAGCGAAATTCACCTGATTTCAAGAGCAAAGAAAAAGGAATAAAGAGTCCAAAGTCCTGAAATAGCTAATACTGTTAATGGTTTATTGGAATTTTCACGAAGACGACCTTCTTCTCCTTTTTGAGATCGTAGTTCTTGCAAAAATTCAATTCAAGTTTTACGAAAAGAAATTTCTTCAAAAAAACAAACAAAATTTTACATTTATATAAAGTTCGTTTATTAAAATATAATATTCATTTTTTATATACATATACATATACATATATATAACATTGAAAAGTCAATTTATCATATTCTCCCGAAATACAAGACATGGCATTTCTCATGAAACAACAGAAAAATATTACAATGTTCAGCATCCTTAAATCTAATCTGTACAAATTAACAACTATATCAATGAATCTTTACACTTCACACCGTATCACTCCTTCGATAAAATAATAAATAAGGAACTCTATCTCCTTGACGTTTAAGAACATCTTCTTCCGTAACTCTGTTTATTTTAGAGTCATCAAACCTCAACTATGTATTATACCCCGAATGGAAAGTATCTGCTATTTAATGCCCATAGCTGGCCTCCTTTCCTACATGGTATACTACAGATATCAATTTATATTGTCTCTCCGCTGAAGTATTCGTCCTTCCAGATAATATTTTAGAATCAATCTGCAGATTGATGGGAAATTCTATAGTCTTCATTATTTTAGTGCAGCCATTCATTCTGTATTCGAAGCATTTCAAATGTAATAGTAAAACTACAGGCAACTTCTCTATCATCACTTGCTGCCATGCTTCAACCGTTTCTTACATTTCGATGATGTCAGACCCTCTAGTTTGTTCTTGGTTGTAAGGCCTTCTAATGCTTCAGCTATGTTATTTGCTTTCTTAATATTTAATGGCAATGTTAGGAATGGTTCAATATTTTCTGAAGTTTCGTCTCCGGTTTTATGGATTCTTGAACAGAGAAGTCCTCCGAATATATCACTAATCGGTGTCTTGTCCATTTGTATTTCTCTTGTTACATTCCCTTCGTTCCTAGGACCAATAACTTTCCAATCATCCACATCTATTTTCACTTCTTTTTTAGCTGCTTGAATATTTTCGTCATGGCTAATCAATTTCATTATTCCCATCATTTCATCATTGAGTCCATTCAACAGAAGGCCCAAGAATTCTTCGGCGTCTTCTTGTCGGCCTTCAACAAGGAAAGAATCGCTACGTGTTCCGTTGAGCATCGTATAAAACGATGAGGCCTCAAACGAATTGTCATTGTCTATATTGACGAAAGTTTGCTTCTTGTTCTTCTTTTTTGAACGTTACTTGCGTCTTACATTGGGCAGATTATCGAAGTTATTCATAAATTTACACCTGGATTAGTTGAATAATGAAAATACATATATAAAATTGTTATTCAATCAAAGTTGCAAATTATATTAATTTATACTTACATATTTTCACTCATTGTTATTGATTTCAGTGCATTATTGTGAGTGAAGTTCTCTGATAGCCGTTTGAGGAGATTACAAAGTGGTGGGCAAGCAAGTAAGGCTTGTAATATTGAGTTTATATAACAAAAATTACTTTTGTTTCGTAAGAACAGTCCTTTATACCAAAGTGGTTTCCTTAGACACGTGTGTCAAGCTTTCATCCCTCAGCAATACGACAAAAAGTGTTAGAGTAAGAAACATTGAAGGAAATAACAAACGAATGAAATCAACAACAGAAGTCAACCGTCCAGTTTTGGATACAGCAGCAATTGACCTTAACACGTGGGAGGAAATCAAAAATGTGGAATATCTTAATAATAAACATTGGAGGAAATAACAAACAAATGAAATCAACAACAGAAGTCAGCCGTCCAGTTTTGGTTACAGCAGCAATTGAACTTACCAATTGAGAGATTGTAGCTACATGCGTGACATCCGAGACCAAGAAAAACAACAATGTGAAATGGCTTACTTGGATAATTGTTCATTAAACGAAAAGAAGAGAATAAGAACAGTCCCTTATATCAATGTGGTTTCCTTAGACACGTGTGTCAAGCTTTCGTCTCTGTGCAATACGATAAAAAGTGTTAGAATGAGGAAGATTGAAGGAAATAACAAACAAATAAAATCAACAATAGAAGTCAGTCGTGCATTTGTGGTTACAGCAGCAATTGACCTTACCAATTGAGAGATTACAGCTACCTGCGTGACATCCGAGACCAAGAAAAACAATGTGAAATGGCTTACTTGGATAATTGTCCATTAAACAAAAAGAAGAGAATAAGAACAGTCCCTTATATTAATGTGGTTTCCTTAGACACGTGTGCCAAGCTTTCGTCTCTGTGCAATACGATGAAAAGTGTTAGAATGAGGAAGATTGAAGGAAATAACAAACAAATGAAATCAACATTAGAAGTCAGTCGTGCATTTGTGGTTACAGCAGCAATTGACCTCACCAAATGAGAGATTACAGCTACCTACGTGACATCCGAGACCAAGAAAAACAACAATGTGAAATGGCCTACTTGGATAATTGTTCATCAAACAAAAAGAAGAGAATAAGTACAGTCCATTATATCAATGTGGTTTCCTTAGACACGTGTGTCAAGCTTTCGTCCCTGTGCAATACGATGAAAAGTGTTAGAATGAGAAACATTGAATTTAATAACAAACAAATGAAATCAACAAAAGAAGTCAGCCGTCCATTTATTGTTAAAGCAGCAATTGATCTTACCACGTGGGAGATTATAGCTACCTGCGTGACATCCGAGTCCAAGAAAATCAACAATGTGAAAAGGCTTATCTGGATAATTGTTCATCTAACAGAAAAAAGGGAATAAGAACAGTCCCTCATACCAGTGTGGATTCCTTAGACACGTGTGTCAAGCTTTCGTCCGTGTGCAATACGATGAAAAGTGTTAGAATGAGAAACATTGAAGGAAATTTCAAACAAATGAAATCAACAAAAGAAGTCAGCCGTCCATTTATTGTTCAAGCAGCAATTGATCTTACCACGTGGGAGATTATAGCTACCTGCGTGACATCCTAGTCCAAGAAAATCAACAATGTGGAATGGCTTACTTGGATAATTGTTCATCAAAAAGAAAAAAGGGAAGAAGAGCAGTCCCTAATACCAAAGTGGTTTCCTTAGACACGTGTGTCAAGCTTTCGTCACTGTGCAATACGATGAAAAGTGTTAGAATGAGAAACATTGAAGAAAATAACAAACGAATTAAATCAACAACAGAAGTCAGTCGTGCATTTGTGGTTACAGCAGCAATTGACCTTACCACGTGGGAGATTATAGCTACCTGCGTGACATCCGAGTCCAAGAAAATCAACAATGTGGAATGGCTTACTTGGATAATTGTTCATTTAACAAGAAGAAGGGAATAAGAACAGTCCCTCATACCAAAGTGGTTTCCTTAGACACGCGTGTCAAGCTTTCGTCCCTGTGCAATACGATGAAAAGTGTTAGAATGAGAAACATTTAAGGAAATAACAAACAAATCAAATCAACAACAGAAGTCAGTCGTGCATTTGTGATTACAGCAGCAATTGACCTTACCACGTGGGAGATTATAGCTACCTGCGTGACATCCGAGTCAAAGAAAATCAACAATGTGGAATGGCTTACTTGGATAATTGATCATTATACAGAAAGAATGAAGTAAGAACAGTCCCTTATACCAATGTGGTTTCTATAGACACGTGTGTCAAGCTTTCGTCCCTGTGCAATACGATGAAAAGTGTTAGAATGAGAAACATTGAAGAAAATAACAAACGAATGAAATCAACAACAGAAGTCAGTCGTGCATTTGTGGTTACAGCAGCAATTGACCTTACCACGTGGGAGATTATAGCTACCTGTGTGACATCTGAGTCCAAGAAAATCAACAATGTGGAATGGCTTACTTGGATAATTGTTGATTGAACAAAAAGATGGGAATAAGAACAGTCCCTTATACCAAAGTGGTTTCCTTAGACACGTGTGTAAAGCTTTCGTCCCTGTGCAATACGATGAGAAGTGTTAGAATGAGAAACATTGAAGGAAATAACAAACAAATGAAATCAACATTAGAAGTCAGTCGTGCATTTGTGGTTACAGCAGCAATTGACCTTACCACGTGGGAGATTATAGCTACCTGCGTGACATCCGAGTCCAAGATAATCAACAATGTGGAATGGCCTACTTGGATAATTGTTGATTAAAGAAAAAAAAGAGAATGAGAAAAGTCCCTTATACCAAAGTGGTTTCCTTAGACACGTGTGTCAAGCTTTCGTCCCTGTGCAATACGATGAAAAGTGTTAGAATGAGAAACATAGAAGGAAATAACAAACAAATGAAATCAACAACAGAAGTCAGTCGTGCATTTGTGGTTACAGCAGCAATTGACCTTACCACGTGGGAGATTATAGCTACCTGCGTGACATCCGAGTCCAAGAAAATCAACAATGTGGAATGGCTTACTTGGATAATTGTTCATTTAACAAAAAGAAGGGAATAAGAACAGTCCCTTATACCAAAGTGGTTTCCTTAGACACGTGTGTCAAGCTTTCGTCCCTGTGCAATACGATGAAAAGTGTTAGAATGAGAAACATTGAAGGAAATAACAAACAAATGAAATCAACAACAGAAGTCAGCCGTCCAATTGTGGTTACATCAGCAATTGACCTTACCACGTGGGAGATTATAGCTACCCGCGTGTCATCCGAGTCCAAGAAAATCAACAATGTGGAATGGCTTATTTGGATAATTGTTCATTAAACAAAAAGAAGGGAATAAGAACAGTCCCTTATACCAAAATGGTTTCCTTAGACACCTGTGTCAAGCTTTCATTCCTGTGCAATACGATGAAAAGTGTTAGAATGAGAAACATAGAAGGAAATAACAAACAAATGAAATCAACATTAGAAGTCAGTCGTGCATTTGTGGTTACAGCAGCAAATGACCTTACCACGTGGGAGATTATAGCTACCTGCGTGACATCCGAGTCCAAGATAATCAACAATGTGGAATGGCCTACTTGGATAATTGTTGATTAAACAAAAAAAAGAGAATGAGAAATGTCCCTTATACCAAAGTGGTTTCCTTAGACACGTGTGTCAAGCTCTCGTCCCTGTGCAATACGATGAAAAGTGTTAGAATGAGAAACATAGAAGGAAATAACAAACAAATGAAATCAACAACAGAAGTCAGTCGTGCATTTGTGATTTCAGCAGCAATTGACCTTACCACGTGGGAGATTATAGCTACCTGCGTGACATCCGAGTCCAAAAAAATCAACAATGTGGAATGACTTACATGGATAATTGATCATTATACAGAAAGAATGAAGTAAGAACAGTCCCTTATACGAATGTGGTTTCCATAGACACGTGTGTCAAGCTTTCGTCCCTGTGCAATACGATGAAAAGTGTAAGAATGAGAAACATAGAAGGAAAAAACAAACACCACGTGGGAGATTATAGCTACCTGCGTGACATCCGAGTCCAAGAAAATCAACAATGTGGAATGGCTTACTTGGATAATTGTTCATTAAACAAAAAGAAGGGAATAAGAACAGTCCCTTATACCGAAGTGGTTTCCTTAGACACGCGTGTCAAGCTTTCGTCCCTGTGCAATACGATGAAAAGTGTTAGAATGACAAACATTGAAGAAAATAACAAACGAATGAAATCAACAACAGAAGTCAGTCGTGCATTTGTGGTTACAGCAGCAATTGACCTCACCACGTGGGAGATTTTAGCTACCTGCGTGTCATCCGAGTCCAAGAAAATCAACAATGTGGAATGGCTTACTTGGATAATTGATCATTATACAGAAAGAAGGGAATAAGAACAGTCCCTTATACCAATGTGGTTTCCTTAGACACGCGTGTCAAGCTTTCGTCCCTGTGCAATACGATGAAAAGTGTTAGAATGAGAAACATTGAAGAAAATAACAAACGAATGAAATCAACAACAGAAGTCAGTCGTGCATTTGTGGTTACAGCAGCAATTGACCTCACCACGTGGGAGATTATAGCTACCTGCGTGACATCCGAGTCCAAGAAAATCAACAATGTGGAATGGCTTACTTGGATAATTGTTCATTAAACAAAAAGAAGGGAATAAGAACAGTCCCTTATACCAATGTGGTTTCCATAGACACGTGTGTCAAGCTTTCGTCCCTGTGCAATACGATGAGAAGTGTTAGAATGAGAAACATTGAAGGAAATAACAAACGAATGAAATCAACAACAGAAGTCAGCCGTCCAGTTTTGGTTACAGTAGCAATTGACCTTACCAATTGAGAGATTGTAGCTACATGCGTGACATCCGAGTCCAAGAAAATCAACAATGTGGAATGGCTTACTTGGATAATTGTTGATTAAACAAAAAAAAGGGAATAAGAACAGTCCCTCATACCAAAGTGGTTTTCTCAGACATGTGTGTCAAGCTTTCGTCCCTGTGCAATACGATGAAAAGTGTTAGAATGAGAAACATTGAAGGAAATAACAAACAAATCAAATCAACAACAGAAGTCAGTCGTGCATTTGTGATTACAGCAGCAATTGACCTTACCACGTGGGAGATTATAGCTACCTGCGTGACATCCGAGTCCAAGAAAATCAACAATGTGGAATGGCTTACTTGGATAATTGTTCATTAAACAAAAAGGAGGGAATAAGAACAGTCCCTTATACCAATGTGGTTTCCATAGACACGTGTGTCAAGCTTTCGTCCCTGTGCAATACGATGAGAAGTGTTAGAATGAGAAACATTGAAGGAAATAACAAACGAATGAAATCAACAACAGAAGTCAGCCGTCCAGTTTTGGTTACAGTAGCAATTGACCTTACCAATTGAGAGATTGTAGCTACATGCGTGACATCCGAGTCCAAGAAAATCAACAATGTGGAATGGCTTACTTGGATAATTGTTGATTAAACAAGAAAAAGGGAATAAGAACAGTCCCTCATACCAAAGTGGTTTTCTCAGACATGTGTGTCAAGCTTTCGTCCCTGTGCAATACGATGAAAAGTGTTAGAATGAGGAACATAGAAGGAAATAACAAACAAATGAAATCAACAACAGAAGTCAGTCGTGCATTTGTGGTTACAGCAGCAATTGACCTTTCCACGTGGGAGATTATAGATAGCTGCGTGACATCCTAGTCCAAGAAAATCAACAATGTGGAATGGCTTACTTGGATAATTGTTCATCAAAAAGAAAAAAGGGAAGAAGAGCAGTCCCTCATACCAAAGTGGTTTCCTTAGACACGTGTGTCAAGCTTTCGTCACTGTGCAATACGATGAAAAGTGTTAGAATGAGAAACATTGAAGAAAATACCAAACGAATGAAATCAACAACAGAAGTCAGTCGTGCATTCGTGGTTACAGCAGCAATTGACCTTACCACGTGGGAGATTACAGCTACCTGCGTGACATCCGAGCCCAAGAAAATCAACAATGTGGAACGGCTTACTTGGATAATTGTTCATTAAACAAAAAAAAGGGAATAAGAACAGTCCCTCATACCAAAGTGGTTTTCTTAGACACGCGTGTCAAGCTTTCGTCCCTGTGCAATACAATGAAAAGTGTTAGAATGAGAATCATTGAAGGAAATAACAAACAAATGAAATCAACAACAGAAGTCAGTCGTGCATTTGTGGTTACAGCAGCAATTGACCTTACCACGTAAAAGATAATAGCTACCTGCGTGTCATCCGAGTCCAAGAAAATCAACAATGTGGAATGGCTTACTTGGATAATTGATCATTATACAGAAAGAAGGGAATAAGAACAGTCCCTTATACCAATGTGGTTTCCATAGACACGTGTGTCAAGCTTTCGTCCCTGTGCAATACGATGAGAAGTGTTAGAATGAGAAACATTGAAGGAAATAACAAACAAATCAAATCAACAACAGAAGTCAGTCGTGCATTTGTGATTACAGCAGCAATTGACCTTACCACGTGGGAGATTATAGCTACTTGCGTGACATCCGAGTCCAAGAAAATCAACAATGTGGAATGGCTTACTTGGATAATTGATCATTATACAGAAAGAATGAAGTTAGAACAGTCCCTTATACCAATGTGGTTTCCATAGACACGTGTGTCAAGCTTTCGTCCCTGTGCATTACGATGAAAAGTGTTAGAATGAGAAACATTGAAGAAAATAACAAACGAATGAAATCAACAACAGAAGTCAGTCGTGCATTTGTGGTTACAGCAGCAATTGACCTCACCACGTGGGAGATTATAGCTACCTGCGTGACATCCGAGTCCAAGAAAATCAACAATGTGGAATGGCTTACTTGGATAATTGTTCATTAAACAAAAAGAAGGGAATAAGAACAGTCCCTTATACCGAAGTGGTTTCCTTAGACACGCGTGTCAAGCTTTCGTCCCTGTGCAATACGATGAAAAGTGTTAGAATGACAAACATTGAAGAAAATAACAAACGAATGAAATCAACAACAGAAGTCAGTCGTGCATTTGTGGTGACAGCAGCAATTGACCTCACCACGTGTGAGATTATAGCTACCTGCGTGACATCCGAGTCCAAGAAAATCAACAATGTGGAATGGCTTACTTGGATAATTGTTCATTAAACAAAAAGAAGGGAATAAGAACAGACCCTTATACCAAAGTGGTTTCCTTAGACACGCGTGTCAAGCTTTCGTCCCTGTGCAATACGATGGAAAGTGTTAGAATGAGAAACATTGAAGAAAATAACAAACGAATGAAATCAACAACAGAAGTCAGTCGTGCATTTGTGGTTACAGCAGCAATTGACCTCACCACGTGGGAGATTATAGCTACCTGCGTGACATCCGAGTCCAAGAAAATCAACAATGTGGAATGGCTTACTTGGATAATTGTTCATTAAACAAAAAGAAGGGAATAAGAACAGTCCCTTATACCGAAGTGGTTTCCTTAGACACGCGTGTCAAGCTTTCGTCCCTGTGCAATACGATGAAAAGTGTTAGAATGACAAACATTGAAGAAAATAACAAACGAATGAAATCAACAACAGAAGTCAGTCGTGCATTTGTGGTTACAGCAGCAATTGACCTCACCACGTGGGAGATTATAGCTACCTGCATGTCATCCGAGTCCAAGAAAATCAACAATGTGGAATGGCTTACTTGGATAATTGATCATTATACAGAAAGAAGGGAATAAGAACAGTCCCTTATACCAATGTGGTTTCCTTAGACACGTGTGTCAAGCTTTCGTCCCTGTGCAATACGATGAGAAGTGTTAGAATGAGAAACATTGAAGGAAATAACAAACGAATGAAATCAACAACAGAAGTCAGTCGTGCATTTGTGGTTACAGCAGCAATTGACCTTACCACGTAAAAGATTATAGCTACCTGCGTGTCATCCGAGTCCAAGAAAATCAACAATGTGGAATGGCTTACTTGGATAATTGATCATTATACAGAAAGAAGGGAATAAGAACAGTCCCTTATACCAATGTGGTTTCCTTAGACACGTGTGTCAAGCTTTCGTCCCTGTGCAATACGATGAGAAGTGTTAGAATGAGAAACATTGAAGGAAATAACAAACGAATGAAATCAACAACAGAAGTCAGTCGTGCATTTGTGGTTACAGCAGCAATTGACCTCACCACGTGGGAGATTATAGCTACCTGCGTGACATCCGAGTCCAAGAAAATCAACAATGTGGAATGGCTTACTTGGATAATTGTTCATTAAACAAAAAGAAGGGAATAAGAACAGTCCCTTATACCGAAGTGGTTTCCTTAGACACGCGTGTCAAGCTTTCGTCCCTGTGCAATACGATGAAAAGTGTTAGAATGACAAACATTGAAGAAAATAACAAACGAATGAAATCAACAACAGAAGTCAGTCGTGCATTTGTGGTTACAGCAGCAATTGACCTCACCACGTGGGAGATTATAGCTACCTGCGTGACATCCGAGTCCAAGAAAATCAACAATGTGGAATGGCTTACTTGGATAATTGTTCATTAAACAAAAAGAAGGGAATAAGAACAGTCCCTTATACCGAAGTGGTTTCCTTAGACACGCGTGTCAAGCTTTCGTCCCTGTGCAATACGATGAAAAGTGTTAGAATGACAAACATTGAAGAAAATAACAAACGAATGAAATCAACAACAGAAGTCAGTCGTGCATTTGTGGTTACAGCAGCAATTGACCTCACCACGTGGGAGATTATAGCTACCTGCGTGACATCCGAGTCCAAGAAAATCAACAATGTGGAATGGCTTCTTGGATAATTGTTCATTAAACAAAAAGAAGGGAATAAGAACAGACCCTTATACCAAAGTGGATTCCTTAGACACGCGTGTCAAGCTTTCGTCCCTGTGCAATACGATGAAAAGTGTTAGAATGAGAAACATTGAAGAAAATAACAAACGAATGTAATCAACAACAGAAGTCAGTCGTGCATTTGTGGTTACAGCAGTAATTGACCTCACCACGTGGGAGATTATAGCTACCTGCGTGACATCCGAGTCCAAGAAAATCAACAATGTGGAATGGCTTACTTGGATAATTGATCATTATACAGAAAGAATGAAGTAAGAACAGTCCCTTATACCAATGTGGTTTCCATAGACACGTGTGTCAAGCTTTCGTCCCTGTGCAATACGATGAAAAGTGTTAGAATGAGAAACATTGAAGAAAATAACAAACGAATGAAATCAACAACAGAAGTCAGTCGTGCATTTGTGGTTACAGCAGCAATTGACCTTACCACGTAAAAGATTATAGCTACCTGCGTGTCATCCGAGTCCAAGAAAATCAACAATGTGGAATGGCTTACTTGGATAATTGATCATTATACAGAAAGAAGGGAATAAGAACAGTCCCTTATACCAATGTGGTTTCCATAGACACACGTGTCAAGCTTTCGTCCCTGTGCAATACGATGAGAAGTGTTAGAATGAGAAACATTGAAGGAAATAACAAACAAATCAAATCAACAACAGAAGTCAGTCGTGCATTTGTGATTACAGCAGCAATTGACCTTACCACGTGGGAGATTATAGCTACCTGCGTGACATCCGAGTCCAAGAAAATCAACAATGTGGAATGGCTTACTTGGATAATAGATCATTATACAGAAAGAATGAAGTAAGAACAGTCCCTTATACCAATGTGGTTTCCATAGACACGTGTGTCAAGCTTTCGTCCCTGTGCAATACGATGAAAAGTGTTAGAATGAGAAACATTGAAGAAAATAACAAACGAATGAAATCAACAACAGAAGTCAGTCGTGCATTTGTGGTTACAGCAGCAATTGACCTTACCACGTGGGAGATTATAGCTACCTGCGTGACATCCGAGTCCAAGAAAATCAACAATGTGGAACGGCTTACTTGGATAATTGTTCATTAAACAAAAAGAATTGAATAAGAACAGTCCCTTATACCAAAGTGGTTTCCTTAGACACGTGTGTCAAGCTTTCGTCCCTGTGCAATACGATGAAAAGTGTTAGAATGAGAAACATTGAAGGAAATAACAAACAAATGAAATCAACAACAGAAGTCAGTCGTGCATTTGTGGTTACAGCAGCAATTGACCTTACCACGTTACAGATCATAGCTACCTGCGTGACATCCGAGTCCAAGAAAATCAACAATGTGGAATGACTTACTTGGATAATTGATCATTATACAGAAAGAATGAAGTAAGAACAGTCCCTTATACCAAAGTGGTTTCCTTAGACACGTGTGTCAAGCTTTCGTCCCTGTGCAATACGATGAGAAGTGTTAGAATGAGAAACATTGAAGGAAATAACAAACAAATGAAATCAACAACAGAAGTCAGCCGTCCAATTGTGGTTACAGCAGCAATTGACCTTACCACGTGGGAGATTATAGAGACCCGCGTGTCATCCGAGTCCAAGAAAATCAACAATGTGGAATGGCGTACTTGGATAATTGTTCATTAAACAAAAAGAAAGGGAATATGAACATTCCCTTATACCAAAGTGGTTTCCTTAGACACGTGTGTCAAGCTTTCGTCCCTGTGCAATACGATGAAAAGTGTTAGAATGAGAAACATAGAATGAAATAACAAACGAATGAAATCAACAACCGAAGTCAGTCGTGCATTTGTGGTTACAGCAGCAATTGACCTTACCACGTGGGAGATTATAGCTACCTGCGTGACATCCGAGTCCAAGAAAATCAACAATGTGGAATGGCTTACTTGGATAATTGTTCATTAAACAAAAAGAAGGGAATAAGAACAGTCCCTTATACCAAAGTGGTTTCTTTAGACACGCGTGTCAAGCTTTCGTCCCTGTGCAATACGATGAAAAGTGTTAGAATGAGAAACATAGAAGGAAATAACAAACAAATGAAATCAACAACAGAAGTCAGTCGTGCATTTGTGGTTACAGCAGCAATTGACCTCACCACGTGGGAGATTATAGCTACCTGCGAGACATCCGAGTCCAAGAAAATCAACAATGTGGAATGGCCTACTCGGATAATTGTTGATTAAACAAAAGTGTGTCAAGCTTTCATCCCTCAGCAATACGACAAAAAGTGTTAGAGTAAGAAACATTGAAGGAAATAACAAACGAATGAAATCAACAACAGAAGTCAGCCGTGCAGTTTTGGTTACAGCAGCAATTGACCTTACCAATTGAGAGATTGTAGCTACATGCGTGACATCCGAGTCCAAGAAAATCAACAATGTGGAATGGCTTACTTGGATAATTGTTGATTAAACAAAAAAAAGGGAATAAGAACAGTCCCTCATACCAAAGTGGTTTTCTCAGACATGTGTGTCAAGCTTTCGTCCCTGTGCAATACGATGAAAAGTGTTAGAATGAGAAACATAGAAGGAAATAACAAACAAATGAAATCAACAACAGAAGTCAGTCGTGCATTTGTGGTTACAGCAGCAATTGACCTTTCCACGTGGGAGATTATAGATAGCTGCGTGACATCCTAGTCCAAGAAAATCAACAATGTGGAATGGCTTACTTGGATATTTGTTCATCAAAAAGAAAAAAGGGAAGAAGAGCAGTCCCTCATACCAAAGTGGTTTCCTTAGACACGTGTGTCAAGCTTTCGTCACTGTGCAATACGATGAAAAGTGTTAGAATGAGAAACATTGAAGAAAATAACAAACGAATGAAATCAACAACAGAAGTCAGTCGTGCATTCGTGGTTACAGCAGCAATTGACCTTACCACGTGGGAGATTACAGCTACCTGCGTGACATCCGAGCTCAAGAAAATCAACAATGTGGAACGGCTTACTTGGATAATTGTTCATTAAACAAAAAGAAGGGAACAAGAACAGTCCCTTATACCAAAGTGGTTTCCTTAGACACGCGTGTCAAGCTTTCGTCCCTGTGCAATACGATGAAAAGTGTTAGAATGAGAAACATTGAAGGAAATAACAAACAAATGAAATCAACAACAGAAGTCAGCCGTCCAATTGTGGTTACAGCAGCAATTGACCTTACCACGTGGGAGATTATAGAGACCCGCGTGTCATCCGAGTCCAAGAAAATCAACAATGTGGAATGGCGTACTTGGATAATTGTTCATTAAACAAAAAGAAAGGGAATATGAACATTCCCTTATACCAAAGTGGTTTCCTTAGACACGTGTGTCAAGCTTTCGTCCCTGTGCAATACGATGAAAAGTGTTAGAATGAGAAACATAGAATGAAATAACAAACAAATGAAATCAACAACCGAAGTCAGTCGTGCATTTGTGGTTACAGCAGCAATTGACCTTACCACGTGGGAGATTATAGCTACCTGCGTGACATCCGAGTCCAAGAAAATCAACAATGTGGAATGGCTTACTTGGATAATTGTTCATTAAACAAAAAGAAGGGAATAAGAACAGTCCCTTATACCAAAGTGGTTTCTTTAGACACGCGTGTCAAGCTTTCGTCCCTGTGCAATACGATGAAAAGTGTTAGAATGAGAAACATAGAAGGAAATAACAAACAAATGAAATCAACAACAGAAGTCAGTCGTGCATTCGTGGTTACAGCAGCAATTGACCTTACCACGTGGGAGATTACAGCTACCTGCGTGACATCCGAGCTCAAGAAAATCAACAATGTGGAACGGCTTACTTGGATAATTGTTCATTAAACAAAAAGAAGGGAACAAGAACAGTCCCTTATACCAAAGTGGATTCCTTAGACACGCGTGTCAAGCTTTCGTCCCTGTGCAATACGATGAAAAGTGTTAGAATGAGAAACATTGAAGAAAATAACAAACGAATGTAATCAACAACAGAAGTCAGTCGTGCATTTGTGGTTACAGCAGTAATTGACCTCACCACGTGGGAGATTATAGCTACCTGCGTGACATCCGAGTCCAAGAAAATCAACAATGTGGAATGGCTTACTTGGATAATTGATCATTAAACAAAAAGAAGGGAATAAGAACAGTCCCTTATACCGAAGTGGTTTCCTTAGACACGCGTGTCAAGCTTTCGTCCCTGTGCAATACGATGAAAAGTGTTAGAATGAGAATCATTGAAGAAAATAACAAACGAATGAAATCAACAACAGAAGTCAGTCGTGCATTTGTGGTTACAGCAGCAATTGACCTCACCACGTGGGAGATTATAGCTACCTGCGTGACATCCGAGTCCAAGAAAATCAACAATGTGGAATTGCTTACTTGGATAATTGTTCATTAAACAAAAAGAAGGGAATAAGAACAGTCCCTTATACCGAAGTGGTTTCCTTAGACACGCGTGTCAAGCTTTCGTCCCTGTGCAATACGATGAAAAGTGTTAGAATGACAAACATTGAAGAAAATAACAAACGAATGAAATCAACAACAGAAGTCAGTCGTGCATTTGTGATTACAGCAGCAATTGACCTCACCACGTGGGAGATTATAGCTACCTGCGTGACATCCTAGTCCAAGAAAATCAACAATGTGGAATGGCTTACTTGGATATTTGTTCATCAAAAAGAAAAAAGGGAAGAAGAGCAGTCCCTCATACCAAAGTGGTTTCCTTAGACACGTGTGTCAAGCTTTCGTCACTGTGCAATACGATGAAAAGTGTTAGAATGAGAAACATTGAAGAAAATAACAAACGAATGAAATCAACAACAGAAGTCAGTCGTGCATTCGTGGTTACAGCAGCAATTGACCTTACCACGTGGGAGATTACAGCTACCTGCGTGACATCCGAGCTCAAGAAAATCAACAATGTGGAACGGCTTACTTGGATAATTGTTCATTAAACAAAAAGAAGGGAACAAGAACAGTCCCTTATACCAAAGTGGTTTCCTTAGACACGCGTGTCAAGCTTTCGTCCCTGTGCAATACGATGAAAAGTGTTAGAATGAGAATCATTGAAGAAAATAACAAACGAATGAAATCAACAACAGAAGTCAGTCGTGCATTTGTGGTTACAGCAGCAATTGACCTCACCACGTGGGAGATTATAGCTACCTGCGTGACATCCGAGTCCAAGAAAATCAACAATGTGGAATTGCTTACTTGGATAATTGTTCATTAAACAAAAAGAAGGGAATAAGAACAGTCCCTTATACCGAAGTGGTTTCCTTAGACACGCGTGTCAAGCTTTCGTCCCTGTGCAATACGATGAAAAGTGTTAGAATGACAAACATTGAAGAAAATAACAAACGAATGAAATCAACAACAGAAGTCAGTCGTGCATTTGTGGTTACAGCAGCAATTGACCTCACCACGTGGGAGATTATAGCTACCTGCGTGACATCCGAGTCCAAGAAAATCAACAATGTGGAATGGCTTACTTGGATAATTGTTCATTAAACAAAAAGAAGGGAATAAGAACAGTCCCTTATACCGAAGTGGTTTCCTTAGACACGCGTGTCAAGCTTTCGTCCCTGTGCAATACGATGAAAAGTGTTAGAATGACAAACATTGAAGAAAATAACAAACGAATGAAATCAACAACAGAAGTCAGTCGTGCATTTGTGGTTACAGCAGCAATTGACCTCACCACGTGGGAGATTATAGCTACCTGCGTGACATCCGAGTCCAAGAAAATCAACAATGTGGAATGGCTTACTTGGATAATTGTTCATTAAACAAAAAGAAGGGAATAAGAACAGACCCTTATACCAAAGTGGATTCCTTAGACACGCGTGTCAAGCTTTCGTCCCTGTGCAATACGATGAAAAGTGTTAGAATGAGAAACATTGAAGAAAATAACAAACGAATGTAATCAACAACAGAAGTCAGTCGTGCATTTGTGGTTACAGCAGTAATTGACCTCACCACGTGGGAGATTATAGCTACCTGCGTGACATCCGAGTCCAAGAAAATCAACAATGTGGAATGGCTTACTTGGATAATTGATCATTATACAGAAAGAATGAAGTAAGAACAGTCCCTTATACCAATGTGGTTTCCATAGACACGTGTGTCAAGCTTTCGTCCCTGTGCAATACGATGAAAAGTGTTAGAAAGAGAAACATTGAAGAAAATAACAAACGAATGAAATCAACAACAGAAGTCAGTCGTGCATTTGTGGTTACAGCAGCAATTGACCTTACCACGTAAAAGATTATAGCTACCTGCGTGTCATCCGAGTCCAAGAAAATCAACAATGTGGAATGGCTTACTTGAATAATTGATCATTATACAGAAAGAAGGGAATAAGAACAGTCCCTTATACCAATGTGGTTTCCATAGACACACGTGTCAAGCTTTCGTCCCTGTGCAATACGATGAGAAGTGTTAGAATGAGAAACATTGAAGGAAATAACAAACAAATCAAATCAACAACAGAAGTCAGTCGTGCATTTGTGATTACAGCAGCAATTGACCTTACCACGTGGGAGATTATAGCTACCTGCGTGACATCCGAGTCCAAGAAAATCAACAATGTGGAATGGCTTACTTGGATAATAGATCATTATACAGAAAGAATGAAGTAAGAACAGTCCCTTATACCAATGTGGTTTCCATAGACACGTGTGTCAAGCTTTCGTCCCTGTGCAATACGATGAAAAGTGTTAGAATGAGAAACATTGAAGAAAATAACAAACGAATGAAATCAACAACAGAAGTCAGTCGTGCATTTGTGGTTACAGCAGCAATTGACCTTACCACGTGGGAGATTATAGCTACCTGCGTGACATCCGAGTCCAAGAAAATCAACAATGTGGAACGGCTTACTTGGATAATTGTTCATTAAACAAAAAGAATTGAATAAGAACAGTCCCTTATACCAAAGTGGTTTCCTTAGACACGTGTGTCAAGCTTTCGTCCCTGTGCAATACGATGAAAAGTGTTAGAATGAGAAACATTGAAGGAAATAACAAACAAATGAAATCAACAACAGAAGTCAGTCGTGCATTTGTGGTTACAGCAGCAATTGACCTTACCACGTTACAGATCATAGCTACCTGCGTGACATCCGAGTCCAAGAAAATCAACAATGTGGAATGACTTACTTGGATAATTGATCATTATACAGAAAGAATGAAGTAAGAACAGTCCCTTATACCAAAGTGGTTTCCTTAGACACGTGTGTCAAGCTTTCGTCCCTGTGCAATACGATGAGAAGTGTTAGAATGAGAAACATTGAAGGAAATAACAAACAAATGAAATCAACAACAGAAGTCAGCCGTCCAATTGTGGTTACAGCAGCAATTGACCTTACCACGTGGGAGATTATAGAGACCCGCGTGTCATCCGAGTCCAAGAAAATCAACAATGTGGAATGGCTTACTTGGATAATTGTTCATTAAACAAAAAGAAAGGGAATATGAACATTCCCTTATACCAAAGTGGTTTCCTTAGACACGTGTGTCAAGCTTTCGTCCCTGTGCAATACGATGAAAAGTGTTAGAATGAGAAACATAGAATGAAATAACAAACAAATGAAATCAACAACCGAAGTCAGTCGTGCATTTGTGGTTACAGCAGCAATTGACCTTACCACGTGGGAGATTATAGCTACCTGCGTGACATCCGAGTCCAAGAAAATCAACAATGTGGAATGGCTTACTTGGATAATTGTTCATTAAACAAAAAGAAGGGAATAAGAACAGTCCCTTATACCAAAGTGGTTTCTTTAGACACGCGTGTCAAGCTTTCGTCCCTGTGCAATACGATGAAAAGTGTTAGAATGAGAAACATAGAAGGAAATAACAAACAAATGAAATCATCAACAGAAGTAATTCGTGCATTTGTGGTTACAGCAGCAATTGACCTCACCACGTGGGAGATTATAGCTACCTGCGAGACATCCGAGTCCAAGAAAATCAACAATGTGGAATGGCCTACTCGGATAATTGTTGATTAAACAAAAGTGTGTCAAGCTTTCATCCCTCAGCAATACGACAAAAAGTGTTAGAGTAAGAAACATTGAAGGAAATAACAAACGAATGAAATCAACAACAGAAGTCAGCCGTCCAGTTTTGGTTACAGCAGCAATTGACCTTACCAATTGAGAGATTGTAGCTACATGCGTGACATCCGAGTCCAAGAAAATCAACAATGTGGAATGGCTTACTTGGATAATTGTTGATTAAACAAAAAAAAGGGAATAAGAACAGTCCCTCATACCAAAGTGGTTTTCTCAGACATGTGTGTCAAGCTTTCGTCCCTGTGCAATACGATGAAAAGTGTTAGAATGAGAAACATAGAAGGAAATAACAAACAAATGAAATCAACAACAGAAGTCAGTCGTGCATTTGTGGTTACAGCAGCAATTGACCTTTCCACGTGGGAGATTATAGATAGCTGCGTGACATCCTAGTCCAAGAAAATCAACAATGTGGAATGGCTTACTTGGATATTTGTTCATCAAAAAGAAAAAAGGGAAGAAGAGCAGTCCCTCATACCAAAGTGGTTTCCTTAGACACGTGTGTCAAGCTTTCGTCACTGTGCAATACGATGAAAAGTGTTAGAATGAGAAACATTGAAGAAAATAACAAACGAATGAAATCAACAACAGAAGTCAGTCGTGCATTCGTGGTTACAGCAGCAATTGACCTTACCACGTGGGAGATTACAGCTACCTGCGTGACATCCGAGCTCAAGAAAATCAACAATGTGGAACGGCTTACTTGGATAATTGTTCATTAAACAAAAAGAAGGGAACAAGAACAGTCCCTTATACCAAAGTGGTTTCCTTAGACACGCGTGTCAAGCTTTCGTCCCTGTGCAATACGATGAAAAGTGTTAGAATGAGAATCATTGAAGAAAATAACAAACGAATGAAATCAACAACAGAAGTCAGTCGTGCATTTGTGGTTACAGCAGCAATTGACCTCACCACGTGGGAGATTATAGCTACCTGCGTGACATCCGAGTCCAAGAAAATCAACAATGTGGAATTGCTTACTTGGATAATTGTTCATTAAACAAAAAGAAGGGAATAAGAACAGTCCCTTATACCAAAGTGGTTTCCTTAGACACGCGTGTCAAGCTTTCGTCCCTGTGCAATACGATGAAAAGTGTTAGAATGAGAATCATTGAAGAAAATAACAAACGAATGAAATCAACAACAGAAGTCAGTCGTGCATTCGCGGTTACAGCAGCAATTGACCTTACCACGTGGGAGATTACAGCTACCTGCGTGACATCCGAGCCCAAGAAAATCAACAATGTGGAACGGCTTACTTGGATAATTGTTCATTAAACAAAAAGAAGGGAATAAGAACAGTCCCTTATACCAAAGTTGTTTCCTTAGACACGCGTGTCATGCTTTCGTCCCTGTGCAATACGATGAAAAGTGTTAGAATGAGAAACATTAAAGGAAATAACAAACAAATGAAATCAACAACAGAAGTCAGTCGTGCATTCGTGGTTACAGCAGCAATTGACCTTACCACGTGGGAGATTACAGCTACCTGCGTGACATCCGAGCTCAAGAAAATCAACAATGTGGAACGGCTTACTTGGATAATTGTTCATTAAACAAAAAGAAGGGAACAAGAACAGTCCCTTATACCAAAGTGGATTCCTTAGACACGCGTGTCAAGCTTTCGTCCCTGTGCAATACGATGAAAAGTGTTAGAATGAGAAACATTGAAGAAAATAACAAACGAATGTAATCAACAACAGAAGTCAGTCGTGCATTTGTGGTTACAGCAGTAATTGACCTCACCACGTGGGAGATTATAGCTACCTGCGTGACATCCGAGTCCAAGAAAATCAACAATGTGGAATGGCTTACTTGGATAATTGATCATTAAACAAAAAGAAGGGAATAAGAACAGTCCCTTATACCGAAGTGGTTTCCTTAGACACGCGTGTCAAGCTTTCGTCCCTGTGCAATACGATGAAAAGTGTTAGAATGAGAATCATTGAAGAAAATAACAAACGAATGAAATCAACAACAGAAGTCAGTCGTGCATTTGTGGTTACAGCAGCAATTGACCTTACCACGTGGGAGATTATAGAGACCCGCGTGTCATCCGAGTCCAAGAAAATCAACAATGTGGAATGGCGTACTTGGATAATTGTTCATTAAACAAAAAGAAAGGGAATATGAACATTCCCTTATACCAAAGTGGTTTCCTTAGACACGTGTGTCAAGCTTTCGTCCCTGTGCAATACGATGAAAAGTGTTAGAATGAGAAACATAGAATGAAATAACAAACAAATGAAATCAACAACCGAAGTCAGTCGTGCATTTGTGGTTACAGCAGCAATTGACCTTACCACGTGGGAGATTATAGCTACCTGCGTGACATCCGAGTCCAAGAAAATCAACAATGTGGAATGGCTTAATTGGATAATTGTTCATTAAACAAAAAGAAGGGAATAAGAACAGTCCCTTATACCAAAGTGGTTTCTTTAGACACGCGTGTCAAGCTTTCGTCCCTGTGCAATACGATGAAAAGTGTTAGAATGAGAAACATAGAAGGAAATAACAAACAAATGAAATCAACAACAGAAGTCAGTCGTGCATTCGTGGTTACAGCAGCAATTGACCTTACCACGTGGGAGATTACAGCTACCTGCGTGACATCCGAGCTCAAGAAAATCAACAATGTGGAACGGCTTACTTGGATAATTGTTCATTAAACAAAAAGAAGGGAACAAGAACAGTCCCTTATACCAAAGTGGATTCCTTAGACACGCGTGTCAAGCTTTCGTCCCTGTGCAATACGATGAAAAGTGTTAGAATGAGAAACATTGAAGAAAATAACAAACGAATGTAATCAACAACAGAAGTCAGTCGTGCATTTGTGGTTACAGCAGTAATTGACCTCACCACGTGGGAGATTATAGCTACCTGCGTGACATCCGAGTCCAAGAAAATCAACAATGTGGAATGGCTTACTTGGATAATTGATCATTAAACAAAAAGAAGGGAATAAGAACAGTCCCTTATACCGAAGTGGTTTCCTTAGACACGCGTGTCAAGCTTTCGTCCCTGTGCAATACGATGAAAAGTGTTAGAATGAGAATCATTGAAGAAAATAACAAACGAATGAAATCAACAACAGAAGTCAGTCGTGCATTTGTGGTTACAGCAGCAATTGACCTCACCACGTGGGAGATTATAGCTACCTGCGTGACATCCGAGTCCAAGAAAATCAACAATGTGGAATTGCTTACTTGGATAATTGTTCATT
This sequence comes from Harmonia axyridis, assembly GCF_914767665.1. Classification (NCBI taxonomy): domain Eukaryota; kingdom Metazoa; phylum Arthropoda; class Insecta; order Coleoptera; family Coccinellidae; genus Harmonia; species Harmonia axyridis. The sequence continues at coordinate 25,079,397 of NC_059508.1, read as the reverse complement.
AAACAAAAAGAAGGGAATAAGAACAGTCCCTTATACCGAAGTGGTTTCCTTAGACACGCGTGTCAAGCTTTCGTCCCTGTGCAATACGATGAAAAGTGTTAGAATGACAAACATTGAAGAAAATAACAAACGAATGAAATCAACAACAGAAGTCAGTCGTGCATTTGTGATTACAGCAGCAATTGACCTCACCACGTGGGAGATTATAGCTACCTGCGTGACATCCTAGTCCAAGAAAATCAACAATGTGGAATGGCTTACTTGGATATTTGTTCATCAAAAAGAAAAAAGGGAAGAAGAGCAGTCCCTCATACCAAAGTGGTTTCCTTAGACACGTGTGTCAAGCTTTCGTCACTGTGCAATACGATGAAAAGTGTTAGAATGAGAAACATTGAAGAAAATAACAAACGAATGAAATCAACAACAGAAGTCAGTCGTGCATTCGTGGTTACAGCAGCAATTGACCTTACCACGTGGGAGATTACAGCTACCTGCGTGACATCCGAGCTCAAGAAAATCAACAATGTGGAACGGCTTACTTGGATAATTGTTCATTAAACAAAAAGAAGGGAACAAGAACAGTCCCTTATACCAAAGTGGTTTCCTTAGACACGCGTGTCAAGCTTTCGTCCCTGTGCAATACGATGAAAAGTGTTAGAATGAGAATCATTGAAGAAAATAACAAACGAATGAAATCAACAACAGAAGTCAGTCGTGCATTTGTGGTTACAGCAGCAATTGACCTCACCACGTGGGAGATTATAGCTACCTGCGTGACATCCGAGTCCAAGAAAATCAACAATGTGGAATTGCTTACTTGGATAATTGTTCATTAAACAAAAAGAAGGGAATAAGAACAGTCCCTTATACCGAAGTGGTTTCCTTAGACACGCGTGTCAAGCTTTCGTCCCTGTGCAATACGATGAAAAGTGTTAGAATGACAAACATTGAAGAAAATAACAAACGAATGAAATCAACAACAGAAGTCAGTCGTGCATTTGTGGTTACAGCAGCAATTGACCTCACCACGTGGGAGATTATAGCTACCTGCGTGACATCCGAGTCCAAGAAAATCAACAATGTGGAATGGCTTACTTGGATAATTGTTCATTAAACAAAAAGAAGGGAATAAGAACAGTCCCTTATACCGAAGTGGTTTCCTTAGACACGCGTGTCAAGCTTTCGTCCCTGTGCAATACGATGAAAAGTGTTAGAATGACAAACATTGAAGAAAATAACAAACGAATGAAATCAACAACAGAAGTCAGTCGTGCATTTGTGGTTACAGCAGCAATTGACCTCACCACGTGGGAGATTATAGCTACCTGCGTGACATCCGAGTCCAAGAAAATCAACAATGTGGAATGGCTTACTTGGATAATTGTTCATTAAACAAAAAGAAGGGAATAAGAACAGACCCTTATACCAAAGTGGATTCCTTAGACACGCGTGTCAAGCTTTCGTCCCTGTGCAATACGATGAAAAGTGTTAGAATGAGAAACATTGAAGAAAATAACAAACGAATGTAATCAACAACAGAAGTCAGTCGTGCATTTGTGGTTACAGCAGTAATTGACCTCACCACGTGGGAGATTATAGCTACCTGCGTGACATCCGAGTCCAAGAAAATCAACAATGTGGAATGGCTTACTTGGATAATTGATCATTATACAGAAAGAATGAAGTAAGAACAGTCCCTTATACCAATGTGGTTTCCATAGACACGTGTGTCAAGCTTTCGTCCCTGTGCAATACGATGAAAAGTGTTAGAAAGAGAAACATTGAAGAAAATAACAAACGAATGAAATCAACAACAGAAGTCAGTCGTGCATTTGTGGTTACAGCAGCAATTGACCTTACCACGTAAAAGATTATAGCTACCTGCGTGTCAGCCGAGTCCAAGAAAATCAACAATGTGGAATGGCTTACTTGAATAATTGATCATTATACAGAAAGAAGGGAATAAGAACAGTCCCTTATACCAATGTGGTTTCCATAGACACATGTGTCAAGCTTTCGTCCCTGTGCAATACGATGAGAAGTGTTAGAATGAGAAACATTGAAGGAAATAACAAACAAATCAAATCAACAACAGAAGTCAGTCGTGCATTTGTGATTACAGCAGCAATTGACCTTACCACGTGGGAGATTATAGCTACCTGCGTGACATCCGAGTCCAAGAAAATCAACAATGTGGAATGGCTTACTTGGATAATAGATCATTATACAGAAAGAATGAAGTAAGAACAGTCCCTTATACCAATGTGGTTTCCATAGACACGTGTGTCAAGCTTTCGTCCCTGTGCAATACGATGAAAAGTGTTAGAATGAGAAACATTGAAGAAAATAACAAACGAATGAAATCAACAACAGAAGTCAGTCGTGCATTTGTGGTTACAGCAGCAATTGACCTTACCACGTGGGAGATTATAGCTACCTGCGTGACATCCGAGTCCAAGAAAATCAACAATGTGGAACGGCTTACTTGGATAATTGTTCATTAAACAAAAAGAATTGAATAAGAACAGTCCCTTATACCAAAGTGGTTTCCTTAGACACGTGTGTCAAGCTTTCGTCCCTGTGCAATACGATGAAAAGTGTTAGAATGAGAAACATTGAAGGAAATAACAAACAAATGAAATCAACAACAGAAGTCAGTCGTGCATTTGTGTTTACAGCAGCAATTGACCTTACCACGTTACAGATCATAGCTACCTGCGTGACATCCGAGTCCAAGAAAATCAACAATGTGGAATGACTTACTTGGATAATTGATCATTATACAGAAAGAATGAAGTAAGAACAGTCCCTTATACCAAAGTGGTTTCCTTAGACACGTGTGTCAAGCTTTCGTCCCTGTGCAATACGATGAGAAGTGTTAGAATGAGAAACATTGAAGGAAATAACAAACAAAGGAAATCAACAACAGAAGTCAGCCGTCCAATTGTGGTTACAGCAGCAATTGACCTTACCACGTGGGAGATTATAGAGACCCGCGTGTCATCCGAGTCCAAGAAAATCAACAATGTGGAATGGCTTACTTGGATAATTGTTCATTAAACAAAAAGAAAGGGAATATGAACATTCCCTTATACCAAAGTGGTTTCCTTAGACACGTGTGTCAAGCTTTCGTCCCTGTGCAATACGATGAAAAGTGTTAGAATGAGAAACATAGAATGAAATAACAAACAAATGAAATCAACAACCGAAGTCAGTCGTGCATTTGTGGTTACAGCAGCAATTGACCTTACCACGTGGGAGATTATAGCTACCTGCGTGACATCCGAGTCCAAGAAAATCAACAATGTGGAATGGCTTACTTGGATAATTGTTCATTAAACAAAAAGAAGGGAATAAGAACAGTCCCTTATACCAAAGTGGTTTCTTTAGACACGCGTGTCAAGCTTTCGTCCCTGTGCAATACGATGAAAAGTGTTAGAATGAGAAACATAGAAGGAAATAACAAACAAATGAAATCAACAACAGAAGTCAGTCGTGCATTTGTGGTTACAGCAGCAATTGACCTCACCACGTGGGAGATTATAGCTACCTGCGAGACATCCGAGTCCAAGAAAATCAACAATGTGGAATGGCCTACTCGGATAATTGTTGATTAAACAAAAGTGTGTCAAGCTTTCATCCCTCAGCAATACGACAAAAAGTGTTAGAGTAAGAAACATTGAAGGAAATAACAAACGAATGAAATCAACAACAGAAGTCAGCCGTCCAGTTTTGGTTACAGCAGCAATTGACCTTACCAATTGAGAGATTGTAGCTACATGCGTGACATCCGAGTCCAAGAAAATCAACAATGTGGAATGGCTTACTTGGATAATTGTTGATTAAACAAAAAAAAGGGAATAAGAACAGTCCCTCATACCAAAGTGGTTTTCTCAGACATGTGTGTCAAGCTTTCGTCCCTGTGCAATACGATGAAAAGTGTTAGAATGAGAAACATAGAAGGAAATAACAAACAAATGAAATCAACAACAGAAGTCAGTCGTGCATTTGTGGTTACAGCAGCAATTGACCTTTCCACGTGGGAGATTATAGATAGCTGCGTGACATCCTAGTCCAAGAAAATCAACAATGTGGAATGGCTTACTTGGATATTTGTTCATCAAAAAGAAAAAAGGGAAGAAGAGCAGTCCCTCATACCAAAGTGGTTTCCTTAGACACGTGTGTCAAGCTTTCGTCACTGTGCAATACGATGAAAAGTGTTAGAATGAGAAACATTGAAGAAAATAACAAACGAATGAAATCAACAACAGAAGTCAGTCGTGCATTCGTGGTTACAGCAGCAATTGACCTTACCACGTGGGAGATTACAGCTACCTGCGTGACATCCGAGCTCAAGAAAATCAACAATGTGGAACGGCTTACTTGGATAATTGTTCATTAAACAAAAAGAAGGGAACAAGAACAGTCCCTTATACCAAAGTGGTTTCCTTAGACACGCGTGTCAAGCTTTCGTCCCTGTGCAATACGATGAAAAGTGTTAGAATGAGAATCATTGAAGAAAATAACAAACGAATGAAATCAACAACAGAAGTCAGCCGTGCATTTGTGGTTACAGCAGCAATTGACCTCACCACGTGGGAGATTATAGCTACCTGCGTGACATCCGAGTCCAAGAAAATCAACAATGTGGAATGGCTTACTTGGATAATTGTTCATTAAACAAAAAGAAGGGAATAAGAACAGTCCCTTATACCAAAGTGGTTTCCTTAGACACGCGTGTCAAGCTTTCGTCCCTGTGCAATACGATGAAAAGTGTTAGAATGAGAATCATTGAAGAAAATAACAAACGAATGAAATCAACAACAGAAGTCAGTCGTGCATTCGCGGTTACAGCAGCAATTGACCTTACCACGTGGGAGATTACAGCTACCTGCGTGACATCCGAGCCCAAGAAAATCAACAATGTGGAACGGCTTACTTGGATAATTGTTCATTAAACAAAAAGAAGGGAATAAGAACAGTCCCTTATACCAAAGTTGTTTCCTTAGACACGCGTGTCATGCTTTCGTCCCTGTGCAATACGATGAAAAGTGTTAGAATGAGAAACATTAAAGGAAATAACAAACAAATGAAATCAACAACAGAAGTCAGTCGTGCATTTGTGGTTACAGCAGCAATTGACCTTACCACGTGGGAGATTATAGCTACCGGCGTGATATCCGAGTCCAAGAAAATCAACAATGTGGAATTGCTTACTTGGATAATTGTTCATTAAACAAAAAGAAGGGAATAAGAACAGTCCCTTATACCAAAGTGGTTTCCCTAGACACGCGTGTCAAGCTTTCGTCCCTGTGCAATACGATGAAAAGTGTTAGAATGAGAATCATTGAAGAAAATAACAAACGAATGAAATCAACAATAGAAGTCAGTCGTGCATTTGTGGTTACAGCAGCAATTGACCTCACCACGTGGGAGATTATAGCTACCTGCGTGACATCCGAGTCCAAGAAAATCAACAATGTGGAATGGCTTACTTGGATAATTGTTCATTAAACAAAAAGAAGGGAATAAGAACAGACCCTTATACCAAAGTGGTTTCCTTAGACACGCGTGTCAAGCTTTCGTCCCTGTGCAATACGATGAAAAGTGTTAGAATGAGAAACATTGAAGAAAATAACAAACGAATGAAATCAACAACAGAAGTCAGTCGTGCATTTGTGGTTACAGCAGCAATTGACCTTACCACGAGGGAGATTACAGCTACCTGCGTGACATCCGAGCCCAAGAAAATGAACAATGTGGAACGGCTTACTTGGATAATTGTTCATTAAACAAAAAGAAGGGAATAAGAACAGTCCCTTATACCAAAGTGGTTTCCTTAGACACGTGTGTCAAGCTTTCGTCCCTGTGCAATACGATGAGAAATGTTAGAATGAGAAACATTAAAGGAAATAACAAACAAATGAAATCAACAACAGAAGTCAGTCGTGCATTTGTGGTTACAGCAGCAATTGACCTTACCACGTAAAAGATAATAGCTACCTGCGTGTCATCCGAGTCCAAGAAAATCAACAATTTGGAATGGCTTACTTGGATAATTGATCATTATACAGAAAGAAGGGAATAAGAACAGTCCCTTATACCAATGTGGTTTCCATAGACACGTGTGTCAAGCTTTCGTCCCTGTGCAATACGATGAGAAGTGTTAGAATGAGAAACATTGAAGGAAATAACAAACAAATCAAATCAACAACAGAAGTCAGTCGTGCATTTGTGATTACAGCAGCAATTGACCTTACCACGTGGGAGATTATAGCTACCTGCTTGACATCCGAGTCCAAGAAAATCAACAATGTGGAATGGCTTACTTGGATAATTGATCATTATACAGAAAGAATGAAGTAAGAACAGTCCCTTATACCAATGTGGTTTCCATAGACACGTGTGTCAAGCTTTCGTCCCTGTGCATTACGATGAAAAGTGTTAGAATGAGAAACATTGAAGAAAATAACAAACGAATGAAATCAACAACAGAAGTCAGTCGTGCATTTGTGGTTACAGCAGCAATTGACCTCACCACGTGGGAGATTATAGCTACCTGCGTGACATCCGAGTCCAAGAAAATCAACAATGTGGAATGGCTTACTTGGATAATTGTTCATTAAACAAAAAGAAGGGAATAAGAACATTCCCTTATACCAAAGTGGTTTCCTTAGACACGTGTGTCAAGCTTTCGTCCCTGTGCAATACGATGAAAAGTGTTAGAATGAGAAACATTGAAGGAAATAACATACGAATGAAATCAACAACAGAAGTCAGTCGTGCATTTGTGGTTACAGCAGCAATTGACCTCACCACGTGGGAGATTATAGCTACCTGCGTGACATCCGAGTCCAAGAAAATCAACAATGTGGAATGGCTTACTTGGATAATTGTTCATTAAACAAAAAGAAGGGAATAAGAACTGTCCCTTATACCAAAGTGGTTTCCTTAGACACGTGTGTCAAGCTTTCGTCCCTGTGCAATACGATGAAAAGTGTTAGAATGAGAAACATAGAAGAAAATAACAAACGAATGAAATCAACAACAGAAGTCAGTAGTGCATTCGTGGTTACAGCAGCAATTGACCTTACCACGTGGGAGATTACAGCTACCTGCGTGACATCCGAGCCCAAGAAAATCAACAATGTGGAATGGCTTACTTGGATAATTGTTCATTAAACAAAAAGAAGGGAATAAGAACAGTCCCTTATACCAAAGTGGTTTCCTTAGACACGCGTGTCAAGCTTTCGTCCCTGTGCAATACGATGAAAAGTGTTAGAATGAGAATCATTGAAGAAAATAACAAACGAATGAAATCAACAACAGAAGTCAGTCGTGCATTCGTGGTTACAGCAGCAATTGACCTTACCACGTGGGAGATTATAGCTACCTGCGTGACATCCGAGCCCAAGAAAATGAACAATGTGGAACGGCTTACTTGGATAATTGTTCATTAAACAAAAAGAAGGGAATAAGAACAGTCCCTTATACCAAAGTGGATTCCTTAGACACGTGTGTCAAGCTTTCGTCCCTGTGCAATACGATGAGAAATGTTAGAATGAGAATCATTGAAGAAAATAACAAACGAATGAAATCAACAACAGAAGTCAGTCGTGCATTCGTGGTTACAGCAGCAATTGACCTTACCACGTGGGAGATTACAGCTACCTGCGTGACATCCGAGCCCAAGAAAATCAACAATGTGGAACGGCTTACTTGGATAATTGTTCATTAAACAAAAAGAAGGGAATAAGAACAGTCCCTTATACCAAAGTGGTTTCCTTAGACACGCGTGTCAAGCTTTCGTCCCTGTGCAATACGATGAAAAGTGTTAGAATGAGAATCATTGAAGAAAATAACAAACAAATGAAATCAACAACAGAAGTCAGTCGTGCATTTGTGGTTACAGCAGCAATTGACCTTACCACGTAAAAGATAATAGCTACCTGCGTGTCATACGAGTCCAAGAAAATCAACAATGTGGAATGGCTTACTTGGATAATTGATCATTATACAGAAAGAAGGGAATAAGAACAGTCCCTTATACCAATGTGGTTTCCATAGACACGTGTGTCAAGCTTTCGTCCCTGTGCAATACGATGAGAAGTGTTAGAATGAGAAACATTGAAGGAAATAACAAACAAATCAAATCAACAACAGAAGTCAGTCGTGCATTTGTGGTTACAGCAGCAATTGACCTCACCACGTGGGAGATTATAGCTACCTGCGTGACATCCGAGTCCAAGAAAATCAACAATGTGGAATGGCTTACTTGGATAATTGATCATTATACAGAAAGAATGAAGTAAGAACAGTCCCTTATACCAATGTGGTTTCCATAGACACGTGTGTCAAGCTTTCGTCCCTGTGCAATACGATGAGAAGTGTTAGAATGAGAAACATTGAAGGAAATAACAAACAAATCAAATCAACAACAGAAGTCAGTCGTGCATTTGTGGTTACAGCAGCAATTGACCTCACCACGTGGGAGATTATAGCTACCTGCGTGACATCCGAGTCCAAGAAAATCAACAATGTGGAATGGCTTACTTGGATAATTGTTCATTAAACAAAAAGAAGGGAATAAGAACAGACCCTTATACCAAAGTGGTTTCCTTAGACACGCGTGTCAAGCTTTCGTCCCTGTGCAATACGATGAAAAGTGTTAGAATGAGAAACATTGAAGAAAATAACAAACGAATGAAATCAACAACAGAAGTCAGTCGTGCATTTGTGGTTACAGCAGCAATTGACCTTACCACGAGGGAGATTACAGCTACCTGCGTGACATCCGAGCCCAAGAAAATGAACAATGTGGAACGGCTTACTTGGATAATTGTTCATTAAACAAAAAGAAGGGAATAAGAACAGTCCCTTATACCAAAGTGGTTTCCTTAGACACGTGTGTCAAGCTTTCGTCCCTGTGCAATACGATGAGAAATGTTAGAATGAGAAACATTAAAGGAAATAACAAACAAATGAAATCAACAACAGAAGTCAGTCGTGCATTTGTGGTTACAGCAGCAATTGACCTTACCACGTAAAAGATAATAGCTACCTGCGTGTCATCCGAGTCCAAGAAAATCAACAATTTGGAATGGCTTACTTGGATAATTGATCATTATACAGAAAGAAGGGAATAAGAACAGTCCCTTATACCAATGTGGTTTCCATAGACACGTGTGTCAAGCTTTCGTCCCTGTGCAATACGATGAGAAGTGTTAGAATGAGAAACATTGAAGGAAATAACAAACAAATCAAATCAACAACAGAAGTCAGTCGTGCATTTGTGATTACAGCAGCAATTGACCTTACCACGTGGGAGATTATAGCTACCTGCTTGACATCCGAGTCCAAGAAAATCAACAATGTGGAATGGCTTACTTGGATAATTGATCATTATACAGAAAGAATGAAGTAAGAACAGTCCCTTATACCAATGTGGTTTCCATAGACACGTGTGTCAAGCTTTCGTCCCTGTGCATTACGATGAAAAGTGTTAGAATGAGAAACATTGAAGAAAATAACAAACGAATGAAATCAACAACAGAAGTCAGTCGTGCATTTGTGGTTACAGCAGCAATTGACCTCACCACGTGGGAGATTATAGCTACCTGCGTGACATCCGAGTCCAAGAAAATCAACAATGTGGAATGGCTTACTTGGATAATTGTTCATTAAACAAAAAGAAGGGAATAAGAACATTCCCTCATACCAAAGTGGTTTCCTTAGACACGTGTGTCAAGCTTTCGTCCCTGTGCAATACGATGAAAAGTGTTAGAATGAGAAACATTGAAGGAAATAACATACGAATGAAATCAACAACAGAAGTCAGTCGTGCATTTGTGGTTACAGCAGCAATTGACCTCACCACGTGGGAGATTATAGCTACCTGCGTGACATCCGAGTCCAAGAAAATCAACAATGTGGAATGGCTTACTTGGATAATTGTTCATTAAACAAAAAGAAGGGAATAAGAACTGTCCCTTATACCAAAGTGGTTTCCTTAGACACGTGTGTCAAGCTTTCGTCCCTGTGCAATACGATGAAAAGTGTTAGAATGAGAAACATAGAAGAAAATAACAAACGAATGAAATCAACAACAGAAGTCAGTAGTGCATTCGTGGTTACAGCAGCAATTGACCTTACCACGTGGGAGATTACAGCTACCTGCGTGACATCCGAGCCCAAGAAAATCAACAATGTGGAATGGCTTACTTGGATAATTGTTCATTAAACAAAAAGAAGGGAATAAGAACAGTCCCTTATACCAAAGTGGTTTCCTTAGACACGCGTGTCAAGCTTTCGTCCCTGTGCAATACGATGAAAAGTGTTAGAATGAGAATCATTGAAGAAAATAACAAACGAATGAAATCAACAACAGAAGTCAGTCGTGCATTCGTGGTTACAGCAGCAATTGACCTTACCACGTGGGAGATTATAGCTACCTGCGTGACATCCGAGCCCAAGAAAATGAACAATGTGGAACGGCTTACTTGGATAATTGTTCATTAAACAAAAAGAAGGGAATAAGAACAGTCCCTTATACCAAAGTGGATTCCTTAGACACGTGTGTCAAGCTTTCGTCCCTGTGCAATACGATGAGAAATGTTAGAATGAGAATCATTGAAGAAAATAACAAACGAATGAAATCAACAACAGAAGTCAGTCGTGCATTCGTGGTTACAGCAGCAATTGACCTTACCACGTGGGAGATTACAGCTACCTGCGTGACATCCGAGCCCAAGAAAATCAACAATGTGGAACGGCTTACTTGGATAATTGTTCATTAAACAAAAAGAAGGGAATAAGAACAGTCCCTTATACCAAAGTGGTTTCCTTAGACACGCGTGTCAAGCTTTCGTCCCTGTGCAATACGATGAAAAGTGTTAGAATGAGAATCATTGAAGAAAATAACAAACAAATGAAATCAACAACAGAAGTCAGTCGTGCATTTGTGGTTACAGCAGCAATTGACCTTACCACGTAAAAGATAATAGCTACCTGCGTGTCATACGAGTCCAAGAAAATCAACAATGTGGAATGGCTTACTTGGATAATTGATCATTATACAGAAAGAAGGGAATAAGAACAGTCCCTTATACCAATGTGGTTTCCATAGACACGTGTGTCAAGCTTTCGTCCCTGTGCAATACGATGAGAAGTGTTAGAATGAGAAACATTGAAGGAAATAACAAACAAATCAAATCAACAACAGAAGTCAGTCGTGCATTTGTGGTTACAGCAGCAATTGACCTCACCACGTGGGAGATTATAGCTACCTGCGTGACATCCGAGTCCAAGAAAATCAACAATGTGGAATGGCTTACTTGGATAATTGATCATTATACAGAAAGAATGAAGTAAGAACAGTCCCTTATACCAATGTGGTTTCCATAGACACGTGTGTCAAGCTTTCGTCCCTGTGCATTACGATGAAAAGTGTTAGAATGAGAAACATTGAAGAAAATAACAAACGAATGAAATCAACAACAGAAGTCAGTCGTGCATTTGTGGTTACAGCAGCAATTGACCTCACCACGTGAGAGATTATAGCTACCTGCGTGACATCCGAGTCCAAGAAAATCAACAATGTGGAATGGCTTACTTGGATAATTGTTCATTAAACAAAAAGAAGGGAATAAGAACAGTCCCTTATACCAAAGTGGTTTCCTTAGACACGTGTGTCAAGCTTTCGTCCCTGTGCAATACGATGAAAAGTGTTAGAATGAGAAACATTGAAGGAAATAACAAACGAATGAAATCAACAACAGAAGTCAGTCGTGCATTTGTGGTTACAGCAGCAATTGACCTCACCACGTGGGAGATTATAGCTACCTGCGTGACATCCGAGTCCAAGAAAATCAACAATGTGGAATGGCTTACTTGGATAATTGTTCATTAAACAAAAAGAAGGGAATAAGAACAGTCCCTTATACCAAAGTGGTTTCCTTAGACACGTGTGTCAAGCTTTCGTCCCTGTGCAATACGATGAAAAGTGTTAGAATGAGAAACATAGAAGAAAATAACAAACGAATGAAATCAACAACAGAAGTCAGTCGTGCATTCGTGGTTACAGCAGCAATTGACCTTACCACGTGGGAGATTACAGCTACCTGCGTGACATCCGAGCCCAAGAAAATCAACAATGTGGAACGGCTTACTTGGATAATTGTTCATTAAACAAAAAGAAGGGAATAAGAACAGTCCCTTATACCAAAGTGGTTTCCTTAGACACGCGTGTCAAGCTTTCGTCCCTGTGCAATACGATGAAAAGTGTTAGAATGAGAATCATTGAAGAAAATAACAAACGAATGAAATCAACAACAGAAGTCAGTCGTGCATTCGTGGTTACAGCAGCAATTGACCTCACCACGTGGGAGATTATAGCTACCTGCGTGACATCCGAGTCCAAGAAAATCAACAATGTGGAATGGCTTACTTGGATAATTGTTCATTAAACAAAAAGAAGGGAATAAGAACAGTCCCTTATACCAAAGTGGTTTCCTTAGACACGCGTGTCAAGCTTTCGTCCCTGTGCAATACGATGAAAAGTGTTAGAATGAGAATCATTGAAGAAAATAACAAACGAATGAAATCAACAACAGAAGTCAGTCGTGCATTCGTGGTTACAGCAGCAATTGACCTTACCACGTGGGAGATTACAGCTACCTGCGTGACATCCGAGCCCAAGAAAATCAACAATGTGGAACGGCTTACTTGGATAATTGTTCATTATACAGAAAGAAGGGAATAAGAACAGTCCCTTATACCAATGTGGTTTCCATAGACACGTGTGTCAAGCTTTCGTCCCTGTGCAATACGATGAGAAGTGTTAGAATGAGAAACATTGAAGGAAATAACAAACAAATCAAATCAACAACAGAAGTCAGTCGTGCATTTGTGGTTACAGCAGCAATTGACCTTACCACGTAAAAGATAATAGCTACCTGCGTGTCATCCGAGTCCAAGAAAATCAACAATGTGGAATGGCTTACTTGGATAATTGTTCATTAAACAAAAAGCAGGGAATACGAACAGTCCCTTATACCAAAGTGGTTTCCTTAGACACGCGTGTCAAGCTTTCGTCCCTGTGCAATACGATGAAAAGTGTTAGAATGAGAATCATTGAAGAAAATAACAAACAAATGAAATCAACAACAGAAGTCAGTCGTGCATTCGTGGTTACAGCAGCAATTGACCTTACCACGTAAAAGATAATAGCTACCTGCGTGTCATCCGAGTCCAAGAAAATCAACAATGTGGAATGGCTTACTTGGATAATTGATCATTATACAGAAAGAAGGGAATAAGAACAGTCCCTTATACCAATGTGGTTTCCATAGACACGTGTGTCAAGCTTTCGTCCCTGTGTAATACGATGAGAAGTGTTAGAATGAGAAACATTGAAGGAAATAACAAACAAATCAAATCAACAACAGAAGTCAGTCGTGCATTTGTGATTACAGCAGCAATTGACCTTACCACGTGGGAGATTATAGCTACCTGCTTGACATCCGAGTCCAAGAAAATCAACAATGTGGAATGGCTTACTTGGATAATTGATCATTATACAGAAAGAATGAAGTAAGAACAGTCCCTTATACCAATGTGGTTTCCATAGACACGTGTGTCAAGCTTTCGTCCCTGTGCATTACGATGAAAAGTGTTAGAATGAGAAACATTGAAGAAAATAACAAACGAATGAAATCAACAACAGAAGTCAGTCGTGCATTTGTGGTTACAGCAGCAATTGACCTCACCACGTGGGAGATTATAGCTACCTGCGTGACATCCGAGTCCAAGAAAATCAACAATGTGGAATGGCTTACTTGGATAATTGTTCATTAAACAAAAAGAAGGGAATAAGAACAGTCCCTTATACCAAAGTGGTTTCCTTAGACACGTGTGTCAAGCTTTCGTCCCTGTGCAATACGATGAAAAGTGTTAGAATGAGAAACATTGAAGGAAATAACAAACGAATGAAATCAACAACAGAAGTCAGTCGTGCATTTGTGGTTACAGCAGCAATTGACCTCACCACGTGGGAGATTATAGCTACCTGCGTGACATCCGAGTCCAAGAAAATCAACAATGTGGAATGGCTTACTTGGATAATTGATCATTATACAGAAAGAAGGGAATAAGAACAGTCCCTTATACCAATGTGGTTTCCATAGACATGTGTGTCAAGCTTTCGTCCCTGTGCAATACGATGAGAAGTGTTAGAATGAGAAACATTGAAGGAAATAACAAACAAATCAAATCAACAACAGAAGTCAGTCGTGCATTTGTGATTACAGCAGCAATTGACCTCACCACGTGGGAGATTATAGCTACCTGCGTGACATCCGAGTCCAAGAAAATCAACAATGTGGAATGGCTTACTTGGATAATTGTTCATTAAACAAAAAGAAGGGAATAAGAACAGTCCCTTATACCAAAGTGGTTTCCTTAGACACGCGTGTCAAGCTTTCGTCCCTGTGCAATACGATGAAAAGTGTTAGAATGAGAATCATTGAAGAAAATAACAAACGAATGAAATCAACAACAGAAGTCAGTCGTGCATTCGTGGTTACAGCAGCAATTGACCTTACCACGTAAAAGATAATAGCTACCTGCGTGTCATCCGAGTCCAAGAAAATCAACAATGTGGAATGGCTTACTTGGATAATTGATCATTATACAGAAAGAAGGGAATAAGAACAGTCCCTTATACCAATGTGGTTTCCATAGACACGTGTGTCAAGCTTTCGTCCCTGTGCAATACGATGAGAAGTGTTAGAATGAGAAACATTGAAGGAAATAACAAACAAATCAAATCAACAACAGAAGTCAGTCGTGCATTTGTGATTACAGCAGCAATTGACCTTACCACGTGGGAGATTATAGCTACCTGCTTGACATCCGAGTCCAAGAAAATCAACAATGTGGAATGGCTTACTTGGATAATTGATCATTATACAGAAAGAATGAAGTAAGAACAGTCCCTTATACCAATGTGGTTTCCATAGACACGTGTGTCAAGCTTTCGTCCCTGTGCAATACGATGAAAAGTGTTAGAATGAGAAACATTGAAGAAAATAACAAACGAATGAAATCAACAACAGAAGTCAGTCGTGCATTTGTGGTTACAGCAGCAATTGACCTCACCACGTGGGAGATTATAGCTACCTGCGTGACATTCGAGTCCAAGAAAATCAACAATGTGGAATGGCTTACTTGGATAATTGTTCATTAAACAAAAAGAAGGGAATAAGAACAGTCCCTTATACCAAAGTGGTTTCCTTAGACACGTGTGTCAAGCTTTCGTCCCTGTGCAATACGATGAAAAGTGTTAGAATGAGAAACATTGAAGGAAATAACAAACGAATGAAATCAACAACAGAAGTCAGTCGTGCATTTGTGGTTACAGCAGCAATTGACCTCACCACGTGGGAGATTATAGCTACCTGCGTGACATCCGAGTCCAAGAAAATCAACAATGTGGAATGGCTTACTTGGATAATTGTTCATTAAACAAAAAGAAGGGAATAAGAACAGTCCCTTATACCAAAGTGGTTTCCTTAGACACGTGTGTCAAGCTTTCGTCCCTGTGCAATACGATGAAAAGTGTTAGAATGAGAAACATAGAAGAAAATAACAAACGAATGAAATCAACAACAGAAGTCAGTCGTGCATTCGTGGTTACAGCAGCAATTGACCTTACCACGTGGGAGATTACAGCTACCTGCGTGACATCCGAGCCCAAGAAAATCAACAATGTGGAACGGCTTACTTGGATAATTGTTCATTAAACAAAAAGAAGGGAATAAGAACAGTTCCTTATACCAAAGTGGTTTCCTTAGACACGCGTGTCAAGCTTTCGTCCCTGTGCAATACGATGAAAAGTGTTAGAATGAGAATCATTGAAGAAAATAACAAACGAATGAAATCAACAATAGAAGTCAGTCGTGCATTTGTGGTTACAGCAGCAATTGACCTCACCACGTGGGAGATTATAGCTACCTGCGTGACATCCGAGTCCAAGAAAATCAACAATGTGGAATGGCTTACTTGGATAATTGATCATTATACAGAAAGAAGGGAATAAGAACAGTCCCTTATACCAATGTGGTTTCCATAGACATGTGTGTCAAGCTTTCGTCCCTGTGCAATACGATGAGAAGTGTTAGAATGAGAAACATTGAAGGAAATAACAAACAAATCAAATCAACAACAGAAGTCAGTCGTGCATTTGTGATTACAGCAGCAATTGACCTCACCACGTGGGAGATTATAGCTACCTGCGTGACATCCGAGTCCAAGAAAATCAACAATGTGGAATGGCTTACTTGGATAATTGTTCATTAAACAAAAAGAAGGGAATAAGAACAGTCCCTTATACCAAAGTGGTTTCCTTAGAAACGCGTGTCAAGCTTTCGTCCCTGTGCAATACGATGAAAAGTGTTAGAATGAGAATCATTGAAGAAAATAACAAACGAATGAAATCAACAACAGAAGTCAGTCGTGCATTCGTGGTTACAGCAGCAATTGACCTTACCACGTGGGAGATTACAGCTACCTGCGTGACATCCGAGCCCAAGAAAATCAACAATGTGGAACGGCTTACTTGGATAATTGTTCATTAAACAAAAAGAAGGGAATAAGAACAGTCCCTTATACCAAAGTGGTTTCCTTAGACACGCGTGTCAAGCTTTCGTCCCTGTGCAATACGATGAAAAGTGTAAGAATGAGAAACATTAAAGGAAATAACAAACAAATGAAATCAACAACAGAAGTCAGTCGTGCATTTGTGGTTACAGCAGCAATTGACCTTACCACGTGGGAGATTATAGCTACCGGCGTGACATCCGAGTCCAAGAAAATCAACAATGTGGAATTGCTTACTTGGATAATTGTTCATTAAACAAAAAGAAGGGAATAAGAACAGTCCCTCATACCAAAGTGGTTTCCTTAGACACGCGTGTCAAGCTTTCGTCCCTGTGCAATACGATGAAAAGTGTTAGAATGAGAATCATTGAAGAAAAAAACAAACGAATGAAATCAACAACAGAAGTCAGTCGTGCATTCGTGGTTACAGCAGCAATTGACCTTACCACGTGGGAGATTACAGCTACCTGCGTGACATCCGAGCCCAAGAAAATCAACAATGTGGAACGGCTTACTTGGATAATTGTTCATTAAACAAAAAGAAGGGAATAAGAACAGTCCCTTATACCAAAGTGGTTTCCTTAGACACGCGTGTCAAGCTTTCGTCCCTGTGCAATACGATGAAAAGTGTTAGAATGAGAATCATTGAAGAAAATAACAAACGAATGAAATCAACAACAGAAGTCAGTCGTGCATTCGTGGTTACAGCAGCAATTGACCTTACCACGTGGGAGATTACAGCTACCTGCGTGACATCCGAGCCCAAGAAAATCAACAATGTGGAACGGCTTACTTGGATAATTGTTCATTAAACAAAAAGAAGGGAATAAGAACAGTCCCTTATACCAAAGTGGTTTCCTTAGACACGCGTGTCAAGCTTTCGTCCCTGTGCAATACGATGAAAAGTGTTAGAATGAGAATCATTGAAGAAAATAACAAACGAATGAAATCAACAATAGAAGTCAGTCGTGCATTTGTAGTTACAGCAGCAATTGACCTCACCACGTGGGAGATTATAGCTACCTGCGTGACATCCGAGTCCAAGAAAATCAACAATGTGGAATGGCTTACTTGGATAATTGATCATTATACAGAAAGAAGGGAATAAGAACAGTCCCTTATACCAATGTGGTTTCCATAGACATGTTTGTCAAGCTTTCGTCCCTGTGCAATACGATGAGAAGTGTTAGAATGAGAAACATTGAAGGAAATAACAAACAAATCAAATCAACAACAGAAGTCAGTCGTGCATTTGTGGTTACAGCAGCAATTGACCTTACCACGTAAAAGATAATAGCTACCTGCGTGTCATCCGAGTCCAAGAAAATCAACAATGTGGAATGGCTTACTTGGATAATTGTTCATTAAACAAAAAGAAGGGAATACGAACAGTCCCTTATACCAAAGTGGTTTCCTTAGACACGCGTGTCAAGCTTTCGTCCCTGTGCAATACGATGAAAAGTGTTAGAATGAGAATCATTGAAGAAAATAACAAACAAATGAAATCAACAACAGAAGTCAGTCGTGCATTCGTGGTTACAGCAGCAATTGACCTTACCACGTGGGAGATTATAGCTACCGGCGTGACATCCGAGTCCAAGAAAATCAACAATGTGGAATTGCTTACTTGGATAATTGTTCATTAAACAAAAAGAACGGAATAAGAACAGTCCCTCATACCAAAGTGGTTTCCTTAGACACGCGTGTCAAGCTTTCGTCCCTGTGCAATACGATGAAAAGTGTTAGAATGAGAATCATTGAAGAAAATAACAAACGAATGAAATCAACAACAGAAGTCAGTCGTGCATTCGTGGTTACAGCAGCAATTGACCTTACCGCGTGGGAGATTATAGCTACCGGCGTGACATCCGAGTCCAAGAAAATCAACAATGTGGAATTGCTTACTTGGATAATTGATCATTATACAGAAAGAATGGAATAAGAACAGTCCCTTATACCAATGTGGTTTCCATAGACACGTGTGTCAAGCTTTCGTCCCTGTGCAATACGATGAGAAGTGTTAGAATGAGAAACATTGAAGGAAATAACAAACAAATCAAATCAACAACAGAAGTCAGTCGTGCATTTGTGATTACAGCAGCAATTGACCTTACCACGTGGGAGATTATAGCTACCGGCGTGACATCCGAGTCCAAGAAAATCAACAATGTGGAATTGCTTACTTGGATAATTGTTCATTAAACAAAAAGAAGGGAATAAGAACAGTCCCTCATACCAAAGTGGTTTCCTTAGACACGCGTGTCAAGCTTTCGTCCCTGTGCAATACGATGAAAAGTGTTAGAATGAGAATCATTGAAGAAAATAACAAACGAATGAAATCAACAACAGAAGTCAGTCGTGCATTCGTGGTTACAGCAGCAATTGACCTTACCACGTGGGAGATTACAGCTACCTGCGTGACATCCGAGCCCAAGAAAATCAACAATGTGGAACGGCTTACTTGGATAATTGTTCATTAAACAAAAAGAAGGGAATAAGAACAGTCCCTTATACCAAAGTGGTTTCCTTAGACACGCGTGTCAAGCTTTCGTCCCTGTGCAATACGATGAAAAGTGTAAGAATGAGAAACATTAAAGGAAATAACAAACAAATGAAATCAACAACAGAAGTCAGTCGTGCATTTGTGGTTACAGCAGCAATTGACCTTACCACGTGGGAGATTATAGCTACCGGCGTGACATCCGAGTCCAAGAAAATCAACAATGTGGAATTGCTTACTTGGATAATTGTTCATTAAACAAAAAGAAGGGTATAAGAACAGTCCCTTATACCAAAGTGGTTTCCTTAGACACGCGTGTCAAGCTTTCGTCCCTGTGCAATACGATGAAAAGTGTTAGAATGAGAATCATTGAAGAAAATAACAAACGAATGAAATCAACAATAGAAGTCAGTCGTGCATTTGTAGTTACAGCAGCAATTGACCTCACCACGTGGGAGATTATAGCTACCTGCGTGACATCCGAGTCCAAGAAAATCAACAATGTGGAATGGCTTACTTGGATAATTGATCATTATACAGAAAGAAGGGAATAAGAACAGTCCCTTATACCAATGTGGTTTCCATAGACATGTGTGTCAAGCTTTCGTCCCTGTGCAATACGATGAGAAGTGTTAGAATGAGAAACATTGAAGGAAATAACAAACAAATCAAATCAACAACAGAAGTCAGTCGTGCATTTGTGGTTACAGCAGCAATTGACCTTACCACGTAAAAGATAATAGCTACCTGCGTGTCATCCGAGTCCAAGAAAATCAACAATGTGGAATGGCTTACTTGGATAATTGTTCATTAAACAAAAAGAAGGGAATACGAACAGTCCCTTATACCAAAGTGGTTTCCTTAGACACGCGTGTCAAGCTTTCGTCCCTGTGCAATACGATGAAAAGTGTTAGAATGAGAATCATTGAAGAAAATAACAAACAAATGAAATCAACAACAGAAGTCAGTCGTGCATTCGTGGTTACAGCAGCAATTGACCTTACCACGTAAAAGATAATAGCTACCTGCGTGTCATCCGAGTCCAAGAAAATCAACAATGTGGAATGGCTTACTTGGATAATTGATCATTATACAGAAAGAAGGGAATAAGAACAGTCCCTTATACCAATGTGGTTTCCATAGACACGTGTGTCAAGCTTTCGTGGAATGGCTTAATTGGATAATTGATCATTATACAGAAAGAATGAAGTAAGAACAGTCCCTTATACCAATGTGGTTTCCATAGACACGTGTGTCAAGCTTTCGTCCCTGTGCATTACGATGAAAAGTGTTAGAATGAGAAACATTGAAGAAAATAACAAACGAATGAAATCAACAACAGAAGTCAGTCGTGCATTTGTGGTTACAGCAGCAATTGACCTTACCACGTGGGAGATTATAGCTACCTGCGTGACATCCGAGTCCAAAAAAATCAACAATGTGTAACGGCTTACTTGGATAATTGTTCATTAAACAAAAAGAATTGAATAAGAACAGTCCCTTATACCAAAGTGGTATCCTTAGACACGTGTGTCAAGCTTTCGTCCCTGTGCAATACGATGAAAAGTGTTAGAATGAGAAACATTGAAGGTAATAACAAACAAATGAAATCAACAACAGAAGTCAGTCGAGCATTTGTGGTTACAGCAGCAATTGACCTTACCACGTTACAGATTATAGCTACCTGCGTGTCATCCGAGTCCAAGAAAATCAACAATGTGGAATGGCTTACTTGGATAATTGATCATCATACAGAAAGAAGGGAATAAGAACAGTCCCTTATACCAATGTGGTTTCCATAGACTCGTGTGTCAAGCTTTCGTCCCTGTGCAATACGATGAGAAGTGTTAGAATGAGAAACATTGAAGGAAATAACAAACAAATGAAATCAACAACAGAAGTCAGCCGTCCAATTGTGGTAACAGCAGCAATTGACCTTACCACGTGGGAGATTAAAGCTACCCGCGTGTCATCCGAGTCCAAGAAAATGAACAATGTGGAATGGCTTACTTGGATAATTGTTCATTAAACAAAAAGGAGGGAATAAGAACAGTCCCTTATACCAAAGTGGTTTCCTTAGACACCTGTGTCAAGCTTTCGTTCCTGTGCAATACGATGAAAAGTGTTAGAATGAGAAACATAGAAGGAAATAACAAACAAATGAAATCAACAACAGAAGTCAGTCGTGCATTTGTAGTTACAGCAGCAATTGACATTACCACGTGGGAGATTATAGCTACCTGCGTGACATCCGAGTCCAAGAAAATCAACAATGTGGAATGGCTTACTTGGATAATTGTTCATTAAACAAAACGAAGGGAATAAGAACAGTCCCTTATACCAAAGTGGTTTCCTTAGACACGCGTGTCAAGCTTTCGTCCCTGTGCAATACGATGAAAAGTGTTAGAATGAGAAACATAGAAGGAAATAACAAACAAATGAAATCAACAACTGAAGTCAGTCGTGCATTTGTGGTTACAGCAGCAATTGACCTTACCACGTGGGAGATTATAGCTACCTGCGTGACATTCGAGTCCAAGAAAATCAATAATGTGGAATGGCTTACTTGGATAATTGTTGATTGAACAAAACGAAGGGAATAAGAACAGTCCCTTATGCCAAAGTGGTTTCCTTAGACACGCGTGTCAAGCTTTCGTCCCTGTGCAATACGATGAAAAGTGTTAGAATGAGAAACATAGAAGGAAATAACAAACAAATGAAATCAACAACAGAAGTCAGTCGTGCATTTGTGGTTACAGCAGCAATTGACCTCACCACGTGGGAGATTATAGCTACCTGCGTGACATCCGAGTCCAAGAAAATCAACAATGTGGAATGGCTTACTTGGATAATTGTTCATCAAAAAGAAAAAAGGGAAGAAGAGCAGTCCCTTATACCGATGTGGTTTCCATAGACACGTGTGTCAAGCTTTCGTCCCTGTGCATTACGATGAAAAGTGTTAGAATGAGAAACATAGAAGGAAATAACAAACAAATGAAATCAACAACAGAAGTCAGTCGTGCATTTGTGGTTACAGCAGCAATTGACCTTACCACGTGGGAGATTATAGCTACCTGCGTGACATCCGAGTCCAAGAAAATCAACAATGTGGAATGGCTTACTTGGATAATTGTTGATTGAACAAAACGAAGGGAATAAGAACAGTCCCTTATACCAAAGTGGTTTCCTTAGACACGCGTGTCAAGCTTTCGTCCCTGTGCAATACGATGAAAAGTGTTAGAATGAGAAACATAGAAGGAAATAACAAACAAATGAAATCAACAACAGAAGTCAGTCGTGCATTTGTGGTTACAGCAGCAATTGACCTTACCACGTGGGAGATTATAGCTACCTGCGTGACATCCGAGTTCAAGAAAAGCAACAATGTGGAATGGCTTACTTGGATAATTGTTCATTAAACAAAACGAAGGGAATAAGAACAGTCCCTTATACCAAAGTGGTTTTCTTAGACACGCGTGTCAAGCTTTCGTCCCTGTGCAATACGATGAAAAGTGTTAGAATGAGAAACATAGAAGGAAATAACAAACAAATGAAATCAACAACAGAAGTCAGTCGTGCATTTGTGGTTACAGCAGCAATTGACCTTACCACGTGGGAGATTATAGCCACCTGCGTGACATCCGAGTCCAAGAAAATCAACAATGTGGAATGGCTTACTTGGATAATTGTTGATTGAACAAAACGAAGGGAATAAGAACAGTCCCTTATACCAAAGTGGTTTCCTTAGACACGCGTGTCAAGCTTTCGTCCCTGTGCAATACGATGAAAAGTGTTAGAATGAGAAACATAGAAGGAAATAACAAACAAATGAAATCAACAACAGAAGTCAGTCGTGCATTTGTGGTTACAGCAGCAATTGACCTCACCACGTGGGAGATTATAGCTACCTGCGTGACATCCGAGTCCAAGAAAATCAACAATGTGGAATGGCTTACTTGGATAATTGTTCATTAAACAAAAAGAAGGGAATAAGAACAGTCCCTTACACCAAAGTGGTTTCCTTAGACACGCGTGTCTAGCTTTCGTCCCTGTGCAATACGATGAAAAGTGTTAGAATGAGAATCATTGAAGAAAATAACAAACTAATGAAATCAACAACAGAAGTCAGTCGTGCATTCGTGGTTACAGCAGCAATTGACCTTACCACGTGGGAGATTACAGCTACCTGCGTGACATCCGAGCCAGGAAAATCAACAATGTGGAACGGCTTACTTGGATAATTGTTCATTAAACAAAAAGAAGGGAATAAGAACAGTCCCTTATACCAAAGTGGTTTCCTTAGACACGCGTGTCAAGCTTTCGTCCCTGTGCAATACGATGAAAAGTGTTAGAATGAGAATCATTGAAGAAAATAACAAACGAATGAAATCAACAACAGAAGTCAGTCGTGCATTCGTGGTTACAGCAGCAATTGACCTTACCACGTGGGAGATTACAGTTACCTGCGTGACATCCGAGCCCAAGAAAATCAACAATGTGGAACGGCTTACTTGGATAATTGTTCATTAAACAAAACGAAGGGAATAAGAACAGTCCCTTATACCAAAGTGGTTTCCTTAGACACGCGTGTCAAGCTTTCGTCCCTGTGCAATACGATGAAAAGTGTTAGAATGAGAAACATTAAAGGAAATAACAAACAAATGAAATCAACAACAGAAGTCAGTCGTGCATTTGTGGTTACAGCAGCAATTGACCTTACCACGTGGGAGATTATAGCTACCGGCGTGACATCCGAGTCCAAGAAAATCAACAATGTGGAATTGCTTACTTGGATAATTGTTCATTAAACAAAAAGAAGGGAATAAGAACAGTCCCTTATACCAAAGTGGTTTCCTTAGACACGCGTGTCAAGCTTTCGTCCCTGTGCAATACGATGAAAAGTGTTAGAATGAGAAACATTAAAGGAAATAACAAACAAATGAAATCAACAACAGAAGTCAGTCGTGCATTTGTGGTTACAGCAGCAATTGACCTTACCACGTGGGAGATTATAGCTACCTGCGTGACATCCGAGTCCAAGAAAATCAACAATGTGGAATGGCTTACTTGGATAATTGTTCATCAAAAAGAAAAAAGGGAAGAAGAGCAGTCCCTTATACCAATGTGGTTTCCATAGACACGTGTGTCAAGCTTTCGTTCCTGTGCATTACGATGAAAAGTGTTAGAATGAGAAACATTGAAGAAAATAACAAACGAATGAAATCAACAACAGAAGTCAGTCGTGCATTTGTGGTTACAGCAGCAATTGACCTCACCACGTGGGAGATTATAGCTACCTGCGTGACATCCGAGTCCAAGAAAATCAACAATGTGGAATGGCTTACTTGGATAATTGTTCATTAAACAAAAAGAAGGGAATAAGAACAGTCCCTTATACCAAAGTGGTTTCCTTAGACACGCGTGTCTAGCTTTCGTCCCTGTGCAATACGATGAAAAGTGTTAGAATGAGAATCATTGAAGAAAATAACAAACGAATGAAATCAACAACAGAAGTCAGTCGTGCATTCGTGGTTACAGCAGCAATTGACCTTACCACGTGGGAGATTACAGCTACCTGCGTGACATCCGAGCCCAAGAAAATCAACAATGTGGAACGGCTTACTTGGATAATTGTTCATTAAACAAAAAGAAGGGAATAAGAACAGTCCCTTATACCAAAGTGGTTTCCTTAGACACGCGTGTCAAGCTTTCGTCCCTGTGCAATACGATGAAAAGTGTTAGAATGAGAATCATTGAAGAAAATAACAAACGAATGAAATCAACAACAGAAGTCAGTCGTGCATTTGTGGTTACAGCAGCAATTGACCTCACCACGTGGGAGATTATAGCTACCTGCGTGACATCCGAGTCCAAGAAAATCAACAATGTGGAATGGCTTACTTGGATAATTGTTCATTAAACAAAAAGAAGGGAATAAGAACAGTCCCTTATACCAAAGTGGTTTCCTTAGACACGCGTGTCAAGCTTTCGTCCCTGTGCAATAAGATGAAAAGTGTTAGAATGAGAATCATTGAAGAAAATAACAAACGAATGAAATCAACAATAGAAGTCAGTCGTGCATTTGTGGTTACAGCAGCAATTGACCTCACCACGTGGGAGATTATAGCTACCTGCGTGACATCCGAGTCCAAGAAAATCAACAAAGTGGAATGGCTTACTTGGATAATTGTTCATTAAACAAAAAGAGGGGAATAAGAACAGTCCCTTATACCAAAGTGGTTCCTTAGACACGCGTGTCAAGCTTTCGTCCCTGTGCAATACGATGAAAAGTGTTAGAATGAGAAACATTGAAGAAAATAACAAACGAATGAAATCAACAACAGAAGTCAGTCGTGCATTTGTGGTTACAGCAGCAATTGACCTTACCACGTGGGAGATTACTGCTACCTGCGTGACATCCGAGCCCAAGAAAATGAACAATGTGGAACGGCTTACTTGGATAATTGTTCATTAAACAAAAAGAAGAGAATAAGAACAGTCCCTTATACCAAAGTGGTTTCCTTAGACACGTGTGTCAAGCTTTCGTCCCTGTGCAATACGATGAGAAATGTTAGAATGAGAAACATTAACGGAAATAACAAACAAATGAAATCAACAACAGAAGTCAGTCGTGCATTTGTGGTTACAGCAGCAATTGATCTTACCACGTAAAAGATAATAGCTACCTGCGCGTCATCCGAGTCCAAGAAAATCAACAATGTGGAATGGCTTACTTGGATAATTGATCATTATACAGAAAGAAGGGAATAAGAACAGTCCCTTATACCAATGTGGTTTCCATAGACACGTGTGTCAAGCTTTCGTCCCTGTGCAATACGATGAGAAGTGTTAGAATGGGAAACATTGAAGGAAATAACAAACAAATCAAATCAACAACAGAAGTCAGTCGTGCATTTGTGATTACAGCAGCAATTGACCTTACCACGTGGGAGATTATAGCTACCTGCGTGACATCCGAGTCCAAGAAAATCAACAATGTGGAATGGCTTAATTGGATAATTGATCATTATACAGAAAGAATGAAGTAAGAACAGTCCCTTATACCAATGTGGTTTCCGTAGACACGTGTGTCAAGCTTTCGTCCCTGTGCATTACGATGAAAAGTGTTAGAATGAGAAACATTGAAGAAAATAACAAACGAATGAAATCAACAACAGAAGTCAGTCGTGCATTTGTGGTTACAGCAGCAATTGACCTTACCACGTGGGAGATTATAGCTACCTGCGTGACATCCGAGTCCAAGAAAATCAACAATGTGTAACGGCTTACTTGGATAATTGTTCATTAAACAAAAAGAATTGAATAAGAACAGTCCCTTATACCAAAGTGGTATCCTTAGACACGTGTGTCAAGCTTTCGTCCCTGTGCAATACGATGAAAAGTGTTAGAATGAGAAACATTGAAGGAAATAACAAACAAATGAAATCAACAACAGAAGTCAGTCGAGCATTTGTGGTTACAGCAGCAAGTGACCTTACCACGTGGGAGATTATAGCTACCTGCGTGACATTCGAGTCCAAGAAAATCAACAATGTGGAATGGCTTACTTGGATAATTGTTGATTGAACAAAACGAAGGGAATAAGAACAGTCCCTTATACCAAAGTGGTTTCCTTAGACACGCGTGTCAAGCTTTCGTCCCTGTGCAATACGATGAAAAGTGTTAGAATGAGAAACATAGAAGGAAATAACAAACAAATGAAATCAACAACAGAAGTCAGTCGTGCATTTGTGGTTGCAGCAGCAATTGACCTTACCACGTGGGAGATTATAGCTACCTGCGTGACATCCGAGTCCAAGATAATCAACAATGTGGAATGGCCTACTTGGATAATTGTTGATTAAACAAAAAAAAGAGAATAAGAACAGTCCCTTATACCAAAGTGGTTTCCTTAGACACGTGTGTCAAGCTTTCGTCCCTGTGCAATACGATGAGAAGTGTTAGAATGAGAAACATTGAAGGAAATAACAAACAAATGAAATCAACATTAGAAGTCAGTCGTGCATTTGTGGTTACAGCAGCAATTGACCTTACCACGTGGGAGATTATAGCTACCTGCGTGACATCCGAGTCCAAGAAAATCAACAATGTGGAATGGCCTACTTGGATAATTGTTGATTAAACAAAAAAAAAATAAGAACAGTCCCTTATACCAAAGTGGTTTCCTTAGACACGTGTGTCAAGCTTTCGTCCCTGTGCAATACGATGAAAAGTGTTAGAATGAGAAACATAGAAGGAAATAACAAACAAATGAAATCAACAACAGAAGTCAGTCGTGCATTTGTGATTACAGCAGCAATTGACCTTACCACGTGGGAGCTTATAGCTACCTGCGTGACATCCGAGTCCAAGAAAATCAACAATGTGGAATGGCTTACTTGGATAATTGTTGATTGAACAAAAAGAAGGAAATAAGAACAGTCCCTCATACCAAAGTGGTTTTCTTAGACACGTGTGTCAAGCTTTCGTCCCTGTGCAATACGATGAAAAGTGTTAGAATGAGAAACATTGAAGGAAATAACAAACAAATGAAATCAACAACAGAAGTCAGTCGTGCATTTGTGGTTTCAGCAGCAATTGACCTTACCACGTGGGAGATTATAGCTACCTGCGTGACATCCGAGTTCAAGAAAATCAACAATGTGGAATGACTTACTTGGATAATTGATCATTATACAGAAAGAATGAAGTAAGAACAGTCCCTTATACGAATGTGGTTTCCATAGACACGTGTGTCAAGCTTTCGTCCCTGTGCAATACGATGAAAAGTGTAAGAATGAGAAACATAGAAGGAAAAAACAAACAAATGAAATCAACAACAGAAGTCAGTCGTGCATTTGTGGTTACAGCAGCAATTGACATTACCACGTGGGAGATTCTAGCTACCTGCGTGACATCCGAGTCCAAGAAAATCAACAATGTGGAATGGCTTATTCGGATAATTGTTCATTAAACAAAAAAAAGGGAATAAGAACAGTCCCTTATACCAAAGTGGTTTCCTTAGACACGTGTGTCAAGCTTTCGTCACTGTGCAATACGATGAAAAGTGTTAGAATGAGAAACATTGAAGAAAATAACAAACGAATGAAATCAACAACAGAAGTCAGTCGTGCATTCGTGGTTACAGCAGCAATTGACCTTACCACGTGGGAGAGAACAGCTACCTGCGTGACATCCGAGCCCAAGAAAATCAACAATGTGGAACGGCTTACTTGGATAATTGTTCATTAAACAAAAAGAAGGGAATGAGAACAGTCCCTTATACCAAAGTGGTTTCCTTAGACACGCGTGTCAAGCTTTCGTCCCTGTGCAATACGATGAAAAGTGCTGGAATGAGAATCATTGAAGAAAATAACAAACGAATGAAATCAACAAAAGAAGTCAGTCGTGCATTCGTGGTTACAGCAGCAATTGACCTTACCACGTGGGAGATTACAGCTACCTGCGTGACATCCGAGCCCAAGATAATCAACAATGTGGAACGGCTTACTTGGATAATTGTTCATTAAACAAAAAGAAGGAAATAAGAACAGTCCCTTATACCAAAGTGGTTTCCTTAGACACGCGTGTCAAGCTTTCGTCCCTGTGCAATACGATGAAAAGTGTTAGAATGAGAAACATTGAAGGAAATAACAAACAAATGAAATCAACAACAGAAGTCAGTCGTGCATTTGTGGTTACAGCAGCAATTAACCTTACCACGTGGGAGATTATAGCTACCGGCGTGACATCCGAGTCCAAGAAAATCAACAATGTGGAATGGCTTACTTGGATAATTGTTGATTGAACAAAAAAAAGGGAATAAGAACAGTCCCTTATACCAAAGTGGTTTCCTTAGACAAGTGTGTCAAGCTTTCGTCCCTGTGCAATACGATGAAAAGTGTTAGAATGAGAAACATTGAAGAAAATAACAAACGAATGAAATCAACAACAGAAGTCAGTCGTGCATTTGTGGTTACAGCAGCAATTGACCTCACCACGTGGGAGATTATAGCTACCTGCGTGACATCCGAGTCCAAGAAAATCAACAATGTGGAATGGCTTGGATAATTGTTCATTAAACAAAAAGAAGGGAATAAGAACAGTCCCTTATACCAAAGTGGTTTCCTTAGACACGCGTGTCAAGCTTTCGTCCCTGTGCAATATGATGGAAAGTGTTAGAATGAGAAACATTGAAGAAAATAACAAACGAATGAAATCAATAACAGAAGTCAGTCGTGCATTTGTGGTTACAGCAGCAATTGACCTTACCACGTAAAAGATTATAGCTACCTGCGTGTCATCCGAGTCCAAGAAAATCAACAATGTGGAACGGCTTACTTGGATAATTGTTCATTAAACAAAAAGAAGGGAATAAGAACAGTCCCTTATACCAAAGTGGTTTCCTTAGACACGTGTGTCAAGCTTTCGTCCCTGTGCAATACGATGAAAAGTGTTAGAATGAGAAACATTGAAGGAAATAACAAACAAATGAAATCAACAACAGAAGTCAGTCGTGCATTTGTGGTTACAGCAGCAATTGACCTTACCACGTTGAAGATTATAGCTACCTGCGTGTCATCCGAGTCCAAGAAAATCAATAATGTGGAATGGCTTACTTGGATAATTGATCATTATACAGAAAGAAGGGAATAAGAACAGTCCCTTATACCAAAGTGGTTTCCTTAGACACGCGTGTCAAGCTTTCGTCCCTGTGCAATACGATGAAAAGTGTTAGAATGAGAATCATTGAAGAAAATAACAAACGAATGAAATCAACAACAGAAGTCAGTCGTGCATTTGTGATTACAGCAGCAATTGACCTTACCACGTATGAGATTATAGCTACCTGCGTGACATCCGAGTCCAAGAAAATCAACAATGTGGAATGGCTTACTTGGATAATTGATCATTATACAAAAAGAAGGGAATAAGAACAGTCCCTTATACCAAAGTGGTTTCCTTAGACACGTGTGTCAAGCTTTCGTCCCTGTGCAATACGATGAGAAATGTTAGAATGAGAAACATTAAAGGAAATAACAAACAAATGAAATCAACAACAGAAGTCAGTCGTGCATTTGTGGTTACAGCAGCAATTGACCTTACCACGTAAAAGATAATAGCTACCTGCGTGTCATCCGAGTCCAAGAAAATCAACAATGTGGAATGACTTACTTGGATAATTGATCATTATACAGAAAGAAGGGAATAAGAACAGTCCCTTATACCAAAGTGGTTTCCTTAGACACGCGTGTCAAGCTTTCGTCCCTGTGCAATACGATGAAAAGTGTTAGAATGAGAATCATTGAAGAAAATAACAAACGAATGAAATCAACAACAGAAGTCAGTCGTGCATTTGTGGTTACAGCAGCAATTGACCTCACCACGTGGGAGATTATAGCTACCTGCGTGACATCCGAGTCCAAGAAAATCAACAATGTGGAATGGCTTACTTGGATAATTGTTCATTAAACAAAAAGAAGGGAATAAGAACAGTCCCTTATACCAAAGTGGTTTCCTTAGACACGCATGTCAAGCTTTCGTCCCTGTGCAATACGATGAAAAGTGTTAGAATGAGAAACATTGAAGGAAATAACAAACAAATGAAATCAACATTAGAAGTCAGTCGTGCATTTGTGGTTACAGCAGCAATTGACCTTACCACGTGGGAGATTATAGCTACCTGCGTGACATCCAGTACAGCAGCAATTGACCTTACCACGTGAAAGATAATAGCTACCTGCGTGTCATCCGAGTCCAAGAAAATCAACAATGTGGAATGGCTTACTTGGATAATTGATCATTATACAGAAAGAAGGGAATAAGAACAGTCCCTTATACCAATGTGGTTTCCATAGACACGTGTGTCAAGCTTTCGTCCCTGTGCAATACGATGAGAAGTGTTAGAATGAGAAACATTGAAGGAAATAACAAACAAATCAAATCAACAACAAAAGTCAGTCGTGCATTTGCGATTACAGCAGCAATTGACCTTACCACGTGGGAGATTATAGCTACCTGCTTGACATCCGAGTCCAAGAAAATCAACAATGTGGAATGGCTTACTTGGATAATTGATCATTATACAGAAAGAATGAAGTAAGAACAGTCCCTTATACCAATGTGGTTTCCATAGACACGTGTGTCAAGCTTTCGTCCCTGTGCATTACGATGAGAAGTGTTAGAATGAGAAACATTGAAGAAAATAACAAACGAATGAAATCAACAACAGAAGTCAGTCGTGCATTTGTGGTTACATTAGCAATTGACCTCACCACGTGGGAGATTATAGCTACCTGCGTGACATCCGAGTCCAAGAAAATCAACAATGTGGAATGGCTTACTTGGATAATTGTTCATTAAACAAAAAGAAGGGAATAAGAACAAAGTGGTTTCCTTAGACACGCGTGTCAAGCTTTCGTCCCTGTGCAATACGATGAAAAGTGTTAGAATGAGAATCATTGAAGAAAATAACAAACGAATGAAATCAACAACAGAAGTCAGTCGTGCATTCGTGGTTACAGCAGCAATTGACCTTACCACGTGGGAGATTACAGCTACCTGCGTGACATCCGAGCCCAAGAAAATCAACAATGTGGAACGGCTTACTTGGATAATTGTTCATTAAACAAAAATAAGGGAATAAGAACAGTCCCTTATACCAAAGTGGTTTCCTTAGACACGCGTGTCAAGCTTTCGTCCCTGTGCAATACGATGAAAAGTGTTAGAATGAGAATCATTGAAGAAAATAACAAACGAATGAAATCAACAACAGAAGTCAGTCGTGCATTTGTGGTTACAGCAGCAATTGACCTCACCACGTGGGAGATTATAGCTACCTGCGTGACATCCGAGTCCAAGAAAATCAACAATGTGGAATGGCTTACTTGGATAATTGTTCATTAAACAAAAAGAAGGGAATAAGAACAGTCCCTTATACCAAAGTGGTTTCCTTAGACACGCGTGTCAAGCTTTCGTCCCTGTGCAATACGATGAAAAGTGTTAGAATGAGATACATGGGTGCTCCCTGTGCAATACGATGAAAAGTGTTAGAATGAGAATCATTGAAGAAAATAACAAACGAATGAAATCAACAACAGAAGTCAGTCGTGCATTCGTGGTTACAGCAGCAATTGACCTTACCACGTGGGAGATTACAGCTACCTGCGTGACATCCGAGCCCAAGAAAATCAACAATGTGGAACGGCTTACTTGGATAATTGTTCATTAAACAAAAAGAAGGGAATAAGAACAGTCCCTTATACCAAAGTGGTTTCCTTAGACACGCGTGTCAAGCTTTCGTCCCTGTGCAATACGATGAAAAGTGTAAGAATGAGAAACATTAAAGGAAATAACAAACAAATGAAATCAACAACAGAAGTCAGTCGTGCATTTGTGGTTACAGCAGCAATTGACCTTACCACGTGGGAGATTATAGCTACCGGCGTGACATCCGAGTCCAAGAAAATCAACAATGTGGAATTGCTTACTTGGATAATTGTTCATTAAACAAAAAGAAGGGAATAAGAACAGTCCCTTATACCAAAGTGGTTTCCTTAGACACGCGTGTCAAGCTTTCGTCCCTGTGCAATACGATGAAAAGTGTTAGAATGAGAATCATTGAAGAAAATAACAAACGAATGAAATCAACAATAGAAGTCAGTCGTACATTTGTGGTTACAGCAGCAATTGACCTCACCACGTGGGAGATTATAGCTACCTGCGTGACATCCGAGTCCAAGAAAATCAACAATGTGGAATGGCTTACTTGGATAATTGATCATTATACAGAAAGAAGGGAATAAGAACAGTCCCTTATACCAATGTGGTTTCCATAGACACGTGTGTCAAGCTTTCGTCCCTGTGCAATACGATGAGAAGTGTTAGAATGAGAAACATTGAAGGAAATAACAAACAAATCAAATCAACAACAGAAGTCAGTCGTGCATTTGTGATTACAGCAGCAATTGACCTCACCACGTGGGAGATTATAGCTACCTGCGTGACATCCGAGTCCAAGAAAATCAACAATGTGGAATGGCTTACTTGGATAATTGTTCATTAAACAAAAAGAAGGGAATAAGAACAGTCCCTTATACCAAAGTGGTTTCCTTAGACACGCGTGTCAAGCTTTCGTCCCTGTGCAATACGATGAAAAGTGTTAGAATGAGAATCATTGAAGAAAATAACAAACGAATGAAATCAACAACAGAAGTCAGTCGTGCATTCGTGGTTACAGCAGCAATTGACCTAATCACGTGGGAGATTACAGCTACCTGCGTGACATCCGAGCCCAAGAAAATCAACAATGTGGAACGGCTTACTTGGATAATTGTTCATTAAACAAAAAGAAGGGAATAAGAACAGTCCCTTATACCAAAGTGATTTCCTTAGACACGCGTGTCAAGCTTTCGTCCCTGTGCAATACGATGAAAAGTGTAAGAATGAGAAACATTAAAGGAAATAACAAACAAATGAAATCAACAACAGAAGTCAGTCGTGCATTTGTGGTTACAGCAGCAATTGACCTTACCACGTGGGAGATTATAGCTACCGGCGTGACATCCGAGTCCAAGAAAATCAACAATGTGGAATTGCTTACTTGTATAATTGTTCATTAAACAAAAAGAAGGGAATAAGAACAGTCCCTCATACCAAAGTGGTTTCCTTAGACACGCGTGTCAAGCTTTCGTCCCTGTGCAATACGTTGAAAAGTGTTAGAATGAGAATCATTGAAGAAAATAACAAACGAATGAAATCAACAATAGAAGTCAGTCGTGCATTTGTGGTTACAGCAGCAATTGACCTCACCACGTGGGAGATTATAGCTACCTGCGTGACATCCGAGTCCAAGAAAATCAACAATGTGGAATGGCTTACTTGGATAATTGTTCATTAAACAAAAAGAAGGGAATAAGAACAGTCCCTTATACCAAAGTGGTTTCCTTAGACACGCGTGTCAAGCTTTCGTCCCTGTGCAATACGATGAAAAGTGTTAGAATGAGAATCATTGAAGAAAATAACAAACGAATGAAATCAACAACAGAAGTCAGTCGTGCATTCGTGGTTACAGCAGCAATTGACCTTACCACGTGGGAGATTACAGCTACCTGCGTGACATCCGAGCCCAAGAAAATCAACAATGTGGAACGGCTTACTTGGATAATTGTTCATTAAACAAAAAGAAGGGAATAAGAACAGTCCCTTATACCAAAGTGGTTTCCTTAGACACGCGTGTCAAGCTTTCGTCCCTGTGCAATACGATGAAAAGTGTAAGAATGAGAAACATTAAAGGAAATAACAAACAAATGTAATCAACAACAGAAGTCAGTCGTGCATTAATGGTTACAGCAGCAATTGACCTTACCACGTGGGAGATTATAGCTACCGGCGTGACATCCGAGTCCAAGAAAATCAACAATGTGGAATGGCTTACTTGGATAATTGTTCATTAAACAAAAAGAAGGGAATAAGAACAGTCCCTTATACCAAAGTGGTTTCCTTAGACACGCGTGTCAAGCTTTCGTCCCTGTGCAATACGATGAAAAGTGTTATAATGAGAATCATTGAAGAAAATAACAAACGAATGAAATCAACAACAGAAGTCAGTCGTGCATTCGTGGTTACAGCAGCAATTGACCTAATCACGTGGGAGATTACAGCTACCTGCGTGACATCCGAGCCCAAGAAAATCAACAATGTGGAACGGCTTACTTGGATAATTGTTCATTAAACAAAAAGAAGGGAATAAGAACAGTCCCTTATACCAAAGTGGTTTCCTTAGACACGCGTGTCAAGCTTTCGTCCCTGTGCAATACGATGAAAAGTGTAAGAATGAGAAACATTAAAGGAAATAACAAACAAATGAAATCAACAACAGAAGTCAGTCGTGCATTTGTGGTTACAGCAGCAATTGACCTTACCACGTGGGAGATTATAGCTACCGGCGTGACATCCGAGTCCAAGAAAATCAACAATGTGGAATTGCTTACTTGTATAATTGTTCATTAAACAAAAAGAAGGGAATAAGAACAGTCCCTCATACCAAAGTGGTTTCCTTAGACACGCGTGTCAAGCTTTCGTCCCTGTGCAATACGATGAAAAGTGTTAGAATGAGAATCATTGAAGAAAATAACAAACGAATGAAATCAACAATAGAAGTCAGTCGTGCATTTGTGGTTACAGCAGCAATTGACCTCACCACGTGGGAGATTATAGCTACCTGCGTGACATCCGAGTCCAAGAAAATCAACAATGTGGAATGGCTTACTTGGATAATTGTTCATTAAACAAAAAGAAGGGAATAAGAACAGTCCCTTATACCAAAGTGGTTTCCTTAGACACGCGTGTCAAGCTTTCGTCCCTGTGCAATACGATGAAAAGTGTTAGAATGAGAATCATTGAAGAAAATAACAAACGAATGAAATCAACAACAGAAGTCAGTCGTGCATTCGTGGTTACAGCAGCAATTGACCTTACCACGTGGGAGATTACAGCTACCTGCGTGACATCCGAGCCCAAGAAAATCAACAATGTGGAACGGCTTACTTGGATAATTGTTCATTAAACAAAAAGAAGGGAATAAGAACAGTCCCTTATACCAAAGTGGTTTCCTTAGACACGCGTGTCAAGCTTTCGTCCCTGTGCAATACGATGAAAAGTGTAAGAATGAGAAACATTAAAGGAAATAACAAACAAATGTAATCAACAACAGAAGTCAGTCGTGCATTTGTGGTTACAGCAGCAATTGACCTTACCACGTGGGAGATTATAGCTACCGGCGTGACATCCGAGTCCAAGAAAATCAACAATGTGGAATTGCTTACTTGGATAATTGTTCATTAAACAAAAAGAAGGGAATAAGAACAGTCCCTTATACCAAAGTGGTTTCCTTAGACACGCGTGTCAAGCTTTCGTCCCTGTGCAATACGATGAAAAGTGTTAGAATGAGAATCATTGAAGAAAATAACAAACGAATGAAATCAACAATAGAAGTCAGTCGTGCATTTGTGGTTACAGCAGCAATTGACCTCACCACGTGGGAGATTATAGCTACCTGCGTGACATCCGAGTCCAAGAAAATCAACAAAGTGGAATGGCTTACTTGGATAATTGTTCATTAAACAAAAAGAAGGGAATAAGAACAGTCCCTTATACCAAAGTGGTTTCCTTAGACACGCGTGTCAAGCTTTCGTCCCTGTGCAATACGATGAAAAGTGTTAGAATGAGAAACATTGAAGAAAATAACAAACGAATGAAATCAACAACAGAAGTCAGTCGTGCATTTGTGGTTACAGCAGCAATTGACCTTACCACGTGGGAGATTACTGCTACCTGCGTGACATCCGAGCCCAAGAAAATGAACAATGTGGAACGGCTTACTTGGATAATTGTTCATTTAACAAAAAGAAGGGAATAAGAACAGTCCCTTATACCAATGTGGTTTCCATAGACACGTGTGTCAAGCTTTCGTCCCTGTGCATTACGATGAAAAGTGTTAGAATGAGAAACATTGAAGAAAATAACAAACGAATGAAATCAACAACAGAAGTCAGTCGTGCATTTGTGGTTACAGCAGCAATTGACCTTACCACGTGGGAGATTATAGCTACCTGCGTGACATCCGAGTCCAAGAAAATCAACAATGTGTAACGGCTTACTTGGATAATTGTTCATTAAACAAAAAGAATTGAATAAGAACAGTCCCTTATACCAAAGTGGTATCCTTAGACACGTGTGTCAAGCTTTCGTCCCTGTGCAATACGATGAAAAGTGTTAGAATGAGAAACATTGAAGGTAATAACAAACAAATGAAATCAACAACAGAAGTCAGTCGAGCATTTGTGGTTACAGCAGCAATTGACCTTACCACGTTACAGATTATAGCTACCTGCGTGTCATCCGAGTCCAAGAAAATCAACAATGTGGAATGGCTTACTTGGATAATTGATCATCATACAGAAAGAAGGGAATAAGAACAGTCCCTTATACCAATGTGGTTTCCATAGACTCGTGTGTCAAGCTTTCGTCCCTGTGCAATACGATGAGAAGTGTTAGAATGAGAAACATTGAAGGAAATAACAAACAAATGAAATCAACAACAGAAGTCAGCCGTCCAATTGTGGTTACAGCAGCAATTGACCTTACCACGTGGGAGATTATAGCTACCCGCGTGTCATCCGAGTCCAAGAAAATCAACAATGTGGAATGGCTTACTTGGATAATTGTTCATTAAACAAAAAGGAGGGAATAAGAACAGTCCCTTATACCAAAGTGGTTTCCTCAGACACCTGAGTCAAGCTTTCGTTCCTGTGCAATACGATGAAAAGTGTTAGAATGAGAAACATAGAAGGAAATAACAAACAAATGAAATCAACAACAGAAGTCAGTCGTGCATTTGTGGTTACAGCAGCAATTGACCTTACCACGTGGGAGATTATAGCTACCTGCGTGACATCCGAGTCCAAGAAAATCAACAATGTGGAATGGCTTACTTGGATAATTGTTCATTAAACAAAACGAAGGGAATAAGAACAGTCCCTTATACCAAAGTGGTTTCCTTAGACACGTGTGTCAAGCTTTCGTCCCTGTGCAATACGATGAAAAGTGTTAGAATGAGAAACATAGAAGGAAATAACAAACAAATGAAATCAACAACAGAAGTCAGTCGTGCATTTGTGGTTACAGCAGCAATTGACCTTACCACGTGGGAGATTATAGCTACCTGCGTGACATTCGAGTCCAAGAAAATCAACAATGTGGAATGGCTTACTTGGATAATTGTTGATTGAACAAAACGAAGGGAATAAGAACAGTCCCTTATACCAAAGTGGTTTCCTTAGACACGCGTGTCAAGCTTTCGTCCCTTTGCAATACGATGAAAAGTGTTAGAATGAGAAACATAGAAGGAAATAACAAACAAATGAAATCAACAACAGAAGTCAGTCGTGCATTTGTGGTTACAGCAGCAATTGACCTCACCACGTGGGAGATTATAGCTACCTGCGTGACATCCGAGTCCAAGAAAATCAACAATGTGGAATGGCTTACTTGGACAATTGTTCATCAAAAAGAAAAAAGGGAATAAGAGCAGTCCCTTATACCAATGTGGTTTCCATAGACACGTGTGTCAAGCTTTCGTTCCTGTGCATTACGATGAAAAGTGTTAGAATGAGAAACATAGATGGAAATAACAAACAAATGAAATCAACAACAGAAGTCAGTCGTGCATTTGTGGTTACAGCAGCAATTGACCTTACCACGTGGGAGATTATAGCTACCTGCGTGACATCCGAGTCCAAGAAAATCAACAATGTGGAATGGCTTACTTGGATAATTGTTGATTGAACAAAACGAAGGGAATAAGAACAGTCCCTTATACCAAAGTGGTTTCCTTAGACACGCGTGTCAAGCTTTCGTCCCTGTGCAATACGATGAAAAGTGTTAGAATGAGAAACATAGAAGGAAATAACAAACAAATGAAATCAACAACAGAAGTCAGTCGTGCATTTGTGGTTACAGCAGCAATTGACCTTACCACGTGGGAGATTATAGCTACCTGCGTGACATCCGAGTCCAAGAAAAGCAACAATGTGGAATGGCTTACTTGGATAATTGTTCATTAAACAAAACGAAGGGAATAAGAACAGTCCCTTATACCAAAGTGGTTTCCTTAGACACGCGTGTCAAGCTTTCGTCCCTGTGCAATACGATGAAAAGTGTTAGAATGAGAAACATAGAAAGAAATAACAAACGAATGAAATCAACAACAGAAGTCAGTCGTGCATTTGTGGTTACAGCAGCAATTGACCTCACCACGTGGGAGATCATAGCTACCTGCGTGACATCCGAGTCCAAGAAAATCAACAATGTGGAATGGCTTACTTGGATAATTGTTCATTAAACAAAAAGAAGGGAATAAGAACAGTCCCTTATACCAAAGTGGTTTCCTTAGACACGCGTGTCTAGCTTTCGTCCCTGTGCAATACGATGAAAAGTGTTAGAATGAGAATCATTGAAGAAAATAACAAACGAATGAAATCAACAACAGAAGTCAGTCGTGCATTCGTGGTTACAGCAGCAATTGACCTTACCACGTGGAAGATTACAGCTACCTGCGTGACATCCGAGCCCAAGAAAATCAACAATGTGGAACGGCTTACTTGGATAATTGTTCATTAAACAAAAAGAAGGGAATAAGAACAGTCCCTTATACCAAAGTGGTTTCCTTAGACACGCGTGTCAAGCTTTCGTCCCTGTGCAATACGATGAAAAGTGTTAGAATGAGAATCATTGAAGAAAATAACAAACGAATGAAATCAACAACAGAAGTCAGTCGTGCATTTGTGGTTACAGCAGCAATTGACCTCACCACGTGGGAGATTATAGCTACCTGCATGACATCCGAGTCCAAGAAAATCAACAATGTGGAATGGCTTACTTGGATAATTGTTCATTAAACAAAAAGAAGGGAATAAGAACAGTCCCTTATACCAAAGTGGTTTCCTTAGACACGCGTGTCAAGCTTTCGTCCCTGTCCAATACGATGAAAAGTGTTAGAATGAGAATCATTGAAGAAAATAACAAACGAACGAAATCAACAACAGAAGTCAGTCGTGCATTCGTGGTTACAGCAGCAATTGACCTCACCACGTGAGAGATTACAGCTACCTGCGTGACATCCGAGCCCAAGAAAATCAACAATGTGGAACGGCTTACTTGGATAATTGTTCATTAAACAAAAAGAAGGGAATAAGAACAGTCCCTTATACCAAAGTGTTTTCCTTAGACACGCGTGTCAAGCTTTCGTCCCTGTGCAATACGATGAAAAGTGTTAGAATGAGAAACATTAAAGGAAATAACAAACAAATGAAATCAACAACAGAAGTCAGTCGTGCATTTGTGGTTACAGCAGCAATTGACCTTACCACGTGGGAGATTATAGCTACCGGCGTGACATCCGAGTCCAAGAAAATCAACAATGTGGAATTGCTTACTTGGATAATTGTTCATTAAACAAAAAGAAGGGAATAAGAACAGTCCCTTATACCAAAGTGATTTCCTTAGACACGCGTGTCAAGCTTTCGTCCTTGTGCAATACGATGAAAAGTGTTAGAATGAGAATCATTGAAGAAAATAACAAACGAATGAAATCAACAATAGAAGTCAGTCGTGCATTTGTGGTTACAGCAGCAATTGACCTCACCACGTGGGAGATTATAGCTACCTGCGTGACATCCGAGTCCAAGAAAATCAACAAAGTGGAATGGCTTACTTGGATAATTGTTCATTAAACAAAAAGAAGGGAATAAGAACAGTCCCTTATACCAAAGTGGTTTCCTTAGACACGCGTGTCAAGCTTTCGTCCCTGTGCAATACGATGGAAATTGTTAGAATGAGAAACATTGAAGAAAATAACAAACGAATGAAATCAACAACAGAAGTCAGTCGTGCATTTGTGGTTACAGCAGCAATTGACCTTACCACGTGGGAGATTACTGCTACCTGCGTGACATCCGAGCCCAAGAAAATGAACAATGTGGAACGGCTTACTTGGATAATTGTTCATTAAACAAAAAGAAGGGAATAAGAACAGTCCCTTATACCAAAGTGGTTTCCTTAGACACGTGTGTCAAGCTTTCGTCCCTGTGCAATACGATGAGGAATGTTAGAATGAGAAACATTAAAGGAAATAACAAACAAATGAAATCAACAACAGAAGTCAGTCGTGCATTTGTGGTTACAGCAGCAATTGACCTTACCACGTAAAAGATAATAGCTACCTGCGTGTCATCCGAGTCCAAGAAAATCAACAATGTGGAATGGCTTACTTGGATGATTGATCATTATACAGAAAGAAGGGAATAAGAACAGTCCCTTATACCAATGTGGTTTCCATAGACACGTGTGTCAAGCTTTCGTCCCTGTGCAATACGATGAGAAGTGTTAGAATGGGAAACATTGAAGGAAATAACAAACAAATCAAATCAACAACAGAAGTCAGTCGTGCATTTGTGATTACAGCAGCAATTGACCTTACCACGTGGGAGATTATAGCTACCTGCGTGACATCCGTGTCCAAGAAAATCAACAATGTGGAATGGCTTAATTGGATAATTGATCATTATACAGAAAGAATGAAGTAAGAACAGTCCCTTATACCAATGTGGTTTCCGTAGACACGTGTGTCAAGCTTTCGTCCCTGTGCATTACGATGAAAAGTGTTAGAATGAGAAACATTGAAGAAAATAACAAACGAATGAAATCAACAACAGAAGTCAGTCGTGCATTTGTGGTCACAGCAGCAATTGACCTTACCACGTGGGAGATTATAGCTACCTGCGTGACATCCGAGTCCAAGAAAATCAACAATGTGTAACGGCTTACTTGGATAATTGTTCATTAAACAAAAAGAATTGAATAAGAACAGTCCCTTATACCAAAGTGGTATCCTTAGACACGTGTGTCAAGCTTTCGTCCCTGTGCAATACGATGAAAAGTGTTAGAATGAGAAACATTGAAGGAAATAACAAACAAATGAAATCAACAACAGAAGTCAGTCAAGCATTTGTGGTTACAGCAGCAATTGACCTTACCACGTTACAGATTATAGCTACCTGCGTGTCATCCGAGTCCAAGAAAATCAACAATATGGAATGGCTTACTTGGATAATTGATCATCATACAGAAAGAAGGGAATAAGAACAGTCCCTTATACCAATGTGGTTTCCATAGACACGTGTGTCAAGCTTTCGTCCCTGTGCAATACGATGAGAAGTGTTAGAATGAGAAACATTGAAGGAAATAACAAACAAATGAAATCAACAACAGAAGTCAGCCGTCCAATTGTGGTTACAGCAGCAATTGACCTTACCACGTGGGAGATTATAGCTACCCGCGTGTCATCCGAGTCCAAGAAAATCAACAATGTGGAATGGCTTACTTGGATAATTGTTCATTAAACAAAAAGAAGGGAATAAGAACAGTCCCTTATACCAAAGTGGTTTCCTTAGACACCTGTGTCAAGCTTTCGTTCCTGTGCAATACGATGAAAAGTGTTAGAATGAGAAACATAGAAGGAAATAACAAACAAATGAAATCAACAACAGAAGTCAGTCGTGCATTTGTGGTTACAGCAGCAATTGACCTTACCACGTGGGAGATTATAGCTACCTGCGTGACATTCGAGTCCAAAAAAATCAACAATGTGGAATGGCTTACTTGGATAATTGTTGATTGAACAAAACGAAGGGAATAAGAACAGTCCCTTATACCAAAGTGGTTTCCTTAGACACGCGTGTCAAGCTTTCGTCCCTGTGCAATACGATGAAAAGTGTTAGAATGAGAAACATAGAAGGAAATAACAAACAAATGAAATCAACAACAGAAGTCAGTCGTGCATTTGTGGTTGCAGCAGCAATTGACCTTACCACGTGGGAGATTATAGCTACCTGCGTGACATCCGAGTCCAAGATAATCAACAATGTGGAATGGCCTACTTGGATAATTGTTGATTAAACAAAAAAAAGAGAATAAGAACAGTCCCTTATACCAAAGTGGTTTCCTTAGACACGTGTGTCAAGCTTTCGTCCCTGTGCAATACGATGAGAAGTGTTAGAATGAGAAACATTGAAGGAAATAACAAACAAATGAAATCAACATTAGAAGTCAGTCGTGCATTTGTGGTTACAGCAGCAATTGACCTTACCACGTGGGAGATTATAGCTACCTGCGTGACATCCGAGTCCAAGAAAATCAACAATGTGGAATGGCCTACTTGGATAATTGTTGATTAAACAAAAAAAAAATAAGAACAGTCCCTTATACCAAAGTGGTTTCCTTAGACACGTGTGTCAAGCTTTC
Source organism: Harmonia axyridis (assembly GCF_914767665.1). Classification (NCBI taxonomy): domain Eukaryota; kingdom Metazoa; phylum Arthropoda; class Insecta; order Coleoptera; family Coccinellidae; genus Harmonia; species Harmonia axyridis. Next base: position 25,036,379 of record NC_059508.1, on the reverse strand, counting down.
GTCCCTGTGCAATACGATGAAAAGTGTTAGAATGAGAAACATAGAAGGAAATAACAAACAAATGAAATCAACAACAGAAGTCAGTCGTGCATTTGTGATTACAGCAGCAATTGACCTTACCACGTGGGAGCTTATAGCTACCTGCGTGACATCCGAGTCCAAGAAAATCAACAATGTGGAATGGCTTACTTGGATAATTGTTGATTGAACAAAAAGGTGGGAATAAGAACAGTCCCTCATACCAAAGTGGTTTCCTTAGACACGCGTGTCAAGCTTTCGTCCCTGTGCAATACGATGAAAAGTGTTAGAATGAGAAACATTGAAGCAAATAACAAACAAATGAAATCAACAACAGAAGTCAGTCGTGCATTTGTGGTTACAGCAGCAATTGACCTTACCACGTGGGAGATTAAAGCTACCGGCGTGACATCCGAGTCCAAGAAAATCAACAATGTGGAATGGCTTACTTGGATAATTGTTGATTGAACAAAAAGAAGGGAATAAGAACAGTCCCTTATACCAAAGTGGTTTCCTTAGACACGTGTGTCAAGCTTTCGTCCCTGTGCAATACGATGAAAAGTGTTAGAATGAGAAACAATGAAGAAAATAACAAACAAATGAAATCAACAACAGAAGTCAGTCGTGCATTTGTGGTTACAGCAGCAATTGACCTCACCACGTGGGAGATTATAGCTACCTGCGTGACATCCGAGTCCAAGAAAATCAACAATGTGGAATGGCTTGGATAATTGTTCATTAAACAAAAAGAAGGGAATAAGAACAGTCCCTTATACCAAAGTGGTTTCCTTAGACACGCGTGTCAAGCTTTCGTCCCTGTGCAATACGATGGAAAGTGTTAGAATGAGAAACATTGAAGAAAATAACAAACGAATGAAATCAATAACAGAAGTCAGTCGTGCATTTGTGGTTACAGCAGCAATTGACCTTACAACGTAAAAGATTATAGCTACCTGCGTGTCATCCGAGTCCAAGAAAATCAACAATGTGGAACGGCTTACTTGGATAATTGTTCATTAAACAAAAAGAAGGGAATAAGAACAGTCCCTTATACCAAAGTGGTTTCCTTAGACACGTGTGTCAAGCTTTCGTCCCTGTGCAATACGATGAAAAGTGTTAGAATGAGAAACATTGAAGGAAATAACAAACAAATCAAATCAACAACAGAAGTCAGTCGTGCATTTGTGGTTACAGCAGCAATTGACCTTACCACGTTAAAGATTATAGCTACCTGCGTGTCATCCGAGTCCAACAAAATCAATAATGTGGAATGGCTTACTTGGATAATTGATCATCATACAGAAAGAAGGGAATAAGAACAGTCCCTTATACCAATGTGGTTTCCATAGACACGTGTGTCAAGCTTTCGTCCCTGTGCAATACAATGAAAAGTGTAAGAATGAGAAACATAGAAGGAAAAAACAAACAAATGAAATCAACAACAGAAGTCAGTCGTGCATTTGTGGTTACAGCAGCAATTGACATTACCACGTGGGAGATTCTAGCTACCTGCGTGACATCCGAGTCCAAGAAAATCAACAATGTGGAATGGCTTATTCGGATAATTGTTCATTAAACAAAAAGAAGGGAATAAGAACAGTCCCTTATACCAAAGTGGTTTCCTTAGACACGCGTGTCAAGCTTTCGTCCCTGTGCAATACGATGGAAAGTGTTAGAATGAGAAACATTGAAGAAAATAACAAACGAATGAAATCAACAACAGAAGTCAGTCGTGCATTTGTGGTTACAGCAGCAATTGACCTTACCACGTAAAAGATTATAGCTACCTGCGTGTCATCCGAGTCCAAGAAAATCAATAATGTGGAATGGCTTACTTGGATAATTGATCATCATACAGAAAGAAGGGAATAAGAACAGTCCCTTATACCAATGTGGTTTCCTTAGACACGTGTGTCAAGCTTTCGTCCCTGTGCAATACGATGAGAAGTGTTAGAATGAGAAACATTGAAGGAAATAACAAACAAATCAAATCAACAACAGAAGTCAGTCGTGCATTTGTGATAACAGCAGCAATTGACCTTACCACGTGGGAGATTATAGATACCTGCGTGACATCCGAGTCCAAGAAAATCAACAATGTGGAATGACTTACTTGGATAATTGATCATTATACAGAAAGAATGAAGTAAGAACAGTCCCTTATACCAAAGTGGTTTCCTTAGACACGTGTGTCAAGCTTTCGTCCCTGTGCAATACGATGAGAAGTGTTAGAATGAGGAACATTGAAGGAAATAACAAACAAATGAAATCAACAACAGAAGTCAGCCGTCCAATTGTGGTTACAGCAGCAATTGACCTTACCACGTGGGAGATTATAGCTACCCGCGTGTCATCCGAGTCCAAGAAAATCAACAATGTGGAATGGCTTACTTGGATAATTGTTGATTGAACAAAACGAAGGGAATAAGAACAGTCCCTTATACCAAAGTGGTTTCCTTAGACACGTGTGTCAAGCTTTCGTCCCTGTGCAATACGATGAAAAGTGTTAGAATGAGAATCATAGAATGAAATAACAAACAAATGAAACCAACAACCGAAGTCAGTCGTGCATTTGTGGTTTCAGCAGCAATTGACCTTACCACGTGGGAGATTATAGCTACCTGCGTGACATCCGAGTTCAAGAAAATCAACAATGTGGAATGACTTACTTGGATAATTGATCATTATACAGAAAGAATGAAGTAAGAACAGTCCCTTTTACGAATGTGGTTTCCATAGACACGTGTGTCAAGCTTTCGTCCCTGTGCAATACGATGAAAAGTGTAAGAATGAGAAACATAGAAGGAAAAAACAAACAAATTAAATCAACAACAGAAGTCAGTCGTGCATTTGTGGTTACAGCAGCAATTGACATTACCACGTGGGAGATTCTAGCTACCTGCGTGACATCCGAGTCCAAGAAAATCAACAATGTGGAATGGCTTATTCGGATAATTGTTCATTAAACAAAAAGAAGGGAATAAGAACAGTCCCTTATACCAAAGTGGTTTCCTTAGACACGCGTGTCAAGCTTTCGTCCCTGTGCAATACGATGAAAAGTGCTGGAATGAGAATCATTGAAGAAAATAACAAACGAATGAAATCAACAACAGAAGTCAGTCGTGCATTCGTGGTTACAGCAGTAATTGACCTTACCACGTGGGAGATTACAGCTACCTGCGTGACATCCGAGCCCAAGATAATCAACAGTGTGGAACGGCTTACTTGGATAATTGTTCATTAAACAAAAAGAAGGAAATAAGAACAGTCCCTTATACCAAAGTGGTTTCCTTAGACACGCGTGTCAAGCTTTCGTCCCTGTGCAATACGATGAAAAGTGTTAGAATGAGAAACATTGAAGGAAATAACAAACAAATGAAATCAACAACAGAAGTCAGTCGTGCATTTGTGGTTACAGCAGCAATTGACCTTTCCACGTGGGAGATTATAGATAGCTGCGTGACATCCTAGTCCAAGAAAATCAACAATGTGGAATGGCTTACTTGGATAATTGTTCATCAAAAAGAAAAAAGGGAAGAAGAGCAGTCCCTCATACCAAAGTGGTTTCCTTAGACACGTGTGTCAAGCTTTCGTCACTGTGCAATACGATGAAAAGTGTTAGAATGAGAAACATTGAAGAAAATAACAAACGAATGAAATCAACAACAGAAGTCAGTCGTGCATTCGTGGTTACAGCAGCAATTGACCTTACCACGTGGGAGATTACAGCTACCTGCGTGACATTCGAGCCCAAGAAAATCAACAATGTGGAACGGCTTACTTGGATAATTGTTCATTAAACAAAAAGAAGGGAATAAGAACAGTCCCTTATACCAAAGTGGTTTCCTTAGACACGCGTGTCAAGCTTTCGTCCCTGTGCAATACGATGAAAAGTGCTGGAATGAGAATCATTGAAGAAAATAACAAACGAATGAAATCAACAACAGAAGTCAGTCGTGCATTCGTGGTTACAGCAGCAATTGACCTTACCACGTGGGAGATTACAGCTACCTGCGTGACATCCGAGCCCAAGATAATCAACAGTGTGGAACGGCTTACTTGGATAATTTTTCATTAAACAAAAAGAAGGAAATAAGAACAGTCCCTTATACCAAAGTGGTTTCCTTAGACACGCGTGTCAAGCTTTCGTCCCTGTGCAATACGATGAAAAGTGTTAGAATGAGAAACATTGAAGGAAATAACAAACAAATGAAATCAACAACAGAAGTCAGTCGTGCATTTGTGGTTACAGCAGCAATTGACCTTACCACGTGGGAGATTATAGCTACCGGCGTGACATCCGAGTCCAAGAAAATCAACAATGTGGAATGGCTTACTTGGATAATTGTTGATTGAACAAAAAGAAGGGAATAAGAACAGTCCCTTATACCAAAGTGGTTTCCTTAGACACGTGTGTCAAGCTTTCGTCCCTGTGCAATACGATGAAAAGTGTTAGAATGAGAAACATTGAAGAAAATAACAAACGAATGAAATCAACAACAGAAGTCAGTCGTGCATTTGTGGTTACAGCAGCAATTGACCTCACCACGTGGGAGATTATAGCTACCTGCGTGACATCCGAGTCCAAGAAAATCAACAATGTGGAATGGCTTGGATAATTGTTCATTAAACAAAAAGAAGGGAATAAGAACAGTCCCTTATACCAAAGTGGTTTCCTTAGACACGCGTGTCAAGCTTTCGTCCCTGTGCAATACGATGGAAAGTGTTAGAATGAGAAACATTGAAGAAAATAACAAACGAATGAAATCAAAAACAGAAGTCAGTCGTGCATTTGTGGTTACAGCAGCAATTGACCTTACCACGTAAAAGATTATAGCTACCTGCGTGTCATCCGAGTCCAAGAAAATCAACAATGTGGAATGGCTTACTTGTATAATTGTTCATTAAACAAAAAGAAGGGAATAAGAACAGTCCCTTATACCAAAGTGGTTTACTTAGACACGTGTGTCAAGCTTTCGTCCCTGTGCAATACGATGAAAAGTGTTAGAATGAGAAACTTTGAAGGAAATAACAAACAAATGAAATCAACAACAGAAGTCAGTCGTGCATTTGTGGTTACAGCAGCAATTGACCTTACCACGTTAAGGATTATAGCTACCTGCGTGTCATCCGAGTCCAAGAAAATCAATAATGTGGAATGGCTTACTTGGATAATTGATCATCATACAGAAAGAAGGGAATAAGAACAGTCCCTTATACCAATGTGGTTTCCTTAGACACGTGTGTCAAGCTTTCGTCCCTGTGCAATACGATGAGAAGTGTTAGAATGAGAAACATTGAAGGAAATAACAAACAAATCAAATCAACAACAGAAGTCAGTCGTGCATTTGTGATTACAGCAGCAATTGACCTTACCACGTGGGAGATTATAGATACCTGCGTGACATCCGAGTCCACGAAAATCAACAATGTGGAATGACTTACTTGGATAATTGATCATTATACAGAAAGAATGAAGTAAGAACAGTCCCTTATACCAAAGTGGTTTCCTTAGACACGTGTGTCAAGCTTTCGTCCCTGTGCAATACGATGAGAAGTGTTAGAATGAGGAACATTGAAGGAAATAACAAACAAATGAAATCAACAACAGAAGTTAGTGTTAGAATGACAAACATTGAAGAAAATAACAAACGAATGAAATCAACAACAGAAGTCAGTCGTGCATTTGTGGTTACAGCAGCAATTGACCTCACCACGTGGGAGATTATAGCTACCTGCGTGACATCCGAGTCCAAGAAAATCAACAATGTGGAACGGCTTACTTGGATAATTGTTCATTAAACAAAAAGAAGGGAATAAGAACAGTCCCTTATACCGAAGTGGTTTCCTTAGACACGCGTGTCAAGCTTTCGTCCCTGTGCAATACGATGAAAAGTGTTAGAATGACAAACATTGAAGAAAATAACAAACGAATGAAATCAACAACAGAAGTCAGTCGTGCATTTGTGGTTACAGCAGCAATTGACCTCACCACGTGGGAGATTATAGCTACCTGCGTGACATCCGAGTCCAAGAAAATCAACAATGTGGAATGGCTTACTTGGATAATTGTTCATTAAACAAAAAGAAGGGAATAAGAACAGACCCTTATACCAAAGTGGATTCCTTAGACACGCGTGTCAAGCTTTCGTCCCTGTGCAATACGATGAAAAGTGTTAGAATGAGAAACATTGAAGAAAATAACAAACGAATGTAATCAACAACAGAAGTCAGTCGTGCATTTGTGGTTACAGCAGTAATTGACCTCACCACGTGGGAGATTATAGCTACCTGCGTGACATCCGAGTCCAAGAAAATCAACAATGTGGAATGGCTTACTTGGATAATTGATCATTATACAGAAAGAATGAAGTAAGAACAGTCCCTTATACCAATGTGGTTTCCATAGACACGTGTGTCAAGCTTTCGTCCCTGTGCAATACGATGAAAAGTGTTAGAAAGAGAAACATTGAAGAAAATAACAAACGAATGAAATCAACAACAGAAGTCAGTCGTGCATTTGTGGTTACAGCAGCATTTGACCTTACCACGTAAAAGATTATAGCTACCTGCGTGTCATCCGAGTCCAAGAAAATCAACAATGTGGAATGGCTTACTTGAATAATTGATCATTATACAGAAAGAAGGGAATAAGAACAGTCCCTTATACCAATGTGGTTTCCATAGACACATGTGTCAAGCTTTCGTCCCTGTGCAATACGATGAGAAGTGTTAGAATGAGAAACATTGAAGGAAATAACAAACAAATCAAATCAACAACAGAAGTCAGTCGTGCATTTGTGATTACAGCAGCAATTGACCTTACCACGTGGGAGATTATAGCTACCTGCGTGACATCCGAGTCCAAGAAAATCAACAATGTGGAATGGCTCACTTGGATAATAGATCATTATACAGAAAGAATGAAGTAAGAACAGTCCCTTATACCAATGTGGTTTCCATAGACACGTGTGTCAAGCTTTCGTCCCTGTGCAATACGATGAAAAGTGTTAGAATGAGAAACATTGAAGAAAATAACAAACGAATGAAATCAACAACAGAAGTCAGTCGTGCATTTGTGGTTACAGCAGCAATTGACCTTACCACGTGGGAGATTATAGCTACCTGCGTGACATCCGAGTCCAAGAAAATCAACAATGTGGAACGGCTTACTTGGATAATTGTTCATTAAACAAAAAGAATTGAATAAGAACAGTCCCTTATACCAAAGTGGTTTCCTTAGACACGTGTGTCAAGCTTTCGTCCCTGTGCAATACGATGAAAAGTGTTAGAATGAGAAACATTGAAGGAAATAACAAACAAATGAAATCAACAACAGAAGTCAGTCGTGCATTTGTGGTTACAGCAGCAATTGACCTTACCACGTTACAGATCATAGCTACCTGCGTGACATCCGAGTCCAAGAAAATCAACAATGTGGAATGACTTACTTGGATAATTGATCATTATACAGAAAGAATGAAGTAAGAACAGTCCCTTATACCAAAGTGGTTTCCTTAGACACGTGTGTCAAGCTTTCGTCCCTGTGCAATACGATGAGAAGTGTTAGAATGAGAAACATTGAAGGAAATAACAAACAAATGAAATCAACAACAGAAGTCAGCCGTCCAATTGTGGTTACAGCAGCAATTGACCTTACCACGTGGGAGATTATAGAGACCCGCGTGTCATCCGAGTCCAAGAAAATCAACAATGTGGAATGGCTTACTTGGATAATTGTTCATTAAACAAAAAGAAAGGGAATATGAACATTCCCTTATACCAAAGTGGTTTCCTTAGACACGTGTGTCAAGCTTTCGTCCCTGTGCAATACGATGAAAAGTGTTAGAATGAGAAACATAGAATGAAATAACAAACAAATGAAATCAACAACCGAAGTCAGTCGTGCATTTGTGGTTACAGCAGCAATTGACCTTACCACGTGGGAGATTATAGCTACCTGCGTGACATCCGAGTCCAAGAAAATCAACAATGTGGAATGGCTTACTTGGATAATTGTTCATTAAACAAAAAGAAGGGAATAAGAACAGTCCCTTATACCAAAGTGGTTTCTTTAGACACGCGTGTCAAGCTTTCGTCCCTGTGCAATACGATGAAAAGTGTTAGAATGAGAAACATAGAAGGAAATAACAAACAAATGAAATCAACAACAGAAGTCAGTCGTGCATTTGTGGTTACAGCAGCAATTGACCTCACCACGTGGGAGATTATAGCTACCTGCGAGACATCCGAGTCCAAGAAAATCAACAATGTGGAATGGCCTACTCGGATAATTGTTGATTAAACAAAAGTGTGTCAAGCTTTCATCCCTCAGCAATACGACAAAAAGTGTTAGAGTAAGAAACATTGAAGGAAATAACAAACGAATGAAATCAACAACAGAAGTCAGCCGTCCAGTTTTGGTTACAGCAGCAATTGACCTTACCAATTGAGAGATTGTAGCTACATGCGTGACATCCGAGTCCAAGAAAATCAACAATGTGGAATGGCTTACTTGGATAATTGTTGATTAAACAAAAAAAAGGGAATAAGAACAGTCCCTCATACCAAAGTGGTTTTCTCAGACATGTGTGTCAAGCTTTCGTCCCTGTGCAATACGATGAAAAGTGTTAGAATGAGAAACATAGAAGGAAATAACAAACAAATGAAATCAACAACAGAAGTCAGTCGTGCATTTGTGGTTACAGCAGCAATTGACCTTTCCACGTGGGAGATTATAGATAGCTGCGTGACATCCTAGTCCAAGAAAATCAACAATGTGGAATGGCTTACTTGGATATTTGTTCATCAAAAAGAAAAAAGGGAAGAAGAGCAGTCCCTCATACCAAAGTGGTTTCCTTAGACACGTGTGTCAAGCTTTCGTCACTGTGCAATACGATGAAAAGTGTTAGAATGAGAAACATTGAAGAAAATAACAAACGAATGAAATCAACAACAGAAGTCAGTCGTGCATTCGTGGTTACAGCAGCAATTGACCTTACCACGTGGGAGATTACAGCTACCTGCGTGACATCCGAGCTCAAGAAAATCAACAATGTGGAACGGCTTACTTGGATAATTGTTCATTAAACAAAAAGAAGGGAACAAGAACAGTCCCTTATACCAAAGTGGTTTCCTTAGACACGCGTGTCAAGCTTTCGTCCCTGTGCAATACGATGAAAAGTGTTAGAATGAGAATCATTGAAGAAAATAACAAACGAATGAAATCAACAACAGAAGTCAGTCGTGCATTTGTGGTTACAGCAGCAATTGACCTCACCACGTGGGAGATTATAGCTACCTGCGTGACATCCGAGTCCAAGAAAATCAACAATGTGGAATTGCTTACTTGGATAATTGTTCATTAAACAAAAAGAAGGGAATAAGAACAGTCCCTTATACCAAAGTGGTTTCCTTAGACACGCGTGTCAAGCTTTCGTCCCTGTGCAATACGATGAAAAGTGTTAGAATGAGAATCATTGAAGAAAATAACAAACGAATGAAATCAACAACAGAAGTCAGTCGTGCATTCGCGGTTACAGCAGCAATTGACCTTACCACGTGGGAGATTACAGCTACCTGCGTGACATCCGAGCCCAAGAAAATCAACAATGTGGAACGGCTTACTTGGATAATTGTTCATTAAACAAAAAGAAGGGAATAAGAACAGTCCCTTATACCAAAGTTGTTTCCTTAGACACGCGTGTCATGCTTTCGTCCCTGTGCAATACGATGAAAAGTGTTAGAATGAGAAACATTAAAGGAAATAACAAACAAATGAAATCAACAACAGAAGTCAGTCGTGCATTTGTGGTTACAGCAGCAATTGACCTTACCACGTGGGAGATTATAGCTACCGGCGTGATATCCGAGTCCAAGAAAATCAACAATGTGGAATTGCTTACTTGGATAATTGTTCATTAAACAAAAAGAAGGGAATAAGAACAGTCCCTTATACCAAAGTGGTTTCCCTAGACACGCGTGTCAAGCTTTCGTCCCTGTGCAATACGATGAAAAGTGTTAGAATGAGAATCATTGAAGAAAATAACAAACGAATGAAATCAACAATAGAAGTCAGTCGTGCATTTGTGGTTACAGCAGCAATTGACCTCACCACGTGGGAGATTATAGCTACCTGCGTGACATCCGAGTCCAAGAAAATCAACAATGTGGAATGGCTTACTTGGATAATTGTTCATTAAACAAAAAGAAGGGAATAAGAACAGACCCTTATACCAAAGTGGTTTCCTTAGACACGCGTGTCAAGCTTTCGTCCCTGTGCAATACGATGAAAAGTGTTAGAATGAGAAACATTGAAGAAAATAACAAACGAATGAAATCAACAACAGAAGTCAGTCGTGCATTTGTGGTTACAGCAGCAATTGACCTTACCACGAGGGAGATTACAGCTACCTGCGTGACATCCGAGCCCAAGAAAATGAACAATGTGGAACGGCTTACTTGGATAATTGTTCATTAAACAAAAAGAAGGGAATAAGAACAGTCCCTTATACCAAAGTGGTTTCCTTAGACACGTGTGTCAAGCTTTCGTCCCTGTGCAATACGATGAGAAATGTTAGAATGAGAAACATTAAAGGAAATAACAAACAAATGAAATCAACAACAGAAGTCAGTCGTGCATTTGTGGTTACAGCAGCAATTGACCTTACCACGTAAAAGATAATAGCTACCTGCGTGTCATCCGAGTCCAAGAAAATCAACAATTTGGAATGGCTTACTTGGATAATTGATCATTATACAGAAAGAAGGGAATAAGAACAGTCCCTTATACCAATGTGGTTTCCATAGACACGTGTGTCAAGCTTTCGTCCCTGTGCAATACGATGAAAAGTGTTAGAATGAGAAACATTGAAGAAAATAACAAACGAATGAAATCAACAACAGAAGTCAGTCGTGCATTTGTGGTTACAGCAGCAATTGACCTCACCACGTGGGAGATTATAGCTACCTGCGTGACATCCGAGTCCAAGAAAATCAACAATGTGGAATGGCTTACTTGGATAATTGTTCATTAAACAAAAAGAAGGGAATAAGAACATTCCCTTATACCAAAGTGGTTTCCTTAGACACGTGTGTCAAGCTTTCGTCCCTGTGCAATACGATGAAAAGTGTTAGAATGAGAAACATTGAAGGAAATAACATACGAATGAAATCAACAACAGAAGTCAGTCGTGCATTTGTGGTTACAGCAGCAATTGACCTCACCACGTGGGAGATTATAGCTACCTGCGTGACATCCGAGTCCAAGAAAATCAACAATGTGGAATGGCTTACTTGGATAATTGTTCATTAAACAAAAAGAAGGGAATAAGAACTGTCCCTTATACCAAAGTGGTTTCCTTAGACACGTGTGTCAAGCTTTCGTCCCTGTGCAATACGATGAAAAGTGTTAGAATGAGAAACATAGAAGAAAATAACAAACGAATGAAATCAACAACAGAAGTCAGTAGTGCATTCGTGGTTACAGCAGCAATTGACCTTACCACGTGGGAGATTACAGCTACCTGCGTGACATCCGAGCCCAAGAAAATCAACAATGTGGAATGGCTTACTTGGATAATTGTTCATTAAACAAAAAGAAGGGAATAAGAACAGTCCCTTATACCAAAGTGGTTTCCTTAGACACGCGTGTCAAGCTTTCGTCCCTGTGCAATACGATGAAAAGTGTTAGAATGAGAATCATTGAAGAAAATAACAAACGAATGAAATCAACAACAGAAGTCAGTCGTGCATTCGTGGTTACAGCAGCAATTGACCTTACCACGTGGGAGATTATAGCTACCTGCGTGACATCCGAGCCCAAGAAAATGAACAATGTGGAACGGCTTACTTGGATAATTGTTCATTAAACAAAAAGAAGGGAATAAGAACAGTCCCTTATACCAAAGTGGATTCCTTAGACACGTGTGTCAAGCTTTCGTCCCTGTGCAATACGATGAGAAATGTTAGAATGAGAATCATTGAAGAAAATAACAAACGAATGAAATCAACAACAGAAGTCAGTCGTGCATTCGTGGTTACAGCAGCAATTGACCTTACCACGTGGGAGATTACAGCTACCTGCGTGACATCCGAGCCCAAGAAAATCAACAATGTGGAACGGCTTACTTGGATAATTGTTCATTACACAAAAAGAAGGGAATAAGAACAGTCCCTTATACCAAAGTGGTTTCCTTAGACACGCGTGTCAAGCTTTCGTCCCTGTGCAATACGATGAAAAGTGTTAGAATGAGAATCATTGAAGAAAATAACAAACAAATGAAATCAACAACAGAAGTCAGTCGTGCATTTGTGGTTACAGCAGCAATTGACCTTACCACGTAAAAGATAATAGCTACCTGCGTGTCATACGAGTCCAAGAAAATCAACAATGTGGAATGGCTTACTTGGATAATTGATCATTATACAGAAAGAAGGGAATAAGAACAGTCCCTTATACCAATGTGGTTTCCATAGACACGTGTGTCAAGCTTTCGTCCCTGTGCAATACGATGAGAAGTGTTAGAATGAGAAACATTGAAGGAAATAACAAACAAATCAAATCAACAACAGAAGTCAGTCGTGCATTTGTGGTTACAGCAGCAATTGACCTCACCACGTGGGAGATTATAGCTACCTGCGTGACATCCGAGTCCAAGAAAATCAACAATGTGGAATGGCTTACTTGGATTATACAGAATGAATGAAGTAAGAACAGTCCCTTATACCAATGTGGTTTCCATAGACACGTGTGTCAAGCTTTCGTCCCTGTGCATTACGATGAAAAGTGTTAGAATGAGAAACATTGAAGAAAATAACAAACGAATGAAATCAACAACAGAAGTCAGTCGTGCATTTGTGGTTACAGCAGCAATTGACCTCACCACGTGGGAGATTATAGCTACCTGCGTGACATCCGAGTCCAAGAAAATCAACAATGTGGAATGGCTTACTTGGATAATTGTTCATTAAACAAAAAGAAGGGAATAAGAACAGTCCCTTATACCAAAGTGGTTTCCTTAGACACGTGTGTCAAGCTTTCGTCCCTGTGCAATACGATGAAAAGTGTTAGAATGAGAAACATTGAAGGAAATAACAAACGAATGAAATCAACAACAGAAGTCAGTCGTGCATTTGTGGTTACAGCAGCAATTGACCTCACCACGTGGGAGATTATAGCTACCTGCGTGACATCCGAGTCCAAGAAAATCAACAATGTGGAATGGCTTACTTGGATAATTGTTCATTAAACAAAAAGAAGGGAATAAGAACAGTCCCTTATACCAAAGTGGTTTCCTTAGACACGTGTGTCAAGCTTTCGTCCCTGTGCAATACGATGAAAAGTGTTAGAATGAGAAACATAGAAGAAAATAACAAACGAATGAAATCAACAACAGAAGTCAGTCGTGCATTCGTGGTTACAGCAGCAATTGACCTTACCACGTGGGAGATTACAGCTACCTGCGTGACATCCGAGCCCAAGAAAATCAACAATGTGGAACGGCTTACTTGGATAATTGTTCATTAAACAAAAAGAAGGGAATAAGAACAGTCCCTTATACCAAAGTGGTTTCCTTAGACACGCGTGTCAAGCTTTCGTCCCTGTGCAATACGATGAAAAGTGTTAGAATGAGAATCATTGAAGAAAATAACAAACGAATGAAATCAACAACAGAAGTCAGTCGTGCATTTGTGGTTACAGCAGCAATTGACCTCACCACGTGGGAGATTATAGCTACCTGCGTGACATCCGAGTCCAAGAAAATCAACAATGTGGAATGGCTTACTTGGATAATTGTTCATTAAACAAAAAGAAGGGAATAAGAACAGTCCCTTATACCAAAGTGGTTTCCTTAGACACGCGTGTCAAGCTTTCGTCCCTGTGCAATACGATGAAAAGTGTTAGAATGAGAATCATTGAAGAAAATAACAAACGAATGAAATCAACAACAGAAGTCAGTCGTGCATTCGTGGTTACAGCAGCAATTGACCTTACCACGTGGGAGATTACAGCTACCTGCGTGACATCCGAGCCCAAGAAAATCAACAATGTGGAACGGCTTACTTGGATAATTGTTCATTATACAGAAAGAAGGGAATAAGAACAGTCCCTTATACCAATGTGGTTTCCATAGACACGTGTGTCAAGCTTTCGTCCCTGTGCAATACGATGAGAAGTGTTAGAATGAGAAACATTGAAGGAAATAACAAACAAATCAAATCAACAACAGAAGTCAGTCGTGCATTTGTGGTTACAGCAGCAATTGACCTTACCACGTAAAAGATAATAGCTACCTGCGTGTCATCCGAGTCCAAGAAAATCAACAATGTGGAATGGCTTACTTGGATAATTGTTCATTAAACAAAAAGAAGGGAATAAGAACAGTCCCTTATACCAAAGTGGTTTCCTTAGACACGTGTGTCAAGCTTTCGTCCCTGTGCAATACGATGAAAAGTGTTAGAATGAGAAACATAGAAGAAATTAACAAACGAATGAAATCAACAACAGAAGTCAGTCGTGCATTCGTGGTTACAGCAGCAATTGACCTTACCACGTGGGAGATTACAGCTACCTGCGTGACATCCGAGCCCAAGAAAATCAACAATGTGGAACGGCTTACTTGGATAATTGTTCATTAAACAAAAAGAAGGGAATAAGAACAGTCCCTTATACCAAAGTGGTTTCCTTAGACACGCGTGTCAAGCTTTCGTCCCTGTGCAATACGATGAAAAGTGTTAGAATGAGAATCATTGAAGAAAATAACAAACGAATGAAATCAACAACAGAAGTCAGTCGTGCATTTGTGGTTACAGCAGCAATTGACCTCACCACGTGGGAGATTATAGCTACCTGCGTGACATCCGAGTCCAAGAAAATCAACAATGTGGAATGGCTTACTTGGATAATTGTTCATTAAACAAAAAGAAGGGAATAAGAACAGTCCCTTATACCAAAGTGGTTTCCTTAGACACGCGTGTCAAGCTTTCGTCCCTGTGCAATACGATGAAAAGTGTTAGAATGAGAATCATTGAAGAAAATAACAAACGAATGAAATCAACAACAGAAGTCAGTCGTGCATTCGTGGTTACAGCAGCAATTGACCTTACCACGTGGGAGATTACAGCTACCTGCGTGACATCCGAGCCCAAGAAAATCAACAATGTGGAACGGCTTACTTGGATAATTGTTCATTATACAGAAAGAAGGGAATAAGAACAGTCCCTTATACCAATGTGGTTTCCATAGACACGTGTGTCAAGCTTTCGTCCCTGTGCAATACGATGAGAAGTGTTAGAATGAGAAACATTGAAGGAAATAACAAACAAATCAAATCAACAACAGAAGTCAGTCGTGCATTTGTGGTTACAGCAGCAATTGACCTTACCACGTAAAAGATAATAGCTACCTGCGTGTCATCCGAGTCCAAGAAAATCAACAATGTGGAATGGCTTACTTGGATAATTGTTCATTAAACAAAAAGAAGGGAATACGAACAGTCCCTTATACCAAAGTGGTTTCCTTAGACACGCGTGTCAAGCTTTCGTCCCTGTGCAATACGATGAAAAGTGTTAGAATGAGAATCATTGAAGAAAATAACAAACAAATGAAATCAACAACAGAAGTCAGTCGTGCATTCGTGGTTACAGCAGCAATTGACCTTACCACGTAAAAGATAATAGCTACCTGCGTGTCATCCGAGTCCAAGAAAATCAACAATGTGGAATGGCTTACTTGGATAATTGATCATTATACAGAAAGAAGGGAATAAGAACAGTCCCTTATACCAATGTGGTTTCCATAGACACGTGTGTCAAGCTTTCGTCCCTGTGTAATACGATGAGAAGTGTTAGAATGAGAAACATTGAAGGAAATAACAAACAAATCAAATCAACAACAGAAGTCAGTCGTGCATTTGTGATTACAGCAGCAATTGACCTTACCACGTGGGAGATTATAGCTACCTGCTTGACATCCGAGTCCAAGAAAATCAACAATGTGGAATGGCTTACTTGGATAATTGATCATTATACAGAAAGAATGAAGTAAGAACAGTCCCTTATACCAATGTGGTTTCCATAGACACGTGTGTCAAGCTTTCGTCCCTGTGCATTACGATGAAAAGTGTTAGAATGAGAAACATTGAAGAAAATAACAAACGAATGAAATCAACAACAGAAGTCAGTCGTGCATTTGTGGTTACAGCAGCAATTGACCTCACCACGTGGGAGATTATAGCTACCTGCGTGACATCCGAGTCCAAGAAAATCAACAATGTGGAATGGCTTACTTGGATAATTGTTCATTAAACAAAAAGAAGGGAATAAGAACAGTCCCTTATACCAAAGTGGTTTGCTTAGACACGTGTGTCAAGCTTTCGTCCCTGTGCAATACGATGAAAAGTGTTAGAATGAGAAACATTGAAGGAAATAACAAACGAATGAAATCAACAACAGAAGTCAGTCGTGCATTTGTGGTTACAGCAGCAATTGACCTCACCACGTGGGAGATTATAGCTACCTGCGTGACATCCGAGTCCAAGAAAATCAACAATGTGGAATGGCTTACTTGGATAATTGATCATTATACAGAAAGAAGGGAATAAGAACAGTCCCTTATACCAATGTGGTTTCCATAGACATGTGTGTCAAGCTTTCGTCCCTGTGCAATACGATGAGAAGTGTTAGAATGAGAAACATTGAAGGAAATAACAAACAAATCAAATCAACAACAGAAGTCAGTCGTGCATTTGTGATTACAGCAGCAATTGACCTCACCACGTGGGAGATTATAGCTACCTGCGTGACATCCGAGTCCAAGAAAATCAACAATGTGGAATGGCTTACTTGGATAATTGTTCATTAAACAAAAAGAAGGGAATAAGAACAGTCCCTTATACCAAAGTGGTTTCCTTAGACACGCGTGTCAAGCTTTCGTCCCTGTGCAATACGATGAAAAGTGTTAGAATGAGAATCATTGAAGAAAATAACAAACGAATGAAATCAACAACAGAAGTCAGTCGTGCATTCGTGGTTACAGCAGCAATTGACCTTACCACGTAAAAGATAATAGCTACCTGCGTGTCATCCGAGTCCAAGAAAATCAACAATGTGGAATGGCTTACTTGGATAATTGATCATTATACAGAAAGAAGGGAATAAGAACAGTCCCTCATACCAATGTGGTTTCCATAGACACGTGTGTCAAGCTTTCGTCCCTGTGCAATACGATGAGAAGTGTTAGAATGAGAAACATTGAAGGAAATAACAAACAAATCAAATCAACAACAGAAGTCAGTCGTGCATTTGTGATTACAGCAGCAATTGACCTTACCACGTGGGAGATTATAGCTACCTGCTTGACATCCGAGTCCAAGAAAATCAACAATGTGGAATGGCTTACTTGGATAATTGATCATTATACAGAAAGAATGAAGTAAGAACAGTCCCTTATACCAATGTGGTTTCCATAGACACGTGTGTCAAGCTTTCGTCCCTGTGCATTACGATGAAAAGTGTTAGAATGAGAAACATTGAAGAAAATAACAAACGAATGAAATCAACAACAGAAGTCAGTCGTGCATTTGTGGTTACAGCAGCAATTGACCTCACCACGTGGGAGATTATAGCTACCTGCGTGACATCCGAGTCCAAGAAAATCAACAATGTGGAATGGCTTACTTGGATAATTGTTCATTAAACAAAAAGAAGGGAATAAGAACAGTCCCTTATACCAAAGTGGTTTCCTTAGACACGTGTGTCAAGCTTTCGTCCCTGTGCAATACGATGAAAAGTGTTAGAATGAGAAACATTGAAGGAAATAACAAACGAATGAAATCAACAACAGAAGTCAGTCGTGCATTTGTGGTTACAGCAGCAATTGACCTCACCACGTGGGAGATTATAGCTACCTGCGTGACATCCGAGTCCAAGAAAATCAACAATGTGGAATGGCTTACTTGGATAATTGTTCATTAAACAAAAAGAAGGGAATAAGAACAGTCCCTTATACCAAAGTGGTTTCCTTAGACACGTGTGTCAAGCTTTCGTCCCTGTGCAATACGATGAAAAGTGTTAGAATGAGAAACATAGAAGAAAATAACAAACGAATGAAATCAACAACAGAAGTCAGTCGTGCATTCGTGGTTACAGCAGCAATTGACCTTACCACGTGGGAGATTACAGCTACCTGCGTGACATCCGAGCCCAAGAAAATCAACAATGTGGAACGGCTTACTTGGATAATTGTTCATTAAACAAAAAGAAGGGAATAAGAACAGTCCCTTATACCAAAGTGGTTTCCTTAGACACGCGTGTCAAGCTTTCGTCCCTGTGCAATACGATGAAAAGTGTTAGAATGAGAATCATTGAAGAAAATAACAAACGAATGAAATCAACAATAGAAGTCAGTCGTGCATTTGTGGTTACAGCAGCAATTGACCTCACCACGTGGGAGATTATAGCTACCTGCGTGACATCCGAGTCCAAGAAAATCAACAATGTGGAATGGCTTACTTGGATAATTGATCATTATACAGAAAGAAGGGAATAAGAACAGTCCCTTATACCAATGTGGTTTCCGTAGACATGTGTGTCAAGCTTTCGTCCCTGTGCAATACGATGAGAAGTGTTAGAATGAGAAACATTGAAGGAAATAACAAACAAATCAAATCAACAACAGAAGTCAGTCGTGCATTTGTGATTACAGCAGCAATTGACCTCACCACGTGGGAGATTATAGCTACCTGCGTGACATCCGAGTCCAAGAAAATCAACAATGTGGAATGGCTTACTTGGATAATTGTTCATTAAACAAAAAGAAGGGAATAAGAACAGTCCCTTATACCAAAGTGGTTTCCTTAGAAACGCGTGTCAAGCTTTCGTCCCTGTGCAATACGATGAAAAGTGTTAGAATGAGAATCATTGAAGAAAATAACAAACGAATGAAATCAACAACAGAAGTCAGTCGTGCATTCGTGGTTACAGCAGCAATTGACCTTACCACGTGGGAGATTACAGCTACCTGCGTGACATCCGAGCCCAAGAAAATCAACAATGTGGAACGGCTTACTTGGATAATTGTTCATTAAACAAAAAGAAGGGAATAAGAACAGTCCCTTATACCAAAGTGGTTTCCTTAGACACGCGTGTCAAGCTTTCGTCCCTGTGCAATACGATGAAAAGTGTAAGAATGAGAAACATTAAAGGAAATAACAAACAAATGAAATCAACAACAGAAGTCAGTCGTGCATTTGTGGTTACAGCAGCAATTGACCTTACCACGTGGGAGATTATAGCTACCGGCGTGACATCCGAGTCCAAGAAAATCAACAATGTGGAATTGCTTACTTGGATAATTGTTCATTAAACAAAAAGAAGGGAATAAGAACAGTCCCTCATACCAAAGTGGTTTCCTTAGACACGCGTGTCAAGCTTTCGTCCCTGTGCAATACGATGAAAAGTGTTAGAATGAGAATCATTGAAGAAAATAACAAACGAATGAAATCAACAACAGAAGTCAGTCGTGCATTCGTGGTTACAGCAGCAATTGACCTTACCACGTGGGAGATTACAGCTACCTGCGTGACATCCGAGCCCAAGAAAATCAACAATGTGGAACGGCTTACTTGGATAATTGTTCATTAAACAAAAAGAAGGGAATAAGAACAGTCCCTTATACCAAAGTGGTTTCCTTAGACACGCGTGTCAAGCTTTCGTCCCTGTGCAATACGATGAAAAGTGTTAGAATGAGAATCATTGAAGAAAATAACAAACGAATGAAATCAACAACAGAAGTCAGTCGTGCATTCGTGGTTACAGCAGCAATTGACCTTACCACGTGGGAGATTATAGCTACCGGCGTGACATCCGAGTCCAAGAAAATCAACAATGTGGAATTGCTTACTTGGATAATTGTTCATTAAACAAAAAGAACGGAATAAGAACAGTCCCTCATACCAAAGTGGTTTCCTTAGACACGCGTGTCAAGCTTTCGTCCCTGTGCAATACGATGAAAAGTGTTAGAATGAGAATCATTGAAGAAAATAACAAACGAATGAAATCAACAATAGAAGTCAGTCGTGCATTTGTAGTTACAGCAGCAATTGACCTCACCACGTGGGAGATTATAGCTACCTGCGTGACATCCGAGTCCAAGAAAATCAACAATGTGGAATGGCTTACTTGGATAATTGATCATTATACAGAAAGAAGGGAATAAGAACAGTCCCTTATACCAATGTGGTTTCCATAGACATGTTTGTCAAGCTTTCGTCCCTGTGCAATACGATGAGAAGTGTTAGAATGAGAAACATTGAAGGAAATAACAAACAAATCAAATCAACAACAGAAGTCAGTCGTGCATTTGTGGTTACAGCAGCAATTGACCTTACCACGTAAAAGATAATAGCTACCTGCGTGTCATCCGAGTCCAAGAAAATCAACAATGTGGAATGGCTTACTTGGATAATTGTTCATTAAACAAAAAGAAGGGAATACGAACAGTCCCTTATACCAAAGTGGTTTCCTTAGACACGCGTGTCAAGCTTTCGTCCCTGTGCAATACGATGAAAAGTGTTAGAATGAGAATCATTGAAGAAAATAACAAACAAATGAAATCAACAACAGAAGTCAGTCGTGCATTCGTGGTTACAGCAGCAATTGACCTTACCACGTGGGAGATTATAGCTACCGGCGTGACATCCGAGTCCAAGAAAATCAACAATGTGGAATTGCTTACTTGGATAATTGTTCATTAAACAAAAAGAACGGAATAAGAACAGTCCCTCATACCAAAGTGGTTTCCTTAGACACGCGTGTCAAGCTTTCGTCCCTGTGCAATACGATGAAAAGTGTTAGAATGAGAATCATTGAAGAAAATAACAAACGAATGAAATCAACAACAGAAGTCAGTCGTGCATTCGTGGTTACAGCAGCAATTGACCTTACCACGTGGGAGATTATAGCTACCGGCGTGACATCCGAGTCCAAGAAAATCAACAATGTGGAATTGCTTACTTGGATAATTGATCATTATACAGAAAGAATGGAATAAGAACAGTCCCTTATACCAATGTGGTTTCCATAGACACGTGTGTCAAGCTTTCGTCCCTGTGCAATACGATGAGAAGTGTTAGAATGAGAAACATTGAAGGAAATAACAAACAAATCAAATCAACAACAGAAGTCAGTCGTGCATTTGTGATTACAGCAGCAATTGACCTTACCACGTGGGAGATTATAGCTACCGGCGTGACATCCGAGCCCAAGAAAATCAACAATGTGGAATTGCTTACTTGGATAATTGTTCATTAAACAAAAAGAAGGGAATAAGAACAGTCCCTCATACCAAAGTGGTTTCCTTAGACACGCGTGTCAAGCTTTCGTCCCTGTGCAATACGATGAAAAGTGTTAGAATGAGAATCATTGAAGAAAATAACAAACGAATGAAATCAACAACAGAAGTCAGTCGTGCATTCGTGGTTACAGCAGCAATTGACCTTACCACGTGGGAGATTACAGCTACCTGCGTGACATCCGAGCCCAAGAAAATCAACAATGTGGAACGGCTTACTTGGATAATTGTTCATTAAACAAAAAGAAGGGAATAAGAACAGTCCCTTATACCAAAGTGGTTTCCTTAGACACGCGTGTCAAGCTTTCGTCCCTGTGCAATACGATGAAAAGTGTAAGAATGAGAAACATTAAAGGAAATAACAAACAAATGAAATCAACAACAGAAGTCAGTCGTGCATTTGTGGTTACAGCAGCAATTGACCTTACCACGTGGGAGATTATAGCTACCGGCGTGACATCCGAGTCCAAGAAAATCAACAATGTGGAATTGCTTACTTGGATAATTGTTCATTAAACAAAAAGAAGGGTATAAGAACAGTCCCTTATACCAAAGTGGTTTCCTTAGACACGCGTGTCAAGCTTTCGTCCCTGTGCAATACGATGAAAAGTGTTAGAATGAGAATCATTGAAGAAAATAACAAACGAATGAAATCAACAATAGAAGTCAGTCGTGCATTTGTAGTTACAGCAGCAATTGACCTCACCACGTGGGAGATTATAGCTACCTGCGTGACATCCGAGTCCAAGAAAATCAACAATGTGGAATGGCTTACTTGGATAATTGATCATTATACAGAAAGAAGGGAATAAGAACAGTCCCTTATACCAATGTGGTTTCCATAGACATGTGTGTCAAGCTTTCGTCCCTGTGCAATACGATGAGAAGTGTTAGAATGAGAAACATTGAAGGAAATAACAAACAAATCAAATCAACAACAGAAGTCAGTCGTGCATTTGTGGTTACAGCAGCAATTGACCTTACCACGTAAAAGATAATAGCTACCTGCGTGTCATCCGAGTCCAAGAAAATCAACGATGTGGAATGGCTTACTTGGATAATTGTTCATTAAACAAAAAGAAGGGAATACGAACAGTCCCTTATACCAAAGTGGTTTCCTTAGACACGCGTGTCAAGCTTTCGTCCCTGTGCAATACGATGAAAAGTGTTAGAATGAGAATCATTGAAGAAAATAACAAACAAATGAAATCAACAACAGAAGTCAGTCGTGCATTCGTGGTTACAGCAGCAATTGACCTTACCACGTAAAAGATAATAGCTACCTGCGTGTCATCCGAGTCCAAGAAAATCAACAATGTGGAATGGCTTACTTGGATAATTGATCATTATACAGAAAGAAGGGAATAAGAACAGTCCCTTATACCAATGTGGTTTCCATAGACACGTGTGTCAAGCTTTCGTCCCTGTGTAATACGATGAGAAGTGTTAGAATGAGAAACATTGAAGGAAATAACAAACAAATCAAATCAACAACAGAAGTCAGTCGTGCATTTGTGATTACAGCAGCAATTGACCTTACCACGTAAAAGATAATAGCTACCTGCGTGTCATCCGAGTCCAAGAAAATCAACAATGTGGAATGGCTTACTTGGATAATTGATCATTATACAGAAAGAATGGAATAAGAACAGTCCCTTATACCAATGTGGTTTCCATAGACACGTGTGTCAAGCTTTCGTCCCTGTGCAATACGATGAGAAGTGTTAGAATGAGAAACATTGAAGGAAATAACAAACAAATCAAATCAACAACAGAAGTCAGTCGTGCATTTGTGATTACAGCAGCAATTGACCTTACCACGTGGGAGATTATAGCTACCAGCTTGACATCCGAGTCCAAGAAAATCAACAATGTGGAATGGCTTACTTGGATAATTGATCATTATACAGAAAGAATGAAGTAAGAACAGTCCCTTATACCAATGTGGTTTCCATAGACACGTGTGTCAAGCTTTCGTCCCTGTGCATTACGATGAAAAGTGTTAGAATGAGAAACATTGAAGAAAATAACAAACGAATGAAATCAACAACAGAAGTCAGTCGTGCATTTGTGGTTACAGCAGCAATTGACCTCACCACGTGGGAGATTGTAGCTACCTGCGTGACATCCGAGTCCAAGAAAATCAACAATGTGGAATGGCTTACTTGGATAATTGTTCATTAAACAAAAAGAAGGGAATAAGAACAGTCCCTTATACCAAAGTGGTTTCCTTAGACACGTGTGTCAAGCTTTCGTCCCTGTGCAATACGATGAAAAGTGTTAGAATGAGAAACATAGAAGAAAATAACAAACGAATGAAATCAACAACAGAAGTCAGTCGTGCATTCGTGGTTACAGCAGCAATTGACCTTACCACGTGGGAGATTACAGCTACCTGCGTGACATCCGAGCCCAAGAAAATCAACAATGTGGAACGGCTTACTTGGATAATTGTTCATTAAACAAAAAGAAGGGAATAAGAACAGTCCCTTATACCAAAGTGGTTTCCTTAGACACGCGTGTCAAGCTTTCGTCCCTGTGCAATACGATGAAAAGTGTTAGAATGAGAATCATTGAAGAAAATAACAAACGAATGAAATCAACAATAGAAGTCAGTCGTGCATTTGTGGTTACAGCAGCAATTGACCTCACCACGTGGGAGATTATAGCTACCTGCGTGACATCCGAGTCCAAGAAAATCAACAATGTGGAATGGCTTACTTGGATAATTGATCATTATACAGAAAGAAGGGAATAAGAACAGTCCCTTATACCAATGTGGTTTCCATAGACATGTGTGTCAAGCTTTCGTCCCTGTGCAATACGATGAGAAGTGTTAGAATGAGAAACATTGAAGGAAATAACAAACAAATCAAATCAACAACAGAAGTCAGTCGTGCATTTGTGATTACAGCAGCAATTGACCTCACCACGTGGGAGATTATAGCTACCTGCGTGACATCCGAGTCCAAGAAAATCAACAATGTGGAATGGCTTACTTGGATAATTGTTCATTAAACAAAAAGAAGGGAATAAGAACAGTCCCTTATACCAAAGTGGTTTCCTTAGACACGCGTGTCAAGCTTTCGTCCCTGTGCAATAAGATGAAAAGTGTTAGAATGAGAATCATTGAAGAAAATAACAAACGAATGAAATCAACAACAGAAGTCAGTCGTGCATTCGTGGTTACAGCAGCAATTGACCTTACCACGTGGGAGATTACAGCTACCTGCGTGACATCCGAGCCCAAGAAAATCAACAATGTGGAACGGCTTACTTGGATAATTGTTCATTAAACAAAAAGAAGGGAATAAGAACAGTCCCTTATACCAAAGTGGTTTCCTTAGACACGCGTGTCAAGCTTTCGTCCCTGTGCAATACGATGAAAAGTGTAAGAATGAGAAACATTAAAGGAAATAACAAACAAATGAAATCAACAACAGAAGTCAGTCGTGCATTTGTGGTTACAGCAGCAATTGACCTTACCACGTGGGAGATTATAGCTACCGGCGTGACATCCGAGTCCAAGAAAATCAACAATGTGGAATTGCTTACTTGGATAATTGTTCATTAAACAAAAAGAAGGGAATAAGAACAGTCCCTCATACCAAAGTGGTTTCCTTAGACACGCGTGTCAAGCTTTCGTCCCTGTGCAATACGATGAAAAGTGTTAGAATGAGAATCATTGAAGAAAATAACAAACGAATGAAATCAACAACAGAAGTCAGTCGTGCATTCGTGGTTACAGCAGCAATTGACCTTACCACGTGGGAGATTACAGCTACCTGCGTGACATCCGAGCCCAAGAAAATCAACAATGTGGAACGGCTTACTTGGATAATTGTTCATTAAACAAAAAGAAGGGAATAAGAACAGTCCCTTATACCAAAGTGGTTTCCTTAGACACGCGTGTCAAGCTTTCGTCCCTGTGCAATACGATGAAAAGTGTTAGAATGAGAATCATTGAAGAAAATAACAAACGAATGAAATCAACAACAGAAGTCAGTCGTGCATTCGTGGTTACAGCAGCAATTGACCTTACCACGTGGGAGATTATAGCTACCTGCGTGACATCCGAGCCCAAGAAAATGAACAATGTGGAACGGCTTACTTGGATAATTGTTCATTAAACAAAAAGAAGGGAATAAGAACAGTCCCTTATACCAAAGTGGTTTCCTTAGACACGCGTGTCAAGCTTTCGTCCCTGTGCAATACGATGAAAAGTGTAAGAATGAGAAACATTAAAGGAAATAACAAACAAATGAAATCAACAACAGAAGTCAGTCGTGCATTTGTGGTTACAGCAGCAATTGACCTTACCACGTGGGAGATTATAGCTACGGGCGTGACATCCGAGTCCAAGAAAATCAACAATGTGGAATTGCTTACTTGGATAATTGTTCATTAAACAAAAAGAAGGGAATAAGAACAGTCCCTCATACCAAAGTGGTTTCCTTAGACACGCGTGTCAAGCTTTCGTCCCTGTGCAATACGATGAAAAGTGTTAGAATGAGAATCATTGAAGAAAATAACAAACGAATGAAATCAACAATAGAAGTCAGTCGTGCATTTGTAGTTACAGCAGCAATTGACCTCACCACGTGGGAGATTATAGCTACCTGCGTGACATCCGAGTCCAAGAAAATCAACAATGTGGAATGGCTTACTTGGATAATTGATCATTATACAGAAAGAAGGGAATAAGAACAGTCCCTTATACCAATGTGGTTTCCATAGACATGTGTGTCAAGCTTTCGTCCCTGTGCAATACGATGAGAAGTGTTAGAATGAGAAACATTGAAGGAAATAACAAACAAATCAAATCAACAACAGAAGTCAGTCGTGCATTCGTGGTTACAGCAGCAATTGACCTTACCACGTGGGAGATTACAGCTACCTGCGTGACATCCGAGCCCAAGAAAATCAACAATGTGGAACGGCTTACTTGGATAATTGTTCATTAAACAAAAAGAAGGGAATAAGAACAGTCCCTTATACCAAAGTGGTTTCCTTAGACACGCGTGTCAAGCTTTCGTCCCTGTGCAATACGATGAAAAGTGTAAGAATGAGAAACATTAAAGGAAATAACAAACAAATGAAATCAACAACAGAAGTCAGTCGTGCATTTGTGGTTACAGCAGCAATTGACCTTACCACGTGGGAGATTATAGCAACCGGCGTGACATCCGAGTCCAAGAAAATCAACAAAGTGGAATGGCTTACTTGGATAATTGTTCATTAAACAAAAAGAAGGGAATAAGAACAGTCCCTTATACCAAAGTGGTTTCCTTAGACACACGTGTCAAGCTTTCGTCCCTGTGCAATACGATGAAAAGTGTTAGAATGAGAAACATTGAAGAAAATAACAAACGAATGAAATCAACAACAGAAGTCAGTCGTGCATTTGTGGTTACAGCAGCAATTGACCTTACCACGTGGGAGATTACTGCTACCTGCGTGACATCCGAGCCCAAGAAAATGAACAATGTGGAACGGCTTACTTGGATAATTGTTCATTAAACAAAAAGAAGGGAATAAGAACAGTCCCTTATACTAAAGTGGATTCCTTAGACACGTGTGTCAAGCTTTCGTCCCTGTGCAATACGATGAGAAATGTTAGAATGAGAAACATTAAAGGAAATAACAAACAAATGAAATCAACAACAGAAGTCAGTCGTGCATTTGTGGTTACAGCAGCAATTGACCCTACCACGTAAAAGATAATAGCTACCTGCGTGTCATCCGAGTCCAAGAAAATCAACAATGTGGAATGGCTTACTTGGATAATTGATCATTATACAGAAAGAAGGGAATAAGAACAGTCCCTTATACCAATGTGGTTTCCATAGACACGTGTGTCAAGCTTTCGTCCCTGTGCAATACGATGAGAAGTGTTAGAATGGGAAACATTGAAGGAAATAACAAACAAATCAAATCAACAACAGAAGTCAGTCGTGCATTTGTGATTACAGCAGCAATTGACCTTACCACGTGGGAGATTATAGCTACCTGCGTGACATCCGAGTCCAAGAAAATCAACAATGTGGAATGGCTTAATTGGATAATTGATCATTATACAGAAAGAATGAAGTAAGAACAGTCCCTTATACCAATGTGGTTTCCATAGACACGTGTGTCAAGCTTTCGTCCCTGTGCATTACGATGAAAAGTGTTAGAATGAGAAACATCGAAGAAAATAACAAACGAATGAAATCAACAACAGAAGTCAGTCGTGCATTTGTGGTTACAGCAGCAATTGACCTTACCACGTGGGAGATTATAGCTACCTGCGTGACATCCGAGTCCAAAAAAATCAACAATGTGTAACGGCTTACTTGGATAATTGTTCATTAAACAAAAAGAATTGAATAAGAACAGTCCCTTATACCAAAGTGGTATCCTTAGACACGTGTGTCAAGCTTTCGTCCCTGTGCAATACGATGAAAAGTGTTAGAATGAGATACATTGAAGGTAATAACAAACAAATGAAATCAACAACAGAAGTCAGTCGAGCATTTGTGGTTACAGCAGCAATTGACCTTACCACGTTACAGATTATAGCTACCTGCGTGTCATCCGAGTCCAAGAAAATCAACAATGTGGAATGGCTTACTTGGATAATTGATCATCATACAGAAAGAAGGGAATAAGAACAGTCCCTTATACCAATGTGGTTTCCATAGACTCGTGTGTCAAGCTTTCGTCCCTGTGCAATACGATGAGAAGTGTTAGAATGAGAAACATTGAAGGAAATAACAAACAAATGAAATCAACAACAGAAGTCAGCCGTCCAATTGTGGTTACAGCAGCAATTGACCTTACCACGTGGGAGATTATAGCTACCCGCGTGTCATCCGAGTCCAAGAAAATCAACAATGTGGAATGGCTTACTTGGATAATTGTTCATTAAACAAAAAGGAGGGAATAAGAACAGTCCCTTATACCAAAGCGGTTTCCTTAGAAACCTGTGTCAAGCTTTCGTTCCTGTGCAATACGATGAAAAGTGTTAGAATGAGAAACATAGAAGGAAATAACAAACAAATGAAATCAACAACAGAAGTCAGTCGTGCATTTGTGGTTACAGCAGCAATTGACCTTACCACGTGGGAGATTATAGCTACCTGCGTGATATCCGAGTCCAAGAAAATCAACAATGTGGAATGGCTTACTTGGATAATTGTTCATTAAACAAAACGAAGGGAATAAGAACAGTCCCTTATACCAAAGTGGTTTCCTTAGACACGCGTGTCAAGCTTTCGTCCCTGTGCAATACGATGAAAAGTGTTAGAATGAGAAACATAGAAGGAAATAACAAACAAATGAAATCAACAACAGAAGTCAGTCGTGCATTTGTGGTTACAGCAGCAATTGACCTTACCACGTGGGAGATTATAGCTACCTGCGTGACATTCGAGTCCAAGAAAATCAACAATGTGGAATGGCTTACTTGGATAATTGTTGATTGAACAAAACGAAGGGAATAAGAACAGTCCCTTATACCAAAGTGGTTTCCTTAGACACGCGTGTCAAGCTTTCGTCCCTGTGCAATACGATGAAAAGTGTTAGAATGAGAAACATAGAAGGAAATAACAAACAAATGAAATCAACAACAGAAGTCAGTCGTGCATTTGTGGTTACAGCAGCAATTGACCTCACCACGTGGGAGATTATAGCTACCTGCGTGACATCCGAGTCCAAGAAAATCAACAATGTGGAATGGCTTACTTGGATAATTGTTCATCAAAAAGAAAAAAGGGAAGAAGAGCAGTCCCTTATACCAATGTGGTTTCCATAGACACGTGTGTCAAGCTTTCGTTCCTGTGCATTACGATGAAAAGTGTTAGAATGAGAAACATAGAAGGAAATAACAAACAAATGAAATCAACAACAGAAGTCAGTCGTGCATTTGTGGTTACAGCAGCAATTGACCTTACCACGTGGGAGATTATAGCTACCTGCGTGACATCCGAGTACAAGAAAATCAACAATGTGGAATGGCTTACTTGGATAATTGTTGATTGAACAAAACGAAGGGAATAAGAACAGTCCCTTATACCAAAGTGGTTTCCTTAGACACGCGTGTCAAGCTTTCGTCCCTGTGCAATACGATGAAAAGTGTTAGAATGAGAAACATAGAAGGAAATAACAAACAAATGAAATCAACAACAGAAGTCAGTCGTGCATTTGTGGTTACAGCAGCAATTGACCTTACCACGTGGGAGATTATAGCTACCTGCGTGACATCCGAGTCCAAGAAAAGCAACAATGTGGAATGGCTTACTTGGATAATTGTTCTTTAAACAAAACGAAGGGAATAAGAACAGTCCCTTATACCAAAGTGGTTTTCTTAGACACGCGTGTCAAGCTTTCGTCCCTGTGCAATACGATGAAAAGTGTTAGAATGAGAAACATAGAAGGAAATAACAAACAAATGAAATCAACAACAGAAGTCAGTCGTGCATTTGTGGTTACAGCAGCAATTGACCTTACCACGTGGGAGATTATAGCTACCTGCGTGACATCCGAGCCCAAGAAAATCAACAATGTGGAACGGCTTACTTGGATAATTGTTCATTAAACAAAAAGAAGGGAATAAGAACAGTCCCTTATACCAAAGTGGTTTCCTTAGACACGCGTGTCAAGCTTTCGTCCCTGTGCAATACGATGGAAAGTGTTAGAATGAGAATCATTGAAGAAAATAACAAACGAATGAAATCAACAACAGAAGTCAGTCGTGCATTCGTGGTTACAGCAGCAATTGACCTTACCACGTGGGAGATTATAGCTACCTGCGTGACATCCGAGCCCAAGAAAATGAACAATGTGGAACGGCTTACTTGGATAATTGTTCATTAAACAAAAAGAAGGGAATAAGAACAGTCCCTTATACCAAAGTGGATTCCTTAGACACGTGTGTCAAGCTTTCGTCCCTGTGCAATACGATGAGAAATGTTAGAATGAGAATCATTGAAGAAAATAACAAACGAATGAAATCAACAACAGAAGTCAGTCGTGCATTCGTGGTTACAGCAGCAATTGACCTTACCACGTGGGAGATTACAGCTACCTGCGTGACATCCGAGCCCAAGAAAATCAACAATGTGGAACGGCTTACTTGGATAATTGTTCATTAAACAAAAAGAAGGGAATAAGAACAGTCCCTTATACCAAAGTGGTTTCCTTAGACACGCGTGTCAAGCTTTCGTCCCTGTGCAATACGATGAAAAGTGTAAGAATGAGAAACATTAAAGGAAATAACAAACAAATGAAATCAACAACAGAAGTCAGTCGTGCATTTGTGGTTACAGCAGCAATTGACCTTACCACGTGGGAGATTATAGCTACCGGCGTGACATCCGAGTCCAAGAAAATCAACAATGTGGAATTGCTTACTTGGATAATTGTTCATTAAACAAAAAGAAGGGAATAAGAACAGTCCCTTATACCAAAGTGATTTCCTTAGACACGCGTGTCAAGCTTTCGTCCCTGTGCAATACGATGAAAAGTGTTAGAATGAGAATCATTGAAGAAAATAACAAACGAATGAAATCAACAATAGAAGTCAGTCGTGCATTTGTAGTTACAGCAGCAATTGACCTCACCACGTGGGAGATTATAGCTACCTGCGTGACATCCGAGTCCAAGAAAATCAACAATGTGGAATGGCTTACTTGGATAATTGATCATTATACAGAAAGAAGGGAATAAGAACAGTCCCTTATACCAATGTGGTTTCCATAGACATGTGTGTCAAGCTTTCGTCCCTGTGCAATACGATGAGAAGTGTTAGAATGAGAAACATTGAAGGAAATAACAAACAAATCAAATCAACAACAGAAGTCAGTCGTGCATTCGTGGTTACAGCAGCAATTGACCTTACCACGTGGGAGATTACAGCTACCTGCGTGACATCCGAGCCCAAGAAAATCAACAATGTGGAACGGCTTACTTGGATAATTGTTCATTAAACAAAAAGAAGGGAATAAGAACAGTCCCTTATACCAAAGTGGTTTCCTTAGACACGCGTGTCAAGCTTTCGTCCCTGTGCAATACGATGAAAAGTGTAAGAATGAGAAACATTAAAGGAAATAACAAACAAATGAAATCAACAACAGAAGTCAGTCGTGCATTTGTGGTTACAGCAGCAATTGACCTTACCACGTGGGAGATTATAGCTACCGGCGTGACATCCGAGTCCAAGAAAATCAACAAAGTGGAATGGCTTACTTGGATAATTGTTCATTAAACAAAAAGAAGGGAATAAGAACAGTCCCTTATACCAAAGTGGTTTCCTTAGACACACGTGTCAAGCTTTCGTCCCTGTGCAATACGATGAAAAGTGTTAGAATGAGAAACATTGAAGAAAATAACAAACGAATGAAATCAACAACAGAAGTCAGTCGTGCATTTGTGGTTACAGCAGCAATTGACCTTACCACGTGGGAGATTACTGCTACCTGCGTGACATCCGAGCCCAAGAAAATGAACAATGTGGAACGGCTTACTTGGATAATTGTTCATTAAACAAAAAGAAGGGAATAAGAACAGTCCCTTATACCAAAGTGGATTCCTTAGACACGTGTGTCAAGCTTTCGTCCCTGTGCAATACGATGAGAAATGTTAGAATGAGAAACATTAAAGGAAATAACAAACAAATGAAATCAACAACAGAAGTCAGTCGTGCATTTGTGGTTACAGCAGCAATTGACCTTACCACGTAAAAGATAATAGCTACCTGCGTGTCATCCGAGTCCAAGAAAATCAACAATGTGGAATGGCTTACTTGGATAATTGATCATTATACAGAAAGAAGGGAATAAGAACAGTCCCTTATACCAATGTGGTTTCCATAGACACGTGTGTCAAGCTTTCGTCCCTGTGCAATACGATGAGAAGTGTTAGAATGGGAAACATTGAAGGAAATAACAAACAAATCAAATCAACAACAGAAGTCAGTCGTGCATTTGTGATTACAGCAGCAATTGACCTTACCACGTGGGAGATTATAGCTACCTGCGTGACATCCGAGTCCAAGAAAATCAACAATGTGGAATGGCTTAATTGGATAATTGATCATTATACAGAATGAATGAAGTAAGAACAGTCCCTTATACCAATGTGGTTTCCATAGACACGTGTGTCAAGCTTTCGTCCCTGTGCATTACGATGAAAAGTGTTAGAATGAGAAACATTGAAGAAAATAACAAACGAATGAAATCAACAACAGAAGTCAGTCGTGCATTTGTGGTTACAGCAGCAATTGACCTTACCACGTGGGAGATTATAGCTACCTGCGTGACATCCGAGTCCAAAAAAATCAACAATGTGTAACGGCTTACTTGGATAATTGTTCATTAAACAAAAAGAATTGAATAAGAACAGTCCCTTATACCAAAGTGGTTTCTCTAGACACGCGTGTCAAGCTTTCGTCCCTGTGCAATACGATGAAAAGTGTTAGAATGAGAATCATTGAAGAAAATAACAAACGAATGAAATCAACAACAGAAGTCAGTCGTGCATTCGTGGTTACAGCAGCAATTGACCTTACCACGTGGGAGATTATAGCTACCTGCGTGACATCCGAGTCCAAGAAAATCAACAATGTGGAATTGCTTACTTGGATAATTGTTCATTAAACAAAAAGAAGGGAATAAGAACAGTCCCTCATACCAGAGTGGTTTCCTTAGACACGCGTGTCAAGCTTTCGTCCCTGTGCAATACGATGAAAAGTGTTAGAATGAGAATCATTGAAGAAAATAACAAACGAATGAAATCAACAACAGAAGTCAGTCGTGCATTCGTGGTTACAGCAGCAATTGACCTTACCACGTGGGAGATTACAGCTACCTGCGTGACATCCGAGCCCAAGAAAATCAACAATGTGGAACGGCTTACTTGGATAATTGTTCATTAAACAAAAAGAAGGGAATAAGAACAGTCCCTTATACCAAAGTGGTTTCCTTAGACACGCGTGTCAAGCTTTCGTCCCTGTGCAATACGATGAAAAGTGTTAGAATGAGAATCATTGAAGAAAATAACAAACGAATGAAATCAACAACAGAAGTCAGTCGTGCATTCGTGGTTACAGCAGCAATTGACCTTACCACGTGGGAGATTATAGCTACCTGCGTGACATCCGAGCCCAAGAAAATGAACAATGTGGAACGGCTTACTTGGATAATTGTTCATTAAACAAAAAGAAGGGAATAAGAACAGTCCCTTATACCAAAGTGGTTTCCTTAGACACGCGTGTCAAGCTTTCGTCCCTGTGCAATACGATGAAAAGTGTAAGAATGAGAAACATTGAAGGAAATAACAAACAAATGAAATCAACAACAGAAGTCAGTCGTGCATTTGTGGTTACACCAGCAATTGACCTTACCACGTGGGAGACTATAGCTACCGGCGTGACATCCGAGTCCAAGAAAATCAACAATGTGGAATTGCTTACTTGGATAATTGTTCATTAAACAAAAAGAAGGGAATAAGAACAGTCCCTTATACCAAAGTGGTTTCCTTAGACACGCGTGTCAAGCTTTCGTCCCTGTGCAATACGATGAAAAGTGTTAGAATGAGAATCATTGAAGAAAATAACAAACGAATGAAATCAACAATAGAAGTCAGTCGTGCATTTGTAGTTACAGCAGCAATTGACCTCACCACGTGGGAGATTATAGCTACCTGCGTGACATCCGAGTCCAAGAAAATCAACAATGTGGAATGGCTTACTTGGATAATTGATCATTATACAGAAAGAAGGGAATAAGAACAGTCCCTTATACCAATGTGGTTTCCATAGACATGTGTGTCAAGCTTTCGTCCCTGTGCAATACGATGAGAAGTGTTAGAATGAGAAACATTGAAGGAAATAACAAACAAATCAAATCAACAACAGAAGTCAGTCGTGCATTCGTGGTTACAGCAGCAATTGACCTTACCACGTGGGAGATTACAGCTACCTGCGTGACATCCGAGCCCAAGAAAATCAACAATGTGGAACGGCTTACTTGGATAATTGTTCATTAAACAAAAAGAAGGGAATAAGAACAGTCCCTTATACCAAAGTGGTTTCCTTAGACACGCGTGTCAAGCTTTCGTCCCTGTGCAATACGATGAAAAGTGTAAGAATGAGAAACATTAAAGGAAATAACAAACAAATGAAATCAACAACAGAAATCAGTCGTGCATTTGTGGTTACAGCAGCAATTGACCTTACCACGTGGGAGATTATAGCTACCGGCGTGACATCCGAGTCCAAGAAAATCAACAA
The DNA here is from genome assembly GCF_914767665.1 of Harmonia axyridis. Lineage (NCBI taxonomy): Eukaryota > Metazoa > Arthropoda > Insecta > Coleoptera > Coccinellidae > Harmonia > Harmonia axyridis. The sequence continues at coordinate 25,001,739 of NC_059508.1, read as the reverse complement.
AGTGGAATGGCTTACTTGGATAATTGTTCATTAAACAAAAAGAAGGGAATAAGAACAGTCCCTTATACCAAAGTGGTTTCCTTAGACACACGTGTCAAGCTTTCGTCCCTGTGCAATACGATGAAAAGTGTTAGAATGAGAAACATTGAAGAAAATAACAAACGAATGAAATCAACAACAGAAGTCAGTCGTGCATTTGTGGTTACAGCAGCAATTGACCTTACCACGTGGGAGATTACTGCTACCTGCGTGACATCCGAGCCCAAGAAAATGAACAATGTGGAACGGCTTACTTGGATAATTGTTCATTAAACAAAAAGAAGGGAATAAGAACAGTCCCTTATACTAAAGTGGATTCCTTAGACACGTGTGTCAAGCTTTCGTCCCTGTGCAATACGATGAGAAATGTTAGAATGAGAAACATTAAAGGAAATAACAAACAAATGAAATCAACAACAGAAGTCAGTCGTGCATTTGTGGTTACAGCAGCAATTGACCCTACCACGTAAAAGATAATAGCTACCTGCGTGTCATCCGAGTCCAAGAAAATCAACAATGTGGAATGGCTTACTTGGATAATTGATCATTATACAGAAAGAAGGGAATAAGAACAGTCCCTTATACCAATGTGGTTTCCATAGACACGTGTGTCAAGCTTTCGTCCCTGTGCAATACGATGAGAAGTGTTAGAATGGGAAACATTGAAGGAAATAACAAACAAATCAAATCAACAACAGAAGTCAGTCGTGCATTTGTGATTACAGCAGCAATTGACCTTACCACGTGGGAGATTATAGCTACCTGCGTGACATCCGAGTCCAAGAAAATCAACAATGTGGAATGGCTTAATTGGATAATTGATCATTATACAGAAAGAATGAAGTAAGAACAGTCCCTTATACCAATGTGGTTTCCATAGACACGTGTGTCAAGCTTTCGTCCCTGTGCATTACGATGAAAAGTGTTAGAATGAGAAACATCGAAGAAAATAACAAACGAATGAAATCAACAACAGAAGTCAGTCGTGCATTTGTGGTTACAGCAGCAATTGACCTTACCACGTGGGAGATTATAGCTACCTGCGTGACATCCGAGTCCAAAAAAATCAACAATGTGTAACGGCTTACTTGGATTATTGTTCATTAAACAAAAAGAATTGAATAAGAACAGTCCCTTATACCAAAGTGGTATCCTTAGACACGTGTGTCAAGCTTTCGTCCCTGTGCAATACGATGAAAAGTGTTAGAATGAGATACATTGAAGGTAATAACAAACAAATGAAATCAACAACAGAAGTCAGTCGAGCATTTGTGGTTACAGCAGCAATTGACCTTACCACGTTACAGATTATAGCTACCTGCGTGTCATCCGAGTCCAAGAAAATCAACAATGTGGAATGGCTTACTTGGATAATTGATCATCATACAGAAAGAAGGGAATAAGAACAGTCCCTTATACCAATGTGGTTTCCATAGACTCGTGTGTCAAGCTTTCGTCCCTGTGCAATACGATGAGAAGTGTTAGAATGAGAAACATTGAAGGAAATAACAAACAAATGAAATCAACAACAGAAGTCAGCCGTCCAATTGTGGTTACAGCAGCAATTGACCTTACCACGTGGGAGATTATAGCTACCCGCGTGTCATCCGAGTCCAAGAAAATCAACAATGTGGAATGGCTTACTTGGATAATTGTTCATTAAACAAAAAGGAGGGAATAAGAACAGTCCCTTATACCAAAGCGGTTTCCTTAGAAACCTGTGTCAAGCTTTCGTTCCTGTGCAATACGATGAAAAGTGTTAGAATGAGAAACATAGAAGGAAATAACAAACAAATGAAATCAACAACAGAAGTCAGTCGTGCATTTGTGGTTACGGCAGCAATTGACCTTACCACGTGGGAGATTATAGCTACCTGCGTGACATTCGAGTCCAAGAAAATCAACAATGTGGAATGGCTTACTTGGATAATTGTTGATTGAACTAAACGAAGGGAATAAGAACAGTCCCTTATACCAAAGTGGTTTCCTTAGACACGCGTGTCAAGCTTTCGTCCCTGTGCAATACGATGAAAAGTGTTAGAATGAGAAACATAGAAGGAAATAACAAACAAATGAAATCAACAACAGAAGTCAGTCGTGCATTTGTGGTTACAGCAGCAATTGACCTACTTTGACCCTGTGCAATACGATGAAAAGTGTTAGAATGAGAAACATAGAAGGAAATAACAAACAAATGAAATCAACAACAGAAGTCAGTCGTGCATTTGTGGTTACAGCAGCAATTGACCTAACCACGTGGGAGATTATAGCTACCTGCGTGACATCCGAGTCCAAGAAAAGCAACAATGTGGAATGGCTTACTTGGATAATTGTTCTTTAAACAAAACGAAGGGAATAAGAACAGTCCCTTATACCAAAGTGGTTTTCTTAGACACGCGTGTCAAGCTTTCGTCCCTGTGCAATACGATGAAAAGTGTTAGAATGAGAAACATAGAAGGAAATAACAAACAAATGAAATCAACAACAGAAGTCAGTCGTGCATTTGTGGTTACAGCAGCAATTGACCTTACCACGTGGGAGATTATAGCTACCTGCGTGACATCCGAGCCCAAGAAAATCAACAATGTGGAACGGCTTACTTGGATAATTGTTCATTAAACAAAAAGAAGGGAATAAGAACAGTCCCTTATACCAAAGTGGTTTCCTTAGACACGAGTGTCAAGCTTTCGTCCCTGTGCAATACGATGAAAAGTGTTAGAATGAGAATCATTGAAGAAAATAACAAACGAATGAAATCAACAACAGAAGTCAGTCGTGCATTCGTGGTTACAGCAGCAATTGACCTTACCACGTGGGAGATTATAGCTACCTGCGTGACATCCGAGCCCAAGAAAATGAACAATGTGGAACGGCTTACTTGGATAATTGTTCATTAAACAAAAAGAAGGGAATAAGAACAGTCCCTTATACCAAAGTGGATTCCTTAGACACGTGTGTCAAGCTTTCGTCCCTGTGCAATACGATGAGAAATGTTAGAATGAGAATCATTGAAGAAAATAACAAACGAATGAAATCAACAACAGAAGTCAGTCGTGCATTCGTGGTTACAGCAGCAATTGACCTTACCACGTGGGAGATTACAGCTACCTGCGTGACATCCGAGCCCAAGAAAATCAACAATGTGGAACGGCTTACTTGGATAATTGTTCATTAAACAAAAAGAAGGGAATAAGAACAGTCCCTTATACCAAAGTGGTTTCCTTAGACACGCGTGTCAAGCTTTCGTCCCTGTGCAATACGATGAAAAGTGTAAGAATGAGAAACATTAAAGGAAATAACAAACAAATGAAATCAACAACAGAAGTCAGTCGTGCATTTGTGGTTACAGCAGCAATTGACCTTACCACGTGGGAGATTATAGCTACCGGCGTGACATCCGAGTCCAAGAAAATCAACAATGTGGAATTGCTTACTTGGATAATTGTTCATTAAACAAAAAGAAGGGAATAAGAACAGTCCCTTATACCAAAGTGGTTTCCTTAGACACGCGTGTCAAGCTTTCGTCCCTGTGCAATACGATGAAAAGTGTTAGAATGAGAATCATTGAAGAAAATAACAAACGAATGAAATCAACAATAGAAGTCAGTCGTGCATTTGTAGTTACAGCAGCAATTGACCTCACCACGTGGGAGATTATAGCTACCTGCGTGACATCCGAGTCCAAGAAAATCAACAATGTGGAATGGCTTACTTGGATAATTGATCATTATACAGAAAGAAGGGAATAAGAACAGTCCCTTATACCAATGTGGTTTCCATAGACATGTGTGTCAAGCTTTCGTCCCTGTGCAATACGATGAGAAGTGTTAGAATGAGAAACATTGAAGGAAATAACAAACAAATCAAATCAACAACAGAAGTCAGTCGTGCATTCGTGATTACAGCAGCAATTGACCTTACCACGTGGGAGATTACAGCTACCTGCGTGACATCCGAGCCCAAGAAAATCAACAATGTGGAACGGCTTACTTGGATAATTGTTCATTAAACAAAAAGAAGGGAATAAGAACAGTCCCTTATACCAAAGTGGTTTCCTTAGACACGCGTGTCAAGCTTTCGTCCCTGTGCAATACGATGAAAAGTGTGAGAATGAGAAACATTAAAGGAAATAACAAACAAATGAAATCAACAACAGAAGTCAGTCGTGCATTTGTGGTTACAGCAGCAATTGACCTTACCACGTGGGAGATTATAGCTACCGGCGTGACATCCGAGTCCAAGAAAATCAACAAAGTGGAATGGCTTACTTGGATAATTGTTCATTAAACAAAAAGAAGGGAATAAGAACAGTCCCTTATACCAAAGTGGTTTCCTTAGACACACGTGTCAAGCTTTCGTCCCTGTGCAATACGATGAAAAGTGTTAGAATGAGAAACATTGAAGAAAATAACAAACGAATGAAATCAACAACAGAAGTCAGTCGTGCATTTGTGGTTACAGCAGCAATTGACCTTACCACGTGGGAGATTACTGCTACCTGCGTGACATCCGAGCCCAAGAAAATGAACAATGTGGAACGGCTTACTTGGATAATTGTTCATTAAACAAAAAGAAGGGAATAAGAACAGTCCCTTATACCAAAGTGGATTCCTTAGACACGTGTGTCAAGCTTTCGTCCCTGTGCAATACGATGAGAAATGTTAGAATGAGAAACATTAAAGGAAATAACAAACAAATGAAATCAACAACAGAAGTCAGTCGTGCATTTGTGGTTACAGCAGCAATTGACCTTACCACGTAAAAGATAATAGCTACCTGCGTGTCATCCGAGTCCAAGAAAATCAACAATGTGGAATGGCTTACTTGGATAATTGATCATTATACAGAAAGAAGGGAATAAGAACAGTCCCTTATACCAATGTGGTTTCCATAGACACGTGTGTCAAGCTTTCGTCCCTGTGCAATACGATGAGAAGTGTTAGAATGGGAAACATTGAAGGAAATAACAAACAAATCAAATCAACAACAGAAGTCAGTCGTGCATTTGTGATTACAGCAGCAATTGACCTTACCACGTGGGAGATTATAGCTACCTGCGTGACATCCGAGTCCAAGAAAATCAACAATGTGGAATGGCTTAATTGGATAATTGATCATTATACAGAAAGAATGAAGTAAGAACAGTCCCTTATACCAATGTGGTTTCCATAGACACGTGTGTCAAGCTTTCGTCCCTGTGCATTACGATGAAAAGTGTTAGAATGAGAAACATTGAAGAAAATAACAAACGAATGAAATCAACAACAGAAGTCAGTCGTGCATTTGTGGTTACAGCAGCAATTGACCTTACCACGTGGGAGATTATAGCTACCTGCGTGACATCCGAGTCCAAAAAAATCAACAATGTGTAACGGCTTACTTGGATAATTGTTCATTAAACAAAAAGAATTGAATAAGAACAGTCCCTTATACCAAAGTGGTATCCTTAAACACGTGTGTCAAGCTTTCGTCCCTGTGCAATACGATGAAAAGTGTAAGAATGAGAAACATTGAAGGTAATAACAAACAAATGAAATCAACAACAGAAGTCAGTCGAGCATTTGTGGTTACAGCAGCAATTGACCTTACCACGTTACAGATTATAGCTACCTGCGTGTCATCCGAGTCCAAGAAAATCAACAATGTGGAATGGCTTACTTGGATAATTGATCATCATACAGAAAGAAGGGAATAAGAACAGTCCCTTATACCAATGTGGTTTCCATAGACTCGTGTGTCAAGCTTTCGTCCCTGTGCAATACGATGAGAAGTGTTAGAATGAGAAACATTGAAGGAAATAACAAACAAATGAAATCAACAACAGAAGTCAGCCGTCCAATTGTGGTTACAGCAGCAATTGACCTTACCACGTGGGAGATTATAGCTACCCGCGTGTCATCCGAGTCCAAGAAAATCAACAATGTGGAATGGCTTACTTGGATAATTGTTCATTAACCAAAAAGGAGGGAATAAGAACAGTCCCTTATACCAAAGTGGTTTCCTTAGACACCTGTGTCAAGCTTTCGTTCTTGTGCAATACGATGAAAAGTGTTAGAATGAGAAACATAGAAGGAAATAACAAACAAATGAAATCAACAACAGAAGTCAGTCGTGCATTTGTGGTTACAGCAGCAATTGACCTTACCACGTGGGAGATTATAGCTACCTGCGTGACATCCGAGTCCAAGAAAATCAACAATGTGGAATGGCTTACTTGGATAATTGTTCATTAAACAAAACGAAGGGAATAAGAACAGTCCCTTATACCAAAGTGGTTTCCTTAGACACGCGTGTCAAGCTTTCGTCCCTGTGCAATACGATGAAAAGTGTTAGAATGAGAAACATAGAAGGAAATAACAAACAAATGAAATCAACAACTGAAGTCAGTCGTGCATTTGTGGTTACAGCAGCAATTGACCTTACCACGTGGGAGATTATAGCTACCTGCGTGACATTTGAGTCCAAGAAAATCAACAATGTGGAATGGCTTACTTGGATAATTGTTGATTGAACAAAACGAAGGGAATAAGAACAGTCCCTTATACCAAAGTGGTTTCCTTAGACACGCGTGTCAAGCTTTCGTCCCTGTGCAATACGATGAAAAGTGTTAGAATGAGAAACATAGAAGGAAATAACAAACAAATGAAATCAACAACAGAAGTCAGTCGTGCATTTGTGGTTACAGCAGCAATTGACCTCACCACGTGGGAGATTATAGCTACCTGCGTGACATCCGAGTCCAAGAAAATCAACAATGTGGAATGGCTTACTTGGATAATTGTTCATCAAAAAGAAAAAAAGGAAGAAGAGCAGTCCCTTATACCGATGTGGTTTCCATAGACACGTGTGTCAAGCTTTCGTTCCTGTGCATTACGATGAAAAGTGTTAGAATGAGAAACATAGAAGGAAATAACAAACAAATGAAATCAACAACAGAAGTCAGTCGTGCATTTGTGGTTACAGCAGCAATTGACCTTACCACGTGGGAGATTATAGCTACCTGCGTGACATCCGAGTCCAAGAAAATCAACAATGTGGAATGGCTTACTTGGATAATTGTTGATTGAACAAAACGAAGGGAATAAGAACAGTCCCTTATACCAAAGTGGTTTCCTTAGACACGCGTGTCAAGCTTTCGTCCCTGTGCAATACGATGAAAAGTGTTAGAATGGGAAACATTGAAGGAAATAACAAACAAATCAAATCAACAACAGAAGTCAGTCGTGCATTTGTGATTACAGCAGCAATTGACCTTACCACGTGGGAGATTATAGCTACCTGCGTGACATCCGAGTCCAAGAAAATCAACAATGTGGAATGGCTCAATTGGATAATTGATCATTATACAGAAAGAATGAAGTAAGAACAGTCCCTTATACCAATGTGGTTTCCATAGACACGTGTGTCAAGCTTTCGTCCCTGTGCATTACGATGAAAAGTGTTAGAATGAGAAACATTGAAGAAAATAACAAACGAATGAAATCAACAACAGAAGTCAGTCGTGCATTTGTGGTTACAGCAGCAATTGACCTTACCACGTGGGAGATTATAGCTACCTGCGTGACATCCGAGTCCAAAAAAATCAACAATGTGTAACGGCTTACTTGGATAATTGTTCATTAAACAAAAAGAATTGAATAAGAACAGTCCCTTATACCAAAGTGGTATCCTTAGACACGTGTGTCAAGCTTTCGTCCCTGTGCAATACGATGAAAAGTGTTAGAATGAGAAACATTGAAGGTAATAACAAACAAATGAAATCAACAACAGAAGTCAGTCGAGCATTTGTGGTTACAGCAGCAATTGACCTTACCACGTTACAGATTATAGCTACCTGCGTGTCATCCGAGTCCAAGAAAATCAACAATGTGGAATGGCTTACTTGGATAATTGATCATCATACAGAAAGAAGGGAATAAGAACAGTCCCTTATACCAATGTGGTTTCCATAGACTCGTGTGTCAAGCTTTCGTCCCTGTGCAATACGATGAGAAGTGTTAGAATGAGAAACATTGAAGGAAATAACAAACAAATGAAATCAACAACAGAAGTCAGCCGTCCAATTGTGGTTACAGCAGCAATTGACCTTACCACGTGGGAGATTATAGCTACCCGCGTGTCATCCGAGTCCAAGAAAATGAACAATGTGGAATGGCTTACTTGGATAATTGTTCATTAAACAAAAAGGAGGGAATAAGAACAGTCCCTTATACCAAAGTGGTTTCCTTAGACACCTGTGTCAAGCTTTCGTTCCTGTGCAATACGATGAAAAGTGTTAGAATGAGAAACATAGAAGGAAATAACAAACAAATGAAATCAACAACAGAAGTCAGTCGTGCATTTGTGGTTACAGCAGCAATTGACCTTACCACGTGGGAGATTATAGCTACCTGCGTGACATCCGAGTCCAAGAAAATCAACAATGTGGAATGGCTTACTTGGATAATTGTTCATTAAACAAAACGAAGGGAATAAGAACAGTCCCTTATACCAAAGTGGTTTCCTTAGACACGCGTGTCAAGCTTTCGTCCCTGTGCAATACGATGAAAAGTGTTAGAATGAGAAACATAGAAGGAAATAACAAACAAATGAAATCAACAACTGAAGTCAGTCGTGCATTTGTGGTTACAGCAGCAATTGACCTTACCACGTGGGAGATTATAGCTACCTGCGTGACATTCGAGTCCAAGAAAATCAACAATGTGGAATGGCTTACTTGGATAATTGTTGATTGAACAAAACGAAGGGAATAAGAACAGTCCCTTATACCAAAGTGGTTTCCTTAGACACGCGTGTCAAGCTTTCGTCCCTGTGCAATACGATGAAAAGTGTTAGAATGAGAAACATAGAAGGAAATAACAAACAAATGAAATCAACAACAGAAGTCAGTCGTGCATTTGTGGTTACAGCAGCAATTGACCTCACCACGTGAGAGATTATAGCTACCTGCGTGACATCCGAGTCCAAGAAAATCAACAATGTGGAATGGCTTACTTGGATAATTGTTCATCAAAAAGAAAAAAGGGAAGAAGAGCAGTCCCTTATACCGATGTGGTTTCCATAGACACGTGTGTCAAGCTTTCGTTCCTGTGCATTACGATGAAAAGTGTTAGAATGAGAAACATAGAAGGAAATAACAAACAAATGAAATCAACAACAGAAGTCAGTCGTGCATTTGTGGTTACAGCAGCAATTGACCTTACCACGTGGGAGATTATAGCTACCTGCGTGACATCCGAGTCCAAGAAAATCAACAATGTGGAATGGCTTACTTGGATAATTGTTGATTGAACAAAACGAAGGGAATAAGAACAGTCCCTTATACCAAAGTGGTTTCCTTAGACACGCGTGTCAAGCTTTCGTCCCTGTGCAATACGATGAAAAGTGTTAGAATGAGAAACATAGAAGGAAATAACAAACAAATGAAATCAACAACAGAAGTCAGTCGTGCATTTGTGGTTACAGCAGCAATTGACCTTACCACGTGGGAGATTATAGCTACCTGCGTGACATCCGAGTTCAAGTAAAGCAACAATGTGGAATGGCTTACTTGGATAATTGTTCATTAAACAAAACGAAGGGAATAAGAACAGTCCCTTATACCAAAGTGGTTTTCTTAGACACGCGTGTCAAGCTTTCGTCCCTGTGCAATACGATGAAAAGTGTTAGAATGAAAAACATAGAAGGAAATAACAAACAAATGAAATCAACAACAGAAGTCAGTCGTGCATTTGTGGTTACAGCAGCAATTGACTTTACCACGTGGGAGATTATAGCTACCTGCGTGACATTCGAGTCCAAGAAAATCAACAATGTGGAATGGCTTACTTGGATAATTGTTGATTGAACAAAACGAAGGGAATAAGAACAGTCCCTTATACCAAAGTGGTTTCCTTAGACACGCGTGTCAAGCTTTCGTCCCTGTGCAATACGATGAAAAGTGTTAGAATGAGAAACATAGAAGGAAATAACAAACAAATGAAATCAACAACAGAAGTCAGTCGTGCATTTGTGGTTACAGCAGCAATTGACCTCACCACGTGGGAGATTATAGCTACCTGCGTGACATCCGAGTCCAAGAAAATCAACAATGTGGAATGGCTTACTTGGATAATTGTTCATTAAACAAAAAGAAGGGAATAAGAACAGTCCCTTACACCAAAGTGGTTTCCTTAGACACGCGTGTCTAGCTTTCGTCCCTGTGCAATACGATGAAAAGTGTTAGAATGAGAATCATTGAAGAAAATAACAAACTAATGAAATCAACAACAGAAGTCAGTCGTGCATTCGTGGTTACAGCAGCAATTGACCTTACCACGTGGGAGATTACAGCTACCTGCGTGACATCCGAGCCAGGAAAATCAACAATGAGGAACGGCTTACTTGGATAATTGTTCATTAAACAAAAAGAAGGGAATAAGAACAGTCCCTTATACCAAAGTGGTTTCCTTAGACACGCGTGTCAAGCTTTCGTCCCTGTGCAATACGATGAAAAGTGTTAGAATGAGAATCATTGAAGAAAATAACAAACGAATGAAATCAACAACAGAAGTCAGTCGTGCATTCGTGGTTACAGCAGCAATTGACCTTACCACGTGGGAGATTACAGCTACCTGCGTGACATCCGAGCCCAAGAAAATCAACAATGTGGAACGGCTCACTTGGATAATTGTTCATTAAACAAAACGAAGGGAATAAGAACAGTCCCTTATACCAAAGTGGTTTCCTTAGACACGCGTGTCAAGCTTTCGTCCCTGTGCAATACGATGAAAAGTGTTAGAATGAGAAACATTAAAGGAAATAACAAACAAATGAAATCAACAACAGAAGTCAGTCGTGCATTTGTGGTTACAGCAGCAATTGACCTTACCATGTGGGAGATTATAGCTACCTGCGTGACATCCGAGTTCAAGAAAAGCAACAATGTGGAATGGCTTACTTGGATAATTGTTCATTAAACAAAACGAAGGGAATAAGAACAGTCCCTTATACCAAAGTGGTTTTCTTAGACACGCGTGTCAAGCTTTCGTCCCTGTGCAATACGATGAAAAGTGTTAGAATGAGAAACATAGAAGGAAATAACAAACAAATGAAATCAACAACAGAAGTCAGTCGTGCATTTGTGGTTACAGCAGCAATTGACCTTACCACGTGGGAGATTATAGCTACCTGCGTGACATTCGAGTCCAAGAAAATCAACAATGTGGAATGGCTTACTTGGATAATTGTTGATTGAACAAAACGAAGGGAATAAGAACAGTCCCTTATACCAAAGTGGTTTCCTTAGACACGCGTGTCAAGCTTTCGTCCCTGTGCAATACGATGAAAAGTGTTAGAATGAGAAACATAGAAGGAAATAACAAACAAATGAAATCAACAACAGAAGTCAGTCGTGCATTTGTGGTTACAGCAGCAATTGACCTCACCACGTGGGAGATTATAGCTACCTGCGTGACATCCGAGTCCAAGAAAATCAACAATGTGGAATGGCTTACTTGGATAATTGTTCATTAAACAAAAAGAAGGGAATAAGAACAGTCCCTTACACCAAAGTGGTTTCCTTAGACACGCGTGTCTAGCTTTCGTCCCTGTGCAATACGATGAAAAGTGTTAGAATGAGAATCATTGAAGAAAATAACAAACTAATGAAATCAACAACAGAAGTCAGTCGTGCATTCGTGGTTACAGCAGCAATTGACCTTACCACGTGGGAGATTACAGCTACCTGCGTGACATCCGAGCCAGGAAAATCAACAATGTGGAACGGCTTACTTGGATAATTGTTCATTAAACAAAAAGAAGGGAATAAGAACAGTCCCTTATACCAAAGTGGTTTCCTTAGACACGCGTGTCAAGCTTTCGTCCCTGTGCAATACGATGAAAAGTGTTAGAATGAGAATCATTGAAGAAAATAACAAACGAATGAAATCAACAACAGAAGTCAGTCGTGCATTCGTGGTTACAGCAGCAATTGACCTTACCACGTGGGAGATTACAGCTACCTGCGTGACATCCGAGCCCAAGAAAATCAACAATGTGGAACGGCTCACTTGGATAATTGTTCATTAAACAAAACGAAGGGAATAAGAACAGTCCCTTATACCAAAGTGGTTTCCTTAGACACGCGTGTCAAGCTTTCGTCCCTGTGCAATACGATGAAAAGTGTTAGAATGAGAAACATTAAAGGAAATAACAAACAAATGAAATCAACAACAGAAGTCAGTCGTGCATTTGTGGTTACAGCAGCAATTGACCTTACCACGTGGGAGATTATAGCTACCGGCGTGACATCCGTGTCCAAGAAAATCAACAATGTGGAATTGCTTACTTGGATAATTGTTCATTAAACAAAAAGAAGGGAATAAGAACAGTCCCTTATACCAAAGTGGTTTCCTTAGACACGCGTGTCAAGCTTTCGTCCCTGTGCAATACGATGAAAAGTGTTAGAATGAGAAACATTAAAGGAAATAACAAACAAATGAAATCAACAACAGAAGTCAGTCGTGCATTTGTGGTTACAGCAGCAATTGACCTTACCACGTGGGAGATTATAGCTACCTGCGTGACATCCGAGTTCAAGAAAAGCAACAATGTGGAATGGCTTACTTGGATAATTGTTCATTAAACAAAACGAAGGGAATAAGAACAGTCCCTTATACCAAAGTGGTTTTCTTAGACACGCGTGTCAAGCTTTCGTCCCTGTGCAATACGATGAAAAGTGTTAGAATGAGAAACATAGAAGGAAATAACAAACAAATGAAATCAACAACAGAAGTCAGTCGTGCATTTGTGGTTACAGCAGCAATTGACCTTACCACGTGGGAGATTATAGCTACCTGCGTGACATTCGAGTCCAAGAAAATCAACAATGTGGAATGGCTTACTTGGATAATTGTTGATTGAACAAAACGAAGGGAATAAGAACAGTCCCTTATACCAAAGTGGTTTCCTTAGACACGCGTGTCAAGCTTTCGTCCCTGTGCAATACGATGAAAAGTGTTAGAATGAGAAACATAGAAGGAAATAACAAACAAATGAAATCAACAACAGAAGTCAGTCGTGCATTTGTGGTTACAGCAGCAATTGACCTCACCACGTGGGAGATTATAGCTACCTGCGTGACATCCGAGTCCAAGAAAATCAACAATGTGGAATGGCTTACTTGGATAATTGTTCATTAAACAAAAAGAAGGGAATAAGAACAGTCCCTTACACCAAAGTGGTTTCCTTAGACACGCGTGTCTAGCTTTCGTCCCTGTGCAATACGATGAAAAGTGTTAGAATGAGAATCATTGAAGAAAATAACAAACTAATGAAATCAACAACAGAAGTCAGTCGTGCATTCGTGGTTACAGCAGCAATTGACCTTACCACGTGGGAGATTACAGCTACCTGCGTGACATCCGAGCCAGGAAAATCAACAATGTGGAACGGCTTACTTGGATAATTGTTCATTAAACAAAAAGAAGGGAATAAGAACAGTCCCTTATACCAAAGTGGTTTCCTTAGACACGCGTGTCAAGCTTTCGTCCCTGTGCAATACGATGAAAAGTGTTAGAATGAGAATCATTGAAGAAAATAACAAACGAATGAAATCAACAACAGAAGTCAGTCGTGCATTCGTGGTTACAGCAGCAATTGACCTTACCACGTGGGAGATTACAGCTACCTGCGTGACATCCGAGCCCAAGAAAATCAACAATGTGGAACGGCTCACTTGGATAATTGTTCATTAAACAAAACGAAGGGAATAAGAACAGTCCCTTATACCAAAGTGGTTTCCTTAGACACGCGTGTCAAGCTTTCGTCCCTGTGCAATACGATGAAAAGTGTTAGAATGAGAAACATTAAAGGAAATAACAAACAAATGAAATCAACAACAGAAGTCAGTCGTGCATTTGTGGTTACAGCAGCAATTGACCTTACCACGTGGGAGATTATAGCTACCTGCGTGACATCCGAGTTCAAGAAAAGCAACAATGTGGAATGGCTTACTTGGATAATTGTTCATTAAACAAAACGAAGGGAATAAGAACAGTCCCTTATACCAAAGTGGTTTTCTTAGACACGCGTGTCAAGCTTTCGTCCCTGTGCAATACGATGAAAAGTGTTAGAATGAGAAACATAGAAGGAAATAACAAACAAATGAAATCAACAACAGAAGTCAGTCGTGCATTTGTGGTTACAGCAGCAATTGACCTTACCACGTGGGAGATTATAGCTACCTGCGTGACATTCGAGTCCAAGAAAATCAACAATGTGGAATGGCTTACTTGGATAATTGTTGATTGAACAAAACGAAGGGAATAAGAACAGTCCCTTATACCAAAGTGGTTTCCTTAGACACGCGTGTCAAGCTTTCGTCCCTGTGCAATACGATGAAAAGTGTTAGAATGAGAAACATAGAAGGAAATAACAAACAAATGAAATCAACAACAGAAGTCAGTCGTGCATTTGTGGTTACAGCAGCAATTGACCTCACCACGTGGGAGATTATAGCTACCTGCGTGACATCCGAGTCCAAGAAAATCAACAATGTGGAATGGCTTACTTGGATAATTGTTCATTAAACAAAAAGAAGGGAATAAGAACAGTCCCTTACACCAAAGTGGTTTCCTTAGACACGCGTGTCTAGCTTTCGTCCCTGTGCAATACGATGAAAAGTGTTAGAATGAGAATCATTGAAGAAAATAACAAACTAATGAAATCAACAACAGAAGTCAGTCGTGCATTCGTGGTTACAGCAGCAATTGACCTTACCACGTGGGAGATTACAGCTACCTGCGTGACATCCGAGCCAGGAAAATCAACAATGTGGAACGGCTTACTTGGATAATTGTTCATTAAACAAAAAAAAATAAGAACAGTCCCTTATACCAAAGTGGTTTCCTTAGACACGCGTGTCAAGCTTTCGTCCCTGTGCAATACGATGAAAAGTGTTAGAATGAGAATAATTGAAGAAAATAACAAACGAATGAAATCAACAACAGAAGTCAGTCGTGCATTCGTGGTTACAGCAGCAATTGACCTTACCACGTGGGAGATTACAGCTACCTGCGTGACATCCGAGCCCAAGAAAATCAACAATGTGGAACGGCTCACTTGGATAATTGTTCATTAAACAAAACGAAGGGAATAAGAACAGTCCCTTATACCAAAGTGGTTTCCTTAGACACGCGTGTCAAGCTTTCGTCCCTGTGCAATACGATGAAAAGTGTTAGAATGAGAAACATTAAAGGAAATAACAAACAAATGAAATCAACAACAGAAGTCAGTCGTGCATTTGTGGTTACAGCAGCAATTGACCTTACCACGTGGGAGATTATAGCTACCGGCGTGACATCCGAGTCCAAGAAAATCAACAATGTGGAATTGCTTACTTGGATAATTGTTCATTAAACAAAAAGAAGGGAATAAGAACAGTCCCTTATACCAAAGTGGTTTCCTTAGACACGCGTGTCAAGCTTTCGTCCCTGTGCAATACGATGAAAAGTGTTAGAATGAGAAACATTAAAGGAAATAACAAACAAATGAAATCAACAACAGAAGTCAGTCGTGCATTTGTGGTTACAGCAGCAATTGACCTTACCACGTGGGAGATTATAGCTACCTGCGTGACATCCGAGTTCAAGAAAAGCAACAATGTGGAATGGCTTACTTGGATAATTGTTCATTAAACAAAACGAAGGGAATAAGAACAGTCCCTTATACCAAAGTGGTTTTCTTAGACACGCGTGTCAAGCTTTCGTCCCTGTGCAATACGATGAAAAGTGTTAGAATGAGAAACATAGAAGGAAATAACAAACAAATGAAATCAACAACAGAAGTCAGTCGTGCATTTGTGGTTACAGCAGCAATTGACCTTACCACGTGGGAGATTATAGCTACCTGCGTGACATTCGAGTCCAAGAAAATCAACAATGTGGAATGGCTTACTTGGATAATTGTTGATTGAACAAAACGAAGGGAATAAGAACAGTCCCTTATATCAAAGTGGTTTCCTTAGACACGCGTGTCAAGCTTTCGTCCCTGTGCAATACGATGAAAAGTGTTAGAATGAGAAACATAGAAGGAAATAACAAACAAATGAAATCAACAACAGAAGTCAGTCGTGCATTTGTGGTTACAGCAGCAATTGACCTCACCACGTGGGAGATTATAGCTACCTGCGTGACATCCGAGTCCAAGAAAATCAACAATGTGGAATGGCTTACTTGGATAATTGTTCATTAAACAAAAAGAAGGGAATAAGAACAGTCCCTTACACCAAAGTGGTTTCCTTAGACACGCGTGTCTAGCTTTCGTCCCTGTGCAATACGATGAAAAGTGTTAGAATGAGAATCATTGAAGAAAATAACAAACTAATGAAATCAACAACAGAATTCAGTCGTGCATTCGTGGTTACAGCAGCAATTGACCTTACCACGTGGGAGATTACAGCTACCTGCGTGACATCCGAGCCAGGAAAATCAACAATGTGGAACGGCTTACTTGGATAATTGTTCATTAAACAAAAAAAAGGGAATAAGAACAGTCCCTTATACCAAAGTGGTTTCCTTAGACACGCGTGTCAAGCTTTCGTCCCTGTGCAATACGATGAAAAGTGTTAGAATGAGAATCATTGAAGAAAATAACAAACGAATGAGATCAACAACAGAAGTCAGTCGTGCATTTGTGGTTACAGCAGCAATTGACCTCACCACGTGGGAGATTATAGCTACCTGCGTGACATCCGAGTCCAAGAAAATCAACAATGTGGAATGGCTTACTTGGATAATTGTTCATCAAAAAGAAAAAAGGGAAGAAGAGCAGTCCCTTATACCAATGTGGTTTCCATAGACACGTGTGTCAAGCTTTCGTTCCTGTGCATTACGATGAAAAGTGTTAGAATGTGAAACATTGAAGAAAATAACAAACGAATGAAATCAACAACAGAAGTCAGTCGTGCATTTGTGGTTACAGCAGCAATTGACCTCACCACGTGGGAGATTATAGCTACCTGCGTGACATCCGAGTCCAAGAAAATCAACAATGTGGAATGGCTTACTTGGATAATTGTTCATTAAACAAAAAGAAGGGAATAAGAACAGTCCCTTATACCAAAGTGGTTTCCTTAGACACGCGTGTCTAGCTTTCGTCCCTGTGCAATACGATGAAAAGTGTTAGAATGAGAATCATTGAAGAAAATAACAAACGAATGAAATCAACAACAGAAGTCAGTCGTGCATTCGTGGTTACAGCAGCAATTGACCTTACCACGTGGGAGATTACAGCTACCTGCGTGACATCCGAGCCCAAGAAAATCAACAATGTGGAACGGCTTACTTGGATAATTGTTCATTAAACAAAAAGAAGGGAATAAGAACAGTCCCTTATACCAAAGTGGTTTCCTTAGACACGCGTGTCAAGCTTTCGTCCCTGTGCAATACGATGAAAAGTATTAGAATGAGAATCATTGAAGAAAATAACAAACGAATGAGATCAACAACAGAAGTCAGTCGTGCATTTGTGGTTACAGCAGCAATTGACCTCACCACGTGGGAGATTATAGCTACCTGCGTGACATCCGAGTCCAAGAAAATCAACAATGTGGAATGGCTTACTTGGATAATTGTTCATTAAACAAAAAGAAGGGAATAAGAACAGTCCCTTATACCAAAGTGGTTTCCTTAGACACGCGTGTCAAGCTTTCGTCCCTGTGCAATACGATGAAAAGTGTTAGAATGAGAATCATTGAAGAAAATAACAAACGAATGAAATCAACAACAGAAGTCAGTCGTGCATTCGTGGTTACAGCAGCAATTGACCTTACCACGTAGGAGATTACAGCTACCTGCGTGACATCCGAGCCCAAGAAAATCAACAATGTGGAACGGCTTACTTGGATAATTGTTCATTAAACAAAAAGAAGGGAATAAGAACAGTCCCTTATACCAAAGTGTTTTCCTTAGACACGCGTGTCAAGCTTTCGTCCCTGTGCAATACGATGAAAAGTGTTAGAATGAGAAACATTAAAGGAAATAACAAACAAATGAAATCAACAACAGAAGTCAGTCGTGCATTTGTGGTTACAGCAGCAATTGACCTTACCACGTGGGAGATTATAGCTACCGGCGTGACATCCGAGTCCAAGAAAATCAACAATGTGGAATTGCTTACTTGGATAATTGTTCATTAAACAAAAAAAAGGGAATAAGAACAGTCCCTTATACCAAAGTGGTTTCCTTAGACACGCGTGTCAAGCTTTCGTCCCTGTGCAATACGATGAAAAGTGTTAGAATGAGAAACATTAAAGGAAATAACAAACAAATGAAATCAACAACAGAAGTCAGTCGTGCATTTGTGGTTACAGCAGCAATTGACCTTACCACGTAAAAGATTATAGCTACCTGCGTGACATCCGAGTCCAAGAAAATCAACAATGTGGAATGGCTTACTTGGATAATTGTTCATCAAAAAGAAAAAAGGGAAGAAGAGCAGTCCCTTATACCAATGTGGTTTCCATAGACACGTGTGTCAAGCTTTCGTTCCTGTGCATTACGATGAAAAGTGTTAGAATGAGAAACATTGAAGAAAATAACAAACGAATGAAATCAACAACAGAAGTCAGTCGTGCATTTGTGGTTACAGCAGCAATTGACCTCACCACGTGGGAGATTATAGCTACCTGCGTGACATCCGAGTCCAAGAAAATCAACAATGTGGAATGGCTTACTTGGATAATTGTTCATTAAACAAAAAGAAGGGAATAAGAACAGTCCCTTATACCAAAGTGGTTTCCTTAGACACGCGTGTCTAGCTTTCGTCCCTGTGCAATACGATGAAAAGTGTTAGAATGAGAATCATTGAAGAAAATAACAAACGAATGAAATCAACAACAGAAGTCAGTCGTGCATTCGTGGTTACAGCAGCAATTGACCTTACCACGTGGGAGATTACAGCTACCTGCGTGACATCCGAGCCCAAGAAAATCAACAATGTGGAACGGCTTACTTGGATAATTGTTCATTAAACAAAAAGAAGGGAATAAGAACAGTCCCTTATACCAAAGTGGTTTCCTTAGACACGCGTGTCAAGCTTTCGTCCCTGTGCAATACGATGAAAAGTGTTAGAATGAGAATCATTGAAGAAAACAACAAACGAATGAGATCAACAACAGAAGTCAGTCGTGCATTTGTGGTTACAGCAGCAATTGACCTCACCACGTGGGAGATTATAGCTACCTGCGTGACATCCGAGTCCAAGAAAATCAACAATGTGGAATGGCTTACTTGGATAATTGTTCATTAAACAAAAAGAAGGGAATAAGAACAGTCCCTTATACCAAAGTGGTTTCCTTAGACACGCGTGTCAAGCTTTCGTCCCTGTGCAATACGATGAAAAGTGTTAGAATGAGAATCATTGAAGAAAATAACAAACGAATGAAATCAACAACAGAAGTCAGTCGTGCATTCGTGGTTACAGCAGCAATTGACCTTACCACGTGGGAGATTACAGCTACCTGCGTGACATCCGAGCCCAAGAAAATCAACAATGTGGAACGGCTTACTTGGATAATTGTTCATTAAACAAAAAGAAGGGAATAAGAACAGTCCCTTATACCAAAGTGGTTTCCATAGACACGCGTGTCAAGCTTTCGTCCCTGTGCAATACGATGAAAAGTGTTAGAATGAGAAACATTAAAGGAAATAACAAACAAATGAAATCAACAACAGAAGTCAGTCGTGCATTTGTGGTTACAGCAGCAATTGATCTTCCCACGTAAAAGATAATAGCTACCTGCGTGTCATCCGAGTCCAAGAAAATCAACAATGTGGAATGGCTTACTTGGATAATTGATCATTATACAGAAAGAAGGGAATAAGAACAGTCCCTTATACCAATGTGGTTTCCATAGACACGTGTGTCAAGCTTTCGTCCCTGTGCAATACGATGAGAAGTGTTAGAATGGGAAACATTGAAGGAAATAACAAACAAATCAAATCAACAACAGAAGTCAGTCGTGCATTTGTGATTACAGCAGCAATTGACCTTACCACGTGGGAGATTATAGCTACCTGCGTGACATCCGAGTCCAAGAAAATCAACAATGTGGAATGGCTTAATTGGATAATTGATCATTATACAGAAAGAATGAAGTAAGAACAGTCCCTTATACCAATGTGGTTTCCGTAGACACGTGTGTCAAGCTTTCGTCCCTGTGCATTACGATGAAAAGTGTTAGAATGAGAAACATTGAAGAAAATAACAAACGAATGAAATCAACAACAGAAGTCAGTCGTGCATTTGTGGTTACAGCAGCAATTGACCTTACCACGTGGGAGATTATAGCTACCTGCGTGACATCCGAGTCCAAGAAAATCAACAATGTGTAACGGCTTACTTGGATAATTGTTCATTAAACAAAAAGAATTGAATAAGAACAGTCCCTTATACCAAAGTGGTATCCTTAGACACGTGTGTCAAGCTTTCGTCCCTGTGCAATACGATGAAAAGTGTTAGAATGAGAAACATTGAAGGAAATAACAAACAAATGAAATCAACAACAGAAGTCAGTCGAGCATTTGTGGTTACAGCAGCAATTGACCTTACCACGTGGGAGATTATAGCTACCTGCGTGACATTCGAGTCCAAGAAAATCAACAATGTGGAATGGCTTACTTGGATAATTGTTGATTGAACAAAACGAAGGGAATAAGAACAGTCCCTTATACCAAAGTGGTTTCCTTAGACACGCGTGTCAAGCTTTCGTCCCTGTGCAATACGATGAAAAGTGTTAGAATGAGAAACATAGAAGGAAATAACAAACAAATGAAATCAACAACAGAAGTCAGTCGTGCATTTGTGGTTGCAGCAGCAATTGACCTTACCACGTGGGAGATTATAGCTACCTGCGTGACATCCGAGTCCAAGATAATCAACAATGTGGAATGGCCTACTTGGATAATTGTTGATTAAACAAAAAAAAGAGAATAAGAACAGTCCCTTATACCAAAGTGGTTTCCTTAGACACGTGTGTCAAGCTTTCGTCCCTGTGCAATACGATGAGAAGTGTTAGAATGAGAAACATTGAAGGAAATAACAAACAAATGAAATCAACATTAGAAGTCAGTCGTGCATTTGTGGTTACAGCAGCAATTGACCTTACCACGTGAAAGATTATAGCTACCTGCGTGACATCCGAGTCCAAGAAAATCAACAATGTGGAATGGCCTACTTGGATAATTGTTGATTAAACAAAAAAAAAAATAAGAACAGTCCCTTATACCAAAGTGGTTTCCTTAGACACGTGTGTCAAGCTTTCGTCCCTGTGCAATACGATGAAAAGTGTTAGAATGAGAAACATAGAAGGAAATAACAAACAAATGAAATCAACAACAGCAGTCAGTCGTGCATTTGTGATTACAGCAGCAATTGACCTTACCACGTGGGAGCTTATAGCTACCTGCGTGACATCCGAGTCCAAGAAAATCAACAATGTGGAATGGCTTACTTGGATAATTGTTGATTGAACAAAAAGAAGGAAATAAGAACAGTCCCTCATACCAAAGTGGTTTTCTTAGACACGTGTGTCAAGCTTTCGTCCCTGTGCAATACGATGAAAAGTGTTAGAATGAGAAACATTGAAGGAAATAACAAACAAATGAAATCAACAACAGAAGTCAGTCGTGCATTTGTGGTTTCAGCAGCAATTGACCTTACCACGTGGGAGATTATAGCTACCTGCGTGACATCCGAGTTCAAGAAAATCAACAATGTGAAATGACTTACTTGGATAATTGATCATTATACAGAAAGAATGAAGTAAGAACAGTCCCTTATACGAATGTGGTTTCCATAGACACGTGTGTCAAGCTTTCGTCCCTGTGCAATACGATGAAAAGTGTAAGAATGAGAAACATAGAAGGAAAAAACAAACAAATGAAATCAACAACAGAAGTCAGTCGTGCATTTGTGGTTACAGCAGCAATTGACATTACCACGTGGGAGATTCTAGCTACCTGCGTGACATCCGAGTCCAAGAAAATCAACAATGTGGAATGGCTTATTCGGATAATTGTTCATTAAACAAAAAAAAGGGAATAAGAACAGTCCCTTATACCAAAGTGGTTTCCTAAGACACGCATGTCAAGCTTTCGTCCCTGTGCAATACGATGAAAAGTATTAAAATGAGAAACATTGAAGAAAATAACAAACGAATGAAATCAACATTAGAAGTCAGTCGTGCATTTGTGGTTACAGCAGCAATTGACCTTACCACGTGGGAGATTATAGCTACCTGCGTGACATCCGAGTCCAAGAAAATCAACAATGTGGAATGGCCTACTTGGATAATTGTTGATTAAACAAAAAAAAGTGGTTTCCTTAGACACGCGTGTCAAGCTTTCGTCCCTGTGCAATACGATAAAAAGTGTTAGAATAAGAAACATAGAAGGAAATAACAAACAAATGAAATCAACAACAGAAGTCAGTCGTGCATTTGTGGTTACAGTAGCAATTGACCTTACCACGTGGGAGATTATAGCTACCTGCGTGTCATCCGAGTTCAAGAAAATCAACAATGTGGAATGGCTTACTTGGATAATTGTTGATTAAACAAAAAAAAGGGAATAAGAACAGTCCCTCATACCAAAGTGGTTTTCTCAGACATGTGTGTCAAGCTTTCGTCCCTGTGCAATACGATGAAAAGTGTTAGAATAAGAAACATAGAAGGAAATAACAAACAAAAGAAATCAACAACAGAAGTCAGTCGTGCATTTGTGGTTACAGCAGCAATTGACCTTTCCACGTGAGAGATTATAGATAGCTGCGTGACATCCTAGTCCAAGAAAATCAACAATGTGGAATTGCTTACTTGGATAATTGTTCATTAAACAAAAAGAAGGGAATAAGAACAGTCCCTTATACCAAAGTGGTTTCCTTAGACACGCGTGTCAAGCTTTCGTCCCTGTGCAATACGATGAAAAGTGTTAGAATGAGAAACATTAAAGGAAATAACGAACAAATGAAATCAACAACAGAAGTCAGTCGTGCATTTGTGGTTACAGCAGCAATTGACCTTACCACGTGGGAGATTATAGCTACCTGCGTGACATCCGAGTCCAAGAAAATCAACAATGTGGAATTGCTTACTTGGATAATTGTTCATTAAACAAAAAGAAGGGAATAAGAACAGTCCCTTATACCAAAGTGGTTTCCTTAGACACGCGTGTCAAGCTTTCGTCCCTGTGCAATACGATGAAAAGTGTTAGAATGAGAAACATTAAAGGAAATAACGAACAAATGAAATCAACAACAGAAGTCAGTCGTGCATTTGTGGTTACAGCAGCAATTGACCTTACCACGTGGGAGATTATAGCTACCTGCGTGACATCCGAGTCCAAGAAAATCAACAATGTGGAATTGCTTACTTGGATAATTGTTCATTAAACAAAAAGAAGGGAATAAGAACAGTCCCTTATACCAAAGTGGTTTCCTTAGACACGCGTGTCAAGCTTTCGTCCCTGTGCAATACGATGAAAAGTGTTAGAATGAGAAACATTAAAGGAAATAACAAACAAATGAAATCAACAACAGAAGTCAGTCGTGCATTTGTGGTTACAGCAGCAATTGACCTTACCACGTGGGAGATTATAGCTACCTGCGTGACATCCGAGTCCAAGAAAATCAACAATGTGGAATGGCTTACTTGGATAATTGTTCATCAAAAAGAAAAAAGGGAAGAAGAGCAGTCCCTTATACCAATGTGGTTTCCATAGACACGTGTGTCAAGCTTTCGTTCCTGTGCATTACGATGAAAAGTGTTAGAATGAGAAACATTGAAGAAAATAACAAACGAATGAAATCAACAACAGAAGTCAGTCGTGCATTTGTGGTTACAGCAGCAATTGACCTCACCACGTGGGAGATTATAGCTACCTGCGTGACATCCGAGTCCAAGAAAATCAACAATGTGGAATGGCTTACTTGGATAATTGTTCATTAAACAAAAAGAAGGGAATAAGAACAGTCCCTTATACCAAAGTGGTTTCCTTAGACACGCGTGTCTAGCTTTCGTCCCTGTGCAATACGATGAAAAGTGTTAGAATGAGAATCATTGAAGAAAATAACAAACGAATGAAATCAACAACAGAAGTCAGTCGTGCATTCGTGGTTACAGCAGCAATTGACCTTACCACGTGGGAGATTACAGCTACCTGCGTGACATCCGAGCCCAAGAAAATCAACAATGTGGAACGGCTTACTTGGATAATTGTTCATTAAACAAAAAGAAGGGAATAAGAACAGTCCCTTATACCAAAGTGGTTTCCTTAGACACGCGTGTCAAGCTTTCGTCCCTGTGCAATACGATGAAAAGTGTTAGAATGAGAATCATTGAAGAAAATAACAAACGAATGAAATCAACAACAGAAGTCAGTCGTGCATTTGTGGTTACAGAAGCAATTGACCTCACCACGTGGGAGATTATAGCTACCTGCGTGACATCCGAGTCCAAGAAAATCAACAATGTGGAATGGCTTACTTGGATAATTGTTCATTAAACAAAAAGAAGGGAATAAGAACAGTCCCTTATACCAAAGTGGTTTCCTTAGTCACGCGTGTCAAGCTTTCGTCCCTGTGCAATACGATGAAAAGTGTTAGAATGAGAATCATTGAAGAAAATAACAAACGAATGAAATCAACAACAGAAGTCAGTCGTGCATTCGTGGTTACAGCAGCAATTGACCTTACCACGTGGGAGATTACAGCTACCTGCGTGACATCCGAGCCCAAGAAAATCAACAATGTGGAACGGCTTACTTGGATAATTGTTCATTAAACAAAAAGAAGGGAATAAGAACAGTCCCTTATACCAAAGTGTTTTCCTTAGACACGCGTGTCAAGCTTTCGTCCCTGTGCAATACGATGAAAAGTGTTAGAATGAGAAACATTAAAGGAAATAACAAACAAATGAAATCAACAACAGAAGTCAGTCGAGCATTTGTGGTTACAGCAGCAATTGACCTTACCACGTGGGAGATTATAGCTACCGGCGTGACATCCGAGTCCAAGAAAATCAACAATGTGGAATTGCTTACTTGGATAATTGTTCATTAAACAAAAAGAAGGGAATAAGAACAGTCCCTTATACCAAAGTGGTTTCCTTAGACACGCGTGTCAAGCTTTCGTCCCTGTGCAATACGATGAAAAGTGTTAGAATGAGAATCATTGAAGAAAATAACAAACGAATGAAATCAACAATAGAAGTCAGTCGTGCATTTGTGGTTACAGCAGCAATTGACCTCACCAAGTGGGAGATTATAGCTACCTGCGTGACATCCGAGTCCAAGAAAATCAACAAAGTGGAATGGCTTACTTGGATAATTGTTCATTAAACAAAAAGAAGGGAATAAGAACAGTCCCTTATACCAAACTGGTTCCTTAGACACGCGTGTCAAGCTTTCGTCCCTGTGCAATACGATGAAAAGTGTTAGAATGAGAAACATTGAAGAAAATAACAAACGAATGAAATCAACAACAGAAGTCAGTCGTGCATTTGTGGTTACAGCAGCAATTGACCTTACCACGTGGGAGATTACTGCTACCTGCGTGACATCCGAGCCCAAGAAAATGAACAATGTGGAACGGCTTACTTGGATAATTGTTCATTAAACAAAAAGAAGAGAATAAGAACAGTCCCTTATACCAAAGTGGTTTCCTTAGACACGTGTGTCAAGCTTTCGTCCCTGTGCAATACGATGAGAAATGTTAGAATGAGAAACATTAACGGAAATAACAAACAAATGAAATCAACAACAGAAGTCAGTCGTGCATTTGTGGTTACAGCAGCAATTGATCTTACCACGTAAAAGATAATAGCTACCTGCGTGTCATCCGAGTCCAAGAAAATCAACAATGTGGAATGGCTTACTTGGATAATTGATCATTATACAGAAAGAAGGGAATAAGAACAGTCCCTTATACCAATGTGGTTTCCATAGACACGTTTGTCAAGCTTTCGTCCCTGTGCAATACGATGAGAAGTGTTAGAATGGGAAACATTGAAGGAAATAACAAACAAATCAAATCAACAACAGAAGTCAGTCGTGCATTTGTGATTACAGCAGCAATTGACCTTACCACGTGGGAGATTATAGCTACCTGCGTGACATCCGAGTCCAAGAAAATCAACAATGTGGAATGGCTTAATTGGATAATTGATCATTATACAGAAAGAATGAAGTAAGAACAGTCCCTTATACCAATGTGGTTTCCGTAGACACGTGTGTCAAGCTTTCGTCCCTGTGCATTACGATGAAAAGTGTTAGAATGAGAAACATTGAAGAAAATAACAAACGAATGAAATCAACAACAGAAGTCAGTCGTGCATTTGTGGTTACAGCAGCAATTGACCTTACCACGTGGGAGATTATAGCTACCTGCGTGACATCCGAGTCCAAGAAAATCAACAATGTGTAACGGCTTACTTGGATAATTGTTCATTAAACAAAAAGAATTGAATAAGAACAGTCCCTTATACCAAAGTGGTATCCTTAGACACGTGTGTCAAGCTTTCGTCCCTGTGCAATACGATGAAAAGTGTTAGAATGAGAAACATTGAAGGAAATAACAAACAAATGAAATCAACAACAGAAGTCAGTCGAGCATTTGTGGTTACAGCAGCAATTGACCTTACCACGTGGGAGATTATAGCTACCTGCGTGACATTCGAGTCCAAGAAAATCAACAATGTGGAATGGCTTACTTGGATAATTGTTGATTGAACAAAACGAAGGGAATAAGAACAGTCCCTTATACCAAAGTGGTTTCCTTAGACACGCGTGTCAAGCTTTCGTCCCTGTGCAATACGATGAAAAGTGTTAGAATGAGAAACATAGAAGGAAATAACAAACAAATGAAATCAACAACAGAAGTCAGTCGTGCATTTGTGGTTGCAGCAGCAATTGACCTTACCACGTGGGAGATTATAGCTACCTGCGTGACATCCGAGTCCAAGATAATCAACAATGTGGAATGGCCTACTTGGATAATTGTTGATTAAACAAAAAAAAAGAGAATAAGAACAGTCCCTTATACCAAAGTGGTTTCCTTAGACACGTGTGTCAAGCTTTCGTCCCTGTGCAATACGATGAGAAGTGTTAGAATGAGAAACATTGAAGGAAATAACAAACAAATGAAATCAACATTAGAAGTCAGTCGTGCATTTGTGGTTACAGCAGCAATTGACCTTACCACGTGGGAGATAATAGCTACCTGCGTGACATCCGAGTCCAAGAAAATCAACAATGTGGAATGGCCTACTTGGATAATTGTTGATTAAACAAAAAAAAAATAAGAACAGTCCCTTATACCAAAGTGGTTTCCTTAGACACGTGTGTCAAGCTTTCGTCCCTGTGCAATACGATGAAAAGTGTTAGAATGAGAAACATAGAAGGAAATAACAAACAAATGAAATCAACAACAGAAGTCAGTCGTGCATTTGTGATTACAGCAGCAATTGACCTTACCACGTGGGAGCTTATAGCTACCTGCGTGACATCCGAGTCCAAGAAAATCAACAATGTGGAATGGCTTACTTGGATAATTGTTGATTGAACAAAAAGAAGGAAATAAGAACAGTCCCTCATACCAAAGTGGTTTCCTTAGACACGTGTGTCAAGCTTTCGTCCCTGTGCAATACGATGAAAAGTGTTAGAATGAGAAACATTGAAGGAAATAACAAACAAATGAAATCAACAACAGAAGTCAGTCGTGCATTTGTGGTTTCAGCAGCAATTGACCTTACCACGTGGGAGATTATAGCTACCTGCGTGACATCCGAGTTCAAGAAAATCAACAATGTGGAATGACTTACTTGGATAATTGATCATTATACAGAAAGAATGAAGTAAGAACAGTCCCTTATACGAATGTGGTTTCCATAGACACGTGTGTCAAGCTTTCGTCCCTGTGCAATACGATGAAAAGTGTAAGAATGAGAAACATAGAAGGAAAAAACAAACAAATGAAATCAACAACAGAAGTCAGTCGTGCATTTGTGGTTACAGCAGCAATTGACATTACCACGTGGGAGATTCTAGCTACCTGCGTGACATCCGAGTCCAAGAAAATCAACAATGTGGAATGGCTTATTCGGATAATTGTTCATTAAACAAAAAAAAGGGAATAAGAACAGTCCCTTATACCAAAGTGGTTTCCTAAGACACGCATGTCAAGCTTTCGTCCCTGTGCAATACGATGAAAAGTATTAAAATGAGAAACATTGAAGAAAATAACAAACGAATGAAATCAACATTAGAAGTCAGTCGTGCATTTGTGGTTACAGCAGCAATTGACCTTACCACGTGGGAGATTATAGCTACCTGCGTGACATCCGAGTCCAAGAAAATCAACAATGTGGAATGGCCTACTTGGATAATTGTTGATTAAACAAAAAAAAGTGGTTTCCTTAGACACGCGTGTCAAGCTTTCGTCCCTGTGCAATACGATAAAAAGTGTTAGAATGAGAAACATAGAAGGAAATAACAAACAAATGAAATCAACAACAGAAGTCAGTCGTGCATTTGTGGTTACAGTAGCAATTGACCTTACCACGTGGGAGATTATAGCTACCTGCGTGTCATCCGAGTTCAAGAAAATCAACAATGTGGAATGGCTTACTTGGATAATTGTTGATTAAACAAAAAAAAGGGAATAAGAACAGTCCCTCATACCAAAGTGGTTTTCTCAGACATGCGTGTCAAGCTTTCGTCCCTGTGCAATACGATGAAAAGTGTTAGAATGAGAAACATAGAAGGAAATAACAAACAAAAGAAATCAACAACAGAAGTCAGTCGTGCATTTGTGGTTACAGCAGCAATTGACCTTTCCACGTGGGAGATTATAGATAGCTGCGTGACATCCTAGTCCAAGAAAATCAACAATGTGGAATGGCTTACTTGGATAATTGTTCATCAAAAAGAAAAAAGGGAAGAAGAGTAGTCCCTCATACCAAAGTGGTTTCCTTAGACACGTGTGTCAAGCTTTCGTCACTGTGCAATACGATGAAAAGTGTTAGAATGAGAAACATTGAAGAAAATAACAAACGAATGAAATCAACAACAGAAGTCAGTCGTGCATTCGTGGTTACAGCAGCAATTGACCTTACCACGTGGGAGATAACAGCTACCTGCGTGACATCCGAGCCCAAGAAAATCAACAATGTGGAACGGCTTACTTGGATAATTGTTCATTAAACAAAAAGAAGGGAATGAGAACAGTCCCTTATACCAAAGTGGTTTCCTTAGACACGCGTGTCAAGCTTTCGTCCCTGTGCAATACGATGAAAAGTGCTGGAATGAGAATCATTGAAGAAAATAACAAACGAATGAAATCAACAACAGAAGTCAGTCGTGCATTCGTGGTTACAGCAGCAATTGACCTTACCACGTGGGAGATTACAGCTACCTGCGTGACATCCGAGCCCAAGATAATCAACAATGTGGAACGGCTTACTTGGATAATTGTTCATTAAACAAAAAGAAGGAAATAAGAACAGTCCCTTATACCAAAGTGGTTTCCTTAGACACGCGTGTCAAGCTTTCGTCCCTGTGCAATACGATGAAAAGTGTTAGAATGAGAAACATTGAAGGAAATAACAAACAAATGAAATCAACAACAGAAGTCAGTCGTGCATTTGTGGTTACAGCAGCAATTGACCTTACCACGTGGGAGATTATAGCTACCGGCGTGACATCCGAGTCCAAGAAAATCAACAATGTGGAATGGCTTACTTGGATAATTGTTGATTGAACAAAAAGAAGGGAATAAGAACAGTCCCTTATACCAAAGTGGTTTCCTTAGACAAGTGTGTCAAGCTTTCGTCCCTGTGCAATACGATGAAAAGTGTTAGAATGAGAAACATTGAAGAAAATAACAAACGAATGAAATCAACAACAGAAGTCAGTCGTGCATTTGTGGTTACAGCAGCAATTGACCTCACCACGTGGGAGATTATAGCTACCTGCGTGACATCCGAGTCCAAGAAAATCAACAATGTGGAATGGCTTGGATAATTGTTCATTAAACAAAAAGAAGGGAATAAGAACAGTCCCTTATACCAAAGTGGTTTCCTTAGACACGCGTGTCAAGCTTTCGTCCCTGTGCAATACGATGGAAAGTGTTAGAATGAGAAACATTGAAGAAAATAACAAACGAATGAAATCAATAACAGAAGTCAGTCGTGCATTTGTGGTTACAGCAGCAATTGACCTTATCACGTAAAAGATTATAGCTACCTGCGTGTCATCCGAGTCCAAGAAAATCAACAATGTGGAACGGCTTACTTGGATAATTGTTCATTAAACAAAAAGAAGGGAATAAGAACAGTCCCTTATACCAAAGTGGTTTCCTTAGACACGCGTGTCAAGCTTTCGTCCCTGTGCAATACGATGGAAAGTGTTAGAATGAGAAACATTGAAGAAAATAACAAACGAATGAAATCAATAACAGAAGTCAGTCGTGCATTTGTGGTTACAGCAGCAATTGACCTTATCACGTAAAAGATTATAGCTACCTGCGTGACATCCGAGCCCAAGATAATCAACAATGTGGAACGGCTTACTTGGATAATTGTTCATTAAACAAAAAGAAGGAAATAAGAACAGTCCCTTATACCAAAGTGGTTTCCTTAGACACGCGTGTCAAGCTTTCGTCCCTGTGCAATACGATGAAAAGTGTTAGAATGAGAAACATTGAAGGAAATAACAAACAAATGAAATCAACAACAGAAGTCAGTCGTGCATTTGTGGTTACAGCAGCAATTGACCTTACCACGTGGGAGATTATAGCTACCTGCGTGACATCCGAGTCCAAGAAAATCAACAATGTGGAATGGCTTGGATAATTGTTCATTAAACAAAAAGAAGGGAATAAGAACAGTCCCTTATACCAAAGTGGTTTCCTTAGACACGTGTGTCAAGCTTTCGTCCCTGTGCAATACGATGAAAAGTGTTAGAATGAGAAACATTGAAGGAAATAACAAACAAATGAAATCAACAACAGAAGTCAGTCGTGCATTTGTGGTTACAGCAGCAATTGACCTTACCACGTTGAAGATTATAGCTACCTGCGTGTCATCCGAGTCCAAGAAAATCAATAATGTGGAATGGCTTACTTGGATAATTGATCATCATACAGAAAGAAGGGAATAAGAACAGTCCCTTATACCAATGTGGTTTCCTTAGACACGTGTGTCAAGCTTTCGTCGCTGTGCAATACGATGAGAAGTGTTAGAATGAGAAACATTGAAGGAAATAACAAACAAATCGAATCAACAACAGAAGTCAGTCGTGCATTTGTGATTACAGCAGCAATTGACCTTACCACGTGGGAGATTATAGATACCTGCGTGACATCCGAGTCCAAGAAAATCAACAATGTGGAATGACTTACTTGGATAATTGATCATTATACAGAAAGAATGAAGTAAGAACAGTCCCTTATACCAAAGTGGTTTCCTTAGACACGTGTGTCAAGCTTTCGTCCCTGTGCAATACGATGAGAAGTGTTAGAATGAGGAACATTGAAGGAAATAACAAACAAATGAAATCAACAACTGAAGTCAGCCGTCCAATTGTGGTTACAGCAGCAATTGACCTTACCACGT
Organism: Harmonia axyridis; assembly: GCF_914767665.1. Lineage (NCBI taxonomy): Eukaryota > Metazoa > Arthropoda > Insecta > Coleoptera > Coccinellidae > Harmonia > Harmonia axyridis. The sequence goes on along the minus strand of NC_059508.1, from coordinate 24,970,052 downwards.
GGGAGATTATAGCTACCCGCGTGTCATCCGAGTCCAAGAAAAGCAACAATGTGGAATGGCTTACTTGGATAATTGTTCATTAAACAAAAAAAAGGGAATAAGAACAGTCCCTCATACCAAAGTGGTTTTCTCAGACATGTGTGTCAAGCTTTCGTCCCTGTGCAATACGATGAAAAGTGTTAGGATGAGGAGAATAGCAGGAAATAACAAACGAATGAAATCAACAACAGAAGTCAGTCGTGCATTTGTGGTTACAGTAGCAATTGACCTTACCACGTGGGAGATTATAGCTACCTGCGTGTCATCCGAGTTCAAGAAAATCAACAATGTGGAATGGCTTACTTGGATAATTGTTGATTAAACAAAAAAAAGGGAATAAGAACAGTCCCTCATACCAAAGTGGTTTTCTCAGACATGTGTGTCAAGCTTTCGTCCCTGTGCAATACGATGAAAAGTGTTAGAATGAGAAACATAGAAGGAAATAACAAACAAAAGAAATCAACAACAGAAGTCAGTCGTGCATTTGTGGTTACAGCAGCAATTGACCTTTCCACGTGGGAGATTATAGATAGCTGCGTGACATCCTAGTCCAAGAAAATCAACAATGTGGAATGGCTTACTTGGATAATTGTTCATCAAAAAGAAAAAAGGGAAGAAGAGTAGTCCCTCATACCAAAGTGGTTTCCTTAGACACGTGTGTCAAGCTTTCGTCACTGTGCAATACGATGAAAAGTGTTAGAATGAGAAACATTGAAGAAAATAACAAACGAATGAAATCAACAACAGAAGTCAGTCGTGCATTCGTGGTTACAGCAGCAATTGACCTTACCACGTGGGAGATTACAGCTACCTGCGTGACATCCGAGCCCAAGAAAATCAACAATGTGGAACGGCTTACTTGGATAATTGTTCATTAAACAAAAAGAAGGGAATAAGAACAGTCCCTTATACCAAAGTGGTTTCCTTAGACACGCGTGTCAAGCTTTCGTCCCTGTGCAATACGATGAAAAGTGCTGGAATGAGAATCATTGAAGAAAATAACAAACGAATGAAATCAACAACAGAAGTCAGTCGTGCATTCGTGGTTACAGCAGCAATTGACCTTACCACGTGGGAGATTACAGCTACCTGCGTGACATCCGAGCCCAAGATAATCAACAGTGTGGAACGGCTTACTTGGATAATTGTTCATTAAACAAAAAGAAGGAAATAAGAACAGTCCCTTATACCAAAGTGGTTTCCTTAGACACGCGTGTCAAGCTTTCGTCCCTGTGCAATACGATGAAAAGTGTTAGAATGAGAAACATTGAAGGAAATAACAAACAAATGAAATCAACAACAGAAGTCAGTCGTGCATTTGTGGTTACAGTAGCAATTGACCTTACCACGTGGGAGATTATAGCTACCTGCGTGTCATCCGAGTTCAAGAAAATCAACAATGTGGAATGGCTTACTTGGATAATTGTTGATTAAACAAAAAAAAAGGGAATAAGAACAGTCCCTCATACCAAAGTGGTTTTCTCAGACACGTGTGTCAAGCTTTCGTCCCTGTGCAATACGATGAAAAGTGTTAGAATGAGAAACATAGAAGGAAATAACAAACAAATGAAATCAACAACAGAAGTCAGTCGTGCATTTGTGGTTACAGCAGCAATTGACCTTTCCACGTGGGAGATTATAGATAGCTGCGTGACATCCTAGTCCAAGAAAATCAACAATGTGGAATGGCTTACTTGGATAATTGTTCATCAAAAAGAAAAAAGGGAAGAAGAGCAGTCCCTCATACCAAAGTGGTTTCCTTAGACACGCGTGTCAAGCTTTCGTCACTGTGCAATACGATGAAAAGTGTTAGAATGAGAAACATTGAAGAAAATAACAAACGAATGAAATCAACAACAGAAGTCAGTCGTGCATTCGTGGTAACAGCAGCAATTGACCTTACCACGTGGGAGATTACAGCTACCTGCGTGACATCCGAGCCCAAGAAAATCAACAATGTGGAACGGCTTACTTGGATAATTGTTCATTAAACAAAAAGAAGGGAATAAGAACAGTCCCTTATACCAAAGTGGTTTCCTTAGACACGCGTGTCAAGCTTTCGTCCCTGTGCAATACGATGAAAAGTGCTGGAATGAGAATCATTGAAGAAAATAACAAACGAATGAAATCAACAACAGAAGTCAGTCGTGCATTCGTGGTTACAGCAGCAATTGACCTTACCACGTGGGAGATTACAGCTACCTGCGTGACATCCGAGCCCAAGATAATCAACAGTGTGGAACGGCTTACTTGGATAATTGTTCATTAAACAAAAAGAAGGAAATAAGAACAGTCCCTTATACCAAAGTGGTTTCCTTAGACACGCGTGTCAAGCTTTCGTCCCTGTGCAATACGATGAAAAGTGTTAGAATGAGAAACATTGAAGGAAATAACAAACAAATGAAATCAACAACAGAAGTCAGTCGTGCATTTGTGGTTACAGCAGCAATTGACCTTACCACGTGGGAGATTATAGCTACCTGCGTGACATCCGAGTCCAAGAAAATCAACAATGTGGAATGGCTTGGATAATTGTTCATTAAACAAAAAGAAGGGAATAAGAACAGTCCCTTATACCAAAGTGGTTTCCTTAGACACGCGTGTCAAGCTTTCGTCCCTGTGCAATACGATGGAAAGTGTTAGAATGAGAAACATTAAAGGAAATAACAAACGAATGAAATCAACAACAGAAGTCAGTCGTGCATTTGTGGTTACAGCAGCAATTGACCTTACCACGTAAAAGATTATAGCTACCTGCGTGTCATCCGAGTCCAAGAAAATCAACAATGTGGAACGGCTTACTTGGATAATTGTTCATTAAACAAAAAGAAGGGAATAAGAACAGTCCCTTATACCAAAGTGGTTTCCTTAGACACGTGTGTCAAGCTTTCGTCCCTGTGCAATACGATGAAAAGTGTTAGAATGAGAAACATTGAAGGAAATAACAAACAAATGAAATCAACAACAGAAGTCAGTCGTGCATTTGTGGTTACAGCAGCAATTGACCTTACCACGTTAAAGATTATAGCTACCTGCGTGTCATCCGAGTCCAAGAAAATCAATAATGTGGAATGGCTTACTTGGATAATTGATCATCATACAGAAAGAAGGGAATAAGAACAGTCCCTTATACCAATGTGGTTTCCTTAGACACGTGTGTCAAGCTTTCGTCCCTGTGCAATACGATGAGAAGTGTTAGAATGAGGAACATTGAAGGAAATAACAAACAAATGAAATCAACAACAGAAGTCAGCCGTCCAATTGTGGTTACAGCAGCAATTGACCTTACCACGTGGGAGATTATAGCTACCCGCGTGTCATCCGAGTCCAAGAAAATCAACAATGTGGAATGGCTTACTTGGATAATTGTTCATTAAACAAAAAGAAAGGAAATAAGAACATTCCCTTATACCAAAGTGGTTTCCTTAGGCACGTGTGTCAAGCTTTCGTCCCTGTGCAATACGATGAAAAGTGTTAGAATGAGAATCATAGAATGAAATAACAAACAAATGAAATCAACAACCGAAGTCAGTAGTGCATTTGTGGTTACAGCAGCAATTGACCTTACCACGTGGGATATTATAGCTACCTGCGTGACATCCGAGTCCAAGAAAATCAACAATGTGGAATGGCTTACTTGGATAATTGTTCATTAAACAAAAAGAAGGGAATAAGAACAGTCTCTTATACCAAAGTGGTTTCCTTAGACACGCGTGTCAAACTGTCGTCCTTGTGCAATACGATGAAAAGTGTTAGAATGAGAAACATAGAAGGAAATAACAAACAAATGAAATCAACAACAGAAGTCAGTCGTGCATTTGTGGTTACAGCAGCAATTGACCTTACCACGTGGGAGATTATAGCTACCTGCGTGACATCCGAGTCCAAGAAAATCAACAATGTGGAATGGCCTACTCGGATAATTGTTGATTAAACAAAAAAAAAGGAAATAAGAACAGTCCTTTATACCAAAGTGGTTTCCTTAGACACGTGTGTCAAGCTTTCATCCCTCAGCAATACGACAGAAAGTGTTAGAGTAAGAAACATTGAAGGAAATAACAAACGAATGAAATCATTAACAGAAGTCAACCGTCCAGTTTTGGTTACAGCAGCAATTGACCTTAACACGTGGGAGGAAATCAAAAATGTGGAATGGCTTAATAGGAAATATTGGAGGAAATAACAAACAAATGAAATCAACAACAGAAGTCAGCCGTCCAGTTTTGGTTACAGCAGCAATTGACCTTACCAATTGAGAGATTGTAGCTACATGCGTGACATCCCATTCCAAGAAAATCAACAATGTGGAATGGCTTACTTGGATAATTGTTGATTAAACAAAAAAAAGGGAATAAGAACAGTCCCTCATACCAAAGTGGTTTTCTCAGACATGTGTGTCAAGCTTTCGTCCCTGTGCAATACGATGAAAAGTGTTAGAATGAGAAACATAGAAGGAAATAATAAACAAATGAAATCAACAACAGAAGTCAGTCCTGCATTTGTGGTTACAGCAGCAATTGACCTTTCCACGTGGGAGATTATAGATAGCTGCGTGACATCCTAGTCCAAGAAAATCAACAATGTGGAATGGCTTACTTGGATAATTGTTCATCAAAAAGAAAAAAGGGAAGAAGAGCAGTCCCTCATACCAAAGTGGTGTCCTTAGACACGTGTGTCAAGCTTTCGTCCCTGTGCAATACGATGAAAAGTGTTAGAATGAGAATCATTGAAGAAAATAACAAACGAATGAAATCAACAATAGAAGTCAGTCGTGCATTTGTGGTTACAGCAGCAATTGACCTCACCACGTGGGAGATTATAGCTACCTGCGTGACATCCGAGTCCAAGAAAATCAACAAAGTGGAATGGCTTACTTGGATAATTGTTCATTAAACAAAAAGAAGGGAATAAGAACAGTCCCTTATACCAAAGTGGTTCCTTAGACACGTGTGTCAAGCTTTCATCCCTCAGCAATACGACAGACATCCCATTCCAAGAAAATCAACAATGTGGAATGGCTTACTTGGATAATTGTTGATTAAACAAAAAAAAGGGAATAAGAACAGTCCCTCATACCAAAGTGGTTTTCTCAGACATGTGTGTCAAGCTTTCGTCCCTGTGCAATACGATGAAAAGTGTTAGAATGAGAAACATAGAAGGAAATAACAAACAAATGAAATCAACAACAGAAGTCAGTCGTGCATTTGTGGTTACAGCAGCAATTGACCTTTCCACGTGGGAGATTATAGAATGCTGCGTGACATCCTAGTCCAAGAAAATCAACAATGTGGAATGGCTTACTTGGATAATTGTTCATCAAAGAGAAAAAAGGGAAGAAGAGCAGTCCCTCATACCAAAGTGGTTTCCTTAGACACGTGTGTCAAGCTTTCGTCCCTGTGCAATACGATGAAAAGTGTTAGAATGAGAAACATTGAAGAAAATAACAAACGAATGAAATCAACAACAGAAGTCAGTCGTGCATTTGTGGTTACAGCAGCAATTGACCTTACCACGTGGGAGATTACAGCTACCTGCGTGACATCCGAGCCCAAGAAAATGAACAATGTGGAACGGCTTACTTGGATAATTGTTCATTAAGCAAAAAAAAGGGAATAAGAACAGTCCCTTATACCAAAGTGGTTTCCTTAGACACGCGTGTCAAGCTTTCGTCCCTGTGCAATACGATGAAAAGTGTTAGAATGAGAAACATTGAAGAAAATAACAAACGAATGAAATCAACAACAGAAGTCAGTCGTGCATTTGTGGTTACAGCAGCAATTGACCTTACCACGTGGGAGATTACAGCTACCTGCGTGACATCCGAGCCCAAGAAAATGAACAATGTGGAACGGCTTACTTGGATAATTGTTCATTAAGCAAAAAGAAGGGAATAAGAACAGTCCCTTATACCAAAGTGGTTTCCTTAGACACGCGTGTCAAGCTTTCGTCCCTGTGCAATACGATGAAAAGTATTAGAATGAGAAACATTGAAGAAAATAACAAACGAATGAAATCAACAACAGAAGTCAGTCGTGCATTTGTGGTTACAGCAGCAATTGACCTTACCACGTGGGAGATTACAGCTACCTGCGTGACATCCGAGCCCAAGAAAATGAACAATGTGGAACGGCTTACTTGGATAATTGTTCATTAAACAAAAAGAAGGGAATAAGAACAGTCCCTTATACCAAAGTGGTTTCCTTAGAAACGTGTGTCAAGCTTTCGTCCCTGTGCAATACGATGAGAAATGTTAGAATGAGAAACATTAAAGGAAATAACAAACAAATGAAATCAACAACAGAAGTCAGTCGTGCATTTGTGGTTACAGCAGCAATTGACCTTACCACGTGAAAGATAATAGCTACCTGCGTGTCATCCGAGTCCAAAAAAATCAACAATGTGGAATGGCTTACTTGGATAATTGATCATTATACAGAAAGAAGGGAATAAGAACAGTCCCTTATACCCATGTGGTTTCCATAGACACGTGTGTCAAGCTTTCGTCCCTGTGCAATACGATGAGAAGTGTTAGAATGAGAAACATTGAAGGAAATAACAAACAAATCAAATCAACAACAGAAGTCAGTCGTGCATTTGTGATTACAGCAGCAATTGACCTTACCACGTGGGAGATTATAGCTACCTGCGTGACATCCGAGTCCAAGAAAATCAACAATGTGGAATGGCTTACTTGGATAATTGATCATTATACAGAAAGAATGAAGTAAGAACAGTCCCTTATACCAATGTGGTTTCCATAGACACGTGTGTCAAGCTTTCGTCCCTGTGCATTACGATGAAAAGTGTTAGAATGAGAAACATTGAAGAAAATAACAAACGAATGAAATCAACAACAGAAGTCAGTCGTGCATTTGTGGTTACAGCAGCAATTGACCTCACCACGTGGGAGATTATAGCTACCTGCGTGACATCCGAGTCCAAGAAAATCAACAATTTGGAATGGCTTACTTGGATAATTGTTCATTAAACAAAAAGAAGGGAATAAGAACAGTCCCTTATACCAAAGTGGTTTCCTTAGACACGCGTGTCTAGCTTTCGTCCCTGTGCAATACGATGAAAAGTGTTAGAATGAGAATCATTGAAGAAAATAACAAACGAATGAAATCAACAACAGAAGTCAGTCGTGCATTCGTGGTTACAGCAGCAATTGACCTTACCACGTGGGAGATTATAGCTACCTGCGTGACATCCGAGCCCAAGAAAATCAACAATGTGGAACGGCTTACTTGGATAATTGTTCATTAAACAAAAAGAAGGGAATAAGAACAGTCCCTTATACCAAAGTGGTTTCCTTAGACACGCGTGTCAAGCTTTCGTCCCTGTGCAATACGATGAAAAGTGTTAGAATGAGAATCATTGAAGAAAACAACAAACGAATGAGATCAACAACAGAAGTCAGTCGTGCATTTGTGGTTACAGCAGCAATTGACCTCACCACGTGGGAGATTATAGCTACCTGCGTGACATCCGAGTCCAAGAAAATCAACAATGTGGAATGGCTTACTTGGATAATTGTTCATTAAACAAAAAGAAGGGAATAAGAACAGTCCCTTATACCAAAGTGGTTTCCTTAGACACGCGTGTCAAGCTTTCGTCCCTGTGCAATACGATGAAAAGTGTTAGAATGAGAATCATTGAAGAAAATAACAAACGAATGAAATCAACAACAGAAGTCAGTCGTGCATTCGTGGTTACAGCAGCAATTGACCTTACCACGTGGGAGATTACAGCTACCTGCGTGACATCCGAGCCCAAGAAAATCAACAATGTGGAACGGCTTACTTGGATAATTGTTCATTAAACAAAAAGAAGGGAATAAGAACAGTCCCTTATACCAAAGTGTTTTCCTTAGACACGCGTGTCAAGCTTTCGTCCCTGTGCAATACGATGAAAAGTGTTAGAATGAGAAACATTAAAGGAAATAACAAACAAATGAAATCAACAACAGAAGTCAGTCGTGCATTTGTGGTTACAGCAGCAATTGATCTTACCACGTAAAAGATAATAGCTACCTGCGTGTCATCCGAGTCCAAGAAAATCAACAATGTGGAATGGCTTACTTGGATAATTGATCATTATACAGAAAGAAGGGAATAAGAACAGTCCCTTATACCAATGTGGTTTCCATAGACACGTGTGTCAAGCTTTCGTCCCTGTGCAATACGATGAGAAGTGTTAGAATGGGAAACATTGAAGGAAATAACAAACAAATCAAATCAACAACAGAAGTCAGTCGTGCATTTGTGATTACAGCAGCAATTGACCTTACCACGTGGGAGATTATAGCTACCTGCGTGACATCCGAGTCCAAGAAAATCAACAATGTGGAATGGCTTAATTGGATAATTGATCATTATACAGAAAGAATGAAGTAAGAACAGTCCCTTATACCAATGTGGTTTCCGTAGACACGTGTGTCAAGCTTTCGTCCCTGTGCATTACGATGAAAAGTGTTAGAATGAGAAACATTGAAGAAAATAACAAACGAATGAAATCAACAACAGAAGTCAGTCGTGCATTTGTGGTTACAGCAGCAATTGACCTTACCACGTGGGAGATTATAGCTACCTGCGTGACATCCGAGTCCAAGAAAATCAACAATGTGTAACGGCTTACTTGGATAATTGTTCATTAAACAAAAAGAATTGAATAAGAACAGTCCCTTATACCAAAGTGGTATCCTTAGACACGTGTGTCAAGCTTTCGTCCCTGTGCAATACGATGAAAAGTGTTAGAATGAGAAACATTGAAGGAAATAACAAACAAATGAAATCAACAACAGAAGTCAGTCGAGCATTTGTGGTTACAGCAGCAATTGACCTTACCACGTGGGAGATTATAGCTACCTGCGTGACATTCGAGTCCAAGAAAATCAACAATGTGGAATGGCTTACTTGGATAATTGTTGATTGAACAAAACGAAGGGAATAAGAACAGTCCCTTATACCAAAGTGGTTTCCTTAGACACGCGTGTCAAGCTTTCGTCCCTGTGCAATACGATGAAAAGTGTTAGAATGAGAAACATAGAAGGAAATAACAAACAAATGAAATCAACAACAGAAGTCAGTCGTGCATTTGTGGTTGCAGCAGCAATTGACCTTACCACGTGGGAGATTATAGCTACCTGCGTGACATCCGAGTCCAAGATAATCAACAATGTGGAATGGCCTACTTGGATAATTGTTGATTAAACAAAAAAAAGAGAATAAGAACAGTCCCTTATACCAAAGTGGTTTCCTTAGACACGTGTGTCAAGCTTTCGTCCCTGTGCAATACGATGAGAAGTGTTAGAATGAGAAACATTGAAGGAAATAACAAACAAATGAAATCAACATTAGAAGTCAGTCGTGCATTTGTGGTTACAGCAGCAATTGACCTTACCACGTGGAAGATTATAGCTACCTGCGTGACATCCGAGTCCAAGAAAATCAACAATGTGGAATGGCCTACTTGGATAATTGTTGATTAAACAAAAAAAAAATAAGAACAGTCCCTTATACCAGAGTGGTTTCCTTAGACACGTGTGTCAAGCTTTCGTCCCTGTGCAATACGATGAAAAGTGTTAGAATGATAAACATAGAAGGAAATAACAAACAAATGAAATCAACAACAGAAGTCAGTCGTGCATTTGTGATTACAGCAGCAATTGACCTTACCACGTGGGAGCTTATAGCTACCTGCGTGACATCCGAGTCCAAGAAAATCAACAATGTGGAATGGCTTACTTGGATAATTGTTGATTGAACAAAAAGAAGGAAATAAGAACAGTCCCTCATACCAAAGTGGTTTTCTTAGACACGTGTGTCAAGCTTTCGTCCCTGTGCAATACGATGAAAAGTGTTAGAATGAGAAACATTGAAGGAAATAACAAACAAATGAAATCAACAACAGAAGTCAGTCGTGCATTTGTGGTTTCAGCAGCAATTGACCTTACCACGTGGGAGATTATAGCTACCTGCGTGACATCCGAGTTCAAGAAAATCAACAATGTGGAATGACTTACTTGGATAATTGATCATTATACAGAAAGAATGAAGTAAGAACAGTCCCTTATACGAATGTGGTTTCCATAGACACGTGTGTCAAGCTTTCGTCCCTGTGCAATACGATGAAAAGTGTAAGAATGAGAAACATTGAAGAAAATAACAAACGAATGAAATCAATAACAGAAGTCAGTCGTGCATTTGTGGTTACAGCAGCAATTGACCTTACCACGTAAAAGATTATAGCTACCTGCGTGTCATCCGAGTCCAAGAAAATCAACAATGTGGAACGGCTTATTCGGATAATTGTTCATTAAACAAAAAAAAGGGAATAAGAACAGTCCCTTATACCAAAGTGGTTTCCTAAGACACGCATGTCAAGCTTTCGTCCCTGTGCAATACGATGAAAAGTATTAAAATGAGAAACATTGAAGAAAATAACAAACGAATGAAATCAACATTAGAAGTCAGTCGTGCATTTGTGGTTACAGCAGCAATTGACCTTACCACGTGGGAGATTATAGCTACCTGCGTGACATCCGAGTCCAAGAAAATCAACAATGTGGAATGGCCTACTTGGATAATTGTTGATTAAACAAAAAAAAGTGGTTTCCTTAGACACGCGTGTCAAGCTTTCGTCCCTGTGCAATACGATAAAAAGTGTTAGAATGAGAAACATAGAAGGAAATAACAAACAAATGAAATCAACAACAGAAGTCAGTCGTGCATTTGTGGTTACAGTAGCAATTGACCTTACCACGTGGGAGATTATAGCTACCTGCGTGTCATCCGAGTTCAAGAAAATCAACAATGTGGAATGGCTTACTTGGATAATTGTTGATTAAACAAAAAAAAGGGAATAAGAACAGTCCCTCATACCAAAGTGGTTTTCTAAGACATGTGTGTCAAGCTTTCGTCCCTGTGCAATACGATGAAAAGTGTTAGAATGAGAAACATAGAAGGAAATAACAAACAAAAGAAATCAACAACAGAAGTCAGTCGTGCATTTGTGGTTACAGCAGCAATTGACCTTTCCACGTGAGAGATTATAGATAGCTGCGTGACATCCTAGTCCAAGAAAATCAACAATGTGGAATGGCTTACTTGGATAATTGTTCATCAAAAAGAAAAAAGGGAAGAAGAGTAGTCCCTCATACCAAAGTGGTTTCCTTAGACACGTGTGTCAAGCTTTCGTCACTGTGCAATACGATGAAAAGTGTTAGAATGAGAAACATTGAAGAAAATAACAAACGAATGAAATCAACAACAGAAGTCAGTCGTGCATTCGTGGTTACAGCAGCAATTGACCTTACCACGTGGGAGATAACAGCTACCTGCGTGACATCCGAGCCCAAGAAAATCAACAATGTGGAACGGCTTACTTGGATAATTGTTCATTAAACAAAAAGAAGGGAATGAGAACAGTCCCTTATACCAAAGTGGTTTCCTTAGACACGCGTGTCAAGCTTTCGTCCCTGTGCAATACGATGAAAAGTGCTGGAATGAGAATCATTGAAGAAAATAACAAACGAATGAAATCAACAACAGAAGTCAGTCGTGCATTCGTGGTTACAGCAGCAATTGACCTTACCACGTGGAAGATTACAGCTACCTGCGTGACATCCGAGCCCAAGATAATCAACAATGTGGAACGGCTTACTTGGATAATTGTTCATTAAACAAAAAGAAGGAAATAAGAACAGTCCCTTATACCAAAGTGGTTTCCTTAGACACGCGTGTCAAGCTTTCGTCCCTGTGCAATACGATGAAAAGTGTTAGAATGAGAAACATTGAAGGAAATAACAAACAAATGAAATCAACAACAGAAGTCAGTCGTGCATTTGTGGTTACAGCAGCAATTGACCTTACCACGTGGGAGATTATAGCTACCGGCGTGACATCCGAGTCCAAGAAAATCAACAATGTGGAATGGCTTACTTGGATAATTGTTGATTGAACAAAAAGAAGGGAATAAGAACAGTCCCTTATACCAAAGTGGTTTCCTTAGACAAGTGTGTCAAGCTTTCGTCCCTGTGCAATACGATGAAAAGTGTTAGAATGAGAAACATTGAAGAAAATAACAAACGAATGAAATCAACAACAGAAGTCAGTCGTGCATTTGTGATTACAGCAGCAATTGACCTCACCACGTGGGAGATTATAGCTACCTGCGTGACATCCGAGTCCAAGAAAATCAACAATGTGGAATGGCTTGGATAATTGTTCATTAAACAAAAAGAAGGGAATAAGAACAGTCCCTTATACCAAAGTGGTTTCCTTAGACACGCGTGTCAAGCTTTCGTCCCTGTGCAATACGATGGAAAGTGTTAGAATGAGAAACATTGAAGAAAATAACAAACGAATGAAATCAACAACAGAAGTCAGTCGTGCATTTGTGGTTACAGCAGCAATTGACCTTACCACGTAAAAGATTATAGCTACCTGCGTGTCATCCGAGTCCAAGAAAATCAACAATGTGGAACGGCTTACTTGGATAATTGTTCATTAAACAAAAAGAAGGGAATAAGAACAGTCCCTTATACCAAAGTGGTTTCCTTAGACACGTGTGTCAAGCTTTCGTCCCTGTGCAATACGATGAAAAGTGTTAGAATGAGAAACATTGAAGGAAATAACAAACAAATGAAATCAACAACAGAAGTCAGTCGTGCATTTGTGGTTACAGCAGCAATTGACCTCACCACGTGGGAGATTATAGCTACCTGCGTGACATCCGAGTCCAAGAAAATCAACAATGTGGAATGGCTTACTTGGATAATTGTTCATTAAACAAAAAGAAGGGAATAAGAACAGTCCCTTATACCAAAGTGGTTTCCTTAGACACGCGTGTCAAGCTTTCGTCCCTGTGCAATACGATGAAAAGTGTTAGAATGAGAATCATTGAAGAAAATAACAAACGAATGAAATCAACAACAGAAGTCAGTCGTGCATTCGTGGTTACAGCAGCAATTGACCTTACCACGTGGGAGATTACAGCTACCTGCGTGACATCCGAGCCCAAGAAAATCAACAATGTGGAACGGCTTACTTGGATAATTGTTCATTAAACAAAAAGAAGGGAATAAGAACAGTCCCTTATACCAAAGTGTTTTCCTTAGACACGCGTGTCAAGCTTTCGTCCCTGTGCAATACGATGAAAAGTGTTAGAATGAGAAACATTAAAGGAAATAACAAACAAATGAAATCAACAACAGAAGTCAGTCGTGCATTTGTGGTTACAGCAGCAATTGATCTTACCACGTAAAAGATAATAGCTACCTGCGTGTCATCCGAGTCCAAGAAAATCAACAATGTGGAATGGCTTACTTGGATAATTGATCATTATACAGAAAGAAGGGAATAAGAACAGTCCCTTATACCAATGTGGTTTCCATAGACACGTGTGTCAAGCTTTCGTCCCTGTGCAATACGATGAGAAGTGTTAGAATGGGAAACATTGAAGGAAATAACAAACAAATCAAATCAACAACAGAAGTCAGTCGTGCATTTGTGATTACAGCAGCAATTGACCTTACCACGTGGGAGATTATAGCTACCTGCGTGACATCCGAGTCCAAGAAAATCAACAATGTGGAATGGCTTAATTGGATAATTGATCATTATACAGAAAGAATGAAGTAAGAACAGTCCCTTATACCAATGTGGTTTCCGTAGACACGTGTGTCAAGCTTTCGTCCCTGTGCATTACGATGAAAAGTGTTAGAATGAGAAACATTGAAGAAAATAACAAACGAATGAAATCAACAACAGAAGTCAGTCGTGCATTTGTGGTTACAGCAGCAATTGACCTTACCACGTGGGAGATTATAGCTACCTGCGTGACATCCGAGTCCAAGAAAATCAACAATGTGTAACGGCTTACTTGGATAATTGTTCATTAAACAAAAAGAATTGAATAAGAACAGTCCCTTATACCAAAGTGGTATCCTTAGACACGTGTGTCAAGCTTTCGTCCCTGTGCAATACGATGAGAAGTGTTAGAATGGGAAACATTGAAGGAAATAACAAACAAATGAAATCAACAACAGAAGTCAGTCGAGCATTTGTGGTTACAGCAGCAATTGACCTTACCACGTGGGAGATTATAGCTACCTGCGTGACATTCGATTCCAAGAAAATCAACAATGTGGAATGGCTTACTTGGATAATTGTTGATTGAACAAAACGAAGGGAATAAGAACAGTCCCTTATACCAAAGTGGTTTCCTTAGACACGCGTGTCAAGCTTTCGTCCCTGTGCAATACGATGAAAAGTGTTAGAATGAGAAACATAGAAGGAAATAACAAACAAATGAAATCAACAACAGAAGTCAGTCGTGCATTTGTGGTTGCAGCAGCAATTGACCTTACCACGTGGGAGATTATAGCTACCTGCGTGACATCCGAGTCCAAGATAATCAACAATGTGGAATGGCCTACTTGGATAATTGTTGATTAAACAAAAAAAAGAGAATAAGAACAGTCCCTTATACCAGAGTGCTTTCCTTAGACACGTGTGTCAAGCTTTCGTCCCTGTGCAATACGATGAGAAGTGTTAGAATGAGAAACATTGAAGGAAATAACAAACAAATGAAATCAACATTAGAAGTCAGTCGTGCATTTGTGGTTACAGCAGCAATTGACCTTACCACGTGGAAGATTATAGCTACCTGCGTGACATCCGAGTCCAAGAAAATCAACAATGTGGAATGGCCTACTTGGATAATTGTTGATTAAACAAAAAAAAAATAAGAACAGTCCCTTATACCAAAGTGGTTTCCTTAGACACGTGTGTCAAGCTTTCGTCCCTGTGCAATACGATGAAAAGTGTTAGAATGAGAAACATAGAAGGAAATAACAAACAAATGAAATCAACAACAGAAGTCAGTCGTGCATTTGTGATTACAGCAGCAATTGACCTTACCACGTGGGAGCTTATAGCTACCTGCGTGACATCCGAGTCCAAGAAAATCAACAATGTGGAATGGCTTACTTGGATAATTGTTGATTGAACAAAAAGAAGGAAATAAGAACAGTCCCTCATACCAAAGTGGTTTTCTTAGACACGTGTGTCAAGCTTTCGTCCCTGTGCAATACGATGAAAAGTGTTAGAATGAGAAACATTGAAGGAAATAACAAACAAATGAAATCAACAACAGAAGTCAGTCGTGCATTTGTGGTTTCAGCAGCAATTGACCTTACCACGTGGGAGATTATAGCTACCTGCGTGACATCCGAGTTCAAGAAAATCAACAATGTGGAATGACTTACTTGGATAATTGATCATTATACAGAAAGAATGAAGTAAGAACAGTCCCTTATACGAATGTGGTTTCCATAGACACGTGTGTCAAGCTTTCGTCCCTGTGCAATACGATGAAAAGTGTAAGAATGAGAAACATAGAAGGAAAAAACAAACAAATGAAATCAACAACAGAAGTCAGTCGTGCATTTGTGGTTACAGCAGCAATTGACATTACCACGTGGGAGATTCTAGCTACCTGCGTGACATCCGAGTCCAAGAAAATCAACAATGTGGAATGGCTTATTCGGATAATTGTTCATTAAACAAAAAAAAGGGAATAAGAACAGTCCCTTATACCAAAGTGGTTTCCTAAGACACGCATGTCAAGCTTTCGTCCCTGTGCAATACGATGAAAAGTATTAAAATGAGAAACATTGAAGAAAATAACAAACGACTGAAATCAACATTAGAAGTCAGTCGTGCATTTGTGGTTACAGCAGCAATTGACCTTACCACGTGGGAGATTATAGCTACCTGCGTGACATCCGAGTCCAAGAAAATCAACAATGTGTAACGGCTTACTTGGATAATTGTTCATTAAACAAAAAGAATTGAATAAGAACAGTCCCTTATACCAAAGTGGTTTCCTAAGACACGCATGTCAAGCTTTCGTCCCTGTGCAATACGATGAAAAGTATTAAAATGAGAAACATTGAAGAAAATAACAAACGACTGAAATCAACATTAGAAGTCAGTCGTGCATTTGTGGTTACAGCAGCAATTGACCTTACCACGTGGGAGATTATAGCTACCTGCGTGACATCCGAGTCCAAGAAAATCAACAATGTGGAATGGCCTACTTGGATAATTGTTGATTAAACAAAAAAAAGTGGTTTCCTTAGACACGCGTGTCAAGCTTTCGTCCCTGTGCAATACGATAAAAAGTGTTAGAATGAGAAACATAGAAGGAAATAACAAACAAATGAAATCAACAACAGAAGTCAGTCGTGCATTTGTGGTTACAGTAGCAATTGACCTTACCACGTGGGAGATTATAGCTACCTGCGTGTCATCCGAGTTCAAGAAAATCAACAATGTGGAATGGCTTACTTGGATAATTGTTGATTAAACAAAAAAAAGGGAATAAGAACAGTCCCTCATACCAAAGTGGTTTTCTCAGACATGTGTGTCAAGCTTTCGTCCCTGTGCAATACGATGAAAAGTGTTAGAATGAGAAACATAGAAGGAAATAACAAACAAAAGAAATCAACAACAGAAGTCAGTCGTGCATTTGTGGTTACAGCAGCAATTGACCTTTCCACGTGAGAGATTATAGATAGCTGCGTGACATCCTAGTCCAAGAAAATCAACAATGTGGAATGGCTTACTTGGATAATTGTTCATCAAAAAGAAAAAAGGGAAGAAGAGTAGTCCCTCATACCAAAGTGGTTTCCTTAGACACGTGTGTCAAGCTTTCGTCACTGTGCAATACGATGAAAAGTGTTAGAATGAGAAACATTGAAGAAAATAACAAACGAATGAAATCAACAACAGAAGTCAGTCGTGCATTCGTGGTTACAGCAGCAATTGACCTTACCACGTGGGAGATAACAGCTACCTGCGTGACATCCGAGCCCAAGAAAATCAACAATGTGGAACGGCTTACTTGGATAATTGTTCATTAAACAAAAAGAAGGGAATGAGAACAGTCCCTTATACCAAAGTGGTTTCCTTAGACACGCGTGTCAAGCTTTCGTCCCTGTGCAATACGATGAAAAGTGCTGGAATGAGAATCATTGAAGAAAATAACAAACGAATGAAATCAACAACAGAAGTCAGTCGTGCATTCGTGGTTACAGCAGCAATTGACCTTACCACGTGGGAGATTACAGCTACCTGCGTGACATCCGAGCCCAAGATAATCAACAATGTGGAACGGCTTACTTGGATAATTGTTCATTAAACAAAAAGAAGGAAATAAGAACAGTCCCTTATACCAAAGTGGTTTCCTTAGACACGCGTGTCAAGCTTTCGTCCCTGTGCAATACGATGAAAAGTATTAAAATGAGAAACATTGAAGAAAATAACAAACGACTGAAATCAACATTAGAAGTCAGTCGTGCATTTGTGGTTACAGCAGCAATTGACCTTACCACGTGGGAGATTATAGCTACCTGCGTGACATCCGAGTCCAAGAAAATCAACAATGTGGAATGGCCTACTTGGATAATTGTTGATTAAACAAAAAAAAGTGGTTTCCTTAGACACGCGTGTCAAGCTTTCGTCCCTGTGCAATACGATAAAAAGTGTTAGAATGAGAAACATAGAAGGAAATAACAAACAAATGAAATCAACAACAGAAGTCAGTCGTGCATTTGTGGTTACAGTAGCAATTGACCTTACCACGTGGGAGATTATAGCTACCTGCGTGTCATCCGAGTTCAAGAAAATCAACAATGTGGAATGGCTTACTTGGATAATTGTTGATTGAACAAAAAGAAGGAAATAAGAACAGTCCCTCATACCAAAGTGGTTTTCTTAGACACGTGTGTCAAGCTTTCGTCCCTGTGCAATACGATGAAAAGTGTTAGAATGAGAAACATTGAAGGAAATAACAAACAAATGAAATCAACAACAGAAGTCAGTCGTGCATTTGTGGTTTCAGCAGCAATTGACCTTACCACGTGGGAGATTATAGCTACCTGCGTGACATCCGAGTTCAAGAAAATCAACAATGTGGAATGACTTACTTGGATAATTGATCATTATACAGAAAGAATGAAGTAAGAACAGTCCCTTATACGAATGTGGTTTCCATAGACACGTGTGTCAAGCTTTCGTCCCTGTGCAATACGATGAAAAGTGTAAGAATGAGAAACATAGAAGGAAAAAACAAACAAATGAAATCAACAACAGAAGTCAGTCGTGCATTTGTGGTTACAGCAGCAATTGACATTACCACGTGGGAGATTCTAGCTACCTGCGTGACATCCGAGTCCAAGAAAATCAACAATGTGGAATGGCTTATTCGGATAATTGTTCATTAAACAAAAAAAAGGGAATAAGAACAGTCCCTTATACCAAAGTGGTTTCCTAAGACACGCATGTCAAGCTTTCGTCCCTGTGCAATACGATGAAAAGTATTAAAATGAGAAACATTGAAGAAAATAACAAACGACTGAAATCAACATTAGAAGTCAGTCGTGCATTTGTGGTTACAGCAGCAATTGACCTTACCACGTGGGAGATTATAGCTACCTGCGTGACATCCGAGTCCAAGAAAATCAACAATGTGTAACGGCTTACTTGGATAATTGTTCATTAAACAAAAAGAATTGAATAAGAACAGTCCCTTATACCAAAGTGGTTTCCTAAGACACGCATGTCAAGCTTTCGTCCCTGTGCAATACGATGAAAAGTATTAAAATGAGAAACATTGAAGAAAATAACAAACGACTGAAATCAACATTAGAAGTCAGTCGTGCATTTGTGGTTACAGCAGCAATTGACCTTACCACGTGGGAGATTATAGCTACCTGCGTGACATCCGAGTCCAAGAAAATCAACAATGTGGAATGGCCTACTTGGATAATTGTTGATTAAACAAAAAAAAGTGGTTTCCTTAGACACGCGTGTCAAGCTTTCGTCCCTGTGCAATACGATAAAAAGTGTTAGAATGAGAAACATAGAAGGAAATAACAAACAAATGAAATCAACAACAGAAGTCAGTCGTGCATTTGTGGTTACAGCAGCAATTGACCTTACCACGTGGGAGATTATAGCTACCTGCGTGTCATCCGAGTTCAAGAAAATCAACAATGTGGAATGGCTTACTTGGATAATTGTTGATTAAACAAAAAAAAGGGAATAAGAACAGTCCCTCATACCAAAGTGGTTTTCTCAGACATGTGTGTCAAGCTTTCGTCCCTGTGCAATACGATGAAAAGTGTTAGAATGAGAAACATAGAAGGAAATAACAAACAAAAGAAATCAACAACAGAAGTCAGTCGTGCATTTGTGGTTACAGCAGCAATTGACCTTTCCACGTGAGAGATTATAGATAGCTGCGTGACATCCTAGTCCAAGAAAATCAACAATGTGGAATGGCTTACTTGGATAATTGTTCATCAAAAAGAAAAAAGGGAAGAAGAGTAGTCCCTCATACCAAAGTGGTTTCCTTAGACACGTGTGTCAAGCTTTCGTCACTGTGCAATACGATGAAAAGTGTTAGAATGAGAAACATTGAAGAAAATAACAAACGAATGAAATCAACAACAGAAGTCAGTCGTGCATTCGTGGTTACAGCAGCAATTGACCTTACCACGTGGGAGATAACAGCTACCTGCGTGACATCCGAGCCCAAGAAAATCAACAATGTGGAACGGCTTACTTGGATAATTGTTCATTAAACAAAAAGAAGGGAATGAGAACAGTCCCTTATACCAAAGTGGTTTCCTTAGACACGCGTGTCAAGCTTTCGTCCCTGTGCAATACGATGAAAAGTGCTGGAATGAGAATCATTGAAGAAAATAACAAACGAATGAAATCAACAACAGAAGTCAGTCGTGCATTCGTGGTTACAGCAGCAATTGACCTTACCACGTGGGAGATTACAGCTACCTGCGTGACATCCGAGCCCAAGATAATCAACAATGTGGAACGGCTTACTTGGATAATTGTTCATTAAACAAAAAGAAGGAAATAAGAACAGTCCCTTATACCAAAGTGGTTTCCTTAGACACGCGTGTCAAGCTTTCGTCCCTGTGCAATACGATGAAAAGTATTAAAATGAGAAACATTGAAGAAAATAACAAACGACTGAAATCAACATTAGAAGTCAGTCGTGCATTTGTGGTTACAGCAGCAATTGACCTTACCACGTGGGAGATTATAGCTACCTGCGTGACATCCGAGTCCAAGAAAATCAACAATGTGGAATGGCCTACTTGGATAATTGTTGATTAAACAAAAAAAAGTGGTTTCCTTAGACACGCGTGTCAAGCTTTCGTCCCTGTGCAATACGATAAAAAGTGTTAGAATGAGAAACATAGAAGGAAATAACAAACAAATGAAATCAACAACAGAAGTCAGTCGTGCATTCGTGGTTACAGCAGCAATTGACCTTACCACGTGGGAGATTACAGCTACCTGCGTGACATCCGAGCCCAAGATAATCAACAATGTGGAACGGCTTACTTGGATAATTGTTCATTAAACAAAAAGAAGGAAATAAGAACAGTCCCTTATACCAAAGTGGTTTCCTTAGACACGCGTGTCAAGCTTTCGTCCCTGTGCAATACGATGAAAAGTGTTAGAATGAGAAACATTGAAGGAAATAACAAACAAATGAAATCAACAACAGAAGTCAGTCGTGCATTTGTGGTTACAGCAGCAATTGACCTTACCACGTGGGAGATTATAGCTACCGGCGTGACATCCGAGTCCAAGAAAATCAACAATGTGGAATGGCTTACTTGGATAATTGTTCATTAAACAAAAAGAAGGGAATAAGAACAGTCCCTTATACCAAAGTGGTTTCCTTAGACACGCGTGTCAAGCTTTCGTCCCTGTGCAATACGATGAAAAGTGTTAGAATGAGAATCATTGAAGAAAATAACAAACGAATGAAATCAACAACAGAAGTCAGTCGTGCATTCGTGGTTACAGCAGCAATTGACCTTACCACGTGGGAGATTACAGCTACCTGCGTGACATCCGAGCCCAAGAAAATCAACAATGTGGAACGGCTTACTTGGATAATTGTTCATTAAACAAAAAGAAGGGAATAAGAACAGTCCCTTATACCAAAGTGTTTTCCTTAGACACGCGTGTCAAGCTTTCGTCCCTGTGCAATACGATGAAAAGTGTTAGAATGAGAAACATTAAAGGAAATAACAAACAAATGAAATCAACAACAGAAGTCAGTCGTGCATTTGTGGTTACAGCAGCAATTGACCTTACCACGTGGGAGATTATAGCTACCTGCGTGACATCCGAGTCCAAGAAAATCAACAATGTGGAATGGCTTACTTGGATAATTGATCATTATACAGAAAGAATGAAGTAAGAACAGTCCCTTATACCAATGTGGTTTCCATAGACACGTGTGTCAAGCTTTCGTCCCTGTGCATTACGATGAAAAGTGTTAGAATGAGAAACATTGAAGAAAATAACAAACGAATGAAATCAACAACAGAAGTCAGTCGTGCATTTGTGGTTACAGCAGCAATTGACCTCACCACGTGGGAGATTATAGCTACCTGCGTGACATCCGAGTCCAAGAAAATCAACAATGTGGAATGGCTTACTTGGATAATTGTTCATTAAACAAAAAGAAGGGAATAAGAACAGTCCCTTATACCAAAGTGGTTTCCTTAGACACGCGTGTCTAGCTTTCGTCCCTGTGCAATACGATGAAAAGTGTTAGAATGAGAATCATTGAAGAAAATAACAAACGAATGAAATCAACAACAGAAGTCAGTCGTGCATTCGTGGTTACAGCAGCAATTGACCTTACCACGTGGGAGATTACAGCTACCTGCGTGACATCCGAGCCCAAGAAAATCAACAATGTGGAACGGCTTACTTGGATAATTGTTCATTAAACAAAAAGAAGGGAATAAGAACAGTCCCTTATACCAAAGTGGTTTCCTTAGACACGCGTGTCAAGCTTTCGTCCCTGTGCAATACGATGAAAAGTGTTAGAATGAGAATCATTGAAGAAAACAACAAACGAATGAGATCAACAACAGAAGTCAGTCGTGCATTTGTGGTTACAGCAGCAATTGACCTCACCACGTGGGAGATTATAGCTACCTGCGTGACATCCGAGTCCAAGAAAATCAACAATGTGGAATGGCTTACTTGGATAATTGTTCATTAAACAAAAAGAAGGGAATAAGAACAGTCCCTTATACCAAAGTGGTTTCCTTAGACACGCGTGTCAAGCTTTCGTCCCTGTGCAATACGATGAAAAGTGTTAGAATGAGAATCATTGAAGAAAATAACAAACGAATGAAATCAACAACAGAAGTCAGTCGTGCATTCGTGGTTACAGCAGCAATTGACCTTACCACGTGGGAGATTACAGCTACCTGCGTGACATCCGAGCCCAAGAAAATCAACAATGTGGAACGGCTTACTTGGATAATTGTTCATTAAACAAAAAGAAGGGAATAAGAACAGTCCCTTATACCAAAGTGTTTTCCTTAGACACGCGTGTCAAGCTTTCGTCCCTGTGCAATACGATGAAAAGTGTTAGAATGAGAAACATTAAAGGAAATAACAAACAAATGAAATCAACAACAGAAGTCAGTCGTGCATTTGTGGTTACAGCAGCAATTGATCTTACCACGTAAAAGATAATAGCTACCTGCGTGTCATCCGAGTCCAAGAAAATCAACAATGTGGAATGGCTTACTTGGATAATTGATCATTATACAGAAAGAAGGGAATAAGAACAGTCCCTTATACCAATGTGGTTTCCATAGACACGTGTGTCAAGCTTTCGTCCCTGTGCAATACGATGAGAAGTGTTAGAATGGGAAACATTGAAGGAAATAACAAACAAATCAAATCAACAACAGAAGTCAGTCGTGCATTTGTGATTACAGCAGCAATTGACCTTACCACGTGGGAGATTATAGCTACCTGCGTGACATCCGAGTCCAAGAAAATCAACAATGTGGAATGGCTTAATTGGATAATTGATCATTATACAGAAAGAATGAAGTAAGAACAGTCCCTTATACCAATGTGGTTTCCGTAGACACGTGTGTCAAGCTTTCGTCCCTGTGCATTACGATGAAAAGTGTTAGAATGAGAAACATTGAAGAAAATAACAAACGAATGAAATCAACAACAGAAGTCAGTCGTGCATTTGTGGTTACAGCAGCAATTGACCTCACCACGTGGGAGATTATAGCTACCTGCGTGACATCCGAGTCCAAGAAAATCAACAATGTGTAACGGCTTACTTGGATAATTGTTCATTAAACAAAAAGAATTGAATAAGAACAGTCCCTTATACCAAAGTGGTATCCTTAGACACGTGTGTCAAGCTTTCGTCCCTGTGCAATACGATGAAAAGTGTTAGAATGAGAAACATTGAAGGAAATAACAAACAAATGAAATCAACAACAGAAGTCAGTCGAGCATTTGTGGTTACAGCAGCAATTGACCTTACCACGTGGGAGATTATAGCTACCTGCGTGACATTCGAGTCCAAGAAAATCAACAATGTGGAATGGCTTACTTGGATAATTGTTGATTGAACAAAACGAAGGGAATAAGAACAGTCCCTTATACCAAAGTGGTTTCCTTAGACACGCGTGTCAAGCTTTCGTCCCTGTGCAATACGATGAAAAGTGTTAGAATGAGAAACATAGAAGGAAATAACAAACAAATGAAATCAACAACAGAAGTCAGTCGTGCATTTGTGGTTGCAGCAGCAATTGACCTTACCACGTGGGAGATTATAGCTACCTGCGTGACATCCGAGTCCAAGATAATCAACAATGTGGAATGGCCTACTTGGATAATTGTTGATTAAACAAAAAAAAGAGAATAAGAACAGTCCCTTATACCAAAGTGGTTTCCTTAGACACGTGTGTCAAGCTTTCGTCCCTGTGCATTACGATGAAAAGTGTTAGAATGAGAAACATTGAAGAAAATAACAAACGAATGAAATCAACAACAGAAGTCAGTCGTGCATTTGTGGTTACAGCAGCAATTGACCTCACCACGTGGGAGATTATAGCTACCTGCGTGACATCCGAGTCCAAGAAAATCAACAATGTGTAACGGCTTACTTGGATAATTGTTCATTAAACAAAAAGAATTGAATAAGAACAGTCCCTTATACCAAAGTGGTATCCTTAGACACGTGTGTCAAGCTTTCGTCCCTGTGCAATACGATGAAAAGTGTTAGAATGAGAAACATTGAAGGAAATAACAAACAAATGAAATCAACAACAGAAGTCAGTCGAGCATTTGTGGTTACAGCAGCAATTGACCTTACCACGTGGGAGATTATAGCTACCTGCGTGACATTCGAGTCCAAGAAAATCAACAATGTGGAATGGCTTACTTGGATAATTGTTGATTGAACAAAACGAAGGGAATAAGAACAGTCCCTTATACCAAAGTGGTTTCCTTAGACACGCGTGTCAAGCTTTCGTCCCTGTGCAATACGATGAAAAGTGTTAGAATGAGAAACATAGAAGGAAATAACAAACAAATGAAATCAACAACAGAAGTCAGTCGTGCATTTGTGGTTGCAGCAGCAATTGACCTTACCACGTGGGAGATTATAGCTACCTGCGTGACATCCGAGTCCAAGATAATCAACAATGTGGAATGGCCTACTTGGATAATTGTTGATTAAACAAAAAAAAAGAGAATAAGAACAGTCCCTTATACCAAAGTGGTTTCCTTAGACACGTGTGTCAAGCTTTCGTCCCTGTGCAATACGATGAGAAGTGTTAGAATGAGAAACATTGAAGGAAATAACAAACAAATGAAATCAACAACAGAAGTCAGTCGTGCATTTGTGGTTACAGCAGCAATTGACCTTTCCACGTGAGAGATTATAGATAGCTGCGTGACATCCTAGTCCAAGAAAATCAACAATGTGGAATGGCTTACTTGGATAATTGTTCATCAAAAAGAAAAAAGGGAAGAAGAGTAGTCCCTCATACCAAAGTGGTTTCCTTAGACACGTGTGTCAAGCTTTCGTCACTGTGCAATACGATGAAAAGTGTTAGAATGAGAAACATTGAAGAAAATAACAAACGAATGAAATCAACAACAGAAGTCAGTCGTGCATTCGTGGTTACAGCAGCAATTGACCTTACCACGTGGGAGATAACAGCTACCTGCGTGACATCCGAGCCCAAGAAAATCAACAATGTGGAACGGCTTACTTGGATAATTGTTCATTAAACAAAAAGAAGGGAATGAGAACAGTCCCTTATACCAAAGTGGTTTCCTTAGACACGCGTGTCAAGCTTTCGTCCCTGTGCAATACGATGAAAAGTGCTGGAATGAGAATCATTGAAGAAAATAACAAACGAATGAAATCAACAACAGAAGTCAGTCGTGCATTCGTGGTTACAGCAGCAATTGACCTTACCACGTGGGAGATTACAGCTACCTGCGTGACATCCGAGCCCAAGATAATCAACAATGTGGAACGGCTTACTTGGATAATTGTTCATTAAACAAAAAGAAGGAAATAAGAACAGTCCCTTATACCAAAGTGGTTTCCTTAGACACGCGTGTCAAGCTTTCGTCCCTGTGCAATACGATGAAAAGTGTTAGAATGAGAAACATTGAAGGAAATAACAAACAAATGAAATCAACAACAGAAGTCAGTCGTGCATTTGTGGTTACAGCAGCAATTGACCTTACCACGTGGGAGATTATAGCTACCGGCGTGACATCCGAGTCCAAGAAAATCAACAATGTGGAATGGCTTACTTGGATAATTGTTCATTAAACAAAAAGAAGGGAATAAGAACAGTCCCTTATACCAAAGTGGTTTCCTTAGACACGCGTGTCAAGCTTTCGTCCCTGTGCAATACGATGAAAAGTGTTAGAATGAGAATCATTGAAGAAAATAACAAACGAATGAAATCAACAACAGAAGTCAGTCGTGCATTCGTGGTTACAGCAGCAATTGACCTTACCACGTGGGAGATTACAGCTACCTGCGTGACATCCGAGCCCAAGAAAATCAACAATGTGGAACGGCTTACTTGGATAATTGTTCATTAAACAAAAAGAAGGGAATAAGAACAGTCCCTTATACCAAAGTGTTTTCCTTAGACACGCGTGTCAAGCTTTCGTCCCTGTGCAATACGATGAAAAGTGTTAGAATGAGAAACATTAAAGGAAATAACAAACAAATGAAATCAACAACAGAAGTCAGTCGTGCATTTGTGGTTACAGCAGCAATTGACCTTACCACGTGGGAGATTATAGCTACCTGCGTGACATCCGAGTCCAAGAAAATCAACAATGTGGAATGGCTTACTTGGATAATTGATCATTATACAGAAAGAATGAAGTAAGAACAGTCCCTTATACCAATGTGGTTTCCATAGACACGTGTGTCAAGCTTTCGTCCCTGTGCAATACGATGAAAAGTGTTAGAATGAGAAACATTGAAGAAAATAACAAACGAATGAAATCAACAACAGAAGTCAGTCGTGCATTTGTGGTTACAGCAGCAATTGACCTCACCACGTGGGAGATTATAGCTACCTGCGTGACATCCGAGTCCAAGAAAATCAACAATGTGGAATGGCTTACTTGGATAATTGTTCATTAAACAAAAAGAAGGGAATAAGAACAGTCCCTTATACCAAAGTGGTTTCCTTAGACACGCGTGTCTAGCTTTCGTCCCTGTGCAATACGATGAAAAGTGTTAGAATGAGAATCATTGAAGAAAATAACAAACGAATGAAATCAACAACAGAAGTCAGTCGTGCATTCGTGGTTACAGCAGCAATTGACCTTACCACGTGGGAGATTACAGCTACCTGCGTGACATCCGAGCCCAAGAAAATCAACAATGTGGAACGGCTTACTTGGATAATTGTTCATTAAACAAAAAGAAGGGAATAAGAACAGTCCCTTATACCAAAGTGGTTTCCTTAGACACGCGTGTCAAGCTTTCGTCCCTGTGCAATACGATGAAAAGTGTTAGAATGAGAATCATTGAAGAAAACAACAAACGAATGAGATCAACAACAGAAGTCAGTCGTGCATTTGTGGTTACAGCAGCAATTGACCTCACCACGTGGGAGATTATAGCTACCTGCGTGACATCCGAGTCCAAGAAAATCAACAATGTGGAATGGCTTACTTGGATAATTGTTCATTAAACAAAAAGAAGGGAATAAGAACAGTCCCTTATACCAAAGTGGTTTCCTTAGACACGCGTGTCAAGCTTTCGTCCCTGTGCAATACGATGAAAAGTGTTAGAATGAGAATCATTGAAGAAAATAACAAACGAATGAAATCAACAACAGAAGTCAGTCGTGCATTCGTGGTTACAGCAGCAATTGACCTTACCACGTGGGAGATTACAGCTACCTGCGTGACATCCGAGCCCAAGAAAATCAACAATGTGGAACGGCTTACTTGGATAATTGTTCATTAAACAAAAAGAAGGGAATAAGAACAGTCCCTTATACCAAAGTGTTTTCCTTAGACACGCGTGTCAAGCTTTCGTCCCTGTGCAATACGATGAAAAGTGTTAGAATGAGAAACATTAAAGGAAATAACAAACAAATGAAATCAACAACAGAAGTCAGTCGTGCATTTGTGGTTACAGCAGCAATTGATCTTACCACGTAAAAGATAATAGCTACCTGCGTGTCATCCGAGTCCAAGAAAATCAACAATGTGGAATGGCTTACTTGGATAATTGATCATTATACAGAAAGAAGGGAATAAGAACAGTCCCTTATACCAATGTGGTTTCCATAGACACGTGTGTCAAGCTTTCGTCCCTGTGCAATACGATGAGAAGTGTTAGAATGGGAAACATTGAAGGAAATAACAAACAAATCAAATCAACAACAGAAGTCAGTCGTGCATTTGTGATTACAGCAGCAATTGACCTTACCACGTGGGAGATTATAGCTACCTGCGTGACATCCGAGTCCAAGAAAATCAACAATGTGGAATGGCTTAATTGGATAATTGATCATTATACAGAAAGAATGAAGTAAGAACAGTCCCTTATACCAATGTGGTTTCCGTAGACACGTGTGTCAAGCTTTCGTCCCTGTGCATTACGATGAAAAGTGTTAGAATGAGAAACATTGAAGAAAATAACAAACGAATGAAATCAACAACAGAAGTCAGTCGTGCATTTGTGGTTACAGCAGCAATTGACCTTACCACGTGGGAGATTATAGCTACCTGCGTGACATCCGAGTCCAAGAAAATCAACAATGTGTAACGGCTTACTTGGATAATTGTTCATTAAACAAAAAGAATTGAATAAGAACAGTCCCTTATACCAAAGTGGTATCCTTAGACACGTGTGTCAAGCTTTCGTCCCTGTGCAATACGATGAAAAGTGTTAGAATGAGAAACATTGAAGGAAATAACAAACAAATGAAATCAACAACAGAAGTCAGTCGAGCATTTGTGGTTACAGCAGCAATTGACCTTACCACGTGGGAGATTATAGCTACCTGCGTGACATTCGAGTCCAAGAAAATCAACAATGTGGAATGGCTTACTTGGATAATTGTTGATTGAACAAAACGAAGGGAATAAGAACAGTCCCTTATACCAAAGTGGTTTCCTTAGACACGCGTGTCAAGCTTCCGTCCCTGTGCAATACGATGAAAAGTGTTAGAATGAGAAACATAGAAGGAAATAACAAACAAATGAAATCAACAACAGAAGTCAGTCGTGCATTTGTGGTTGCAGCAGCAATTGACCTTACCACGTGGGAGATTATAGCTACGTGCGTGACATCCGAGTCCAAGATAATCAACAATGTGGAATGGCCTACTTGGATAATTGTTGATTAAACAAAAAAAAGAGAATAAGAACAGTCCCTTATACCAAAGTGGTTTCCTTAGACACGTGTGTCAAGCTTTCGTCCCTGTGCAATACGATGAGAAGTGTTAGAATGAGAAACATTGAAGGAAATAACAAACAAATGAAATCAACATTAGAAGTCAGTCGTGCATTTGTGGTTACAGCAGCAATTGACCTTACCACGTGGAAGATTATAGCTACCTGCGTGACATCCGAGTCCAAGAAAATCAACAATGTGGAATGGCCTACTTGGATAATTGTTGATTAAACAAAAAAAAAATAAGAACAGTCCCTTATACCAAAGTGGTTTCCTTAGACACGTGTGTCAAGCTTTCGTCCCTGTGCAATACGATGAAAAGTGTTAGAATGAGAAACATAGAAGGAAATAACAAACAAATGAAATCAACAACAGAAGTCAGTCGTGCATTTGTGATTACAGCAGCAATTGACCTTACCACGTGGGAGCTTATAGCTACCTGCGTGACATCCGAGTCCAAGAAAATCAACAATGTGGAATGGCTTACTTGGATAATTGTTGATTGAACAAAAAGAAGGAAATAAGAACAGTCCCTCATACCAAAGTGGTTTTCTTAGACACGTGTGTCAAGCTTTCGTCCCTGTGCAATACGATGAAAAGTGTTAGAATGAGAAACATTGAAGGAAATAACAAACAAATGAAATCAACAACAGAAGTCAGTCGTGCATTTGTGGTTTCAGCAGCAATTGACCTTACCACGTGGGAGATTATAGCTACCTGCGTGACATCCGAGTTCAAGAAAATCAACAATGTGGAATGACTTACTTGGATAATTGATCATTATACAGAAAGAATGAAGTAAGAACAGTCCCTTATACGAATGTGGTTTCCATAGACACGTGTGTCAAGCTTTCGTCCCTGTGCAATACGATGAAAAGTGTAAGAATGAGAAACATTGAAGAAAATAACAAACGAATGAAATCAATAACAGAAGTCAGTCGTGCATTTGTGGTTACAGCAGCAATTGACCTTACCACGTAAAAGATTATAGCTACCTGCGTGTCATCCGAGTCCAAGAAAATCAACAATGTGGAACGGCTTATTCGGATAATTGTTCATTAAACAAAAAAAAGGGAATAAACACAGTCCCTTATACCAAAGTGGTTTCCTAAGACACGCATGTCAAGCTTTCGTCCCTGTGCAATACGATGAAAAGTATTAAAATGAGAAACATTGAAGAAAATAACAAACGAATGAAATCAACATTAGAAGTCAGTCGTGCATTTGTGGTTACAGCAGCAATTGACCTTACCACGTGGGAGATTATAGCTACCTGCGTGACATCCGAGTCCAAGAAAATCAACAATGTGGAATGGCCTACTTGGATAATTGTTGATTAAACAAAAAAAAGTGGTTTCCTTAGACACGCGTGTCAAGCTTTCGTCCCTGTGCAATACGATAAAAAGTGTTAGAATGAGAAACATAGAAGGAAATAACAAACAAATGAAATCAACAACAGAAGTCAGTCGTGCATTTGTGGTTACAGTAGCAATTGACCTTACCACGTGGGAGATTATAGCTACCTGCGTGTCATCCGAGTTCAAGAAAATCAACAATGTGGAATGGCTTACTTGGATAATTGTTGATTAAACAAAAAAAAGGGAATAAGAACAGTCCCTCATACCAAAGTGGTTTTCTAAGACATGTGTGTCAAGCTTTCGTCCCTGTGCAATACGATGAAAAGTGTTAGAATGAGAAACATAGAAGGAAATAACAAACAAAAGAAATCAACAACAGAAGTCAGTCGTGCATTTGTGGTTACAGCAGCAATTGACCTTTCCACGTGAGAGATTATAGATAGCTGCGTGACATCCTAGTCCAAGAAAATCAACAATGTGGAATGGCTTACTTGGATAATTGTTCATCAAAAAGAAAAAAGGGAAGAAGAGTAGTCCCTCATACCAAAGTGGTTTCCTTAGACACGTGTGTCAAGCTTTCGTCACTGTGCAATACGATGAAAAGTGTTAGAATGAGAAACATTGAAGAAAATAACAAACGAATGAAATCAACAACAGAAGTCAGTCGTGCATTCGTGGTTACAGCAGCAATTGACCTTACCACGTGGGAGATAACAGCTACCTGCGTGACATCCGAGCCCAAGAAAATCAACAATGTGGAACGGCTTACTTGGATAATTGTTCATTAAACAAAAAGAAGGGAATGAGAACAGTCCCTTATACCAAAGTGGTTTCCTTAGACACGCGTGTCAAGCTTTCGTCCCTGTGCAATACGATGAAAAGTGCTGGAATGAGAATCATTGAAGAAAATAACAAACGAATGAAATCAACAACAGAAGTCAGTCGTGCATTCGTGGTTACAGCAGCAATTGACCTTACCACGTGGAAGATTACAGCTACCTGCGTGACATCCGAGCCCAAGATAATCAACAATGTGGAACGGCTTACTTGGATAATTGTTCATTAAACAAAAAGAAGGAAATAAGAACAGTCCCTTATACCAAAGTGGTTTCCTTAGACACGCGTGTCAAGCTTTCGTCCCTGTGCAATACGATGAAAAGTGTTAGAATGAGAAACATTGAAGGAAATAACAAACAAATGAAATCAACAACAGAAGTCAGTCGTGCATTTGTGGTTACAGCAGCAATTGACCTTACCACGTGGGAGATTATAGCTACCGGCGTGACATCCGAGTCCAAGAAAATCAACAATGTGGAACGGCTTACTTGGATAATTGTTCATTAAACAAAAAGAAGGGAATAAGAACAGTCCCTTATACCAAAGTGGTTTCCTTAGACACGTGTGTCAAGCTTTCGTCCCTGTGCAATACGATGAAAAGTGTTAGAATGAGAAACATTGAAGGAAATAACAAACAAATGAAATCAACAACAGAAGTCAGTCGTGCATTTGTGGTTACAGCAGCAATTGACCTCACCACGTGGGAGATTATAGCTACCTGCGTGACATCCGAGTCCAAGAAAATCAACAATGTGGAATGGCTTACTTGGATAATTGTTCATTAAACAAAAAGAAGGGAATAAGAACAGTCCCTTATACCAAAGTGGTTTCCTTAGACACGCGTGTCAAGCTTTCGTCCCTGTGCAATACGATGAAAAGTGTTAGAATGAGAATCATTGAAGAAAATAACAAACGAATGAAATCAACAACAGAAGTCAGTCGTGCATTCGTGGTTACAGCAGCAATTGACCTTACCACGTGGGAGATTACAGCTACCTGCGTGACATCCGAGCCCAAGAAAATCAACAATGTGGAACGGCTTACTTGGATAATTGTTCATTAAACAAAAAGAAGGGAATAAGAACAGTCCCTTATACCAAAGTGTTTTCCTTAGACACGCGTGTCAAGCTTTCGTCCCTGTGCAATACGATGAAAAGTGTTAGAATGAGAAACATTAAAGGAAATAACAAACAAATGAAATCAACAACAGAAGTCAGTCGTGCATTTGTGGTTACAGCAGCAATTGATCTTACCACGTAAAAGATAATAGCTACCTGCGTGTCATCCGAGTCCAAGAAAATCAACAATGTGGAATGGCTTACTTGGATAATTGATCATTATACAGAAAGAAGGGAATAAGAACAGTCCCTTATACCAATGTGGTTTCCATAGACACGTGTGTCAAGCTTTCGTCCCTGTGCAATACGATGAGAAGTGTTAGAATGGGAAACATTGAAGGAAATAACAAACAAATCAAATCAACAACAGAAGTCAGTCGTGCATTTGTGATTACAGCAGCAATTGACCTTACCACGTGGGAGATTATAGCTACCTGCGTGACATCCGAGTCCAAGAAAATCAACAATGTGGAATGGCTTAATTGGATAATTGATCATTATACAGAAAGAATGAAGTAAGAACAGTCCCTTATACCAATGTGGTTTCCGTAGACACGTGTGTCAAGCTTTCGTCCCTGTGCATTACGATGAAAAGTGTTAGAATGAGAAACATTGAAGAAAATAACAAACGAATGAAATCAACAACAGAAGTCAGTCGTGCATTTGTGGTTACAGCAGCAATTGACCTTACCACGTGGGAGATTATAGCTACCTGCGTGACATCCGAGTCCAAGAAAATCAACAATGTGTAACGGCTTACTTGGATAATTGTTCATTAAACAAAAAGAATTGAATAAGAACAGTCCCTTATACCAATGTGGTTTCCATAGACACGTGTGTCAAGCTTTCGTCCCTGTGCAATACGATGAGAAGTGTTAGAATGGGAAACATTGAAGGAAATAACAAACAAATGAAATCAACAACAGAAGTCAGTCGAGCATTTGTGGTTACAGCAGCAATTGACCTTACCACGTGGGAGATTATAGCTACCTGCGTGACATTCGATTCCAAGAAAATCAACAATGTGGAATGGCTTACTTGGATAATTGTTGATTGAACAAAACGAAGGGAATAAGAACAGTCCCTTATACCAAAGTGGTTTCCTTAGACACGCGTGTCAAGCTTTCGTCCCTGTGCAATACGATGAAAAGTGTTAGAATGAGAAACATAGAAGGAAATAACAAACAAATGAAATCAACAACAGAAGTCAGTCGTGCATTTGTGGTTGCAGCAGCAATTGACCTTACCACGTGGGAGATTATAGCTACCTGCGTGACATCCGAGTCCAAGATAATCAACAATGTGGAATGGCCTACTTGGATAATTGTTGATTAAACAAAAAAAAGAGAATAAGAACAGTCCCTTATACCAAAGTGGTTTCCTTAGACACGTGTGTCAAGCTTTCGTCCCTGTGCAATACGATGAGAAGTGTTAGAATGAGAAACATTGAAGGAAATAACAAACAAATGAAATCAACATTAGAAGTCAGTCGTGCATTTGTGGTTACAGCAGCAATTGACCTTACCACGTGGAAGATTATAGCTACCTGCGTGACATCCGAGTCCAAGAAAATCAACAATGTGGAATGGCCTACTTGGATAATTGTTGATTAAACAAAAAAAAAATAAGAACAGTCCCTTATACCAAAGTGGTTTCCTTAGACACGTGTGTCAAGCTTTCGTCCCTGTGCAATACGATGAAAAGTGTTAGAATGAGAAACATAGAAGGAAATAACAAACAAATGAAATCAACAACAGAAGTCAGTCGTGCATTTGTGATTACAGCAGCAATTGACCTTACCACGTGGGAGCTTATAGCTACCTGCGTGACATCCGAGTCCAAGAAAATCAACAATGTGGAATGGCTTACTTGGATAATTGTTGATTGAACAAAAAGAAGGAAATAAGAACAGTCCCTCATACCAAAGTGGTTTTCTTAGACACGTGTGTCAAGCTTTCGTCCCTGTGCAATACGATGAAAAGTGTTAGAATGAGAAACATTGAAGGAAATAACAAACAAATGAAATCAACAACAGAAGTCAGTCGTGCATTTGTGTTTTCAGCAGCAATTGACCTTACCACGTGGGAGATTATAGCTACCTGCGTGACATCCGAGTTCAAGAAAATCAACAATGTGGAATGACTTACTTGGATAATTGATCATTATACAGAAAGAATGAAGTAAGAACAGTCCCTTATACGAATGTGGTTTCCATAGACACGTGTGTCAAGCTTTCGTCCCTGTGCAATACGATGAAAAGTGTAAGAATGAGAAACATAGAAGGAAAAAACAAACAAATGAAATCAACAACAGAAGTCAGTCGTGCATTTGTGGTTACAGCAGCAATTGACATTACCACGTGGGAGATTCTAGCTACCTGCGTGACATCCGAGTCCAAGAAAATCAACAATGTGGAATGGCTTATTCGGATAATTGTTCATTAAACAAAAAAAAGGGAATAAGAACAGTCCCTTATACCAAAGTGGTTTCCTAAGACACGCATGTCAAGCTTTCGTCCCTGTGCAATACGATGAAAAGTATTAAAATGAGAAACATTGAAGAAAATAACAAACGACTGAAATCAACATTAGAAGTCAGTCGTGCATTTGTGGTTACAGCAGCAATTGACCTTACCACGTGGGAGATTATAGCTACCTGCGTGACATCCGAGTCCAAGAAAATCAACAATGTGGAATGGCCTACTTGGATAATTGTTGATTAAACAAAAAAAAGTGGTTTCCTTAGACACGCGTGTCAAGCTTTCGTCCCTGTGCAATACGATAAAAAGTGTTAGAATGAGAAACATAGAAGGAAATAACAAACAAATGAAATCAACAACAGAAGTCAGTCGTGCATTTGTGGTTACAGTAGCAATTGACCTTACCACGTGGGAGATTATAGCTACCTGCGTGTCATCCGAGTTCAAGAAAATCAACAATGTGGAATGGCTTACTTGGATAATTGTTGATTAAACAAAAAAAAGGGAATAAGAACAGTCCCTCATACCAAAGTGGTTTTCTCAGACATGTGTGTCAAGCTTTCGTCCCTGTGCAATACGATGAAAAGTGTTAGAATGAGAAACATAGAAGGAAATAACAAACAAAAGAAATCAACAACAGAAGTCAGTCGTGCATTTGTGGTTACAGCAGCAATTGACCTTTCCACGTGAGAGATTATAGATAGCTGCGTGACATCCTAGTCCAAGAAAATCAACAATGTGGAATGGCTTACTTGGATAATTGTTCATCAAAAAGAAAAAAGGGAAGAAGAGTAGTCCCTCATACCAAAGTGGTTTCCTTAGACACGTGTGTCAAGCTTTCGTCACTGTGCAATACGATGAAAAGTGTTAGAATGAGAAACATTGAAGAAAATAACAAACGAATGAAATCAACAACAGAAGTCAGTCGTGCATTCGTGGTTACAGCAGCAATTGACCTTACCACGTGGGAGATAACAGCTACCTGCGTGACATCCGAGCCCAAGAAAATCAACAATGTGGAACGGCTTACTTGGATAATTGTTCATTAAACAAAAAGAAGGGAATGAGAACAGTCCCTTATACCAAAGTGGTTTCCTTAGACACGCGTGTCAAGCTTTCGTCCCTGTGCAATACGATGAAAAGTGCTGGAATGAGAATCATTGAAGAAAATAACAAACGAATGAAATCAACAACAGAAGTCAGTCGTGCATTCGTGGTTACAGCAGCAATTGACCTTACCACGTGGGAGATTACAGCTACCTGCGTGACATCCGAGCCCAAGATAATCAACAATGTGGAACGGCTTACTTGGATAATTGTTCATTAAACAAAAAGAAGGAAATAAGAACAGTCCCTTATACCAAAGTGGTTTCCTTAGACACGCGTGTCAAGCTTTCGTCCCTGTGCAATACGATGAAAAGTGTTAGAATGAGAAACATTGAAGGAAATAACAAACAAATGAAATCAACAACAGAAGTCAGTCGTGCATTTGTGGTTACAGCAGCAATTGACCTTACCACGTGGGAGATTATAGCTACCGGCGTGACATCCGAGTCCAAGAAAATCAACAATGTGGAATGGCTTACTTGGATAATTGTTGATTGAACAAAAAGAAGGGAATAAGAACAGTCCCTTATACCAAAGTGGTTTCCTTAGACAAGTGTGTCAAGCTTTCGTCCCTGTGCAATACGATGAAAAGTGTTAGAATGAGAAACATTGAAGAAAATAACAAACGAATGAAATCAACAACAGAAGTCAGTCGTGCATTTGTGGTTACAGCAGCAATTGACCTCACCACGTGGGAGATTATAGCTACCTGCGTGACATCCGAGCCCAAGAAAATCAACAATGTGGAATGGCTTGGATAATTGTTCATTAAACAAAAAGAAGGGAATAAGAACAGTCCCTTATACCAAAGTGGTTTCCTTAGACACGCGTGTCAAGCTTTCGTCCCTGTGCAATACGATGGAAAGTGTTAGAATGAGAAACATTGAAGAAAATAACAAACGAATGAAATCAATAACAGAAGTCAGTCGTGCATTTGTGGTTACAGCAGCAATTGACCTTACCACGTAAAAGATTATAGCTACCTGCGTGTCATCCGAGTCCAAGAAAATCAACAATGTGGAATGGCTTACTTGGATAATTGTTCATTAAACAAAAAGAAGGGAATAAGAACAGTCCCTTATACCAAAGTGGTTTCCTTAGACACGTGTGTCAAGCTTTCGTCCCTGTGCAATACGATGAAAAGTGTTAGAATGAGAAACATTGAAGGAAATAACTAACAAATGAAATCAACAACAGAAGTCAGTCGTGCATTTGTGGTTACAGCAGCAATTGACCTTACCACGTTGAAGATTATAGCTACCTGCGTGTCATCCGAGTCCAAGAAAATCAATAATGTGGAATGGCTTACTTGGATAATTGATCATCATACAGAAAGAAGGGAATAAGAACAGTCCCTTATACCAAAGTGGTTTCCTTAGACACGTGTGTCAAGCTTTCGTCCCTGTGCAATACGATGAGAAGTGTTAGAATGAGAAACATTGAAGGAAATAACAAACAAATCGAATCAACAACAGAAGTCAGTCGTGCATTTGTGATTACAGCAGCAATTGACCTTACCACGTGGGAGATTATAGATACCGGCGTGACATCCGAGTCCAAGAAAATCAACAATGTGGAATTGCTTACTTGGATAATTGTTCATTAAACAAAAAGAAGGGAATAAGAACAGTCCCTTATACCAAAGTGGTTTCCTTAGACACGCGTGTCAAGCTTTCGTCCCTGTGCAATACGATGAAAAGTGTTAGAATGAGAAACATTATAGGAAATAACGAACAAATGAAATCAACAACAGAAGTCAGTCGTGCATTTGTGGTTACAGCAGCAATTGACCTTACCACGTGGGAGATTATAGCTACCTGCGTGACATCCGAGTCCAAGAAAATCAACAATGTGGAATTGCTTACTTGGATAATTGTTCATTAAACAAAAAGAAGGGAATAAGAACAGTCCCTTATACCAAAGTGGTTTCCTTAGACACGCGTGTCAAGCTTTCGTCCCTGTGCAATACGATGAAAAGTGTTAGAATGAGAAACATTAAAGGAAATAACAAACAAATGAAATCAACAACAGAAGTCAGTCGTGCATTTGTGGTTACAGCAGCAATTGACCTTACCACGTGGGAGATTATAGCTACCTGCGTGACATCCGAGTCCAAGAAAATCAACAATGTGGAATGGCTTACTTGGATAATTGTTCATCAAAAAGAAAAAAGGG
This sequence comes from Harmonia axyridis, assembly GCF_914767665.1. Taxonomy (NCBI): domain Eukaryota; kingdom Metazoa; phylum Arthropoda; class Insecta; order Coleoptera; family Coccinellidae; genus Harmonia; species Harmonia axyridis. The sequence continues at coordinate 24,932,091 of NC_059508.1, read as the reverse complement.
AAGAAGAGCAGTCCCTTATACCAATGTGGTTTCCATAGACACGTGTGTCAAGCTTTCGTCCCTGTGCATTACGATGAAAAGTGTTAGAATGAGAAACATTGAAGAAAATAACAAACGAATGAAATCAACAACAGAAGTCAGTCGTGCATTTGTGGTTACAGCAGCAATTGACCTCACCACGTGGGAGATTATAGCTACCTGCGTGACATCCGAGTCCAAGAAAATCAACAATGTGGAATGGCTTACTTGGATAATTGTTCATTAAACAAAAAGAAGGGAATAAGAACAGTCCCTTATACCAAAGTGGTTTCCTTAGACACGCGTGTCTAGCTTTCGTCCCTGTGCAATACGATGAAAAGTGTTAGAATGAGAATCATTGAAGAAAATAACAAACGAATGAAATCAACAACAGAAGTCAGTCGTGCATTCGTGGTTACAGCAGCAATTGACCTTACCACGTGGGAGATTACAGCTACCTGCGTGACATCTGAGCCCAAGAAAATCAACAATGTGGAACGGCTTACTTGGATAATTGTTCATTAAACAAAAAGAAGGGAATAAGAACAGTCCCTTATACCAAAGTGGTTTCCTTAGACACGCGTGTCAAGCTTTCGTCCCTGTGCAATACGATGAAAAGTGTTAGAATGAGAATCATTGAAGAAAATAACAAACGAATGAAATCAACAACAGAAGTCAGTCGTGCATTTGTGGTTACAGCAGCAATTGACCTCACCACGTGGGAGATTATAGCTACCTGCGTGACATCCGAGTCCAAGAAAATCAACAATGTGGAATGGCTTACTTGGATAATTGTTCATTAAACAAAAAGAAGGGAATAAGAACAGTCCCTTATACCAAAGTGGTTTCCTTAGACACGCGTGTCTAGCTTTCGTCCCTGTGCAATACGATGAAAAGTGTTAGAATGAGAATCATTGAAGAAAATAACAAACGAATGAAATCAACAACAGAAGTCAGTCGTGCATTCGTGGTTACAGCAGCAATTGACCTTACCACGTGGGAGATTACAGCTACCTGCGTGACATCTGAGCCCAAGAAAATCAACAATGTGGAACGGCTTACTTGGATAATTGTTCATTAAACAAAAAGAAGGGAATAAGAACAGTCCCTTATACCAAAGTGGTTTCCTTAGACACGCGTGTCAAGCTTTCGTCCCTGTGCAATACGATGAAAAGTGTTAGAATGAGAATCATTGAAGAAAATAACAAACGAATGAAATCAACAACAGAAGTCAGTCGTGCATTTGTGGTTACAGCAGCAATTGACCTCACGACGTGGGAGATTATAGCTACCTGCGTGACATCCGAGTCCAAGAAAATCAACAATGTGGAATGGCTTACTTGGATAATTGTTCATTAAACAAAAAGAAGGGAATAAGAACAGTCCCTTATACCAAAGTGGTTTCCTTAGTCACGCGTGTCAAGCTTTCGTCCCTGTGCAATACGATGAAAAGTGTTAGAATGAGAATCATTGAAGAAAATAACAAACGAATGAAATCAACAACAGAAGTCAGTCGTGCATTCGTGGTTACAGCAGCAATTGACCTTACCACGTGGGAGATTACAGCTACCTGCGTGACATCCGAGCCCAAGAAAATCAACAATGTGGAACGGCTTACTTGGATAATTGTTCATTAAACAAAAAGAAGGGAATAAGAACAGTCCCTTATACCAAAGTGTTTTCCTTAGACACGCGTGTCAAGCTTTCGTCCCTGTGCAATACGATGAAAAGTGTTAGAATGAGAAACATTAAAGGAAATAACAAACAAATGAAATCAACAACAGAAGTCAGTCGTGCATTTGTGGTTACAGCAGCAATTGACCTTACCACGTGGGAGATTATAGCTACCGGCGTGACATCCGAGTCCAAGAAAATCAACAATGTGGAATTGCTTACTTGGATAATTGTTCATTAAACAAAAAGAAGGGAATAAGAACAGTCCCTTATACCAAAGTGGTTTCCTTAGACACGCGTGTCAAGCTTTCGTCCCTGTGCAATACGATGAAAAGTGTTAGAATGAGAATCATTGAAGAAAATAACAAACGAATGAAATCAACAATAGAAGTCAGTCGTGCATTTGTGGTTACAGCAGCAATTGACCTCACCAAGTGGGAGATTATAGCTACCTGCGTGACATCCGAGTCCAAGAAAATCAACAAAGTGGAATGGCTTACTTGGATAATTGTTCATTAAACAAAAAGAAGGGAATAAGAACAGTCCCTTATACCAAAGTGGTTCCTTAGACACGCGTGTCAAGCTTTCGTCCCTGTGCAATACGATGAAAAGTGTTAGAATGAGAAACATTGAAGAAAATAACAAACGAATGAAATCAACAACAGAAGTCAGTCGTGCATTTGTGGTTACAGCAGCAATTGACCTTACCACGTGGGAGATTACTGCTACCTGCGTGACATCCGAGCCCAAGAAAATGAACAATGTGGAACGGCTTACTTGGATAATTGTTCATTAAACAAAAAGAAGGGAATAAGAACAGTCCCTTATACCAAAGTGGTTTCCTTAGACACGTGTGTCAAGCTTTCGTCCCTGTGCAATACGATGAGAAATGTTAGAATGAGAAACATTAACGGAAATAACAAACAAATGAAATCAACAACAGAAGTCAGTCGTGCATTTGTGGTTACAGCAGCAATTGATCTTACCACGTAAAAGATAATAGCTACCTGCGTGTCATCCGAGTCCAAGAAAATCAACAATGTGGAATGGCTTACTTGGATAATTGATCATTATACAGAAAGAAGGGAATAAGAACAGTCCCTTATACCAATGTGGTTTCCATAGACACGTTTGTCAAGCTTTCGTCCCTGTGCAATACGATGAGAAGTGTTAGAATGGGAAACATTGAAGGAAATAACAAACAAATCAAATCAACAACAGAAGTCAGTCGTGCATTTGTGATTACAGCAGCAATTGACCTTACCACGTGGGAGATTATAGCTACCTGCGTGACATCCGAGTCCAAGAAAATCAACAATGTGGAATGGCTTAATTGGATAATTGATCATTATACAGAAAGAATGAAGTAAGAACAGTCCCTTATACCAATGTGGTTTCCGTAGACACGTGTGTCAAGCTTTCGTCCCTGTGCATTACGATGAAAAGTGTTAGAATGAGAAACATTGAAGAAAATAACAAACGAATGAAATCAACAACAGAAGTCAGTCGTGCATTTGTGGTTACAGCAGCAATTGACCTTACCACGTGGGAGATTATAGCTACCTGCGTGACATCCGAGTCCAAGAAAATCAACAATGTGTAACGGCTTACTTGGATAATTGTTCATTAAACAAAAAGAATTGAATAAGAACAGTCCCTTATACCAAAGTGGTATCCTTAGACACGTGTGTCAAGCTTTCGTCCCTGTGCAATACGATGAAAAGTGTTAGAATGAGAAACATTGAAGGAAATAACAAAGAAATGAAATCAACAACAGAAGTCAGTCGAGCATTTGTGGTTACAGCAGCAATTGACCTTACCACGTGGGAGATTATAGCTACCTGCGTGACATTCGAGTCCAAGAAAATCAACAATGTGGAATGGCTTACTTGGATAATTGTTGATTGAACAAAACGAAGGGAATAAGAACAGTCCCTTATACCAAAGTGGTTTCCTTAGACACGCGTGTCAAGCTTTCGTCCCTGTGCAATACGATGAAAAGTGTTAGAATGAGAAACATAGAAGGAAATAACAAACAAATGAAATCAACAACAGAAGTCAGTCGTGCATTTGTGGTTGCAGCAGCAATTGACCTTACCACGTGGGAGATTATAGCTACCTGCGTGACATCCGAGTCCAAGATAATCAACAATGTGGAATGGCCTACTTGGATAATTGTTGATTAAACAAAAAAAAGAGAATAAGAACAGTCCCTTATACCAAAGTGGTTTCCTTAGACACGTGTGTCAAGCTTTCGTCCCTGTGCAATACGATGAGAAGTGTTAGAATGAGAAACATTGAAGGAAATAACAAACAAATGAAATCAACATTAGAAGTCAGTCGTGCATTTGTGGTTACAGCAGCAATTGACCTTACCACGTGGGAGATAATAGCTACCTGCGTGACATCCGAGTCCAAGAAAATCAACAATGTGGAATGGCCTACTTGGATAATTGTTGATTAAACAAAAAAAAAATAAGAACAGTCCCTTATACCAGAGTGCTTTCCTTAGACACGTGTGTCAAGCTTTCGTCCCTGTGCAATACGATGAAAAGTGTTAGAATGATAAACATAGAAGGAAATAACAAACAAATGAAATCAACAACAGAAGTCAGTCGTGCATTTGTGATTACAGCAGCAATTGACCTTACCACGTGGGAGCTTATAGCTACCTGCGTGACATCCGAGTCCAAGAAAATCAACAATGTGGAATGGCTTACTTGGATAATTGTTGATTGAACAAAAAGAAGGAAATAAGAACAGTCCCTCATACCAAAGTGGTTTTCTTAGACACGTGTGTCAAGCTTTCGTCCCTGTGCAATACGATGAAAAGTGTTAGAATGAGAAACATTGAAGGAAATAACAAACAAATGAAATCAACAACAGAAGTCAGTCGTGCATTTGTGGTTTCAGCAGCAATTGACCTTACCACGTGGGAGATTATAGCTACCTGCGTGACATCCGAGTTCAAGAAAATCAACAATGTGGAATGACTTACTTGGATAATTGATCATTATACAGAAAGAATGAAGTAAGAACAGTCCCTTATACGAATGTGGTTTCCATAGACACGTGTGTCAAGCTTTCGTCCCTGTGCAATACGATGAAAAGTGTAAGAATGAGAAACATAGAAGGAAAAAACAAACAAATGAAATCAACAACAGAAGTCAGTCGTGCATTTGTGGTTACAGCAGCAATTGACATTACCACGTGGGAGATTACAGCTACCTGCGTGACATCCGAGTCCAAGAAATTCAACAATGTTGAATGGCTTATTCGGATAATTGTTCATTAAACAAAAAAAAGGGAATAAGAACAGTCCCTTATACCAAAGTGGTTTCCTAAGACACGCATGTCAAGCTTTCGTCCCTGTGCAATACGATGAAAAGTATTAAAATGAGAAACATTGAAGAAAATAACAAACGAATGAAATCAACATTAGAAGTCAGTCGTGCATTTGTGGTTACAGCAGCAATTGACCTTACCACGTGGGAGATTATAGCTACCTGCGTGACATCCGAGTCCAAGAAAATCAACAATGTGGAATGGCCTACTTGGATAATTGTTGATTAAACAAAAAAAAGTGGTTTCCTTAGACACGCGTGTCAAGCTTTCGTCCCTGTGCAATACGATAAAAAGTGTTAGAATGAGAAACATAGAAGGAAATAACAAACAAATGAAATCAACAACAGAAGTCAGTCGTGCATTTGTGGTTACAGTAGCAATTGACCTTACCACGTGGGAGATTATAGCTACCTGCGTGTCATCCGAGTTCAAGAAAATCAACAATGTGGAATGGCTTACTTGGATAATTGTTGATTAAACAAAAAAAAGGGAATAAGAACAGTCCCTCATACCAAAGTGGTTTTCTCAGACATGCGTGTCAAGCTTTCGTCCCTGTGCAATACGATGAAAAGTGTTAGAATGAGAAACATAGAAGGAAATAACAAACAAAAGAAATCAACAACAGAAGTCAGTCGTGCATTTGTGGTTACAGCAGCAATTGACCTTTCCACGTGGGAGATTATAGATAGCTGCGTGACATCCTAGTCCAAGAAAATCAACAATGTGGAATGGCTTACTTGGATAATTGTTCATCAAAAAGAAAAAAGGGAAGAAGAGTAGTCCCTCATACCAAAGTGGTTTCCTTAGACACGTGTGTCAAGCTTTCGTCACTGTGCAATACGATGAAAAGTGTTAGAATGAGAAACATTGAAGAAAATAACAAACGAATGAAATCAACAACAGAAGTCAGTCGTGCATTCGTGGTTACAGCAGCAATTGACCTTACCACGTGGGAGATAACAGCTACCTGCGTGACATCCGAGCCCAAGAAAATCAACAATGTGGAACGGCTTACTTGGATAATTGTTCATTAAACAAAAAGAAGGGAATGAGAACAGTCCCTTATACCAAAGTGGTTTCCTTAGACACGCGTGTCAAGCTTTCGTCCCTGTGCAATACGATGAAAAGTGCTGGAATGAGAATCATTGAAGAAAATAACAAACGAATGAAATCAACAACAGAAGTCAGTCGTGCATTCGTGGTTACAGCAGCAATTGACCTTACCACGTGGGAGATTACAGCTACCTGCGTGACATCCGAGCCCAAGATAATCAACAATGTGGAACGGCTTACTTGGATAATTGTTCATTAAACAAAAAGAAGGAAATAAGAACAGTCCCTTATACCAAAGTGGTTTCCTTAGACACGCGTGTCAAGCTTTCGTCCCTGTGCAATACGATGAAAAGTGTTAGAATGAGAAACATTGAAGGAAATAACAAACAAATGAAATCAACAACAGAAGTCAGTCGTGCATTTGTGGTTACAGCAGCAATTGACCTTACCACGTGGGAGATTATAGCTACCTGCGTGACATCCGAGTCCAAGAAAATCAACAATGTGGAATGGCTTACTTGGATAATTGTTCATTAAACAAAAAGAACAATGTGGAATGGCCTACTTGGATAATTGTTGATTAAACAAGAAAAAGTGGTTTCCTTAGACACGCGTGTCAAGCTTTCGTCCCTGTGCAATACGATGAAAAGTGTTAGAATGAGAAACATAGAAGGAAATAACAAACAAATGAAATCAACAACAGAAGTCAGTCGTGCATTTGTGGTAACAGTAGCAATTGACCTTACCACGTGCGAGATTATAGCTACCTGCGTGTCATCCGAGTTCAAGAAAATCAACAATGTGGAATGGCTTACTTGGATAATTGTTGATTAAACAAAAAAAAAGGGAATAAAAACAGTCCCTCATACCAAAGTGGTTTTCTCAGACATGTGTGTCAAGCTTTCGTCCCTGTGCAATACGATGAAAAGTGTTAGAATGAGAAACATAGAAGGAAATAACAAACAAATGAAATCAACAACAGAAGTCAGTCGTGCATTTGTGGTTACAGCAGCAATTGACCTTTCCACGTGGGAGATTATAGATAGCTGCGTGACATCCTAGTCCAAGAAAATCAACAATGTGGAATGGCTTACTTGGATAATTGTTCATCAAAAAGAAAAAAGGGAAGAAGAGCAGTCCCTCATACCAAAGTGGTTTCCTTAGACACGTGTGTCAAGCTTTCGTCACTGTGCAATACGATAAAAAGTGTTAGAATGAGAAACATTGAAGAAAATAACAAACGAATGAAATCAACAACAGAAGTCAGTCGTACATTCGTGGTTACAGCAGCAATTGACCTTACCACGTGGGAGATTACAGCTACCTGCGTGACATCCGAGCCCAAGAAAATCAACAATGTGGAACGGCTTACTTGGATAATTGTTCATTAAACAAAAAGAAGGGAATAAGAACAGTCCCTTATACCAAAGTGGTTTCCTTAGACACGCGTGTCAAGCTTTCGTCCCTGTGCAATACGATGAAAAGTGCTGGAATGAGAATCATTGAAGAAAATAACAAACGAATGAAATCAACAACAGAAGTCAGTCGTGCATTCGTGGTTACAGCAGCAATTGACCTTACCACGTGGGAGATTACAGCTACCTGCGTGACATCCGAGCCCAAGATAATCAACAGTGTGGAACGGCTTACTTGGATAATTGTTCATTAAACAAAAAGAAGGAAATAAGAACAGTCCCTTATACCAAAGTGGTTTCCTTAGACACGCGTGTCAAGCTTTCGTCCCTGTGCAATACGATGAAAAGTGTTAGAATGAGAAACATTGAAGGAAATAACAAACAAATGAAATCAACAACAGAAGTCAGTCGTGCATTTGTGGTTACAGTAGCAATTGACCTTACCACGTGGGAGATTATAGCTACCTGCGTGTCATCCGAGTTCAAGAAAATCAACAATGTGGAATGGCTTACTTGGATAATTGTTGATTAAACAAAAAAAAAGGGAATAAAAACAGTCCCTCATACCAAAGTGGTTTTCTCAGACATGTGTGTCAAGCTTTCGTCCCTGTGCAATACGATGAAAAGTGTTAGAATGAGAAACATAGAAGGAAATAACAAACAAATGAAATCAACAACAGAAGTCAGTCGTGCATTTGTGGTTACAGCAGCAATTGACCTTTCCACGTGGGAGATTATAGATAGCTGCGTGACATCCTAGTCCAAGAAAATCAACAATGTGGAATGGCTTACTTGGATAATTGTTCATCAAAAAGAAAAAAGGGAAGAAGAGCAGTCCCTCATACCAAAGTGGTTTCCTTAGACACGCGTGTCAAGCTTTCGTCACTGTGCAATACGATGAAAAGTGTTAGAATGAGAAACATTGAAGAAAATAACAAACGAATGAAATCAACAACAGAAGTCAGTCGTGCATTCGTGGTTACAGCAGCAATTGACCTTACCACGTGGGAGATTACAGCTACCTGCGTGACATCCGAGCCCAAGAAAATCAACAATGTGGAACGGCTTACTTGGATAATTGTTCATTAAACAAAAAGAAGGGAATAAGAACAGTCCCTTATACCAAAGTGGTTTCCTTAGACACGCGTGTCAAGCTTTCGTCCCTGTGCAATACGATGAAAAGTGCTGGAATGAGAATCATTGAAGAAAATAACAAACGAATGAAATCAACAACAGAAGTCAGTCGTGCATTCGTGGTTACAGCAGCAATTGACCTTACCACGTGGGAGATTACAGCTACCTGCGTGACATCCGAGCCCAAGATAATCAACAGTGTGGAACGGCTTACTTGGATAATTGTTCATTAAACAAAAAGAAGGAAATAAGAACAGTCCCTTATACCAAAGTGGTTTCCTTAGACACGCGTGTCAAGCTTTCGTCCCTGTGCAATACGATGAAAAGTGTTAGAATGAGAAACATTGAAGGAAATAACAAACAAATGAAATCAACAACAGAAGTCAGTCGTGCATTTGTGGTTACAGCAGCAATTGACCTTACCACGTGGGAGATTATAGCTACCTGCGTGACATCCGAGTCCAAGAAAATCAACAATGTGGAATGGCTTGGATAATTGTTCATTAAACAAAAAGAAGGGAATAAGAACAGTCCCTTATACCAAAGTGGTTTCCTTAGACACGCGTGTCAAGCTTTCGTCCCTGTGCAATACGATGGAAAGTGTTAGAATGAGAAACATTAAAGGAAATAACAAACGAATGAAATCAACAACAGAAGTCAGTCGTGCATTTGTGTTTACAGCAGCAATTGACCTTACCACGTAAAAGATTATAGCTACCTGCGTGTCATCCGAGTCCAAGAAAATCAACAATGTGGAACGGCTTACTTGGATAATTGTTCATTAAACAAAAAGAAGGGAATAAGAACAGTCCCTTATACCAAAGTGGTTTCCTTAGACACGTGTGTCAAGCTTTCGTCCCTGTGCAATACGATGAAAAGTGTTAGAATGAGAAACATTGAAGGAAATAACAAACAAATGAAATCAACAACAGAAGTCAGTCGTGCATTTGTGGTTACAGCAGCAATTGACCTTACCACGTTAAAGATTATAGCTACCTGCGTGTCATCCGAGTCCAAGAAAATCGATAATGTGGAATGGCTTACTTGGATAATTGATCATCATACAGAAAGAAGGGAATAAGAACAGTCCCTTATACCAATGTGGTTTCCTTAGACACGTGTGTCAAGCTTTCGTCCCTGTGCAATACGATGAGAAGTGTTAGAATGAGAAATATTGAAGGAAATAACAAACAAATCAAATCAACAACAGAAGTCAGTCGTGCATTTGTGATTACAGCAGCAATTGACCTTACCACGTGGGAGATTATAGATACCTGCGTGACATCCGAGTCCAAGAAAATCAACAATGTGGAATGACTTACTTGGATAATTGATCATTATACAGAAAGAATGAAGTAAGAACAGTCCCTTATACCAAAGTGGTTTCCTTAGACACGTGTGTCAAGCTTTCGTCCCTGTGCAATACGATGAGAAGTGTTAGAATGAGGAACATTGAAGGAAATAACAAACAAATGAAATCAACAACAGAAGTCAGCCGTCCAATTGTGGTTACAGCAGCAATTGACCTTACCACGTGGGAGATTATAGCTACCCGCGTGTCATCCGAGTCCAAGAAAATCAACAATGTGGAATGGCTTACTTGGATAATTGTTCATTAAACAAAAAGAAAGGAAATAAGAACATTCCCTTATACCAAAGTGGTTTCCTTAGGCACGTGTGTCAAGCTTTCGTCCCTGTGCAATACGATGAAAAGTGTTAGAATGAGAATCATAGAATGAAATAACAAACAAATGAAATCAACAACCGAAGTCAGTCGTGCATTTGTGGTTACAGCAGCAATTGACCTTACCACGTGGGATATTATAGCTACCTGCGTGACATCCGAGTCCAAGAAAATCAACAATGTGGAATGGCTTACTTGGATAATTGTTCATTAAACAAAAAGAAGGGAATAAGAACAGTCTCTTATACCAAAGTGGTTTCCTTAGACACGCGTGTCAAGCTTTCGTCCTTGTGCAATACGATGAAAAGTGTTAGAATGAGAAACATAGAAGGAAATAACAAACAAATGAAATCAACAACAGAAGTCAGTCGTGCATTTGTGGTTACAGCAGCAATTGACCTTACCACGTGGGAGATTATAGCTACCTGCGTGACATCCGAGTCCAAGAAAATCAACAATGTGGAATGGCCTACTCGGATAATTGTTGATTAAACAAAAAAAAAGGAAATAAGAACAGTCCTTTATACCAAAGTGGTTTCCTTAGACACGTGTGTCAAGCTTTCATCCCTCAGCAATACGACAGAAAGTGTTAGAGTAAGAAACATTGAAGGAAATAACAAACGAATGAAATCATTAACAGAAGTCAACCGTCCAGTTTTGGTTACAGCAGCAATTGACCTTAACACGTGGGAGGAAATCAAAAATGTGGAATGGCTTAATAGGAAATATTGGAGGAAATAACAAACAAATGAAATCAACAACAGAAGTCAGCCGTCCAGTTTTGGTTACAGCAGCAATTGACCTTACCAATTGAGAGATTGTAGCTACATGCGTGACATCCCATTCCAAGAAAATCAACAATGTGGAATGGCTTACTTGGATAATTGTTGATTAAACAAAAAAAAGGGAATAAGAACAGTCCCTCATACCAAAGTGGTTTTCTCAGACATGTGTGTCAAGCTTTCGTCCCTGTGCAATACGATGAAAAGTGTTAGAATGAGAAACATAGAAGGAAATAACAAACAAATGAAATCAACAACAGAAGTCAGTCGTGCATTTGTGGTTACAGCAGCAATTGACCTTTCCACGTGGGAGATTATAGATAGCTGCGTGACATCCTAGTCCAAGAAAATCAACAATGTGGAATGGCTTACTTGGATAATTGTTCATCAAAAAGAAAAAAGGGAAGAAGAGCAGTCCCTCATACCAAAGTGGTGTCCTTAGACACGTGTGTCAAGCTTTCGTCCCTGTGCAATACGATGAAAAGTGTTAGAATGAGAATCATTGAAGAAAATAACAAACGAATGAAATCAACAATAGAAGTCAGTCGTGCATTTGTGGTTACAGCAGCAATTGACCTCACCACGTGGGAGATTATAGCTACCTGCGTGACATCCGAGTCCAAGAAAATCAACAAAGTGGAATGGCTTACTTGGATAATTGTTCATTAAACAAAAAGAAGGGAATAAGAACAGTCCCTTATACCAAAGTGGTTCCTTAGACACGTGTGTCAAGCTTTCATCCCTCAGCAATACGACAGACATCCCATTCCAAGAAAATCAACAATGTGGAATGGCTTACTTGGATAATTGTTGATTAAACAAAAAAAAGGGAATAAGAACAGTCCCTCATACCAAAGTGGTTTTCTCAGACATGTGTGTCAAGCTTTCGTCCCTGTGCAATACGATGAAAAGTGTTAGAATGAGAAACATAGAAGGAAATAACAAACAAATGAAATCAACAACAGAAGTCAGTCGTGCATTTGTGGTTACAGCAGCAATTGACCTTACCACGTGGGAGATTACAGCTACCTGCGTGACATCCGAGCCCAAGAAAATCAACAATGTGGAATGGCTTACTTGGATAATTGTTCATCAAAAAGAAAAAAGGGAAGAAGAGCAGTCCCTCATACCAAAGTGGTTTCCTTAGACACGTGTGTCAAGCTTTCGTCCCTGTGCAATACGATGAAAAGTGTTAGAATGAGAAACATTGAAGAAAATAACAAACGAATGAAATCAACAACAGAAGTCAGTCGTGCATTTGTGGTTACAGCAGCAATTGACCTTACCACGTGGGAGATTACAGCTACCTGCGTGACATCCGAGCCCAAGAAAATGAACAATGTGGAACGGCTTACTTGGATAATTGTTCATTAAGCAAAAAGAAGGGAATAAGAACAGTCCCTTATACCAAAGTGGTTTCCTTAGACACGCGTGTCAAGCTTTCGTCCCTGTGCAATACGATGAAAAGTGTTAGAATGAGAAACATTGAAGAAAATAACAAACGAATGAAATCAACAACAGAAGTCAGTCGTGCATTTGTGGTTACAGCAGCAATTGACCTTACCACGTGGGAGATTACAGCTACCTGCGTGACATCCGAGCCCAAGAAAATGAACAATGTGGAACGGCTTACTTGGATAATTGTTCATTAAACAAAAAGAAGGGAATAAGAACAGTCCCTTATACCAAAGTGGTTTCCTTAGACACGTGTGTCAAGCTTTCGTCCCTGTGCAATACGATGAGAAATGTTAGAATGAGAAACATTAAAGGAAATAACAAACAAATGAAATCAACAACAGAAGTCAGTCGTGCATTTGTGGTTACAGCAGCAATTGACCTTACCACGTGAAAGATAATAGCTACCTGCGTGTCATCCAAGTCCAAGAAAATCAACAATGTGGAATGGCTTACTTGGATAATTGATCATTATACAGAAAGAAGGGAATAAGAACAGTCCCTTATACCCATGTGGTTTCCATAGACACGTGTGTCAAGCTTTCGTCCCTGTGCAATACGATGAGAAGTGTTAGAATGAGAAACATTGAAGGAAATAACAAACAAATCAAATCAACAACAGAAGTCAGTCGTGCATTTGTGATTACAGCAGCAATTGACCTTACCACGTGGGAGATTATAGCTACCTGCGTGACATCCGAGTCCAAGAAAATCAACAATGTGGAATGGCTTACTTGGATAATTGATCATTATACAGAAAGAATGAAGTAAGAACAGTCCCTTATACCAATGTGGTTTCCATAGACACGTGTGTCAAGCTTTCGTCCCTGTGCATTACGATGAAAAGTGTTAGAATGAGAAACATTGAAGAAAATAACAAACGAATGAAATCAACAACAGAAGTCAGTCGTGCATTTGTGGTTACAGCAGCAATTGACCTCACCACGTGGGAGATTATAGCTACCTGCGTGACATCCGAGTCCAAGAAAATCAACAATGTGGAATGGCTTATTTGGATAATTGATCATTATACAGAAAGAATGAAGTGAGAACATTCCCTTATACCAATGTGGTTTCCTTAGACACGCGTGTCAAGCTTTCGTCCCTGTGCAATACGATGAAAAGTGTTAGAATGAGAATCATTGAAGAAAATAGCAAACGAATGAAATCAACAACAGAAGTCAGTCGTGCATTCGTGGTTACAGCAGCAATTGACCTTACCACGTGGGAGATTACAGCTACCTGCGTGACATCCGAGCCCAAGAAAATCAACAATGTGGAACGGCTTACTTGGATAATTGTTCATTAAACAAAAAGAAGGGAATAAGAACAGTCCCTTATACCAAAGTGGTTTCCTTAGACACGCGTGTCAAGCTTTCGTCCCTGTGCAATACGATGAAAAGTGTTAGAATGAGAATCATTGAAGAAAATAACAAACGAATGAAATCAACAACAGAAGTCAGTCGTGCATTTGTGGTTACAGCAGCAATTGACCTTACCACGTGGGAGATTATAGCTACCCGCGTGTCATCCGAGTCCAAGAAAATCAACAATGTGGAATGGCTTACTTGGATAATTGTTCATTAAACAAAAAGAAAGGAAATAAGAACATTCCCTTATACCAAAGTGGTTTCCTTAGGCACGTGTGTCAAGCTTTCGTCCCTGTGCAATACGATGAAAAGTGTTAGAATGAGAATCATAGAATGAAATAACAAACAAATGAAATCAACAACCGAAGTCAGTCGTGCATTTGTGGTTACAGCAGCAATTGACCTTACCACGTGGGATATTATAGCTACCTGCGTGACATCCGAGTCCAAGAAAATCAACAATGTGGAATGGCTTACTTGGATAATTGTTCATTAAACAAAAAGAAGGGAATAAGAACAGTCTCTTATACCAAAGTGGTGTCCTTAGACACGCGTGTCAAGCTTTCGTCCTTGTGCAATACGATGAAAAGTGTTAGAATGAGAAACATAGAAGGAAATAACAAACAAATGAAATCAACAACAGAAGTCAGTCGTGCATTTGTGGTTACACCAGCAATTGACCTTACCACGTGGGAGATTATAGCTACCTGCGAGACATCCGAGTCCAAGAAAATCAACAATGTGGAATGGCCTACTCGGATAATTGTTGATTAAACAAAAAAAAAGGAAATAAGAACAGTCCTTTATACCAAAGTGGTTTCCTTAGACCCGTGTGTCAAGCTTTCATCCCTCAGCAATACGACAGAAAGTGTTAGAGTAAGAAACATTGAAGGAAATAACAAACGAATGAAATCAACAACAGAAGTCAACCGTCCAGTTTTGGTTACAGCAGCAATTGACCTTACCACGTGGGAGGAAATCAAAAATGTGGAATGGCTTAATAAGAAATATTGGAGGAAATAACAAACAAATGAAATCAACAACAGAAGTCAGCCGTCCAGTTTTGGTTACAGCAGCAATTGACCTTACCAATTGAGAGATTGTAGCTACATGCGTGACATCCCATTCCAAGAAAATCAACAATGTGGAATGGCTTACTTGGATAATTGTTGATTAAACAAAAAAAAGGGAATAAGAACAGTCCCTCATACCAAAGTGGTTTTCTCAGACATGTGTGTCAAGCTTTCGTCCCTGTGCAATACGATGAAAAGTGTTAGAATGAGAAACATAGAAGGAAATAACAAACAAATGAAATCAACAACAGAAGTCAGTCGTGCATTTGTGGTTACAGCAGCAATTGACCTTTCCACGTGGGAGATTATAGATAGCTGCGTGACATCCTAGTCCAAGAAAATCAACAATGTGGAATGGCTTACTTGGATAATTGTTCATCAAAAAGAAAAAAGGGAAGAAGAGCAGTCCCTCATACCAAAGTGGTTTCCTTAGACACGTGTGTCAAGCTTTCGTCCCTGTGCAATACGATGAAAAGTGTTAGAATGAGAAACATTGAAGAAAATAACAAACGAATGAAATCAACAACAGAAGTCAGTCGTGCATTCGTGGTTACAGCAGCAATTGACCTTACCACGTGGGAGATTACAGCTACCTGCGTGACATCCGAGCCCAAGAAAATCAACAATGTGGAACGGCTTACTTGGATAATTGTTCATTAAACAACAAGAAGGGAATAAGAACAGTCCCTTATACCAAAGTGGTTTCCTTAGACACGCGTGTCAAGCTTTCGTCCCTGTGCAATACGATGAAAAGTGCTGGAATGAGAATCATTGAAGAAAATAACAAACGAATGAAATCAACAACAGAAGTCAGTCGTGCATTTGTGGTTACAGCAGCAATTGACCTCACCACGTGGGAGATTATAGCTACCTGCGTGACATCCGAGTCCAAGAAAATCAACAATGTGGAATTGCTTACTTGGATAATTGTTCATTAAACAAAAAGAAGGGAATAAGAACAGTCCCTTATACCAAAGTGGTTTCCTTAGACACGCGTGTCAAGCTTTCGTCCCTGTGCAATACGATGAAAAGTGTTAGAATGAGAATCATTGAAGAAAATAACAAACGAATGAAATCAACAACAGAAGTCAGTCGTGCATTCGTGGTTACAGCAGCAATTGACCTTACCACGTGGGAGATTACAGCTACCTGCGTGACATCCGAGCCCAAGAAAATCAACAATGTGGAACGGCTTACTTGGATAATTGTTCATTAAACAAAAAGAAGGGAATAAAAACAGTCCCTTATACCAAAGTGGTTTCCTTAGACACGCGTGTCAAGCTTTCGTCCCTGTGCAATACGATGGAAAGTGTTAGAATGAGAAACATTGAAGAAAATAACAAACGAATGAAATCAACAACAGAAGTCAGTCGTGCATTTGTGGTTACAGCAGCAATTGACCTTACCACGTGGGAGATTACAGCTACCTGCGTGACATCCGAGCCCAAGAAAATGAACAATGTGGAACGGCTTACTTGGATAATTGTTCATTAAACAAAAAGAAGGGAATAAGAACAGTCCCTTATACCAAAGTGGTTTCCTTAGACACGTGTGTCAAGCTTTCGTCCCTGTGCAATACGATGAGAAATGTTAGAATGAGAAACATTAAAGGAAATAACAAACAAATGAAATCAACAACAGAAGTCAGTCGTGCATTTGTGGTTACAGCAGCAATTGACCTTACCACGTGAAAGATAATAGCTACCTGCGTGTCATCCGAGTCCAAGAAAATCAACAATGTGGAATGGCTTACTTGGATAATTGATCATTATACAGAAAGAAGGGAATAAGAACAGTCCCTTATACCAATGTGGTTTCCATAGACACGTGTGTCAAGCTTTCGTCCCTGTGCAATACGATGAGAAGTGTTAGAATGAGAAACATTGAAGGAAATAACAAACAAATCAAATCAACAACAGAAGTCAGTCGTGCATTTGTGATTACAGCAGCAATTGACCTTACCACGTGGGAGATTATAGCTACCTGCGTGTCATCCGAGTCCAAGAAAATCAACAATGTGGAATGGCTTACTTGGATAATTGTTCATTAAACAAAACGAAGGGAATAAGAACAGTCCCTTATACCAAAGTGGTTTCCTTAGACACGCGTGTCAAGCTTTCGTCCCTGTGCAATACGATGAAAAGTGTTAGAATGAGAAACATTGAAGGTAATAACAAACAAATGAAATCAACAACAGAAGTCAGTCGAGCATTTGTGGTTACAGCAGCAATTGACCTTACCACGTTACAGATTATAGCTACCTGCGTGTCATCCGAGTCCAAGAAAATCAACAATGTGGAATGGCTTACTTGGATAATTGATCATCATACAGAAAGAAGGGAATAAGAACAGTCCCTTATACCAATGTGGTTTCCATAGACTCGTGTGTCAAGCTTTCGTCCCTGTGCAATACGATGAGAAGTGTTAGAATGAGAAACATTGAAGGAAATAACAAACAAATGAAATCAACAACAGAAGTCAGCCGTCCAATTGTGGTTACAGCAGCAATTGACCTTACCACGTGGGAGATTATAGCTACCCGCGTGTCATCCGAGTCCAAGAAAATCAACAATGTGGAATGGCTTACTTGGATAATTGTTCATTAAACAAAAAGGAGGGAATAAGAACAGTCCCTTATACCAAAGTGGTTTCCTTAGACACCTGTGTCAAGCTTTCGTTCTTGTGCAATACGATGAAAAGTGTTAGAATGAGAAACATAGAAGGAAATAACAAACAAATGAAATCAACAACAGAAGTCAGTCGTGCATTTGTGGTTACAGCAGCAATTGACCTTACCACGTGGGAGATTATAGCTACCTGCGTGACATCCGAGTCCAAGAAAATCAACAATGTGGAATGGCTTACTTGGATAATTGTTCATTAAACAAAACGAAGGGAATAAGAACAGTCCCTTATACCAAAGTGGTTTCCTTAGACACGCGTGTCAAGCTTTCGTCTCTGTGCAATACGATGAAAAGTGTTAGAATGAGAAACATAGAAGGAAATAACAAACAAATGAAATCAACAACTGAAGTCAGTCGTGCATTTGTGGTTACAGCAGCAATTGACCTTACCACGTGGGAGATTATAGCTACCTGCGTGACATTCGAGTCCAAGAAAATCAACAATGTGGAATGGCTTACTTGGATAATTGTTGATTGAACAAAACGAAGGGAATAAGAACAGTCCCTTATACCAAAGTGGTTTCCTTAGACACGCGTGTCAAGCTTTCGTCCCTGTGCAATACGATGAAAAGTGTAAGAATGAGAAACATAGAAGGAAATAACAAACAAATGAAATCAACAACAGAAGTCAGTCGTGCATTTGTGGTTACAGCAGCAATTGACCTCACCACGTGGGAGATTATAGCTACCTGCGTGACATCCGAGTCCAAGAAAATCAACAATGTGGAATGGCTTACTTGGATAATTGTTCATCAAAAAGAAAGAAGGGAAGAAGAGCAGTCCCTTATACCGATGTGGTTTCCATAGACACGTGTGTCAAGCTTTCGTTCCTGTGCATTACGATTAAAAGTGTTAGAATGAGAAACATAGAAGGAAATAACAAACAAATGAAATCAACAACAGAAGTCAGTCGTGCATTTGTGGTTACAGCAGCAATTGACCTTACCACGTGGGAGATTATAGCTACCTGCGTGACATCCGAGTCCAAGAAAATCAACAATGTGGAATGGCTTACTTGGATAATTGTTGATTGAACAAAACGAAGGGAATAAGAACAGTCCCTTATACCAAAGTGGTTTCCTTAGACACGCGTGTCAAGCTTTCGTCCCTGTGCAATACGATGAAAAGTGTTAGAATGGGAAACATTGAAGGAAATAACAAACAAATCAAATCAACAACAGAAGTCAGTCGTGCATTTGTGATTACAGCAGCAATTGACCTTACCACGTGGGAGATTATAGCTACCTGCGTGACATCCGAGTCCAAGAAAATCAACAATGTGGAATGGCTTAATTGGATAATTGATCATTATACAGAAAGAATGAAGTAAGAACAGTCCCTTATACCAATGTGGTTTCCATAGACACGTGTGTCAAGCTTTCGTCCCTGTGCATTACGATGAAAAGTGTTAGAATGAGAAACATTGAAGAAAATAACAAACGAATGAAATCAACAACAGAAGTCAGTCGTGCATTTGTGGTTACAGCAGCAATTGACCTTACCACGTGGGAGATTATAGCTACCTGCGTGACATCCGAGTCCAAAAAAATCAACAATGTGTAACGGCTTACTTGGATAATTGTTCATTAAACAAAAAGAATTGAATAAGAACAGTCCCTTATACCAAAGTGGTATCCTTAGACACGTGTGTCAAGCTTTCGTCCCTGTGCAATACGATGAAAAGTGTTAGAATGAGAAACATTGAAGGTAATAACAAACAAATGAAATCAACAACAGAAGTCAGTCGAGCATTTGTGGTTACAGCAGCAATTGACCTTACCACGTTACAGATTATAGCTACCTGCGTGTCATCCGAGTCCAAGAAAATCAACAATGTGGAATGGCTTACTTGGATAATTGATCATCATACAGAAAGAAGGGAATAAGAACAGTCCCTTATACCAATGTGGTTTCCATAGACTCGTGTGTCAAGCTTTCGTCCCTGTGCAATACGATGAGAAGTGTTAGAATGAGAAACATTGAAGGAAATAACAAACAAATGAAATCAACAACAGAAGTCAGCCGTCCAATTGTGGTAACAGCAGCAATTGACCTTACCACGTGGGAGATTATAGCTACCCGCGTGTCATCCGAGTCCAAGAAAATGAACAATGTGGAATGGGTTACTTGGATAATTGTTCATTAAACAAAAAGGAGGGAATAAGAACAGTCCCTTATACCAAAGTGGTTTCCTTAGACACCTGTGTCAAGCTTTCGTTCCTGTGCAATACGATGAAAAGTGTTAGAATGAGAAACATAGAAGGAAATAACAAACAAATGAAATCAACAACAGAAGTCAGTCGTGCATTTGTGGTTACAGCAGCAATTGACCTTACCACGTGGGAGATTATAGCTACCTGCGTGACATCCGAGTCCAAGAAAATCAACAATGTGGAATGGCTTACTTGGATAATTGTTCATTAAACAAAACGAAGGGAATAAGAACAGTCCCTTATACCAAAGTGGTTTCCTTAGACACGCGTGTCAAGCTTTCGTCCCTGTGCAATACGATGAAAAGTGTTAGAATGAGAAACATAGAAGGAAATAACAAACAAATGAAATCAACAACTGAAGTCAGTCGTGCATTTGTGGTTACAGCAGCAATTGACCTTACCACGTGGGAGATTATAGCTACCTGCGTGACATTCGAGTCCAAGAAAATCAACAATGTGGAATGGCTTACTTGGATAATTGTTGATTGAACAAAACGAAGGGAATAAGAACAGTCCCTTATGCCAAAGTGGTTTCCTTAGACACGCGTGTCAAGCTTTCGTCCCTGTGCAATACGATGAAAAGTGTTAGAATGAGAAACATAGAAGGAAATAACAAACAAATGAAATCAACAACAGAAGTCAGTCGTGCATTTGTGGTTACAGCAGCAATTGACCTCACCACGTGGGAGATTATAGCTACCTGCGTGACATCCGAGTCCAAGAAAATCAACAATGTGGAATGGCTTACTTGGATAATTGTTCATCAAAAAGAAAAAAGGGAAGAAGAGCAGTCCCTTATACCGATGTGGTTTCCATAGACACGTGTGTCAAGCTTTCGTTCCTGTGCATTACGATGAAAAGTGTTAGAATGAGAAACATAGAAGGAAATAACAAACAAATGAAATCAACAACAGAAGTCAGTCGTGCATTTGTGGTTACAGCAGCAATTGACCTTACCACGTGGGAGATTATAGCTACCTGCGTGACATCCGAGTCCAAGAAAATCAACAATGTGGAATGGCTTACTTGGATAATTGTTGATTGAACAAAACGAAGGGAATAAGAACAGTCCCTTATACCAAAGTGGTTTCCTTAGACACGCGTGTCAAGCTTTCGTCCCTGTGCAATACGATGAAAAGTGTTAGAATGAGAAACATAGAAGGAAATAACAAACAAATGAAATCAACAACAGAAGTCAGTCGTGCATTTGTGGTTACAGCAGCAATTGACCTTACCACGTGGGAGATTATAGCTACCTGCGTGACATCCGAGTTCAAGAAAAGCAACAATGTGGAATGGCTTACTTGGATAATTGTTCATTAAACAAAACGAAGGGAATAAGAACAGTCCCTTATACCAAAGTGGTTTTCTTAGACACGCGTGTCAAGCTTTCGTCCCTGTGCAATACGATGAAAAGTGTTAGAATGAGAAACATAGAAGGAAATAACAAACAAATGAAATCAACAACAGAAGTCAGTCGTGCATTTGTGGTTACAGCAGCAATTGACCTTACCACGTGGGAGATTATAGCCACCTGCGTGACATTCGAGTCCAAGAAAATCAACAATGTGGAATGGCTTACTTGGATAATTGTTGATTGAACAAAACGAAGGGAATAAGAACAGTCCCTTATACCAAAGTGGTTTCCTTAGACACGCGTGTCAAGCTTTCGTCCCTGTGCAATACGATGAAAAGTGTTAGAATGAGAAACATTAAAGGAAATAACAAACAAATGAAATCAACAACAGAAGTCAGTCGTGCATTTGTGGTTACAGCAGCAATTGACCTTACCACGTGGGAGATTATAGCTACCGGCGTGACATCCGAGTCCAAGAAAATCAACAATGTGGAATTGCTTACTTGGATAATTGTTCATTAAACAAAAAGAAGGGAATAAGAACAGTCCCTTATACCAAAGTGGTTTCCTTAGACACGCGTGTCAAGCTTTCGTCCCTGTGCAATACGATGAAAAGTGTTAGAATGAGAAACATAGAAGGAAATAACAAACAAATGAAATCAACAACAGAAGTCAGTCGTGCATTTGTGGTTACAGCAGCAATTGACCTTACCACGTGGGTGATTATAGCTACCTGCGTGACATCCGAGTTCAAGAAAAGCAACAATGTGGAATGGCTTACTTGGATAATTGTTCATTAAACAAAACGAAGGGAATAAGAACAGTCCCTTATACCAAAGTGGTTTTCTTAGACACGCGTGTCAAGCTTTCGTCCCTGTGCAATACGATGAAAAGTGTTAGAATGAGAAACATAGAAGGAAATAACAAACAAATGAAATCAACAACAGAAGTCAGTCGTGCATTTGTGGTTACAGCAGCAATTGACCTTACCACGTGGGAGATTATAGCCACCTGCGTGACATTCGAGTCCAAGAAAATCAACAATGTGGAATGGCTTACTTGGATAATTGTTGATTGAACAAAACGAAGGGAATAAGAACAGTCCCTTATACCAAAGTGGTTTCCTTAGACACGCGTGTCAAGCTTTCGTCCCTGTGCAATACGATGAAAAGTGTTAGAATGAGAAACATAGAAGGAAATAACAAACAAATGAAATCAACAACAGAAGTCAGTCGTGCATTTGTGGTTACAGCAGCAATTGACCTCACCACGTGGGAGATTATAGCTACCTGCGTGACATCCGAGTCCAAGAAAATCAACAATGTGGAATGGCTTACTTGGATAATTGTTCATTAAACAAAAAGAAGGGAATAAGAACAGTCCCTTACACCAAAGTGGTTTCCTTAGACACGCGTGTCTAGCTTTCGTCCCTGTGCAATACGATGAAAAGTGTTAGAATGAGAATCATTGAAGAAAATAACAAACTAATGAAATCAACAACAGAAGTCAGTCGTGCATTCGTGGTTACAGCAGCAATTGACCTTACCACGTGGGAGATTACAGCTACCTGCGTGACATCCGAGCCAGGAAAATCAACAATGTGGAACGGCCTACTTGGATAATTGTTCATTAAACAAAAAGAAGGGAATAAGAACAGTCCCTTATACCAAAGTGGTTTCCTTAGACACGCGTGTCAAGCTTTCGTCCCTGTGCAATACGATGAAAAGTGTTAGAATGAGAATCATTGAAGAAAATAACAAACGAATGAAATCAACAACAGAAGTCAGTCGTGCATTCGTGGTTACAGCAGCAATTGACCTTACCACGTGGGAGATTACAGCTACCTGCGTGACATCCGAGCCCAAGAAAATCAACAATGTGGAACGGCTTACTTGGATAATTGTTCATTAAACAAAACGAAGGGAATAAGAACAGTCCCTTATACCAAAGTGGTTTCCTTAGACACGCGTGTCAAGCTTTCGTCCCTGTGCAATACGATGAAAAGTGTTAGAATGAGAAACATTAAAGGAAATAACAAACAAATGAAATCAACAACAGAAGTCAGTCGTGCATTTGTGGTTACAGCAGCAATTGACCTTACCACGTGGGAGATTATAGCTACCGGCGTGACATCCGAGTCCAAGAAAATCAACAATGTGGAATTGCTTACTTGGATAATTGTTCATTAAACAAAAAGAAGGGAATAAGAACAGTCCCTTATACCAAAGTGGTTTCCTTAGACACGCGTGTCAAGCTTTCGTCCCTGTGCAATACGATGAAAAGTGTTAGAATGAGAAACATTAAAGGAAATAACAAACAAATGAAATCAACAACAGAAGTCAGTCGTGCATTTGTGGTTACAGCAGCAATTGACCTTACCACGTGGGAGATTATAGCTACCTGCGTGACATCCGAGTCCAAGAAAATCAACAATGTGGAATGGCTTACTTGGATAATTGTTCATCAAAAAGAAAAAAGGGAAGAAGAGCAGTCCCTTATACCAATGTGGTTTCCATAGACACGTGTGTCAATCTTTCGTTCCTGTGCATTACGATGAAAAGTGTTAGAATGAGAAACATTGAAGAAAATAACAAACGAATGAAATCAACAACAGAAGTCAGTCGTGCATTTGTGGTTACAGCAGCAATTGACCTCACCACGTGGGAGATTATAGCTACCTGCGTGACATCCGAGTCCAAGAAAATCAACAATGTGGAATGGCTTACTTGGATAATTGTTCATTAAACAAAAAGAAGGGAATAAGAACAGTCCCTTATACCAAAGTGGTTTCCTTAGACACGCGTGTCAAGCTTTCGTCCCTGTGCAATACGATGAAAAGTGTTAGAATGAGAATCATTGAAGAAAATAACAAACGAATGAAATCAACAACAGAAGTCAGTCGTGCATTTGTGGTTACAGCAGCAATTGACCTCACCACGTGGGAGATTATAGCTACCTGCGTGACATCCGAGTCCAAGAAAATCAACAATGTGGAATGGCTTACTTGGATAATTGTTCATTAAACAAAAAGAAGGGAATAAGAACAGTCCCTTATACCAAAGTGGTTTCCTTAGACACGCGTGTCAAGCTTTCGTCCCTGTGCAATACGATGAAAAGTGTTAGAATGAGAATCATTGAAGAAAATAACAAACGAATGAAATCAACAATAGAAGTCAGTCGTGCATTTGTGGTTACAGCAGCAATTGACCTCACCACGTGGGAGATTATAGCTACCTGCGTGACATCCGAGTCCAAGAAAATCAACAAAGTGGAATGGCTTACTTGGATAATTGTTCATTAAACAAAAAGAGGGGAATAAGAACAGTCCCTTATACCAAAGTGGTTCCTTAGACACGCGTGTCAAGCTTTCGTCCCTGTGCAATACGATGAAAAGTGTTAGAATGAGAAACATTGAAGAAAATAACAAACGAATGAAATCAACAACAGAAGTCAGTCGTGCATTTGTGGTTACAGCAGCAATTGACCTTACCACGTGGGAGATTACTGCTACCTGCGTGACATCCGAGCCCAAGAAAATGAACAATGTGGAACGGCTTACTTGGATAATTGTTCATTAAACAAAAAGAAGAGAATAAGAACAGTCCCTTATACCAAAGTGGTTTCCTTAGACACGTGTGTCAAGCTTTCGTCCCTGTGCAATACGATGAGAAATGTTAGAATGAGAAACATTAACGGAAATAACAAACAAATGAAATCAACAACAGAAGTCAGTCGTGCATTTGTGGTTACAGCAGCAATTGATCTTACCACGTAAAAGATAATAGCTACCTGCGCGTCATCCGAGTCCAAGAAAATCAACAATGTGGAATGGCTTACTTGGATAATTGATCATTATACAGAAAGAAGGGAATAAGAACAGTCCCTTATACCAATGTGGTTTCCATAGACACGTGTGTCAAGCTTTCGTCCCTGTGCAATACGATGAGAAGTGTTAGAATGGGAAACATTGAAGGAAATAACAAACAAATCAAATCAACAACAGAAGTCAGTCGTGCATTTGTGATTACAGCAGCAATTGACCTTACCACGTGGGAGATTATAGCTACCTGCGTGACATCCGAGTCCAAGAAAATCAACAATGTGGAATGGCTTAATTGGATAATTGATCATTATACAGAAAGAATGAAGTAAGAACAGTCCCTTATACCAATGTGGTTTCCGTAGACACGTGTGTCAAGCTTTCGTCCCTGTGCATTACGATGAAAAGTGTTAGAATGAGAAACATTGAAGAAAATAACAAACGAATGAAATCAACAACAGAAGTCAGTCGTGCATTTGTGGTTACAGCAGCAATTGACCTTACCACGTGGGAGATTATAGCTACCTGCGTGACATCCGAGTCCAAGAAAATCAACAATGTGTAACGGCTTACTTGGATAATTGTTCATTAAACAAAAAGAATTGAATAAGAACAGTCCCTTATACCAAAGTGGTATCCTTAGACACGTGTGTCAAGCTTTCGTCCCTGTGCAATACGATGAAAAGTGTTAGAATGAGAAACATTGAAGGAAATAACAAACAAATGAAATCAACAACAGAAGTCAGTCGAGCATTTGTGGTTACAGCAGCAATTGACCTTACCACGTGGGAGATTATAGCTACCTGCGTGACATTCGAGTCCAAGAAAATCAACAATGTGGAATGGCTTACTTGGATAATTGTTGATTGAACAAAACGAAGGGAATAAGAACAGTCCCTTATACCAAAGTGGTTTCCTTAGACACGCGTGTCAAGCTTTCGTCCCTGTGCAATACGATGAAAAGTGTTAGAATGAGAAACATAGAAGGAAATAACAAACAAATGAAATCAACAACAGAAGTCAGTCGTGCATTTGTGGTTGCAGCAGCAATTGACCTTACCACGTGGGAGATTATAGCTACCTGCGTGACATCCGAGTCCAAGATAATCAACAATGTGGAATGGCCTACTTGGATAATTGTTGATTAAACAAAAAAAAGAGAATAAGAACAGTCCCTTATACCAAAGTGGTTTCCTTAGACACGTGTGTCAAGCTTTCGTCCCTGTGCAATACGATGAGAAGTGTTAGAATGAGAAACATTGAAGGAAATAACAAACAAATGAAATCAACATTAGAAGTCAGTCGTGCATTTGTGGTTACAGCAGCAATTGACCTTACCACGTGGGAGATTATAGCTACCTGCGTGACATCCGAGTCCAAGAAAATCAACAATGTGGAATGGCCTACTTGGATAATTGTTGATTAAACAAAAAAAAAATAAGAACAGTCCCTTATACCAAAGTGGTTTCCTTAGACACGTTTGTCAAGCTTTCGTCCCTGTGCAATACGATGAAAAGTGTTAGAATGAGAAACATAGAAGGAAATAACAAACAAATGAAATCAACAACAGAAGTCAGTCGTGCATTTGTGATTACAGCAGCAATTGACCTTACCACGTGGGAGCTTATAGCTACCTGCGTGACATCCGAGTCCAAGAAAATCAACAATGTGGAATGGCTTACTTGGATAATTGTTGATTGAAAAAAAAGAAGGAAATAAGAACAGTCCCTCATACCAAAGTGGTTTTCTTAGACACGTGTGTCAAGCTTTCGTCCCTGTGCAATACGATGAAAAGTGTTAGAATGAGAAACATTGAAGGAAATAACAAACAAATGAAATCAACAACAGAAGTCAGTCGTGCATTTGTGGTTTCAGCAGCAATTGACCTTACCACGTGGGAGATTATAGCTACCTGCGTGACATCCGAGTTCAAGAAAATCAACAATGTGGAATGACTTACTTGGATAATTGATCATTATACAGAAAGAATGAAGTAAGAACAGTCCCTTATACGAATGTGGTTTCCATAGACACGTGTGTCAAGCTTTCGTCCCTGTGCAATACGATGAAAAGTGTAAGAATGAGAAACATAGAAGGAAAAAACAAACAAATGAAATCAACAACAGAAGTCAGTCGTGCATTTGTGGTTACAGCAGCAATTGACATTACCACGTGGGAGATTCTAGCTACCTGCGTGACATCCGAGTCCAAGAAAATCAACAATGTGGAATGGCTTATTCGGATAATTGTTCATTAAACAAAAAAAAGGGAATAAGAACAGTCCCTTATACCAAAGTGGTTTCCTTAGACACGTGTGTCAAGCTTTCGTCACTGTGCAATACGATGAAAAGTGTTAGAATGAGAAACATTGAAGAAAATAACAAACGAATGAAATCAACAACAGAAGTCAGTCGTGCATTCGTGGTTACAGCAGCAATTGACCTTACCACGTGGGAGATAACAGCTACCTGCGTGACATCCGAGCCCAAGAAAATCAACAATGTGGAACGGCTTACTTGGATAATTGTTCATTAAACAAAAAGAAGGGAATGAGAACAGTCCCTTATACCAAAGTGGTTTCCTTAGACACGCGTGTCAAGCTTTCGTCCCTGTGCAATACGATGAAAAGTGCTGGAATGAGAATCATTGAAGAAAATAACAAACGAATGAAATCAACAAAAGAAGTCAGTCGTGCATTCGTGGTTACAGCAGCAATTGACCTTACCACGTGGGAGATTACAGCTACCTGCGTGACATCCGAGCCCAAGATAATCAACAATGTGGAACGGCTTACTTGGATAATTGTTCATTAAACAAAAAGAAGGAAATAAGGACAGTCCCTTATACCAAAGTGGTTTCCTTAGACACGCGTGTCAAGCTTTCGTCCCTGTGCAATACGATGAAAAGTGTTAGAATGAGAAACATTGAAGGAAATAACAAACAAATGAAATCAACAACAGAAGTCAGTCGTGCATTTGTGGTTACAGCAGCAATTGACCTTACCACGTGGGAGATTATAGCTACCGGCGTGACATCCGAGTCCAAGAAAATCAACAATGTGGAATGGCTTACTTGGATAATTGTTGATTGAACAAAAAGAAGGGAATAAGAACAGTCCCTTATACCAAAGTGGTTTCCTTAGACAAGTGTGTCAAGCTTTCGTCCCTGTGCAATACGATGAAAAGTGTTAGAATGAGAAACATTGAAGAAAATAACAAACGAATGAAATCAACAACAGAAGTCAGTCGTGCATTTGTGGTTACAGCAGCAATTGACCTCACCACGTGGGAGATTATAGCTACCTGCGTGACATCCGAGTCCAAGAAAATCAACAATGTGGAATGGCTTGGATAATTGTTCATTAAACAAAAAGAAGGGAATAAGAACAGTCCCTTATACCAAAGTGGTTTCCTTAGACACGCGTGTCAAGCTTTCGTCCCTGTGCAATATGATGGAAAGTGTTAGAATGAGAAACATTGAAGAAAATAACAAACGAATGAAATCAATAACAGAAGTCAGTCGTGCATTTGTGGTTACAGCAGCAATTGACCTTACCACGTAAAAGATTATAGCTACCTGCGTGTCATCCGAGTCCAAGAAAATCAACAATGTGGAACGGCTTACTTGGATAATTGTTCATTAAACAAAAAGAAGGGAATAAGAACAGTTCCTTATACCAAAGTGGTTTCCTTAGACACGTGTGTCAAGCTTTCGTCCCTGTGCAATACGATGAAAAGTGTTAGAATGAGAAACATTGAAGGAAATAACAAACAAATGAAATCAACAACAGAAGTCAGTCGTGCATTTGTGGTTACAGCAGCAATTGACCTTACCACGTTGAAGATTATAGCTACCTGCGTGTCATCCGAGTCCAAGAAAATCAATAATGTGGAATGGCTTACTTGGATAATTGTTCATTAAACAAAAAAAAGGGAATAAGAACAGTCCCTCATACCAAAGTGGTTTTCTCAGACATGTGTGTCAAGCTTTCGTCCCTGTGCAATACGATGAAAAGTGTTAGAATGAGAAACATAGAAGGAAATAACAAACAAATGAAATCAACAACAGAAGTCAGTCGTGCATTTGTGGTTACAGTAGCAATTGACCTTACCACGTGGGAGATTATAGCTACCTGCGTGTCATCCGAGTTCAAGAAAATCAACAATGTGGAATGGCTTACTTGGATAATTGTTGATTAAACAAAAAAAAGGGAATAAGAACAGTCCCTCATACCAAAGTGGTTTTCTCAGACATGTGTGTCAAGCTTTCGTCCCTGTGCAATACGATGAAAAGTGTTAGAATGAGAAACATAGAAGGAAATAACAAACAAAAGAAATCAACAACAGAAGTCAGTCGTGCATTTGTGGTTACAGCAGCAATTGACCTTTCCACGTGGGAGATTATAGATAGCTGCGTGACATCCTAGTCCAAGAAAATCAACAATGTGGAATGGCTTACTTGGATAATTGTTCATCAAAAAGAAAAAAGGGAAGAAGAGTAGTCCGTAATACCAAAGTGGTTTCCTTAGACACGTGTGTCAAGCTTTCGTCACTGTGCAATACGATGAAAAGTGTTAGAATGAGAAACATTGAAGAAAATAACAAACGAATGAAATCAACAACAGAAGTCAGTCGTGCATTCGTGGTTACAGCAGCAATTGACCTTACCACGTGGGAGATTACAGCTACCTGCGTGACATCCGAGCCCAAGAAAATCAACAATGTGGAACGGCTTACTTGGATAATTGTTCATTAAACAAAAAGAAGGGAATAAGAACAGTCCCTTATACCAAAGTGGTTTCCTTAGACACGCGTGTCAAGCTTTCGTCCCTGTGCAATACGATGAAAAGTGCTGGAATGAGAATCATTGAAGAAAATAACAAACGAATGAAATCAACAACAGAAGTCAGTCGTGCATTCGTGGTTACAGCAGCAATTGACCTTACCACGTGGGAGATTACAGCTACCTGCGTGACATCCGAGCCCAAGATAATCAACAGTGTGGAACGGCTTACTTGGATAATTGTTCATTAAACAAAAAGAAGGAAATAAGAACAGTCCCTTATACCAAAGTGGTTTCCTTAGACACGCGTGTCAAGCTTTCGTCCCTGTGCAATACGATGAAAAGTGTTAGAATGAGAAACATTGAAGGAAATAACAAACAAATGAAATCAACAACAGAAGTCAGTCGTGCATTTGTGGTTACAGTAGCAATTGACCTTACCACGTGGGAGATTACAGCTACCTGCGTGTCATCCGAGTTCAAGAAAATCAACAATGTGGAATGGCTTACTTGGATAATTGTTGATTAAACAAAAGAAAAGGGAATAAAAACAGTCCCTCATACCAAAGTGGTTTTCTCAGACATGTGTGTCAAGCTTTCGTCCCTGTGCAATACGATGACAAGTGTTAGAATGAGAAACATAGAAGGAAATAACAAACAAATGAAATCAACAACAGAAGTCAGTCGTGCATTTGTGGTTACAGCAGCAATTGACCTTTCCACGTGGGAGATTCTAGATAGCTGCGTGACATCCTAGTCCAAGAAAATCAACAATGTGGAATGGCTTACTTGGATAATTGTTCATCAAAAAGAAAAAAGGGAAGAAGAGCAGTCCCTCATACCAAAGTGGTTTCCTTAGACACGTGTGTCAAGCTTTCGTCACTGTGCAATACGATGAAAAGTGTTAGAATGGGAAACATAGAAGAAAAGAACAAACGAATGAAATCAACAACAGAAGTCAGTCGTGCATTCGTGGTTACAGCAGCAATTGACCTTACCACGTGGGAGATTACAGCTACCTGCGTGACATCCGAGCCCAAGAAAATCAACAATGTGGAACGGCTTACTTGGATAATTGTTCATTAAACAAAAAGAAGGGAATAAGAACAGTCCCTTATACCAAAGTGGTTTCCTTAGACACGCGTGTCAAGCTTTCGTCCCTGTGCAATACGATGAAAAGTGCTGGAATGAGAATCATTG
Source organism: Harmonia axyridis (assembly GCF_914767665.1). Taxonomy (NCBI): domain Eukaryota; kingdom Metazoa; phylum Arthropoda; class Insecta; order Coleoptera; family Coccinellidae; genus Harmonia; species Harmonia axyridis. The sequence continues at coordinate 24,901,032 of NC_059508.1, read as the reverse complement.
AAGAAAATAACAAACGAATGAAATCAACAACAGAAGTCAGTCGTGCATTCGTGGTTACAGCAGCAATTGACCTTACCACGTTAAAGATTATAGCTACCTGCGTGTCATCCGAGTCCAAGAAAATCAATAATGTGGAATGGCTTACTTGGATAATTGATCATCATACAGAAAGAAGGGAATAAGAACAGTCCCTTATACCAATGTGGTTTCCTTAGACACGTGTGTCAAGCTTTCGTCCCTGTGCAATACGATGAGAAGTGTTAGAATGAGAAACATTGAAGGAAATAACAAACAAATCAAATCAACAACAGAAGTCAGTCGTGCATTTGTGATTACAGCAGCAATTGACCTTACCACGTGGGAGATTATAGATACCTGCGTGACATCCGAGTCCAAGAAAATCAACAATGTGGAATGACTTACTTGGATAATTGATCATTATACAGAAAGAATGAAGTAAGAACAGTCCCTTATACCAAAGTGGTTTCCTTAGACACGTGTGTCAAGCTTTCGTCCCTGTGCAATACGATGAGAAGTGTTAGAATGAGGAACATTGAAGGAAATAACAAACAAATGAAATCAACAACAGAAGTCAGCCGTCCAATTGTGGTTACAGCAGCAATTGACCTTACCACGTGGGAGATTATAGCTACCCGCGTGTCATCCGAGTCCAAGAAAATCAACAATGTGGAATGGCTTACTTGGATAATTGTTCATTAAACAAAAAGAAAGGAAATAAGAACATTCCCTTATACCAAAGTGGTTTCCTTAGGCACGTGTGTCAAGCTTTCGTCCCTGTGCAATACGATGAAAAGTGTTAGAATGAGAAACATAGAAGGAAATAACAAACAAATGAAATCAACAACTGAAGTCAGTCGTGCATTTGTGGTTACAGCAGCAATTGACCTTACCACGTGGGAGATTATAGCTACCTGCGTGACATTCGAGTCCAAGAAAATCAACAATGTGGAATGGCTTACTTGGATAATTGTTGATTGAACAAAACGAAGGGAATAAGAACAGTCCCTTATGCCAAAGTGGTTTCCTTAGACACGCGTGTCAAGCTTTCGTCCCTGTGCAATACGATGAAAAGTGTTAGAATGAGAAACATAGAAGGAAATAACAAACAAATGAAATCAACAACAGAAGTCAGTCGTGCATTTGTGGTTACAGCAGCAATTGACCTCACCACGTGGGAGATTATAGCTACCTGCGTGACATCCGAGTCCAAGAAAATCAACAATGTGGAATGGCTTACTTGGATAATTGTTCATCAAAAAGAAAAAAGGGAAGAAGAGCAGTCCCTTATACCGATGTGGTTTCCATAGACACGTGTGTCAAGCTTTCGTTCCTGTGCATTACGATGAAAAGTGTTAGAATGAGAAACATAGAAGGAAATAACAAACAAATGAAATCAACAACAGAAGTCAGTCGTGCATTTGTGGTTACAGCAGCAATTGACCTTACCACGTGGGAGATTATAGCTACCTGCGTGACATCCGAGTCCAAGAAAATCAACAATGTGGAATGGCTTACTTGGATAATTGTTGATTGAACAAAACGAAGGGAATAAGAACAGTCCCTTATACCAAAGTGGTTTCCTTAGACACGCGTGTCAAGCTTTCGTCCCTGTGCAATACGATGAAAAGTGTTAGAATGAGAAACATAGAAGGAAATAACAAACAAATGAAATCAACAACAGAAGTCAGTCGTGCATTTGTGGTTACAGCAGCAATTGACCTTACCACGTGGGAGATTATAGCTACCTGCGTGACATCCGAGTTCAAGAAAAGCAACAATGTGGAATGGCTTACTTGGATAATTGTTCATTAAACAAAACGAAGGGAATAAGAACAGTCCCTTATACCAAAGTGGTTTTCTTAGACACGCGTGTCAAGCTTTCGTCCCTGTGCAATACGATGAAAAGTGTTAGAATGAGAAACATAGAAGGAAATAACAAACAAATGAAATCAACAACAGAAGTCAGTCGTGCATTTGTGGTTACAGCAGCAATTGACCTTACCACGTGGGAGATTATAGCCACCTGCGTGACATTCGAGTCCAAGAAAATCAACAATGTGGAATGGCTTACTTGGATAATTGTTGATTGAACAAAACGAAGGGAATAAGAACAGTCCCTTATACCAAAGTGGTTTCCTTAGACACGCGTGTCAAGCTTTCGTCCCTGTGCAATACGATGAAAAGTGTTAGAATGAGAAACATTAAAGGAAATAACAAACAAATGAAATCAACAACAGAAGTCAGTCGTGCATTTGTGGTTACAGCAGCAATTGACCTTACCACGTGGGAGATTATAGCTACCGGCGTGACATCCGAGTCCAAGAAAATCAACAATGTGGAATTGCTTACTTGGATAATTGTTCATTAAACAAAAAGAAGGGAATAAGAACAGTCCCTTATACCAAAGTGGTTTCCTTAGACACGCGTGTCAAGCTTTCGTCCCTGTGCAATACGATGAAAAGTGTTAGAATGAGAAACATAGAAGGAAATAACAAACAAATGAAATCAACAACAGAAGTCAGTCGTGCATTTGTGGTTACAGCAGCAATTGACCTTACCACGTGGGAGATTATAGCTACCTGCGTGACATCCGAGTTCAAGAAAAGCAACAATGTGGAATGGCTTACTTGGATAATTGTTCATTAAACAAAACGAAGGGAATAAGAACAGTCCCTTATACCAAAGTGGTTTTCTTAGACACGCGTGTCAAGCTTTCGTCCCTGTGCAATACGATGAAAAGTGTTAGAATGAGAAACATAGAAGGAAATAACAAACAAATGAAATCAACAACAGAAGTCAGTCGTGCATTTGTGGTTACAGCAGCAATTGACCTTACCACGTGGGAGATTATAGCCACCTGCGTGACATTCGAGTCCAAGAAAATCAACAATGTGGAATGGCTTACTTGGATAATTGTTGATTGAACAAAACGAAGGGAATAAGAACAGTCCCTTATACCAAAGTGGTTTCCTTAGACACGCGTGTCAAGCTTTCGTCCCTGTGCAATACGATGAAAAGTGTTAGAATGAGAAACATAGAAGGAAATAACAAACAAATGAAATCAACAACAGAAGTCAGTCGTGCATTTGTGGTTACAGCAGCAATTGACCTCACCACGTGGGAGATTATAGCTACCTGCGTGACATCCGAGTCCAAGAAAATCAACAATGTGGAATGGCTTACTTGGATAATTGTTCATTAAACAAAAAGAAGGGAATAAGAACAGTCCCTTACACCAAAGTGGTTTCCTTAGACACGCGTGTCTAGCTTTCGTCCCTGTGCAATACGATGAAAAGTGTTAGAATGAGAATCATTGAAGAAAATAACAAACTAATGAAATCAACAACAGAAGTCAGTCGTGCATTCGTGGTTACAGCAGCAATTGACCTTACCACGTGGGAGATTACAGCTACCTGCGTGACATCCGAGCCAGGAAAATCAACAATGTGGAACGGCTTACTTGGATAATTGTTCATTAAACAAAAAGAAGGGAATAAGAACAGTCCCTTATACCAAAGTGGTTTCCTTAGACACGCGTGTCAAGCTTTCGTCCCTGTGCAATACGATGAAAAGTGTTAGAATGAGAATCATTGAAGAAAATAACAAAGGAATGAAATCAACAACAGAAGTCAGTCGTGCATTCGTGGTTACAGCAGCAATTGACCTTACCACGTGGGAGATTACAGCTACCTGCGTGACATCCGAGCCCAAGAAAATCAACAATGTGGAACGGCTTACTTGGATAATTGTTCATTAAACAAAACGAAGGGAATAAGAACAGTCCCTTATACCAAAGTGGTTTCCTTAGACACGCGTGTCAAGCTTTCGTCCCTGTGCAATACGATGAAAAGTGTTAGAATGAGAAACATTAAAGGAAATAACAAACAAATGAAATCAACAACAGAAGTCAGTCGTGCATTTGTGGTTACAGCAGCAATTGACCTTACCACGTGGGAGATTATAGCTACCGGCGTGACATCCGAGTCCAAGAAAATCAACAATGTGGAATTGCTTACTTGGATAATTGTTCATTAAACAAAAAGAAGGGAATAAGAACAGTCCCTTATACCAAAGTGGTTTCCTTAGACACGCGTGTCAAGCTTTCGTCCCTGTGCAATACGATGAAAAGTGTTAGAATGAGAAACATTAAAGGAAATAACAAACAAATGAAATCAACAACAGAAGTCAGTCGTGCATTTGTGGTTACAGCAGCAATTGACCTTACCACGTGGGAGATTATAGCTACCTGCGTGACATCCGAGTCCAAGAAAATCAACAATGTGGAATGGCTTACTTGGATAATTGTTCATCAAAAAGAAAAAAGGGAAGAAGAGCAGTCCCTTATACCAATGTGGTTTCCATAGACACGTGTGTCAAGCTTTCGTTCCTGTGCATTACGATGAAAAGTGTTAGAATGAGAAACATTGAAGAAAATAACAAACGAATGAAATCAACAACAGAAGTCAGTCGTGCATTTGTGGTTACAGCAGCAATTGACCTCACCACGTGGGAGATTATAGCTACCTGCGTGACATCCGAGTCCAAGAAAATCAACAATGTGGAATGGCTTACTTGGATAATTGTTCATTAAACAAAAAGAAGGGAATAAGAACAGTCCCTTATACCAAAGTGGTTTCCTTAGACACGCGTGTCAAGCTTTCGTCCCTGTGCAATACGATGAAAAGTGTTAGAATGAGAATCATTGAAGAAAATAACAAACGAATGAAATCAACAACAGAAGTCAGTCGTGCATTTGTGGTTACAGCAGCAATTGACCTCACCACGTGGGAGATTATAGCTACCTGCGTGACATCCGAGTCCAAGAAAATCAACAATGTGGAATGGCTTACTTGGATAATTGTTCATTAAACAAAAAGAAGGGAATAAGAACAGTCCCTTATACCAAAGTGGTTTCCTTAGACACGCGTGTCAAGCTTTCGTCCCTGTGCAATACGATGAAAAGTGTTAGAATGAGAATCATTGAAGAAAATAACAAACGAATGAAATCAACAATAGAAGTCAGTCGTGCATTTGTGGTTACAGCAGCAATTGACCTCACCACGTGGGAGATTATAGCTACCTGCGTGACATCCGAGTCCAAGAAAATCAACAAAGTGGAATGGCTTACTTGGATAATTGTTCATTAAACAAAAAGAGGGGAATAAGAACAGTCCTTTATACCAAAGTGGTTCCTTAGACACGCGTGTCAAGCTTTCGTCCCTGTGCAATACGATGAAAAGTGTTAGAATGAGAAACATTGAAGAAAATAACAAACGAATGAAATCAACAACAGAAGTCAGTCGTGCATTTGTGGTTACAGCAGCAATTGACCTTACCACGTGGGAGATTACTGCTACCTGCGTGACATCCGAGCCCAAGAAAATGAACAATGTGGAACGGCTTACTTGGATAATTGTTCATTAAACAAAAAGAAGAGAATAAGAACAGTCCCTTATACCAAAGTGGTTTCCTTAGACACGTGTGTCAAGCTTTCGTCCCTGTGCAATACGATGAGAAATGTTAGAATGAGAAACATTAACGGAAATAACAAACAAATGAAATCAACAACAGAAGTCAGTCGTGCATTTGTGGTTACAGCAGCAATTGATCTTACCACGTAAAAGATAATAGCTACCTGCGCGTCATCCGAGTCCAAGAAAATCAACAATGTGGAATGGCTTACTTGGATAATTGATCATTATACAGAAAGAAGGGAATAAGAACAGTCCCTTATACCAATGTGGTTTCCATAGACACGTGTGTCAAGCTTTCGTCCCTGTGCAATACGATGAGAAGTGTTAGAATGGGAAACATTGAAGGAAATAACAAACAAATCAAATCAACAACAGAAGTCAGTCGTGCATTTGTGATTACAGCAGCAATTGACCTTACCACGTGGGAGATTATAGCTACCTGCGTGACATCCGAGTCCAAGAAAATCAACAATGTGGAATGGCTTAATTGGATAATTGATCATTATACAGAAAGAATGAAGTAAGAACAGTCCCTTATACCAATGTGGTTTCCGTAGACACGTGTGTCAAGCTTTCGTCCCTGTGCATTACGATGAAAAGTGTTAGAATGAGAAACATTGAAGAAAATAACAAACGAATGAAATCAACAACAGAAGTCAGTCGTGCATTTGTGGTTACAGCAGCAATTGACCTTACCACGTGGGAGATTATAGCTACCTGCGTGACATCCGAGTCCAAGAAAATCAACAATGTGTAACGGCTTACTTGGATAATTGTTCATTAAACAAAAAGAATTGAATAAGAACAGTCCCTTATACCAAAGTGGTATCCTTAGACACGTGTGTCAAGCTTTCGTCCCTGTGCAATACGATGAAAAGTGTTAGAATGAGAAACATTGAAGGAAATAACAAACAAATGAAATCAACAACAGAAGTCAGTCGAGCATTTGTGGTTACAGCAGCAATTGACCTTACCACGTGGGAGATTATAGCTACCTGCGTGACATTCGAGTCCAAGAAAATCAACAATGTGGAATGGCTTACTTGGATAATTGTTGATTGAACAAAACGAAGGGAATAAGAACAGTCCCTTATACCAAAGTGGTTTCCTTAGACACGCGTGTCAAGCTTTCGTCCCTGTGCAATACGATGAAAAGTGTTAGAATGAGAAACATAGAAGGAAATAACAAACAAATGAAATCAACAACAGAAGTCAGTCGTGCATTTGTGGTTGCAGCAGCAATTGACCTTACCACGTGGGAGATTATAGCTACCTGCGTGACATCCGAGTCCAAGATAATCAACAATGTGGAATGGCCTACTTGGATAATTGTTGATTAAACAAAAAAAAGAGAATAAGAACAGTCCCTTATACCAAAGTGGTTTCCTTAGACACGTGTGTCAAGCTTTCGTCCCTGTGCAATACGATGAGAAGTGTTAGAATGAGAAACATTGAAGGAAATAACAAACAAATGAAATCAACATTAGAAGTCAGTCGTGCATTTGTGGTTACAGCAGCAATTGACCTTACCACGTGGGAGATTATAGCTACCTGCGTGACATCCGAGTCCAAGAAAATCAACAATGTGGAATGGCCTACTTGGATAATTGTTGATTAAACAAAAAAAAAATAAGAACAGTCCCTTATACCAAAGTGGTTTCCTTAGACACGTTTGTCAAGCTTTCGTCCCTGTGCAATACGATGAAAAGTGTTAGAATGAGAAACATAGAAGGAAATAACAAACAAATGAAATCAACAACAGAAGTCAGTCGTGCATTTGTGATTACAGCAGCAATTGACCTTACCACGTGGGAGCTTATAGCTACCTGCGTGACATCCGAGTCCAAGAAAATCAACAATGTGGAATGGCTTACTTGGATAATTGTTGATTGAACAAAAAGAAGGAAATAAGAACAGTCCCTCATACCAAAGTGGTTTTCTTAGACACGTGTGTCAAGCTTTCGTCCCTGTGCAATACGATGAAAAGTGTTAGAATGAGAAACATTGAAGGAAATAACAAACAAATGAAATCAACAACAGAAGTCAGTCGTGCATTTGTGGTTTCAGCAGCAATTGACCTTACCACGTGGGAGATTATAGCTACCTGCGTGACATCCGAGTTCAAGAAAATCAACAATGTGGAATGACTTACTTGGATAATTGATCATTATACAGAAAGAATGAAGTAAGAACAGTCCCTTATACGAATGTGGTTTCCATAGACACGTGTGTCAAGCTTTCGTCCCTGTGCAATACGATGAAAAGTGTAAGAATGAGAAACATAGAAGGAAAAAACAAACAAATGAAATCAACAACAGAAGTCAGTCGTGCATTTGTGGTTACAGCAGCAATTGACATTACCACGTGGGAGATTCTAGCTACCTGCGTGACATCCGAGTCCAAGAAAATCAACAATGTGGAATGGCTTATTCGGATAATTGTTCATTAAACAAAAAAAAGGGAATAAGAACAGTCCCTTATACCAAAGTGGTTTCCTTAGACACGTGTGTCAAGCTTTCGTCACTGTGCAATACGATGAAAAGTGTTAGAATGAGAAACATTGAAGAAAATAACAAACGAATGAAATCAACAACAGAAGTCAGTCGTGCATTCGTGGTTACAGCAGCAATTGACCTTACCACGTGGGAGATAACAGCTACCTGCGTGACATCCGAGCCCAAGAAAATCAACAATGTGGAACGGCTTACTTGGATAATTGTTCATTAAACAAAAAGAAGGGAATGAGAACAGTCCCTTATACCAAAGTGGTTTCCTTAGACACGCGTGTCAAGCTTTCGTCCCTGTGCAATACGATGAAAAGTGCTGGAATGAGAATCATTGAAGAAAATAACAAACGAATGAAATCAACAAAAGAAGTCAGTCGTGCATTCGTGGTTACAGCAGCAATTGACCTTACCACGTGGGAGATTACAGCTACCTGCGTGACATCCGAGCCCAAGATAATCAAAAATGTGGAACGGCTTACTTGGATAATTGTTCATTAAACAAAAAGAAGGAAATAAGGACAGTCCCTTATACCAAAGTGGTTTCCTTAGACACGCGTGTCAAGCTTTCGTCCCTGTGCAATACGATGAAAAGTGTTAGAATGAGAAACATTGAAGGAAATAACAAACAAATGAAATCAACAACAGAAGTCAGTCGTGCATTTGTGGTTACAGCAGCAATTGACCTTACCACGTGGGAGATTATAGCTACCGGCGTGACATCCGAGTCCAAGAAAATCAACAATGTGGAATGGCTTACTTGGATAATTGTTGATTGAACAAAAAGAAGGGAATAAGAACAGTCCCTTATACCAAAGTGGTTTCCTTAGACAAGTGTGTCAAGCTTTCGTCCCTGTGCAATACGATGAAAAGTGTTAGAATGAGAAACATTGAAGAAAATAACAAACGAATGAAATCAACAACAGAAGTCAGTCGTGCATTTGTGGTTACAGCAGCAATTGACCTCACCACGTGGGAGATTATAGCTACCTGCGTGACATCCGAGTCCAAGAAAATCAACAATGTGGAATGGCTTGGAGAATTGTTCATTAAACAAAAAGAAGGGAATAAGAACAGTCCCTTATACCAAAGTGGTTTCCTTAGACACGCGTGTCAAGCTTTCGTCCCTGTGCAATATGATGGAAAGTGTTAGAATGAGAAACATTGAAGAAAATAACAAACGAATGAAATCAATAACAGAAGTCAGTCGTGCATTTGTGGTTACAGCAGCAATTGACCTTACCACGTAAAAGATTATAGCTACCTGCGTGTCATCCGAGTCCAAGAAAATCAACAATGTGGAACGGCTTACTTGGATAATTGTTCATTAAACAAAAAGAAGGGAATAAGAACAGTTCCTTATACCAAAGTGGTTTCCTTAGACACGTGTGTCAAGCTTTCGTCCCTGTGCAATACGATGAAAAGTGTTAGAATGAGAAACATTGAAGGAAATAACAAACAAATGAAATCAACAACAGAAGTCAGTCGTGCATTTGTGGTTACAGCAGCAATTGACCTTACCACGTTGAAGATTATAGCTACCTGCGTGTCATCCGAGTCCAAGAAAATCAATAATGTGGAATGGCTTACTTGGATAATTGTTCATTAAACAAAAAAAAGGGAATAAGAACAGTCCCTCATACCAAAGTGGTTTTCTCAGACATGTGTGTCAAGCTTTCGTCCCTGTGCAATACGATGAAAAGTGTTAGAATGAGAAACATAGAAGGAAATAACAAACAAATGAAATCAACAACAGAAGTCAGTCGTGCATTTGTGGTTACAGTAGCAATTGACCTTACCACGTGGGAGATTATAGCTACCTGCGTGTCATCCGAGTTCAAGAAAATCAACAATGTGGAATGGCTTACTTGGATAATTGTTGATTAAACAAAAAAAAGGGAATAAGAACAGTCCCTCATACCAAAGTGGTTTTCTCAGACATGTGTGTCAAGCTTTCGTCCCTGTGCAATACGATGAAAAGTGTTAGAATGAGAAACATAGAAGGAAATAACAAACAAAAGAAATCAACAACAGAAGTCAGTCGTGCATTTGTGGTTACAGCAGCAATTGACCTTTCCACGTGGGAGATTATAGATAGCTGCGTGACATCCTAGTCCAAGAAAATCAACAATGTGGAATGGCTTACTTGGATAATTGTTCATCAAAAAGAAAAAAGGGAAGAAGAGTAGTCCGTAATACCAAAGTGGTTTCCTTAGACACGTGTGTCAAGCTTTCGTCACTGTGCAATACGATGAAAAGTGTTAGAATGAGAAACATTGAAGAAAATAACAAACGAATGAAATCAACAACAGAAGTCAGTCGTGCTTTCGTGGTTACAGCAGCAATTGACCTTACCACGTGGGAGATTACAGCTACCTGCGTGACATCCGAGCCCAAGAAAATCAACAATGTGGAACGGCTTACTTGGATAATTGTTCATTAAACAAAAAGAAGGGAATAAGAACAGTCCCTTATACCAAAGTGGTTTCCTTAGACACGCGTGTCAAGCTTTCGTCCCTGTGCAATACGATGAAAAGTGCTGGAATGAGAATCATTGAAGAAAATAACAAACGAATGAAATCAACAACAGAAGTCAGTCGTGCATTCGTGGTTACAGCAGCAATTGACCTTACCACGTGGGAGATTACAGCTACCTGCGTGACATCCGAGCCCAAGATAATCAACAGTGTGGAACGGCTTACTTGGATAATTGTTCATTAAACAAAAAGAAGGAAATAAGAACAGTCCCTTATACCAAAGTGGTTTCCTTAGACACGCGTGTCAAGCTTTCGTCCCTGTGCAATACGATGAAAAGTGTTAGAATGAGAAACATTGAAGGAAATAACAAACAAATGAAATCAACAACAGAAGTCAGTCGTGCATTTGTGGTTACAGTAGCAATTGACCTTACCACGTGGGAGATTACAGCTACCTGCGTGTCATCCGAGTTCAAGAAAATCAACAATGTGGAATGGCTTACTTGGATAATTGTTGATTAAACAAAAGAAAAGGGAATAAAAACAGTCCCTCATACCAAAGTGGTTTTCTCAGACATGTGTGTCAAGCTTTCGTCCCTGTGCAATACGATGACAAGTGTTAGAATGAGAAACATAGAAGGAAATAACAAACAAATGAAATCAACAACAGAAGTCAGTCGTGCATTTGTGGTTACAGCAGCAATTGACCTTTCCACGTGGGAGATTCTAGATAGCTGCGTGACATCCTAGTCCAAGAAAATCAACAATGTGGAATGGCTTACTTGGATAATTGTTCATCAAAAAGAAAAAAGGGAAGAAGAGCAGTCCCTCATACCAAAGTGGTTTCCTTAGACACGTGTGTCAAGCTTTCGTCACTGTGCAATACGATGAAAAGTGTTAGAATGGGAAACATTGAAGAAAATAACAAACGAATGAAATCAACAACAGAAGTCAGTCGTGCATTCGTGGTTACAGCAGCAATTGACCTTACCACGTGGGAGATTACAGCTACCTGCGTGACATCCGAGCCCAAGAAAATCAACAATGTGGAACGGCTTACTTGGATAATTGTTCATTAAACAAAAAGAAGGGAATAAGAACAGTCCCTTATACCAAAGTGGTTTCCTTAGACACGCGTGTCAAGCTTTCGTCCCTGTGCAATACGATGAAAAGTGCTGGAATGAGAATCATTGAAGAAAATAACAAACGAATGAAATCAACAACAGAAGTCAGTCGTGCATTCGTGGTTACAGCAGCAATTGACCTTACCACGTTAAAGATTATAGCTACCTGCGTGTCATCCGAGTCCAAGAAAATCAATAATGTGGAATGGCTTACTTGGATAATTGATCATCATACAGAAAGAAGGGAATAAGAACAGTCCCTTATACCAATGTGGTTTCCTTAGACACGTGTGTCAAGCTTTCGTCCCTGTGCAATACGATGAGAAGTGTTAGAATGAGAAACATTGAAGGAAATAACAAACAAATGAAATCAACAACAAAAGTCAGTCGTGCATTTGTGATTACAGCAGCAATTGACCTTACCACGTGGGAGATTATAGATACCTGCGTGACATCCGAGTCCAAGAAAATCAACAATGTGGAATGACTTACTTGGATAATTGATCATTATACAGAAAGAATGAAGTAAGAACAGTCCCTTATACCAAAGTGGTTTCCTTAGACACGTGTGTCAAGCTTTCGTCCCTGTGCAATACGATGAGAAGTGTTAGAATGAGGAACATTGAAGGAAATAACAAACAAATGAAATCAACAACAGAAGTCAGCCGTCCAATTGTGGTTACAGCAGCAATTGACCTTACCACGTGGGAGATTATAGCTACCCGCGTGTCATCCGAGTCCAAGAAAATCAACAATGTGGAATGGCTTACTTGGATAATTGTTCATTAAACAAAAAGAAAGGAAATAAGAACATTCCCTTATACCAAAGTGGTTTCCTTAGGCACGTGTGTCAAGCTTTCGTCCCTGTGCAATACGATGAAAAGTGTTAGAATGAGAATCATAGAATGAAATAACAAACAAATGAAATCAACAACCGAAGTCAGTCGTGCATTTGTGGTTACAGCAGCAATTGACCTTACCACGTTGGAGATTATAGCTACCTGCGAGACATCCGAGTCCAAGAAAATCAACAATGTGGAATGGCCTACTCGGATAATTGTTGATTAAACAAAAAAAAAGGAAATAAGAACAGTCCTTTATACCAAAGTGGTTTCCTTAGACACGTGTGTCAAGCTTTCATCCCTCAGCAATACGACAGAAAGTGTTAGAGTAAGAAACATTGAAGGAAATAACAAACGAATGAAATCATTAACAGAAGTCAACCGTCCAGTTTTGGTTACAGCAGCAATTGACCTTAACACGTGGGAGGAAATCAAAAATGTGGAATGGCTTAATAGGAAATATTGGAGGAAATAACAAACAAATGAAATCAACAACAGAAGTCAGCCGTCCAGTTTTGGTTACAGCAGCAATTGACCTTACCAATTGAGAGATTGTAGCTACATGCGTGACATCCCATTCCAAGAAAATCAACAATGTGGAATGGCTTACTTGGATAATTGTTGATTAAACAAAAAAAAGGGAATAAGAACAGTCCCTCATACCAAAGTGGTTTTCTCAGACATGTGTGTCAAGCTTTCGTCCCTTTGCAATACGATGAAAAGTGTTAGAATGAGAAACATAGAAGGAAATAACAAACAAATGAAATCAACAACAGAAGTCAGTCGTGCATTTGTGGTTACACCAGCAATTGACCTTTCCACGTGGGAGATTATAGATAGCTGCGTGACATCCTAGTCCAAGAAAATCAACAATGTGGAATGGCTTACTTGGATAATTGTTCATCAAAAAGAAAAAAGGGAAGAAGAGCAGTCCCTCATACCAAAGTGGTTTCCTTAGACACGTGTGTCAAGCTTTCGTCACTGTGCAATACGATGAAAAGTGTTAGAATGAGAAACATTGAAGAAAATAACAAACGAATGAAATCAACAACAGAAGTCAGTCGTGCATTCGTGGTTACAGCAGCAATTGACCTTACCACGTGGGAGATTACAGCTACCTGCGTGACATCCGAGCCCAAGAAAATCAACAATGTGGAACGGCTTACTTGGATAATTGTTCATTAAACAAAAAGAAGGGAATAAGAACAGTCCCTTATACCAAAGTGGTTTCCTTAGACACGCGTGTCAAGCTTTCGTCCCTGTGCAATACGATGAAAAGTGCTGGAATGAGAATCATTGAAGAAAATAACAAACGAATGAAATCAACAACAGAAGTCAGTCGTGCATTTGTGGTTACAGCAGCAATTGACCTCACCACGTGGGAGATTATAGCTACCTGCGTGACATCCGAGTCCAAGAAAATCAACAATGTGGAATTGCTTACTTGGATAATTGTTCATTAAACAAAAAGAAGGGAATAAGAACAGTCCCTTATACCAAAGTGGTTTCCTTAGACACGCGTGTCAAGCTTTCGTCCCTGTGCAATACGATGAAAAGTGTTAGAATGAGAATCATTGAAGAAAATAACAAACGAATGTAATCAACAACAGAAGTCAGTCGTGCATTTGTGGTTACAGCAGCAATTGACCTCACCACGTGGGAGATTATAGCTACAAGCTATAGCTATAGCAATAAGTGCTTTTATTATTATAGCTACCTGCGTGACATCCGAGTCCAAGAAAATCAACAATGTGGAATGGCTTACTTGGATAATTGTTCATTAAAAAAAAGAAGGGAATAAGAACAGTCCCTTATACCAAAGTGGTTTCCTTAGACACGCGTGTCAAGCTTTCGTCCCTGTGCAATACGATGAAAAGTGTTAGAATGAGAATCATTGAAGAAAATAACAAACGAATGAAATCAACAACAGAAGTCAGTCGTGCATTCGTGGTTACAGCAGCAATTGACCTTACCACGTGGGAGATTACAGCTACCTGCGTGACATCCGAGCCCAAGAAAATCAACAATGTGGAACGGCTTACTTGGATAATTGTTCATTAAACAAAAAGAAGTCCCTTATACCAAAGTGGTTTCCTTAGACACGCGTGTCAAGCTTTCGTCCCTGTGCAATACGATGAAAAGTGTTAGAATGAGAAACATTGAAGAAAATAACAAACGAATGAAATCAACAACAGAAGTCAGTCGTGCATTTGTGGTTACAGCAGCAATTGACCTTACCACGTGGGAGATTACAGCTACCTGCGTGACATCCGAGCCCAAGAAAATGAACAATGTGGAACGGCTTACTTGGATAATTGTTCATTAAACAAAAAGAAGGGAATAAGAACAGTCCCTTATACCAAAGTGGTTTCCTTAGACACGTGTGTCAAGCTTTCGTCCCTGTGCAATACGATGAGAAATGTTAGAATGAGAAACATTAAAGGAAATAACAAACAAATGAAATCAACAACAGAAGTCAGTCGTGCATTTGTGGTTACAGCAGCAATTGACCTTACCACGTGAAAGATAATAGCTACCTGCGTGTCATCCGAGTCCAAGAAAATCAACAATGTGGAATGGCTTACTTGGATAATTGATCATTATACAGAAAGAAGGGAATAAGAACAGTCCCTTATACCCATGTGGTTTCCATAGACACGTGTGTATAAGGGTCTGTTCTTATTCCCTTCTTTTTGTTTAATGAACAATTATCCAAGTAAGCCATTCCACATTGTTGATTTTCTTGGACTCGGATGTCACGCAGGTAGCTATAATCTCCCACGTGGTGAGGTCAATTGCTGCTGTAACCACAAATGCACGACTGACTTCTGTTGTTGATTTCATTCGTTTGTTATTTTCTTCAATGTTTGTCATTCTAACACTTTTCATCGTATTGCACAGGGACGAAAGCTTGACACGCGTGTCTAAGGAAACCACTTCGGTATAAGGGACTGTTCTTATTCCCTTCTTTTTGTTTAATGAACAATTATCCAAGTAAGCCATTCCACATTGTTGATTTTCTTGGGCTCGGATGTCACGCAGGTAGCTATAATCTCCCATGTGGTGAAGTCAATTGCTGCTGTATCCACAAATGCACGACTGACTTCTGTTGTTGATTTCATTCGTTTGTTATTTCCTTCAATGTTTCTCATTCTAACACTTCTCATCGTATTGCACAGGGACGAAAGCTTGACACACGTGTCTAAGGAAACCACATTGGTATAAGGGACTGTTCTTATTCCCTTCTTTCTGTATGATGATCAATTATCCAAGTAAGCCATTCCACATTATTGATTTTCTTGGACTCGGATGACACGCAGGTAGCTATAATCTTTAACGTGGTAAGGTCAATTGCTGCTGTAACCACAAATGCACGACTGACTTCTGTTGTTGATTTCATTCGTTTGTTATTTTCTTCAATGATTCTCATTTTAACACTTGGATAATTGTTCATTAAACAAAAAGAAGGGAATAAGAACAGTCCCTTATACCAAAGTGGTTTCCTTAGACACCTGTGTCAAGCTGCAATACGATGAAAAGTGTTAGAATGAGAAACATTGAAGAAAATAACAAACGAATGAAATCAACAACAGAAGTCAGTCGTGCATTTGTGGTTACAGCAGCAATTGACCTCACCACGTGGGAGATTATAGCTACCTGCGTGACATCCGAGTCCAAGAAAATCAACAATGTGGAATGGCTTACTTGGATAATTGATCATTATACAGAAAGAATGAAGTAAGAACAGTCCCTTATACCAATGTGGTTTCCATAGACACGTGTGTCAAGCTTTCGTCCCTGTGCAATACGATGAAAAGTGTTAGAATGAGAAACATTGAAGAAAATAACAAACGAATCAAATCAACAACAGAAGTCAGTCGTGCACTTGTGATTACAGCAGCAATTGACCTTACCACGTGATAGATTATAGCTACCTGCGTGACATCCGAGTCCAAGAAAATCAACAATGTGGAATGGCTTACTTGGATAATAGATCATTATACAGAAAGAATGAAGTAAGAACAGTCCCTTATACCAATGTGGTTTCCATAGACACGTGTGTCAAGCTTTCGTCCCTGTGCAATACGATGAAAAGTGTTAGAATGAAAAACACTGAAGAAAATAACAAACGAATGAAATCAACAACAGAAGTCAGTCGTGCATTTGTGGTTACAGCAGCAATTGACCTTACCACGTGGGAGATTATAGCTACCTGCGTGACATCCGAGTCCAAGAAAATCAACAATGTGGAACGGCTCACTTGGATAATTGTTCATTAAACAAAAATAATTGAATAAGAACAGTCCCTTATACCAAAGTGGTTTCCTTAGACACGTGTGTCAAGCTTTCGTCCATGTGCAATACGATGAAAAGTGTTAGAATGAGAAACATTGAAGGAAATAACAAACAAATGAAATCAACAACAGAAGTCAGTCGTGCATTTGTGGTTACAGCAGCAATTGACCTTACCACGTTACAGATTATAGCTACCTGCGTGACATCCGAGTCCAAGAAAATCAACAATGTGGAATGACTTACTTGGATAATTGATCATTATACAGAAAGAATGAAGTAAGAACAGTCCCTTATACCAAAGTGGTTTCCTTAGACACGTGTGTCAAGCTTTCGTCCCTGTGCAATACGATGAGAAGTGTTAGAATGAGAAACATTGAAGGAAATAACAAACAAATGAAATCAACAACAGAAGTCAGCCGTCCAATTGTGGTTACAGCAGCAATTGACCTTACCACGTGAGAGATTATAGCTACCCGCGTGTCATCCGAGTCCAAGAAAATCAACAATGTGGAATGGCTTACTTGGATAATTGTTCATTAAACAAAAAGAAAGGGAATATGAACATTCCCTTTTACCAAAGTGGTTTCCTTAGACACGTGTGTCAAGCTTTCGTCCCTGTGCAATACGATGAAAAGTGTTAGAATGAGAAACATAGAATGAAATAACAAACAAATGAAATCAACAACCGAAGTCAGTCGTGCAGTTGTGGTTACAGCAGCAATTGACCTTACCACGTGGGAGATTATAGCTACCTGCGTGACATCCGAGTCCAAGAAAATCAACAATGTGGAATGGCTTACTTGGATAATTGTTCATTAAACAAAAAGAAGGGAATAAGAACAGTCCCTTATACCAAAGTGGTTTCTTTAGACACGCGTGTCAAGCTTTCGTCCCTGTGCAATACGATGAAAAGTGTTAGAATGAGAAACATAGAAGGAAATAACAAACAAATGACATCAACAACAGAAGTCAGTCGTGCATTTGTGGTTACAGCAGCAATTGACCTTACCACGTGGGAGATTATAGCTACCTGCGAGACATCCGAGTCCAAGAAAATCAACAATGTGGAATGGCCTACTCGGATAATTGTTGATTAAACAAAAAAAAGGAAATAAGAATAGTCCTTTATACCAAAGTGGTTTCCTTAGACACGTGTGTCAAGCTTTCATCCCTCAGCAATACGACAAAAAGTGTTAGAGTAAGAAACATTGAAGGAAATAACAAACGAATGAAATCAACAACAGAAGTCAGCCGTCCAGTTTTGGTTACAGCAGCAATTGACCTCACCACGTGGGAGATTATAGCTACCTGCGTGACATCCCAGTCCAAGAAAATCAACAATGTGGAATTGCTTACTTGGATAATTGTTCATTAAACAAAAAGAAGGGAATAAGAACAGTCCCTTATACCAAAGTGGTTTCCTTAGACACGCGTGTCAAGCTTTCGTCCCTGTGCAATACGATGAAAAGTGTTAGAATGAGAATCATTGAAGAAAATAATAAACGAATGAAATCAACAACAGAAGTCAGTCGTGCATTTGTGGTTACAGCAGCAATTGACCTCACCACGTGGGAGATTATAGCTACCTGCGTGACATCCGAGTCCAAGAAAATCAACAATGTGGAATGGCTTACTTGGATAATTGTTCATTAAACAAAAAGAAGGGAATAAGAACAGTCCCTTATACCAAAGTGGTTTCCTTAGACACGCAAGTCAAGCTTTCGTCCCTGTGCAATACGATGAAAAGTGTTAGAATGAGAATCATTGAAGAAAATAACAAACGAATGAAATCAACAACAGAAGTCAGTCGTGCATTCGTGGTTACAGCAGCAATTGACCTTACCACGTGGGAGATTACAGCTACCTGCGTGACATCCGAGCCCAAGAAAATCAACAATGTGGAACGGCTTACTTGGATAATTGTTCATTAAACAAAAAGAAGGGAATAAGAACAGTCCCTTATACCAAAGTGGTTTCCTTAGACACGCGTGTCATGCTTTCGTCCCTGTGCAATACGATGAAAAGTGTTAGAATGAGAAACATTAAAGGAAATAACAAACAAATGAAATCAACAACAGAAGTCAGTCGTGCATTTGTGGTTACAGCAGCAATTGACCTTACCAAGTGGGAGATTATAGCTACCGGCGTGATATCCGAGTCCAAGAAAATCAACAATGTGGAATTGCTTACTTGGATAATTGTTCATTGAACAAAAAGAAGGGAATAAGAACAGTCCCTTATACCAAAGTGGTTTCCCTAGACACGCGTGTCAAGCTTTCGTCCCTGTGCAATACGATGAAAAGTGTTAGAATGAGAATCATTGAAGAAAATAACAAACGAATGAAATCAACAATAGAAGTCAGTCGTGCATTTGTGGTTACAGCAGCAATTGACCTCACCACGTGGGAGATTATAGCCACCTGCGTGACATCCGAGTCCAAGAAAATCAACAATGTGGAATGGCTTACTTGGATAATTGTTCATTAAACAAAAAGAAGGGAATAAGAACAGACCCTTATACCAAAGTGGTTTCCTTAGACACGCGTGTCAAGCTTTCGTCCCTGTGCAATACGATGAAAAGTGTTAGAATGAGAAACATTGAAGAAAATAACAAATGAATGAAATCAACAACAGAAGTCAGTCGTGCATTTGTGGTTACAGCAGCAATTGACCTTACCACGTAAAAAATAATAGCTACCTGCGTGTTATCCGAGTCCAAGAAAATCAACAATGTGGAATGGCTTACTTGGATAATTGATCATTATACAGAAAGAAGGGAATAAGAACAGTCCCTTATACCAATGTGGTTTCCATAGACACGTGTGTCAAGCTTTCGTCCCTGTGCAATACGATGAGAAGTGTTAGAATGAGAAACATTGAAGGAAATAACAAACAAATGAAATCAACAACAGAAGTCAGTCGTGCATTTGTGGTTACAGCAGCAATTGACCTTACCACGTTACAGATTATAGCTACCTGCGTGACATCCGAGTCCAAGAAAATCAACAATGTGGAATGACTTACTTGGATAATTGATCATTATACAGAAAGAATGAAGTAAGAACAGTCCCTTATACCAAAGTGGTTTCCTTAGACACGTGTGTCAAGCTTTCGTCCCTGTGCAATACGATGAGAAGTGTTAGAATGAGAAACATTGAAGGAAATAACAAACAAATGAAATCAACAACAGAAGTCAGCCGTCCAATTGTGGTTACAGCAGCAATTGACCTTACCACGTGAGAGATTATAGCTACCCGCGTGTCATCCCAGTCCAAGAAAATCAACAATGTGGAATGGCTTACTTGGATAATTGTTCATTAAACAAAAAGAAGGGAATAAGAACAGTCCCTTATACCAAAGTGGTTTCTTTAGACACGCGTGTCAAGCTTTCGTCCCTGTGCAATACGATGAAAAGTGTTAGAATGAGAAACATAGAAGGAAATAACAAACAAATGACATCAACAACAGAAGTCAGTCGTGCAGTTGTGGTTACAGCAGCAATTGACCTTACCACGTGGGAGATTATAGCTACCTGCGTGACATCCGAGTCCAAGAAAATCAACAATGTGGAATGGCTTACTTGGATAATTGTTCATTAAACAAAAAGAAGGGAATAAGAACAGTCCCTTATACCAAAGTGGTTTCTTTAGACACGCGTGTCAAGCTTTCGTCCCTGTGCAATACGATGAAAAGTGTTAGAATGAGAAACATAGAAGGAAATAACAAACAAATGACATCAACAACAGAAGTCAGTCGTGCATTTGTGGTTACAGCAGCAATTGACCTTACCACGTGGGAGATTATAGCTACCTGCGTGACATCCGAGTCCAAGAAAATCAACAATGTGGAATGGCCTACTCGGATAATTGTTGATTAAACAAAAAAAAGGAAATAAGAACAGTCCTTTATACCAAAGTGGTTTCCTTAGACACGTGTGTCAAGCTTTCATCCCTCAGCAATACGACAAAAAGTGTTAGAGTAAGAAACATTGAAGGAAATAACAAACGAATGAAATCAACAACAGAAGTCAGCCGTCCAGTTTTGGTTACAGCAGCAATTGACCTCACCACGTGGGAGATTATAGCTACCTGCGTGACATCCCAGTCCAAGAAAATCAACAATGTGGAATTGCTTACTTGGATAATTGTTCATTAAACAAAAAGAAGGGAATAAGAACAGTCCCTTATACCAAAGTGGTTTCCTTAGACACGCGTGTCAAGCTTTCGTCCCTGTGCAATACGATGAAAAGTGTTAGAATGAGAATCATTGAAGAAAATAATAAACGAATGAAATCAACAACAGAAGTCAGTCGTGCATTTGTGGTTACAGCAGCAATTGACCTCACCACGTGGGAGATTATAGCTACCTGCGTGACATCCGAGTCCAAGAAAATCAACAATGTGGAATGGCTTACTTGGATAATTGTTCATTAAACAAAAAGAAGGGAATAAGAACAGTCCCTTATACCAAAGTGGTTTCCTTAGACACGCGTGTCAAGCTTTCGTCCCTGTGCAATACGATGAAAAGTGTTAGAATGAGAATCATTGAAGAAAATAACAAACGAATGAAATCAACAACAGAAGTCAGTCGTGCATTCGTGGTTACAGCAGCAATTGACCTTACCACGTGGGAGATTACAGCTACCTGCGTGACATCCGAGCCCAAGAAAATCAACAATGTGGAACGGCTTACTTGGATAATTGTTCATTAAACAAAAAGAAGGGAATAAGAACAGTCCCTTATACCAAAGTGGTTTCCTTAGACACGCGTGTCATGCTTTCGTCCCTGTGCAATACGATGAAAAGTGTTAGAATGAGAAACATTAAAGGAAATAACAAACAAATGAAATCAACAACAGAAGTCAGTCGTGCATTTGTGGTTACAGCAGCAATTGACCTTACCAAGTGGGAGATTATAGCTACCGGCGTGATATCCGAGTCCAAGAAAATCAACAATGTGGAATTGCTTACTTGGATAATTGTTCATTGAACAAAAAGAAGGGAATAAGAACAGTCCCTTATACCAAAGTGGTTTCCTTAGACACGCGTGTCAAGCTTTCGTCCCTGTGCAATACGATGAAAAGTGTTAGAATGAGAATCATTGAAGAAAATAACAAACGAATGAAATCAACAATAGAAGTCAGTCGTGCATTTGTGGTTACAGCAGCAATTGACCTCACCACGTGGGAGATTATAGCCACCTGCGTGACATCCGAGTCCAAGAAAATCAACAATGTGGAATGGCTTACTTGGATAATTGTTCATTAAACAAAAAGAAGGGAATAAGAACAGACCCTTATACCAAAGTGGTTTCCTTAGACACGCGTGTCAAGCTTTCGTCCCTGTGCAATACGATGAAAAGTGTTAGAATGAGAAACATTGAAGAAAATAACAAACGAATGAAATCAACAACAGAAGTCAGTCGTGCATTTGTGGTTACAGCAGCAATTGACCTTACCACGTAAAAAATAATAGCTACCTGCGTGTCATCCGAGTCCAAGAAAATCAACAATGTGGAATGGCTTACTTGGATAATTGATCATTATACAGAAAGAAGGGAATAAGAACAGTCCCTTATACCAATGTGGTTTCCATAGACACGTGTGTCAAGCTTTCGTCCCTGTGCAATACGATGAGAAGTGTTAGAATGAGAAACATTGAAGGAAATAACAAACAAATCAAATCAACAACAGAAGTCAGTCGTGCATTTGTGATTACAGCAGCAATTGACCTTACCACGTGGGAGATTATAGCCACCTGCTTGACATCCGAGTCCAAGAAAATCATCAATGTGGAATGGCTTACTTGGATAATTGTTGATTAAACAAAAAAAAAGGAATAAGAACATACCAAAGTGGTTTTCTCAGACATGTGTGTCAAGCTTTCGTCCCTGTGCAATACGATGAAAAGTGTTAGAATGAGAAACATAGAAGGAAATAACAAACAAATGAAATCAACAACAGAAGTCAGTCGTGCATTTGTGGTTACAGCAGCAATTGACCTTACCACGTGGGAGATTATAGCTACCGGCGTGACATCCGAGTCCAAGAAAATCAACAATGTGGAATGGCTTACTTGGATAATTGTTGATTGAACAAAAAGAAGGGAATAAGAACAGTCCCTCATACAAAAGTGGTTTTCTTAGACACGTGTCAAGCTTTCGTCCCTGTGCAATACGATGAAAAGTGTTAGAATGAGAAACATTGAAGGAAATAACAAACAAATGAAATCAACAACAGAAGTCAGTCGTGCATTTGTGGTTTCAGCAGCAATTGACCTTACCACGTGGGAGATTATAGCTACCTGCGTGACATCCGAGTCCAAGAAAATCAACAATGTGGAATGACTTACTTGGATAATTGATCATTATACAGAAAGAATGAAGTAAGAACAGTCCCTTATACGAATGTGGTTTCCATAGACACGTGTGTCAAGCTTTCGTCCCTGTGCAATACGATGAAAAGTGTAAGAATGAGAAACATAGAAGGAAAAAACAAACAAATGAAATCAACAACAGAAGTCAGTCGTGCATTTGTGGTGTCAGCGGCAATTGACATTACCACGTGGGAGATTCTAGCTACCTGCGTGACATCCGAGTCCAAGAAAATCAACAATGTGGAATGGCTTATTCGGATAATTGTTCATTAAACAAAAAGAAGGGAATGAGAACAGTCTCTTATACCAAAGTGGTTTCCTTAGACACGCGTGTCAAGCTTTCGTCCCTGTGCAATACGATGAAAAAAGTGTTAGAATGAGAAACATTGAAGAAAATAACAAACGAATGAAATCAACAACAGAAGTCAGTCGTGCATTTGTGGTTACAGCAGCAATTGACCTTACCACTTGGGAGATGATAGCTATCTGCGTGACATCCGAGTCCAAGAAAATCAACAATGTGGAATGGCCCACTTGGATAATTGTTGATCAAACAAAAAAAAGGGAATAAGAACAGTCCCTTATACCAAAGTGGTTTCCTAAGACACGCGTGTCAAGCTTTCGTCCCTGTGCAATACGATGAAAAGTGTTAGAATGAGAAACATTGAAGAAAATAACAAACGAATGAAATCAACATTAGAAGTCAGTCGTGCATTTGTGGTTACAGCAGCAATTGACCTTACCACGTGGGAGATTATAGCTACCTGCGTGACATCCGAGTCCAAGAAAATCAACAATGTGGAATGGCCTACTTGGATAATTGTTCATTAAACAAAACGAAGGGAATAAGAACAGTCCCTTATACCAAAGTGGTTTCCTTAGACACGCGTGTCAAGCTTTCGTCCCTGTGCAATACGATGAAAAGTGTTAGAATGAGAAACATAGAAGGAAATAACAAACAAATCAAATCAACAACAGAAGTCAGTCGTGCATTTGTGGTTACAGCAGCAATTGACCTTACCACGTGGGAGATTATAGCTACCTGCGTGACATTCGTGTCCAAGAAAATCAACAATGTGGAATGGCTTACTTGGATAATTGTTGATTGAACAAAACGAAGGGAATAAGAACAGTCCCTTATACCAAAGTGGTTTCCTTAGACACGCGTGTCAAGCTTTCGTCCCTGTGCAATACGATGAAAAGTGTTAGAATGAGAAACATAGAAGGAAATAACAAACAAATGAAATCA
The DNA here is from genome assembly GCF_914767665.1 of Harmonia axyridis. Lineage (NCBI taxonomy): Eukaryota > Metazoa > Arthropoda > Insecta > Coleoptera > Coccinellidae > Harmonia > Harmonia axyridis. Next base: position 24,876,671 of record NC_059508.1, on the reverse strand, counting down.
ACAACAGAAGTCAGTCGTGCATTTGTGGTTACAGCAGCAATTGACCTTACCACGTGGGAGATTATAGCTACCTGCGTGACATCCGAGTCCAAGAAAATCAACAATGTGGAATGGCCTACTTGGATAATTGTTGATTAAACAAAAAAAAAAATAAGAACAGTCCCTTATACCAAAGTGGTTCCCTTAGACACGTGTGTCAAGCTTTCGTCCCTGTGCGATACGATGAAAAGTGTTAGAATGAGAAACATAGGAGGAAATAACAAACAAAAGAAATCAACAACAGAAGTCCGAGTCCAAGAAAATCAACAATGTGGAATGGCTTACTTGGATAATTGTTCATTAAACAAAAAGAAGGGAATAAGAACAGTCCCTTATACCAAAGTGGTTTCCTTAGACACGCGTGTCAAGCTTTCGTCCCTGTGCAATACGATGAAAAGTGTTAGAATGAGAATCATTGAAGAAAATAACAAACGAATGAAATCAACAACAGAAGTCAGTCGTGCATTCGTGGTTACAGCAGCAATTGACCTAATCACGTGGGAGATTACAGCTACCTGCGTGACATCCGAGCCCAAGAAAATCAACAATGTGGAACGGCTTACTTGGATAATTGTTCATTAAACAAAAAGAAGGGAATAAGAACAGTCCCTTATACCAAAGTGGTTTCCTTAGACACGCGTGTCAAGCTTTCGTCCCTGTGCAATACGATGAAAAGTGTAAGAATGAGAAACATTAAAGGAAATAACAAACAAATGAAATCAACAACAGAAGTCAGTCGTGCATTTGTGGTTACAGCAGCAATTGACCTTACCACGTGGGAGATTATAGCTACCGGCGTGACATCCGAGTCCAAGAAAATCAACAATGTGGAATGGCTTACTTGGATAATTGATCATTATACAGAAAGAAGGGAATAAGAACAGTCCCTTATACCAATGTGGTTTCCATAGACACGTGTGTCAAGCTTTCGTCCCTGTGCAATACGATGAGAAGTGTTAGAATGAGAAACATTGAAGGAAATAACAAACAAATCAAATCAACAACAGAAGTCAGTCGTGCATTTGCGATTACAGCAGCAATTGACCTTACCACGTGGGAGATTATAGCTACCTGCTTGACATCCGAGTCCAAGAAAATCAACAATGTGGAATGGCTTACTTGGATAATTGATCATTATACAGAAAGAATGAAGTAAGAACAGTCCCTTATACCAATGTGGTTTCCATAGACACGTGTGTCAAGCTTTCGTCCCTGTGCATTACGATGAAAAGTGTTAGAATGAGAAACATTGAAGAAAATAACAAACGAATGAAATCAACAACAGAAGTCAGTCGTGCATTTGTGGTTACAGCAGCAATTGACCTCACCACGTGGGAGATTATAGCTACCTGCGTGACATCCGAGTCCAAGAAAATCAACAATGTGGAATGGCTTACTTGGATAATTGTTCATTAAACAAAAAGAAGGGAATAAGAACAGTCCCTTATACCAAAGTGGTTTCCTTAGACACGCGTGTCAAGCTTTCGTCCCTGTGCAATACGATGAAAAGTGTTAGAATGAGAATCATTGAAGAAAATAACAAACGAATGAAATCAACAACAGAAGTCAGTCGTGCATTCGTGGTTACAGCAGCAATTGACCTTACCACGTGGGAGATTACAGCTACCTGCGTGACATCCGAGCCCAAGAAAATCAACAATGTGGAACGGCTTACTTGGATAATTGTTCATTAAACAAAAAGAAGGGAATAAGAACAGTCCCTTATACCAAAGTGGTTTCCTTAGACACGCGTGTCAAGCTTTCGTCCCTGTGCAATACGATGAAAAGTGTTAGAATGAGAATCATTGAAGAAAATAACAAACGAATGAAATCAACAACAGAAGTCAGTCGTGCATTTGTGGTTACAGCAGCAATTGACCTCACCACGTGGGAGATTATAGCTACCTGCGTGACATCCGAGTCCAAGAAAATCAACAATGTGGAATGGCTTACTTGGATAATTGTTCATTAAACAAAAAGAAGGGAATAAGAACAGTCCCTTATACCAAAGTGGTTTCCTTAGACACGCGTGTCAAGCTTTCGTCCCTGTGCAATACGATGAAAAGTGTTAGAATGAGAATCATTGAAGAAAATAACAAACGAATGAAATCAACTGTGCAATACGATGAAAAGTGTTAGAATGAGAATCATTGAAGAAAATAACAAACGAATGAAATCAACAACAGAAGTCAGTCGTGCATTCGTGGTTACAGCAGCAATTGACCTTACCACGTGGGAGATTACAGCTACCTGCGTGACATCCGAGCCCAAGAAAATCAACAATGTGGAACGGCTTACTTGGATAATTGTTCATTAAACAAAAAGAAGGGAATAAGAACAGTCCCTTATACCAAAGTGGTTTCCTTAGACACGCGTGTCAAGCTTTCGTCCCTGTGCAATACGATGAAAAGTGTAAGAATGAGAAACATTAAAGGAAATAACAAACAAATGAAATCAACAACAGAAGTCAGTCGTGCATTTGTGGTTACAGCAGCAATTGACCTTACCACGTGGGAGATTATAGCTACCGGCGTGACATCCGAGTCCAAGAAAATCAACAATGTGGAATTGCTTACTTGGATAATTGTTCATTAAACAAAAAGAAGGGAATAAGAACAGTCCCTTATACCAAAGTGGTTTCCTTAGACACGCGTGTCAAGCTTTCGTCCCTGTGCAATTCGATGAAAAGTGTTAGAATGAGAATCATTGAAGAAAATAACAAACGAATGAAATCAACAATAGAAGTCAGTCGTGCATTTGTGGTTACAGCAGCAATTGACCTCACCACGTGGGAGATTATAGCTACCTGCGTGACATCCGAGTCCAAGAAAATCAACAATGTGGAATGGCTTACTTGGATAATTGATCATTATACAGAAAGAAGGGAATAAGAACAGTCCCTTATACCAATGTGGTTTCCATAGACACGTGTGTCAAGCTTTCGTCCCTGTGCAATACGATGAGAAGTGTTAGAATGAGAAACATTGAAGGAAATAACAAACAAATCAAATCAACAACAGAAGTCAGTCGTGCATTTGTGATTACAGCAGCAATTGACCTCACCACGTGGGAGATTATAGCTACCTGCGTGACATCCGAGTCCAAGAAAATCAACAATGTGGAATGGCTTACTTGGATAATTGTTCATTAAACAAAAAGAAGGGAATATGAACTGTCCCTTATACCAAAGTGGTTTCCTTAGACACGCGTGTCAAGCTTTCGTCCCTGTGCAATACGATGAAAAGTGTTAGAATGAGAATCATTGAAGAAAATAACAAACGAATGAAATCAACAACAGAAGTCAGTCGTGCATTCGTGGTTACAGCAGCAATTGACCTAATCACGTGGGAGATTACAGCTACCTGCGTGACATCCGAGCCCAAGAAAATCAACAATGTGGAACGGCTTACTTGGATAATTGTTCATTAAACAAAAAGAAGGGAATAAGAACAGTCCCTTATACCAAAGTGGTTTCCTTAGACACGCGTGTCAAGCTTTCGTCCCTGTGCAATACGATGAAAAGTGTAAGAATGAGAAACATTAAAGGAAATAACAAACAAATGAAATCAACAACAGAAGTCAGTCGTGCATTTGTGGTTACAGCAGCAATTGACCTTACCACGTGGGAGATTATAGCTACCGGCGTGACATCCGAGTCCAAGAAAATCAACAATGTGGAATTGCTTACTTGTATAATTGTTCATTAAACAAAAAGAAGGGAATAAGAACAGTCCCTCATACCAAAGTGGTTTCCTTAGACACGCGTGTCAAGCTTTCGTCCCTGTGCAATACGATGAAAAGTGTTAGAATGAGAATCATTGAAGAAAATAACAAACGAATGAAATCAACAATAGAAGTCAGTCGTGCATTTGTGGTTACAGCAGCAATTGACCTCACCACGTGGGAGATTATAGCTACCTGCGTGACATCCGAGTCCAAGAAAATCAACAATGTGGAATGGCTTACTTGGATAATTGTTCATTAAACAAAAAGAAGGGAATAAGAACAGTCCCTTATACCAAAGTGGTTTCCTTAGACACGCGTGTCAAGCTTTCGTCCCTGTGCAATACGATGAAAAGTGTTAGAATGAGAATCATTGAAGAAAATAACAAACGAATGAAATCAACAACAGAAGTCAGTCGTGCATTCGTGGTTACAGCAGCAATTGACCTTACCACGTGGGAGATTACAGCTACCTGCGTGACATCCGAGCCCAACAAAATCAACAATGTGGAACGGCTTACTTGGATAATTGTTCATTAAACAAAAAGAAGGGAATAAGAACAGTCCCTTATACCAAAGTGGTTTCCTTAGACACGCGTGTCAAGCTTTCTTCCCTGTGCAATACGATGAAAAGTGTAAGAATGAGAAACATTAAAGGAAATAACAAACAAATGTAATCAACAACAGAAGTCAGTCGTGCATTTGTGGTTACAGCAGCAATTGACCTTACCACGTGGGAGATTATAGCTACCGGCGTGACATCCGAGTCCAAGAAAATCAACAATGTGGAATTGCTTACTTGGATAATTGTTCATTAAACAAAAAGAAGGGAATAAGAACAGTCCCTTATACCAAAGTGGTTTCCTTAGACACGCGTGTCAAGCTTTCGTCCCTGTGCAATACGATGAAAAGTGTTAGAATGAGAATCATTGAAGAAAATAACAAACGAATGAAATCAACAATAGAAGTCAGTCGTGCATTTGTGGTTACAGCAGCAATTGACCTCACCACGTGGGAGATTATAGCTACCTGCGTGACATCCGAGTCCAAGAAAATCAACAATGTGGAATGGCTTACTTGGATAATTGTTCATTAAACAAAAAGAAGGGAATAAGAACAGTCCCTTATACCAAAGTGGTTTCCTTAGACACGCGTGTCAAGCTTTCGTCCCTGTGCAATACGATGAAAAGTGTTAGAATGAGAATCATTGAAGAAAATAACAAACGAATGAAATCAACAACAGAAGTCAGTCGTGCATTCGTGGTTACAGCAGCAATTGACCTTACCACGTGGGAGATTACAGCTACCTGCGTGACATCCGAGCCCAACAAAATCAACAATGTGGAACGGCTTACTTGGATAATTGTTCATTAAACAAAAAGAAGGGAATAAGAACAGTCCCTTATACCAAAGTGGTTTCCTTAGACACGCGTGTCAAGCTTTCTTCCCTGTGCAATACGATGAAAAGTGTAAGAATGAGAAACATTAAAGGAAATAACAAACAAATGTAATCAACAACAGAAGTCAGTCGTGCATTTGTGGTTACAGCAGCAATTGACCTTACCACGTGGGAGATTATAGCTACCGGCGTGACATCCGAGTCCAAGAAAATCAACAATGTGGAATTGCTTACTTGGATAATTGTTCATTAAACAAAAAGAAGGGAATAAGAACAGTCCCTTATACCAAAGTGGTTTCCTTAGACACGCGTGTCAAGCTTTCGTCCCTGTGCAATACGATGAAAAGTGTTAGAATGAGAATCATTGAAGAAAATAACAAACGAATGAAATCAACAATAGAAGTCAGTCGTGCATTTGTGGTTACAGCAGCAATTGACCTCACCACGTGGGAGATTATAGCTACCTGCGTGACATCCGAGTCCAAGAAAATCAACAAAGTGGAATGGCTTACTTGGATAATTTTTCATTAAACAAAAAGAAGGGAATAAGAACAGTCCCTTATACCAAAGTGGTTTCCTTAGACACGCGTGTCAAGCTTTCGTCCCTGTGCAATACGATGAAAAGTGTTAGAATGAGAAACATTGAAGAAAATAACAAACGAATGAAATCAACAACAGAAGTCAGTCGTGCATTTGTGGTTACAGCAGCAATTGACCTTACCACGTGGGAGATTACTGCTACCTGCGTGACATCCGAGCCTAAGAAAATGAACAATGTGGAACGGCTTACTTGGATAATTGTTCATTAAACAAAAAGAAGGGAATAAGAACAGTCCCTTATACCAAAGTGGATTCCTTAGACACGTGTGTCAAGCTTTCGTCCCTGTGCAATACGATGAGAAATGTTAGAATGAGAAACATTAAAGGAAATAACAAACAAATGAAATCAACAAAAGAAGTCAGTCGTGCATTTGTGGTTACAGCAGCAATTGACCTTACCACGTAAAAGATAATAGCTACCTGCGTGTCATCCGAGTCCAAGAAAATCAACAATGTGGAATGGCTTACTCGGATAATTGATCATTATACAGAAAGAAGGGAATAAGAACAGTCCCTTATACCAATGTGGTTTCCATAGACACGTGTGTCAAGCTTTCGTCCCTGTGCAATACGATGAGAAGTGTTAGAATGGGAAACATTGAAGGAAATAACAAACAAATCAAATCAACAACAGAAGTCAGTCGTGCATTTGTGATCACAGCAGCAATTGACCTTACCACGTGGGAGATTATAGCTACCTGCGTGACATCCGAGTCCAAGAAAATCAACAATGTGGAATGGCTTAATTGGATAATTGATCATTATACAGAAAGAATGAAGTAAGAACAGTCCCTTATACCAATGTGGTTTCCATAGACACGTGTGTCAAGCTTTCGTCCCTGTGCATTACGATGAAAAGTGTTAGAATGAGAAACATTGAAGAAAATAACAAACGAATGAAATCAACAACAGAAGTCAGTCGTGCATTTGTGGTTACAGCAGCAATTGACCTTACCACGTGGGAGATTATAGCTACCTGCGTGACATCCGAGTCCAAGAAAATCAACAATGTGTAACGGCTTACTTGGATAATTGTTCATTAAACAAAAAGAATTGAATAAGAACAGTCCCTTATACCAAAGTGGTATCCTTAGACACGTGTGTCAAGCTTTCGTCCCTGTGCAATACGATGAAAAGTGTTAGAATGAGAAACATTGAAGGTAATAACAAACAAATGAAATCAACAACAGAAGTCAGTCGAGCATTTGTGGTTACAGCAGCAATTGACCTTACCACGTTACAGATTATAGCTACCTGCGTGTCATCCGAGTCCAAGAAAATCAACAATGTGGAATGGCTTACTTGGATAATTGATCATCATACAGAAAGAAGGGAATAAGAACAGTCCCTTATACCAATGTGGTTTCCATAGACTCGTGTGTCAAGCTTTCGTCCCTGTGCAATACGATGAGAAGTGTTAGAATGAGAAACATTGAAGGAAATAACAAACAAATGAAATCAACAACAGAAGTCAGCCGTCCAATTGTGGTTACAGCAGCAATTGACCTTACCACGTGGGAGATTATAGCTACCCGCGTGTCATCCGAGTCCAAGAAAATCAACAATGTGGAATGGCTTACTTGGATAATTGTTCATTAAACAAAAAGGAGGGAATAAGAACAGTCCCTTATACCAAAGTGGTTTCCTCAGACACCTGAGTCAAGCTTTCGTTCCTGTGCAATACGATGAAAAGTGTTAGAATGAGAAACATAGAAGGAAATAACAAACAAATGAAATCAACAACAGAAGTCAGTCGTGCATTTGTGGTTACAGCAGCAATTGACCTTACCACGTGGGAGATTATAGCTACCTGCGTGACATCCGAGTCGAAGAAAATCAACAATGTGGAATGGCTTACTTGGATAATTGTTCATTAAACAAAAAGAAGGGAATAAGAACAGTCCCTTATACCAAAGTGGTTTCCTTAGACACGCGTGTCAAGCTTTCGTCCCTGTGCAATACGATGAAAAGTGTTAGAATGAGAAACATAGAAGGAAATAACAAACAAATGAAATCAACAACAGAAGTCAGTCGTGCATTTGTGGTTACAGCAGCAATTGACCTTACCACGTGGGAGATTATAGCTACCTGCGTGACATTCGAGTCCAAGAAAATCAACAATGTGGAATGGCTTACTTGGATAATTGTTGATTGAACAAAACGAAGGGAATAAGAACAGTCCCTTATACCAAAGTGGTTTCCTTAGACACGCGTGTCAAGCTTTCGTCCCTTTGCAATACGATGAAAAGTGTTAGAATGAGAAACATAGAAGGAAATAACAAACAAATGAAATCAACAACAGAAGTCAGTCGTGCATTTGTGGTTACAGCAGCAATTGACCTCACCACGTGGGAGATTATAGCTACCTGCGTGACATCCGAGTCCAAGAAAATCAACAATGTGGAATGGCTTACTTGGACAATTGTTCATCAAAAAGAAAAAAGGGAAGAAGAGCAGTCCCTTATACCAATGTGGTTTCCATAGACACGTGTGTCAAGCTTTCGTTCCTGTGCATTACGATGAAAAGTGTTAGAATGAGAAACATAGATGGAAATAACAAACAAATGAAATCAACAACAGAAGTCAGTCGTGCATTTGTGGTTACAGCAGCAATTGACCTTACCACGTGGGAGATTATAGCTACCTGCGTGACATCCGAGTCCAAGAAAATCAACAATGTGGAATGGCTTACTTGGATAATTGTTGATTGAACAAAACGAAGGGAATAAGAACAGTCCCTTATACCAAAGTGGTTTCCTTAGACACGCGTGTCAAGCTTTCGTCCCTGTGCAATACGATGAAAAGTGTTAGAATGAGAAACATAGAAGGAAATAACAAACAAATGAAATCAACAACAGAAGTCAGTCGTGCATTTGTGGTTACAGCAGCAATTGACCTTACCACGTGGGAGATTATAGCTACCTGCGTGACATCCGAGTCCAAGAAAAGCAACAATGTGGAATGACTTACTTGGATAATTGTTCATTAAACAAAACGAAGGGAATAAGAACAGTCCCTTATACCAAAGTGGTTTCCTTAGACACGCGTGTCAAGCTTTCGTCCCTGTGCAATACGATGAAAAGTGTTAGAATGAGAAACATAGAAGGAAATAACAAACAAATGAAATCAACAACAGAAGTCAGTCGTGCATTTGTGGTTACAGCAGCAATTGACCTTACCACGTGGGAGATTATAGCTACCTGCGTGACATTCGAGTCCAAGAAAATCAACAATGTGAAATGGCTTACTTGGATAATTGTTGATTGAACAAAACGAAGGGAATAAGAACAGTCCCTTATACCAAAGTGGTTTCCTTAGACACGCGTGTCAAGCTTCCGTCCCTGTGCAATACGATGAAAAGTGTTAGAATGAGAAACATAGAAGGAAATAACAAACAAATGAAATCAACAACAGAAGTCAGTCGTGCATTTGTGGTTACAGCAGCAATTGACCTCACCACGTGGGAGATTATAGCTACCTGCGTGACATCCGAGTCCAAGAAAATCAACAATGTGGAATGGCTTACTTGGATAATTGTTCATTAAACTAAAAAAAGGGAATAAGAACAGTCCCTTACACCAAAGTGGTTTCCTTAGACACGCGTGTCTAGCTTTCGTCCCTGTGCAATACGATGAAAAGTGTTAGAATGAGAATCATTGAAGAAAATAACAAACGAATGAAATCAACAACAGAAGTCAGTCGTGCATTCGTGGTTACAGCAGCAATTGACCTTACCACGTGGGAGATTACAGCTACCTGCGTGACATCCGAGCCCAAGAAAATCAACAATGTGGAACGGCTTATTTGGATAATTGTTCATTAAACGAAAAGAAGGGAATAAGAACAGTCCCTTATACCAAAGTGGTTTCCTTAGACACGCGTGTCAAGCTTTCGTCCCTGTGCAATACGATGAAAAGTGTTAGAATGAGAATCATTGAAGAAAATAACAAACGAATGAAATCAACAACAGAAGTCAGTCGTGCATTCGTGGTTACAGCAACAATTGACCTTACCACGTGGGAGATTACAGCTACCTGCGTGACATCCGAGCCCAAGAAAATCAACAATGTGGAACGGCTCACTTGGATAATTGTTCATTAAACAAAACGAAGGGAATAAGAACAGTCCCTTATACCAAAGTGGTTTCCTTAGACACGCGTGTCAAGCTTTCGTCCCTGTGCAATACGATGAAAAGTGTTAGAATGAGAAACATTAAAGGAAATAACAAACAAATGAAATCAACAACAGAAGTCAGTCGTGCATTTGTGGTTACAGCAGCAATTGACCTTACCACGTGGGAGATTATAGCTACCGGCGTGACATCCGAGTCCAAGAAAATCAACAATGTGGAATTGCTTACTTGGATAATTGTTCATTAAACAAAAAGAAGGGAATAAGAACAGTCCCTTATACCAAAGTGGTTCCAAGAAAATCAACAATGTGGAATGGCTTAATTGGATAATTGATCATTATACAGAAAGAATGGAGTAAGAACAGTCCCTTATACCAATGTGGTTTCCGTAGACACGTGTGTCAAGCTTTCGTCCCTGTGCATTACGATGAAAAGTGTTAGAATGAGAAACATTGAAGAAAATAACAAACGAATGAAATCAACAACAGAAGTCAGTCGTGCATTTGTGGTTACAGCAGCAATTGACCTTACCACGTGGGAGATAATAGCTACCTGCGTGACATCCGAGTCCAAGAAAATCAACAATGTGGAATGGCTTACTTGGATAATTGATCATTATACAGAAAGAAGGGAATAAGAACAGTCCCTTATACCAAAGTGGTTTCCTTAGACACGCGTGTCAAGCTTTCGTCCCTGTGCAATACGATGAAAAGTGTTAGAATGAGAATCATTGAAGAAAATAACAAACGAATGAAATCAACAACAGAAGTCAGTCGTGCATTTGTGATTACAGCAGCAATTGACCTTACCACGTATGAGATTATAGCTACCTGCGTGACATCCGAGTCCAAGAAAATCAACAATGTGGAATGGCTTACTTGGATAATTGATCATTATACAAAAAGAAGGGAATAAGAACAGTCCCTTATACCAAAGTGGTTTCCTTAGACACGTGTGTCAAGCTTTCGTCCCTGTGCAATACGATGAGAAATGTTAGAATGAGAAACATTAAAGGAAATAACAAACAAATGAAATCAACAACAGAAGTCAGTCGTGCATTTGTGGTTACAGCAGCAATTGACCTTACCACGTAAAAGATAATAGCTACCTGCGTGTCATCCGAGTCCAAGAAAATCAACAATGTGGAATGACTTACTTGGATAATTGATCATTATACAGAAAGAAGGGAATAAGAACAGTCCCTTATACCAAAGTGGTTTCCTTAGACACGCGTGTCAAGCTTTCGTCCCTGTGCAATACGATGAAAAGTGTTAGAATGAGAATCATTGAAGAAAATAACAAACGAATGAAATCAACAACAGAAGTCAGTCGTGCATTTGTGGTTACAGCAGCAATTGACCTCACCACGTGGGAGATTATAGCTACCTGCGTGACATCCGAGTCCAAGAAAATCAACAATGTGGAATGGCTTACTTGGATAATTGTTCATTAAACAAAAAGAAGGGAATAAGAACAGTCCCTTATACCAAAGTGGTTTCCTTAGACACGCATGTCAAGCTTTCGTCCCTGTGCAATACGATGAAAAGTGTTAGAATGAGAAACATTGAAGGAAATAACAAACAAATGAAATCAACATTAGAAGTCAGTCGTGCATTTGTGGTTACAGCAGCAATTGACCTTACCACGTGGGAGATTATAGCTACCTGCGTGACATCCAGTACAGCAGCAATTGACCTTACCACGTGAAAGATAATAGCTACCTGCGTGTCATCCGAGTCCAAGAAAATCAACAATGTGGAATGGCTTACTTGGATAATTGATCATTATACAGAAAGAAGGGAATAAGAACAGTCCCTTATACCAATGTGGTTTCCATAGACACGTGTGTCAAGCTTTCGTCCCTGTGCAATACGATGAGAAGTGTTAGAATGAGAAACATTGAAGGAAATAACAAACAAATCAAATCAACAACAAAAGTCAGTCGTGCATTTGCGATTACAGCAGCAATTGACCTTACCACGTGGGAGATTATAGCTACCTGCTTGACATCCGAGTCCAAGAAAATCAACAATGTGGAATGGCTTACTTGGATAATTGATCATTATACAGAAAGAATGAAGTAAGAACAGTCCCTTATACCAATGTGGTTTCCATAGACACGTGTGTCAAGCTTTCGTCCCTGTGCATTACGATGAAAAGTGTTAGAATGAGAAACATTGAAGAAAATAACAAACGAATGAAATCAACAACAGAAGTCAGTCGTGCATTTGTGGTTACATTAGCAATTGACCTCACCACGTGGGAGATTATAGCTACCTGCGTGACATCCGAGTCCAAGAAAATCAACAATGTGGAATGGCTTACTTGGATAATTGTTCATTAAACAAAAAGAAGGGAATAAGAACAGTCCCTTATACCAAAGTGGTTTCCTTAGACACGCGTGTCAAGCTTTCGTCCCTGTGCAATACGATGAAAAGTGTTAGAATGAGAATCATTGAAGAAAATAACAAACGAATGAAATCAACAACAGAAGTCAGTCGTGCATTCGTGGTTACAGCAGCAATTGACCTTACCACGTGGGAGATTACAGCTACCTGCGTGACATCCGAGCCCAAGAAAATCAACAATGTGGAACGGCTTACTTGGATAATTGTTCATTAAACAAAAATAAGGGAATAAGAACAGTCCCTTATACCAAAGTGGTTTCCTTAGACACGCGTGTCAAGCTTTCGTCCCTGTGCAATACGATGAAAAGTGTTAGAATGAGAATCATTGAAGAAAATAACAAACGAATGAAACCAACAACAGAAGTCAGTCGTGCATTTGTGGTTACAGCAGCAATTGACCTCACCACGTGGGAGATTATAGCTACCTGCGTGACATCCGAGTCCAAGAAAATCAACAATGTGGAATGGCTTACTTGGATAATTGTTCATTAAACAAAAAGAAGGGAATAAGAACAGTCCCTTATACCAAAGTGGTTTCCTTAGACACGCGTGTCAAGCTTTCGTCCCTGTGCAATACGATGAAAAGTGTTAGAATGAGAATCATTGAAGAAAATAACAAACGAATGAAATCAACTGTGCAATACGATGAAAAGTGTTAGAATGAGAATCATTGAAGAAAATAACAAACGAATGAAATCAACAACAGAAGTCAGTCGTGCATTCGTGGTTACAGCAGCAATTGACCTTACCACGTGGGAGATTACAGCTACCTGCGTGACATCCGAGCCCAAGAAAATCAACAATGTGGAACGGCTTACTTGGATAATTGTTCATTAAACAAAAAGAAGGGAATAAGAACAGTCCCTTATACCAAAGTGGTTTCCTTAGACACGCGTGTCAAGCTTTCGTCCCTGTGCAATACGATGAAAAGTGTAAGAATGAGAAACATTAAAGGAAATAACAAACAAATGAAATCAACAACAGAAGTCAGTCGTGCATTTGTGGTTACAGCAGCAATTGACCTTACCACGTGGGAGATTATAGCTACCGGCGTGACATCCGAGTCCAAGAAAATCAACAATGTGGAATTGCTTACTTGGATAATTGTTCATTAAACAAAAAGAAGGGAATAAGAACAGTCCCTTATACCAAAGTGGTTTCCTTAGACACGCGTGTCAAGCTTTCGTCCCTGTGCAATACGATGAAAAGTGTTAGAATGAGAATCATTGAAGAAAATAACAAACGAATGAAATCAACAATAGAAGTCAGTCGTACATTTGTGGTTACAGCAGCAATTGACCTCACCACGTGGGAGATTATAGCTACCTGCGTGACATCCGAGTCCAAGAAAATCAACAATGTGGAATGGCTTACTTGGATAATTGATCATTATACAGAAAGAAGGGAATAAGAACAGTCCCTTATACCAATGTGGTTTCCATAGACACGTGTGTCAAGCTTTCGTCCCTGTGCAATACGATGAGAAGTGTTAGAATGAGAAACATTGAAGGAAATAACAAACAAATCAAATCAACAACAGAAGTCAGTCGTGCATTTGTGATTACAGCAGCAATTGACCTCACCACGTGGGAGATTATAGCTACCTGCGTGACATCCGAGTCCAAGAAAATCAACAATGTGGAATGGCTTACTTGGATAATTGTTCATTAAACAAAAAGAAGGGAATAAGAACAGTCCCTTATACCAAAGTGGTTTCCTTAGACACGCGTGTCAAGCTTTCGTCCCTGTGCAATACGATGAAAAGTGTTAGAATGAGAATCATTGAAGAAAATAACAAACGAATGAAATCAACAACAGAAGTCAGTCGTGCATTCGTGGTTACAGCAGCAATTGACCTAATCACGTGGGAGATTACAGCTACCTGCGTGACATCCGAGCCCAAGAAAATCAACAATGTGGAACGGCTTACTTGGATAATTGTTCATTAAACAAAAAGAAGGGAATAAGAACAGTCCCTTATACCAAAGTGGTTTCCTTAGACACGCGTGTCAAGCTTTCGTCCCTGTGCAATACGATGAAAAGTGTAAGAATGAGAAACATTAAAGGAAATAACAAACAAATGAAATCAACAACAGAAGTCAGTCGTGCATTCGTGGTTACAGCAGCAATTGACCTTACCACGTGGGAGATTACAGCTACCTGCGTGACATCCGAGCCCAAGAAAATCAACAATGTGGAATTGCTTACTTGTATAATTGTTCATTAAACAAAAAGAAGGGAATAAGAACAGTCCCTCATACCAAAGTGGTTTCCTTAGACACGCGTGTCAAGCTTTCGTCCCTGTGCAATACGATGAAAAGTGTTAGAATGAGAATCATTGAAGAAAATAACAAACGAATGAAATCAACAATAGAAGTCAGTCGTGCATTTGTGGTTACAGCAGCAATTGACCTCACCACGTGGGAGATTATAGCTACCTGCGTGACATCCGAGTCCAAGAAAATCAACAATGTGGAATGGCTTACTTGGATAATTGTTCATTAAACAAAAAGAAGGGAATAAGAACAGTCCCTTATACCAAAGTGGTTTCCTTAGACACGCGTGTCAAGCTTTCGTCCCTGTGCAATACGATGAAAAGTGTTAGAATGAGAATCATTGAAGAAAATAACAAACGAATGAAATCAACAACAGAAGTCAGTCGTGCATTCGTGGTTACAGCAGCAATTGACCTTACCACGTGGGAGATTACAGCTACCTGCGTGACATCCGAGCCCAAGAAAATCAACAATGTGGAACGGCTTACTTGGATAATTGTTCATTAAACAAAAAGAAGGGAATAAGAACAGTCCCTTATACCAAAGTGGTTTCCTTAGACACGCGTGTCAAGCTTTCGTCCCTGTGCAATACGATGAAAAGTGTAAGAATGAGAAACATTAAAGGAAATAACAAACAAATGTAATCAACAACAGAAGTCAGTCGTGCATTAATGGTTACAGCAGCAATTGACCTTACCACGTGGGAGATTATAGCTACCGGCGTGACATCCGAGTCCAAGAAAATCAACAATGTGGAATGGCTTACTTGGATAATTGTTCATTAAACAAAAAGAAGGGAATAAGAACAGTCCCTTATACCAAAGTGGTTTCCTTAGACACGCGTGTCAAGCTTTCGTCCCTGTGCAATACGATGAAAAGTGTTATAATGAGAATCATTGAAGAAAATAACAAACGAATGAAATCAACAACAGAAGTCAGTCGTGCATTCGTGGTTACAGCAGCAATTGACCTAATCACGTGGGAGATTACAGCTACCTGCGTGACATCCGAGCCCAAGAAAATCAACAATGTGGAACGGCTTACTTGGATAATTGTTCATTAAACAAAAAGAAGGGAATAAGAACAGTCCCTTATACCAAAGTGGTTTCCTTAGACACGCGTGTCAAGCTTTCGTCCCTGTGCAATACGATGAAAAGTGTAAGAATGAGAAACATTAAAGGAAATAGCAAACAAATGAAATCAACAACAGAAGTCAGTCGTGCATTTGTGGTTACAGCAGCAATTGACCTTACCACGTGGGAGATTATAGCTACCGGCGTGACATCCGAGTCCAAGAAAATCAACAATGTGGAATTGCTTACTTGTATAATTGTTCATTAAACAAAAAGAAGGGAATAAGAACAGTCCCTCATACCAAAGTGGTTTCCTTAGACACGCGTGTCAAGCTTTCGTCCCTGTGCAATACGATGAAAAGTGTTAGAATGAGAATCATTGAAGAAAATAACAAACGAATGAAATCAACAATAGAAGTCAGTCGTGCATTTGTGGTTACAGCAGCAATTGACCTCACCACGTGGGAGATTATAGCTACCTGCGTGACATCCGAGTCCAAGAAAATCAACAATGTGGAATGGCTTACTTGGATAATTGTTCATTAAACAAAAAGAAGGGAATAAGAACAGTCCCTTATACCAAAGTGGTTTCCTTAGACACGCGTGTCAAGCTTTCGTCCCTGTGCAATACGATGAAAAGTGTTAGAATGAGAATCATTGAAGAAAATAACAAACGAATGAAATCAACAACAGAAGTCAGTCGTGCATTCGTGGTTACAGCAGCAATTGACCTTACCACGTGGGAGATTACAGCTACCTGCGTGACATCCGAGCCCAAGAAAATCAACAATGTGGAACGGCTTACTTGGATAATTGTTCATTAAACAAAAAGAAGGGAATAAGAACAGTCCCTTATACCAAAGTGGTTTCCTTAGACACGCGTGTCAAGCTTTCGTCCCTGTGCAATACGATGAAAAGTGTAAGAATGAGAAACATTAAAGGAAATAACAAACAAATGTAATCAACAACAGAAGTCAGTCGTGCATTTGTGGTTACAGCAGCAATTGACCTTACCACGTGGGAGATTATAGCTACCGGCGTGACATCCGAGTCCAAGAAAATCAACAATGTGGAATTGCTTACTTGGATAATTGTTCATTAAACAAAAAGAAGGGAATAAGAACAGTCCCTTATACCAAAGTGGTTTCCTTAGACACGCGTGTCAAGCTTTCGTCCCTGTGCAATACGATGAAAAGTGTTAGAATGAGAATCATTGAAGAAAATAACAAACGAATGAAATCAACAATAGAAGTCAGTCGTGCATTTGTGGTTACAGCAGCAATTGACCTCACCACGTGGGAGATTATAGCTACCTGCGTGACATCCGAGTCCAAGAAAATCAACAAAGTGGAATGGCTTACTTGGATAATTGTTCATTAAACAAAAAGAAGGGAATAAGAACAGTCCCTTATACCAAAGTGGTTTCCTTAGACACGCGTGTCAAGCTTTCGTCCCTGTGCAATACGATGAAAAGTGTTAGAATGAGAAACATTGAAGAAAATAACAAACGAATGAAATCAACAACAGAAGTCAGTCGTGCATTTGTGGTTACAGCAGCAATTGACCTTACCACGTGGGAGATTACTGCTACCTGCGTGACATCCGAGCCCAAGAAAATGAACAATGTGGAACGGCTTACTTGGATAATTGTTCATTAAACAAAAAGAAGGGAATAAGAACAGTCCCTTATACCAATGTGGTTTCCATAGACACGTGTGTCAAGCTTTCGTCCCTGTGCATTACGATGAAAAGTGTTAGAATGAGAAACATTGAAGAAAATAACAAACGAATGAAATCAACAACAGAAGTCAGTCGTGCATTTGTGGTTACAGCAGCAATTGACCTTACCACGTGGGAGATTATAGCTACCTGCGTGACATCCGAGTCCAAGAAAATCAACAATGTGTAACGGCTTACTTGGATAATTGTTCATTAAACAAAAAGAATTGAATAAGAACAGTCCCTTATACCAAAGTGGTATCCTTAGACACGTGTGTCAAGCTTTCGTCCCTGTGCAATACGATGAAAAGTGTTAGAATGAGAAACATTGAAGGTAATAACAAACAAATGAAATCAACAACAGAAGTCAGTCGAGCATTTGTGGTTACAGCAGCAATTGACCTTACCACGTTACAGATTATAGCTACCTGCGTGTCATCCGAGTCCAAGAAAATCAACAATGTGGAATGGCTTACTTGGATAATTGATCATCATACAGAAAGAAGGGAATAAGAACAGTCCCTTATACCAATGTGGTTTCCATAGACTCGTGTGTCAAGCTTTCGTCCCTGTGCAATACGATGAGAAGTGTTAGAATGAGAAACATTGAAGGAAATAACAAACAAATGAAATCAACAACAGAAGTCAGCCGTCCAATTGTGGTTACAGCAGCAATTGACCTTACCACGTGGGAGATTATAGCTACCCGCGTGTCATCCGAGTCCAAGAAAATCAACAATGTGGAATGGCTTACTTGGATAATTGTTCATTAAACAAAAAGGAGGGAATAAGAACAGTCCCTTATACCAAAGTGGTTTCCTCAGACACCTGAGTCAAGCTTTCGTTCCTGTGCAATACGATGAAAAGTGTTAGAATGAGAAACATAGAAGGAAATAACAAACAAATGAAATCAACAACAGAAGTCAGTCGTGCATTTGTGGTTACAGCAGCAATTGACCTTACCACGTGGGAGATTATAGCTACCTGCGTGACATCCGAGTCCAAGAAAATCAACAATGTGGAATGGCTTACTTGGATAATTGTTCATTAAACAAAACGAAGGGAATAAGAACAGTCCCTTATACCAAAGTGGTTTCCTTAGACACGCGTGTCAAGCTTTCGTCCCTGTGCAATACGATGAAAAGTGTTAGAATGAGAAACATAGAAGGAAATAACAAACAAATGAAATCAACAACAGAAGTCAGTCGTGCATTTGTGGTTACAGCAGCAATTGACCTTACCACGTGGGAGATTATAGCTACCTGCGTGACATTCGAGTCCAAGAAAATCAACAATGTGGAATGGCTTACTTGGATAATTGTTGATTGAACAAAACGAAGGGAATAAGAACAGTCCCTTATACCAAAGTGGTTTCCTTAGACACGCGTGTCAAGCTTTCGTCCCTTTGCAATACGATGAAAAGTGTTAGAATGAGAAACATAGAAGGAAATAACAAACAAATGAAATCAACAACAGAAGTCAGTCGTGCATTTGTGGTTACAGCAGCAATTGACCTCACCACGTGGGAGATTATAGCTACCTGCGTGACATCCGAGTCCAAGAAAATCAACAATGTGGAATGGCTTACTTGGACAATTGTTCATCAAAAAGAAAAAAGGGAAGAAGAGCAGTCCCTTATACCAATGTGGTTTCCATAGACACGTGTGTCAAGCTTTCGTTCCTGTGCATTACGATGAAAAGTGTTAGAATGAGAAACATAGATGGAAATAACAAACAAATGAAATCAACAACAGAAGTCAGTCGTGCATTTGTGGTTACAGCAGCAATTGACCTTACCACGTGGGAGATTATAGCTACCTGCGTGACATCCGAGTCCAAGAAAATCAACAATGTGGAATGGCTTACTTGGATAATTGTTGATTGAACAAAACGAAGGGAATAAGAACAGTCCCTTATACCAAAGTGGTTTCCTTAGACACGCGTGTCAAGCTTTCGTCCCTGTGCAATACGATGAAAAGTGTTAGAATGAGAAACATAGAAGGAAATAACAAACAAATGAAATCAACAACAGAAGTCAGTCGTGCATTTGTGGTTACAGCAGCAATTGACCTTACCACGTGGGAGATTATAGCTACCTGCGTGACATCCGAGTCCAAGAAAAGCAACAATGTGGAATGGCTTACTTGGATAATTGTTCATTAAACAAAACGAAGGGAATAAGAACAGTCCCTTATACCAAAGTGGTTTCCTTAGACACGCGTGTCAAGCTTTCGTCCCTGTGCAATACGATGAAAAGTGTTAGAATGAGAAACATAGAAAGAAATAACAAACGAATGAAATCAACAACAGAAGTCAGTCGTGCATTTGTGGTTACAGCAGCAATTGACCTCACCACGTGGGAGATCATAGCTACCTGCGTGACATCCGAGTCCAAGAAAATCAACAATGTGGAATGGCTTACTTGGATAATTGTTCATTAAACAAAAAGAAGGGAATAAGAACAGTCCCTTATACCAAAGTGGTTTCCTTAGACACGCGTGTCTAGCTTTCGTCCCTGTGCAATACGATGAAAAGTGTTAGAATGAGAATCATTGAAGAAAATAACAAACGAATGAAATCAACAACAGAAGTCAGTCGTGCATTCGTGGTTACAGCAGCAATTGACCTTACCACGTGGAAGATTACAGCTACCTGCGTGACATCCGAGCCCAAGAAAATCAACAATGTGGAACGGCTTACTTGGATAATTGTTCATTAAACAAAAAGAAGGGAATAAGAACAGTCCCTTATACCAAAGTGGTTTCCTTAGACACGCGTGTCAAGCTTTCGTCCCTGTGCAATACGATGAAAAGTGTTAGAATGAGAATCATTGAAGAAAATAACAAACGAATGAAATCAACAACAGAAGTCAGTCGTGCATTTGTGGTTACAGCAGCAATTGACCTCACCACGTGGGAGATTATAGCTACCTGCGTGACATCCGAGTCCAAGAAAATCAACAATGTGGAATGGCTTACTTGGATAATTGTTCATTAAACAAAAAGAAGGGAATAAGAACAGTCCCTTATACCAAAGTGGTTTCCTTAGACACGCGTGTCAAGCTTTCGTCCCTGTCCAATACGATGAAAAGTGTTAGAATGAGAATCATTGAAGAAAATAACAAACGAATGAAATCAACAACAGAAGTCAGTCGTGCATTCGTGGTTACAGCAGCAATTGACCTCACCACGTGAGAGATTACAGCTACCTGCGTGACATCCGAGCCCAAGAAAATCAACAATGTGGAACGGCTTACTTGGATAATTGTTCATTAAACAAAAAGAAGGGAATAAGAACAGTCCCTTATACCAAAGTGTTTTCCTTAGACACGCGTGTCAAGCTTTCGTCCCTGTGCAATACGATGAAAAGTGTTAGAATGAGAAACATTAAAGGAAATAACAAACAAATGAAATCAACAACAGAAGTCAGTCGTGCATTTGTGGTTACAGCAGCAATTGACCTTACCACGTGGGAGATTATAGCTACCGGCGTGACATCCGAGTCCAAGAAAATCAACAATGTGGAATTGCTTACTTGGATAATTGTTCATTAAACAAAAAGAAGGGAATAAGAACAGTCCCTTATACCAAAGTGATTTCCTTAGACACGCGTGTCAAGCTTTCGTCCTTGTGCAATACGATGAAAAGTGTTAGAATGAGAATCATTGAAGAAAATAACAAACGAATGAAATCAACAATAGAAGTCAGTCGTGCATTTGTGGTTACAGCAGCAATTGACCTCACCACGTGGGAGATTATAGCTACCTGCGTGACATCCGAGTCCAAGAAAATCAACAAAGTGGAATGGCTTACTTGGATAATTGTTCATTAAACAAAAAGAAGGGAATAAGAACAGTCCCTTATACCAAAGTGGTTTCCTTAGACACGCGTGTCAAGCTTTCGTCCCTGTGCAATACGATGAAAATTGTTAGAATGAGAAACATTGAAGAAAATAACAAACGAATGAAATCAACAACAGAAGTCAGTCGTGCATTTGTGGTTACAGCAGCAATTGACCTTACCACGTGGGAGATTACTGCTACCTGCGTGACATCCGAGCCCAAGAAAATGAACAATGTGGAACGGCTTACTTGGATAATTGTTCATTAAACAAAAAGAAGGGAATAAGAACAGTCCCTTATACCAAAGTGGTTTCCTTAGACACGTGTGTCAAGCTTTCGTCCCTGTGCAATACGATGAGGAATGTTAGAATGAGAAACATTAAAGGAAATAACAAACAAATGAAATCAACAACAGAAGTCAGTCGTGCATTTGTGGTTACAGCAGCAATTGACCTTACCACGTAAAAGATAATAGCTACCTGCGTGTCATCCGAGTCCAAGAAAATCAACAATGTGGAATGGCTTACTTGGATGATTGATCATTATACAGAAAGAAGGGAATAAGAACAGTCCCTTATACCAATGTGGTTTCCATAGACACGTGTGTCAAGCTTTCGTCCCTGTGCAATACGATGAGAAGTGTTAGAATGAGAAACATTGAAGGAAATAACAAACAAATCAAATCAACAACAGAAGTCAGTCGTGCATTTGTGATTACAGCAGCAATTGACCTTACCACGTGGGAGATTATAGCTACCTGCGTGACATCCGTGTCCAAGAAAATCAACAATGTGGAATGGCTTAATTGGATAATTGATCATTATACAGAAAGAATGAAGTAAGAACAGTCCCTTATACCAATGTGGTTTCCGTAGACACGTGTGTCAAGCTTTCGTCCCTGTGCAATACGATGAAAAGTGTTAGAATGAGAAACATTGAAGAAAATAACAAACGAATGAAATCAACAACAGAAGTCAGTCGTGCATTTGTGGTCACAGCAGCAATTGACCTTACCACGTGGGAGATTATAGCTACCTGCGTGACATCCGAGTCCAAGAAAATCAACAATGTGTAACGGCTTACTTGGATAATTGTTCATTAAACAAAAAGAATTGAATAAGAACAGTCCCTTATACCAAAGTGGTATCCTTAGACACGTGTGTCAAGCTTTCGTCCCTGTGCAATACGATGAAAAGTGTTAGAATGAGAAACATTGAAGGAAATAACAAACAAATGAAATCAACAACAGAAGTCAGTCAAGCATTTGTGGTTACAGCAGCAATTGACCTTACCACGTTACAGATTATAGCTACCTGCGTGTCATCCGAGTCCAAGAAAATCAACAATATGGAATGGCTTACTTGGATAATTGATCATCATACAGAAAGAAGGGAATAAGAACAGTCCCTTATACCAATGTGGTTTCCATAGACACGTGTGTCAAGCTTTCGTCCCTGTGCAATACGATGAGAAGTGTTAGAATGAGAAACATTGAAGGAAATAACAAACAAATGAAATCAACAACAGAAGTCAGCCGTCCAATTGTGGTTACAGCAGCAATTGACCTTACCACGTGGGAGATTATAGCTACCCGCGTGTCATCCGAGTCCAAGAAAATCAACAATGTGGAATGGCTTACTTGGATAATTGTTCATTAAACAAAAAGAAGGGAATAAGAACAGTCCCTTATACCAAAGTGGTTTCCTTAGACACCTGTGTCAAGCTTTCGTTCCTGTGCAATACGATGAAAAGTGTTAGAATGAGAAACATAGAAGGAAATAACAAACAAATGAAATCAACAACAGAAGTCAGTCGTGCATTTGTGGTTACAGCAGCAATTGACCTTACCACGTGGGAGATTATAGCTACCTGCGTGACATTCGAGTCCAAAAAAATCAACAATGTGGAATGGCTTACTTGGATAATTGTTGATTGAACAAAACGAAGGGAATAAGAACAGTCCCTTATACCAAAGTGGTTTCCTTAGACACGCGTGTCAAGCTTTCGTCCCTGTGCAATACGATGAAAAGTGTTAGAATGAGAAACATAGAAGGAAATAACAAACAAATGAAATCAACAACAGAAGTCAGTCGTGCATTTGTGGTTGCAGCAGCAATTGACCTTACCACATGGGAGATTATAGCTACCTGCGTGACATCCGAGTCCAAGATAATCAACAATGTGGAATGGCCTACTTGGATAATTGTTGATTAAACAAAAAAAAGAGAATAAGAACAGTCCCTTATACCAAAGTGGTTTCCTTAGACACGTGTGTCAAGCTTTCGTCCCTGTGCAATACGATGAGAAGTGTTAGAATGAGAAACATTGAAGGAAATAACAAACAAATGAAATCAACATTAGAAGTCAGTCGTGCATTTGTGGTTACAGCAGCAATTGACCTTACCACGTGGGAGATTATAGCTACCTGCGTGACATCCGAGTCCAAGAAAATCAACAATGTGGAATGGCCTACTTGGATAATTGTTGATTAAACAAAAAAAAAATAAGAACAGTCCCTTATACCAGAGTGCTTTCCTTAGACACGTGTGTCAAGCTTTCGTCCCTGTGCAATACGATGAAAAGTGTTAGAATGAGAAACATAGAAGGAAATAACAAACAAATGAAATCAACAACAGAAGTCAGTCGTGCATTTGTGATTACAGCAGCAATTGACCTTACCACGTGGGAGCTTATAGCTACCTGCGTGACATCCGAGTCCAAGAAAATCAACAATGTGGAATGGCTTACTTGGATAATTGTTGATTGAACAAAAAGGAGGGAATAAGAACAGTCCCTCATACCAAAGTGGTTTCCTTAGACACGCGTGTCAAGCTTTCGTCCCTGTGCAATACGATGAAAAGTGTTAGAATGAGAAACATTGAAGCAAATAACAAACAAATGAAATCAACAACAGAAGTCAGTCGTGCATTTGTGGTTACAGCAGCAATTGACCTTACCACGTGGGAGATTAAAGCTACCGGCGTGACATCCGAGTCCAAGAAAATCAACAATGTGGAATGGCTTACTTGGATAATTGTTGATTGAACAAAAAGAAGGGAATAAGAACAGTCCCTTATACCAAAGTGGTTTCCTTAGACACGTGTGTCAAGCTTTCGTCCCTGTGCAATACGATGAAAAGTGTTAGAATGAGAAACATTGAAGAAAATAACAAACGAATGAAATCAACAACAGAAGTCAGTCGTGCATTTGTGGTTACAGCAGCAATTGACCTCACCACGTGGGAGATTATAGCTACCTGCGTGACATCCGAGTCCAAGAAAATCAACAATGTGGAATGGCTTGGATAATTGTTCATTAAACAAAAAGAAGGGAATAAGAACAGTCCCTTATACCAAAGTGGTTTCCTTAGACACGCGTGTCAAGCTTTCGTCCCTGTGCAATACGATGGAAAGTGTTAGAATGAGAAACATTGAAGAAAATAACAAACGAATGAAATCAATAACAGAAGTCAGTCGTGCATTTGTGGTTACAGCAGCAATTGACCTTACAACGTAAAAGATTATAGCTACCTGCGTGTCATCCGAGTCCAAGAAAATCAACAATGTGGAACGGCTTACTTGGATAATTGTTCATTAAACAAAAAGAAGGGAATAAGAACAGTCCCTTATACCAAAGTGGTTTCCTTAGACACGTGTGTCAAGCTTTCGTCCCTGTGCAATACGATGAAAAGTGTTAGAATGAGAAACATTGAAGGAAATAACAAACAAATCAAATCAACAACAGAAGTCAGTCGTGCATTTGTGGTTACAGCAGCAATTGACCTTACCACGTTAAAGATTATAGCTACCTGCGTGTCATCCGAGTCCAACAAAATCAATAATGTGGAATGGCTTACTTGGATAATTGATCATCATACAGAAAGAAGGGAATAAGAACAGTCCCTTATACCAATGTGGTTTCCATAGACACGTGTGTCAAGCTTTCGTCCCTGTGCAATACGATGAGAAGTGTTAGAATGAGAAACATTGAAGAAAATAACAAACGAATGAAATCAACAACAGAAGTCAGTCGTGCATTCGTGGTTACAGCAGCAATTGACCTTACCACGTGGGAGATTACAGCTACCTGCGTGACATCCGAGTCCAAGAAAATCAACAATGTGGAATGACTTACTTGGATAATTGATCATTATACAGAAAGAATGAAGTAAGAACAGTCCCTTATACCAAAGTGGTTTCCTTAGACACGTGTGTCAAGCTTTCGTCCCTGTGCAATACGATGAGAAGTGTTAGAATGAGGAACATTGAAGGAAATAACAAACAAATGAAATCAACAACAGAAGTCAGCCGTCCAATTGTGGTTACAGCAGCAATTGACCTTACCACGTGGGAGATTATAGCTACCCGCGTGTCATCCGAGTCCAAGAAAATCAACAATGTGGAATGGCTTACTTGGATAATTGTTCATTAAACAAAAAGAAAGGAAATAAGAACATTCCCTTATACCAAAGTGGTTTCCTTAGGCACGTGTGTCAAGCTTTCGTCCCTGTGCAATACGATGAAAAGTGTTAGAATGAGAATCATAGAATGAAATAACAAACAAATGAAATCAACAACCGAAGTCAGTCGTGCATTTGTGGTTTCAGCAGCAATTGACCTTACCACGTGGGAGATTATAGCTACCTGCGTGACATCCGAGTTCAAGAAAATCAACAATGTGGAATGACTTACTTGGATAATTGATCATTATACAGAAAGAATGAAGTAAGAACAGTCCCTTATACGAATGTGGTTTCCATAGACACGTGTGTCAAGCTTTCGTCCCTGTGCAATACAATGAAAAGTGTAAGAATGAGAAACATAGAAGGAAAAAACAAACAAATGAAATCAACAACAGAAGTCAGTCGTGCATTTGTGGTTACAGCAGCAATTGACAATACCACGTGGGAGATTCTAGCTACCTGCGTGACATCCGAGTCCAAGAAAATCAACAATGTGGAATGGCTTATTCGGATAATTGTTCATTAAACAAGAAGAAGGGAATAAGAACAGTCCCTTATACCAAAGTGGTTTCCTTAGACACGCGTGTCAAGCTTTCGTCCCTGTGCAATACGATGGAAAGTGTTAGAATGAGAAACATTGAAGAAAATAACAAACGAATGAAATCAACAACAGAAGTCAGTCGTGCATTTGTGGTTACAGCAGCAATTGACCTTACCACGTAAAAGATTATAGCTACCTGCGTGTCATCCGAGTCCAAGAAAATCAATAATGTGGAATGGCTTACTTGGATAATTGATCATCATACAGAAAGAAGGGAATAAGAACAGTCCCTTATACCAATGTGGTTTCCTTAGACACGTGTGTCAAGCTTTCGTCCCTGTGCAATACGATGAGAAGTGTTAGAATGAGAAACATTGAAGGAAATAACAAACAAATCAAATCAACAACAGAAGTCAGTCGTGCATTTGTGATAACAGCAGCAATTGACCTTACCACGTGGGAGATTATAGATACCTGCGTGACATCCGAGTCCAAGAAAATCAACAATGTGGAATGACTTACTTGGATAATTGATCATTATACAGAAAGAATGAAGTAAGAACAGTCCCTTATACCAAAGTGGTTTCCTTAGACACGTGTGTCAAGCTTTCGTCCCTGTGCAATACGATGAGAAGTGTTAGAATGAGGAACATTGAAGGAAATAACAAACAAATGAAATCAACAACAGAAGTCAGCCGTCCAATTGTGGTTACAGCAGCAATTGACCTTACCACGTGGGAGATTATAGCTACCCGCGTGTCATCCGAGTCCAAGAAAATCAACAATGTGGAATGGCTTACTTGGATAATTGTTCATTAAACAAAAAGAAAGGAAATAAGAACATTCCCTTATACCAAAGTGGTTTCCTTAGGCACGTGTGTCAAGCTTTCGTCCCTGTGCAATACGATGAAAAGTGTTAGAATGAGAATCATAGAATGAAATAACAAACAAATGAAACCAACAACCGAAGTCAGTCGTGCATTTGTGGTTTCAGCAGCAATTGACCTTACCACGTGGGAGATTATAGCTACCTGCGTGACATCCGAGTTCAAGAAAATCAACAATGTGGAATGACTTACTTGGATAATTGATCATTATACAGAAAGAATGAAGTAAGAACAGTCCCTTTTACGAATGTGGTTTCCATAGACACGTGTGTCAAGCTTTCGTCCCTGTGCAATACGATGAAAAGTGTAAGAATGAGAAACATAGAAGGAAAAAACAAACAAATTAAATCAACAACAGAAGTCAGTCGTGCATTTGTGGTTACAGCAGCAATTGACATTACCACGTGGGAGATTCTAGCTACCTGCGTGACATCCGAGTCCAAGAAAATCAACAATGTGGAATGGCTTATTCGGATAATTGTTCATTAAACAAAAAGAAGGGAATAAGAACAGTCCCTTATACCAAAGTGGTTTCCTTAGACACGCGTGTCAAGCTTTCGTCCCTGTGCAATACGATGAAAAGTGCTGGAATGAGAATCATTGAAGAAAATAACAAACGAATGAAATCAACAACAGAAGTCAGTCGTGCATTCGTGGTTACAGCAGTAATTGACCTTACCACGTGGGAGATTACAGCTACCTGCGTGACATCCGAGCCCAAGATAATCAACAGTGTGGAACGGCTTACTTGGATAATTGTTCATTAAACAAAAAGAAGGAAATAAGAACAGTCCCTTATACCAAAGTGGTTTCCTTAGACACGCGTGTCAAGCTTTCGTCCCTGTGCAATACGATGAAAAGTGTTAGAATGAGAAACATTGAAGGAAATAACAAACAAATGAAATCAACAACAGAAGTCAGTCGTGCATTTGTGGTTACAGCAGCAATTGACCTTTCCACGTGGGAGATTATAGATAGCTGCGTGACATCCTAGTCCAAGAAAATCAACAATGTGGAATGGCTTACTTGGATAATTGTTCATCAAAAAGAAAAAAGGGAAGAAGAGCAGTCCCTCATACCAAAGTGGTTTCCTTAGACACGTGTGTCAAGCTTTCGTCACTGTGCAATACGATGAAAAGTGTTAGAATGAGAAACATTGAAGAAAATAACAAACGAATGAAATCAACAACAGAAGTCAGTCGTGCATTCGTGGTTACAGCAGCAATTGACCTTACCACGTGGGAGATTACAGCTACCTGCGTGACATCCGAGCCCAAGAAAATCAACAATGTGGAACGGCTTACTTGGATAATTGTTCATTAAACAAAAAGAAGGGAATAAGAACAGTCCCTTATACCAAAGTGGTTTCCTTAGACACGCGTGTCAAGCTTTCGTCCCTGTGCAATACGATGAAAAGTGCTGGAATGAGAATCATTGAAGAAAATAACAAACGAATGAAATCAACAACAGAAGTCAGTCGTGCATTCGTGGTTACAGCAGCAATTGACCTTACCACGTGGGAGATTACAGCTACCTGCGTGACATCCGAGCCCAAGATAATCAACAGTGTGGAACGGCTTACTTGGATAATTGTTCATTAAACAAAAAGAAGGAAATAAGAACAGTCCCTTATACCAAAGTGGTTTCCTTAGACACGCGTGTCAAGCTTTCGTCCCTGTGCAATACGATGAAAAGTGTTAGAATGAGAAACATTGAAGGAAATAACAAACAAATGAAATCAACAACAGAAGTCAGTCGTGCATTTGTGGTTACAGCAGCAATTGACCTTACCACGTGGGAGATTATAGCTACCGGCGTGACATCCGAGTCCAAGAAAATCAACAATGTGGAATGGCTTACTTGGATAATTGTTGATTGAACAAAAAGAAGGGAATAAGAACAGTCCCTTATACCAAAGTGGTTTCCTTAGACACGTGTGTCAAGCTTTCGTCCCTGTGCAATACGATGAAAAGTGTTAGAATGAGAAACATTGAAGAAAATAACAAACGAATGAAATCAACAACAGAAGTCAGTCGTGCATTTGTGGTTACAGCAGCAATTGACCTCACCACGTGGGAGATTATAGCTACCTGCGTGACATCCGAGTCCAAGAAAATCAACAATGTGGAATGGCTTGGATAATTGTTCATTAAACAAAAAGAAGGGAATAAGAACAGTCCCTTATACCAAAGTGGTTTCCTTAGACACGCGTGTCAAGCTTTCGTCCCTGTGCAATACGATGGAAAGTGTTAGAATGAGAAACATTGAAGAAAATAACAAACGAATGAAATCAAAAACAGAAGTCAGTCGTGCATTTGTGGTTACAGCAGCAATTGACCTTACCACGTAAAAGATTATAGCTACCTGCGTGTCATCCGAGTCCAAGAAAATCAACAATGTGGAATGGCTTACTTGGATAATTGTTCATTAAACAAAAAGAAGGGAATAAGAACAGTCCCTTATACCAAAGTGGTTTACTTAGACACGTGTGTCAAGCTTTCGTCCCTGTGCAATACGATGAAAAGTGTTAGAATGAGAAACTTTGAAGGAAATAACAAACAAATGAAATCAACAACAGAAGTCAGTCGTGCATTTGTGGTTACAGCAGCAATTGACCTTACCACGTTAAGGATTATAGCTACCTGCGTGTCATCCGAGTCCAAGAAAATCAATAATGTGGAATGGCTTACTTGGATAATTGATCATCATACAGAAAGAAGGGAATAAGAACAGTCCCTTATACCAATGTGGTTTCCTTAGACACGTGTGTCAAGCTTTCGTCCCTGTGCAATACGATGAGAAGTGTTAGAATGAGAAACATTGAAGGAAATAACAAACAAATCAAATCAACAACAGAAGTCAGTCGTGCATTTGTGATTACAGCAGCAATTGACCTTACCACGTGGGAGATTATAGCTACCTGCGTGACATCCGAGTCCACGAAAATCAACAATGTGGAATGACTTACTTGGATAATTGATCATTATACAGAAAGAATGAAGTAAGAACAGTCCCTTATACCAAAGTGGTTTCCTTAGACACGTGTGTCAAGCTTTCGTCCCTGTGCAATACGATGAGAAGTGTTAGAATGAGGAACATTGAAGGAAATAACAAACAAATGAAATCAACAACAGAAGTCAGCCGTCCAATTGTGGTTACAGCAGCAATTGACCTTACCACGTGGGAGATTATAGCTACCCGCGTGTCATCCGAGTCCAAGAAAATCAACAATGTGGAATGGCTTACTTGGATAATTGTTCATTAAACAAAAAGAAAGGAAATAAGAACATTCCCTCATACCAAAGTGGTTTCCTTAGGCACGTGTGTCAAGCTTTCGTCCCTGTGCAATACGATGAAAAGTGTTAGAATGAGAATCATAGAATGAAATAACAAACAAATGAAATCAACAACCGAAGTCAGTAGTGCATTTGTGGTTACAGCAGCAATTGACCTTACCACGTGGGATATTATAGCTACCTGCGTGACATCCGAGTCCAAGAAAATCAACAATGTGGAATGGCTTACTTGGATAATTGTTCATTAAACAAAAAGAAGGGAATAAGAACAGTCTCTTATACCAAAGTGGTTTCCTTAGACACGCGTGTCAAGCTTTCGTCCTTGTGCAATACGATGAAAAGTGTTAGAATGAGAAACATAGAAGGAAATAACAAACAAATGAAATCAACAACAGAAGTCAGTCGTGCATTTGTGGTTACAGCGGCCATTGACCTTACCACGTGGGAGATTATAGCTACCTGCGAGACATCCGAGTCCAAGAAAATCAACAATGTGGAATGGCCTACTCGGATAATTGTTGATTAAACAAAAAAAAAGGAAATAAGAACAGTCCTTTATACCAAAGTGGTTTCCTTAGACACGTGTGTCAAGCTTTCATCCCTCAGCAATACGACAGAAAGTGTTAGAGTAAGAAACATTGAAGGAAATAACAAACGAATGAAATCAACAACAGAAGTCAACCGTCCAGTTTTGGTTACAGCAGCATTGACCTTACCACGTGGGAGGAAATCAAAAATGTGGAATGGCTTAATAGGATGCAATACGATGAGAAATGTTAGAATGAGAAACATTAAAGGAAATAACAAACAAATGAAATCAACAACAGAAGTCAGTCGTGCATTTGTGGTTACAGCAGCAATTGACCTTACCACGTAAAAGATAATAGCTACCTGCGTGTCATCCGAGTCCAAGAAAATCAACAATGTGGAATGGCTTACTTGGATAATTGATCATTATACAGAAAGAAGGGAATAAGAACAGTCCCTTATACCAAAGTGGTTTCCTTAGACACGCGTGTCAAGCTTTCGTCCCTGTGCAATACGATGAAAAGTGTTAGAATGAGAATCATTGAAGAAAATAACAAACGAATGAAATCAACAACAGAAGTCAGTCGTGCATTTGTGATTACAGCAGCAATTGACCTTACCACGTGGGAGATTATAGCTACCTGCGTGACATCCGAGTCCAAGAAAATCAACAATGTGGAATGGCTTACTTGGATAATTGATCATTATACAAAAAGAAGGGAATAAGAACAGTCCCTTATACCAAAGTGGTTTCCTTAGACACGTGTGTCAAGCTTTCGTCCCTGTGCAATACGATGAGAAATGTTAGAATGAGAAACATTAAAGGAAATAACAAACAAATGAAATCAACAACAGAAGTCAGTCGTGCATTTGTGGTTACAGCAGCAATTGACCTTACCACGTAAAAGATAATAGCTACCTGCGTGTCATCCGAGTCCAAGAAAATCAACAATGTGGAATGACTTACTTGGATAATTGATCATTATACAGAAAGAAGGGAATAAGAACAGTCCCTTATACCAAAGTGGTTTCCTTAGACACGCGTGTCAAGCTTTCGTCCCTGTGCAATACGATGAAAAGTGTTAGAATGAGAATCATTGAAGAAAATAACAAACGAATGAAATCAACAACAGAAGTCAGTCGTGCATTTGTGGTTACAGCAGCAATTGACCTCACCACGTGGGAGATTATAGCTACCTGCGTGACATCCGAGTCCAAGAAAATCAACAATGTGGAATGGCTTACTTGGATAATTGTTCATTAAACAAAAAGAAGGGAATAAGAACAGTCCCTTATACCAAAGTGGTTTCCTTAGACACGCGTGTCAAGCTTTCGTCCCTGTGCAATACGATGAAAAGTGTTAGAATGAGAAACATTGAAGGAAATAACAAACAAATGAAATCAACATTAGAAGTCAGTCGTGCATTTGTGGTTACAGCAGCAATTGACCTTACCACGTGGGAGATTATAGCTACCTGCGTGACATCCGAGTCCAAGAAAATCAACAATGTGGAATGGCCTACTTGGATAATTGTTGATTAAACAAAAAAAAAATAAGAACAGTCCCTTATACCAAAGTGGTTTCCTTAGACACGTGTGTCAAGCTTTCGTCCCTGTGCAATACGATGAAAAGTGTTAGAATGAGAAACATAGAAGGAAATAACAAACAAATGAAATCAACAACAGAAGTCAGTCGTGCATTTGTGGTTACAGCAGCAATTGACCTTACCACGTGGGAGCTTATAGCTACCTGCGTGACATCCGAGTCCAAGAAAATCAACAATGTGGAACGGCTTACTTGGATAATTGTTCATTAAACAAAAAGAAGGGAATAAGAACAGTCCCTTATACCAAAGTGGTTTACTTAGACACGTGTGTCAAGCTTTCGTCCCTGTGCAATACGATGAAAAGTGTTAGAATGAGAAACATTGAAAGAAATAACAAACAAATGAAATCAACAACAGAAGTCAGTCGTGCATTTGTGGTTACAGCAGCAATTGACCTTACCACGTTAAGGATTATAGCTACCTGCGTGTCATCCGAGTCCAAGAAAATCAATAATGTGGAATGGCTTACTTGGATAATTGATCATCATACAGAAAGAAGGGAATAAGAACAGTCCCTTATACCAATGTGGTTTCCTTAGACACGTGTGTCAAGCTTTCGTCCCTGTGCAATACGATGAGAAGTGTTAGAATGAGAAACATTGAAGGAAATAACAAACAAATCAAATCAACAACAGAAGTCAGTCGTGCATTTGTGATTACAGCAGCAATTGACCTTACCACGTGGGAGATTATAGATACCTGCGTGACATCCGAGTCCACGAAAATCAACAATGTGGAATGACTTACTTGGATAATTGATCATTATACAGAAAGAATGAAGTAAGAACAGTCCCTTATACCAAAGTGGTTTCCTTAGACACGTGTGTCAAGCTTTCGTCCCTGTGCAATACGATGAGAAGTGTTAGAATGAGGAACATTGAAGGAAATAACAAACAAATGAAATCAACAACAGAAGTCAGCCGTCCAATTGTGGTTACAGCAGCAATTGACCTTACCACGTGGGAGATTATAGCTACCCGCGTGTCATCCGAGTCCAAGAAAATCAACAATGTGGAATGGCTTACTTGGATAATTGTTCATTAAACAAAAAGAAAGGAAATAAGAACATTCCCTCATACCAAAGTGGTTTCCTTAGGCACGTGTGTCAAGCTTTCGTCCCTGTGCAATACGATGAAAAGTGTTAGAATGAGAATCATAGAATGAAATAACAAACAAATGAAATCAACAACCGAAGTCAGTAGTGCATTTGTGGTTACAGCAGCAATTGACCTTACCACGTGGGATATTATAGCTACCTGCGTGACATCCGAGTCCAAGAAAATCAACAATGTGGAATGGCTTACTTGGATAATTGTTCATTAAACAAAAAGAAGGGAATAAGAACAGTCTCTTATACCAAAGTGGTTTCCTTAGACACGCGTGTCAAGCTTTCGTCCTTGTGCAATACGATGAAAAGTGTTAGAATGAGAAACATAGAAGGAAATAACAAACAAATGAAATCAACAACAGAAGTCAGTCGTGCATTTGTGGTTACAGCGGCCATTGACCTTACCACGTGGGAGATTATAGCTACCTGCGAGACATCCGAGTCCAAGAAAATCAACAATGTGGAATGGCCTACTCGGATAATTGTTGATTAAACAAAAAAACAGGAAATAAGAACAGTCCTTTATACCAAAGTGGTTTCCTTAGACACGTGTGTCAAGCTTTCATCCCTCAGCAATACGACAGAAAGTGTTAGAGTAAGAAACATTGAAGGAAATAACAAACGAATGAAATCAACAACAGAAGTCAGTCGTGCATTTGTGGTTACAGCAGCAATTGACCTTACCACGTAAAAGATAATAGCTACCTGCGTGTCATCCGAGTCCAAGAAAATCAACAATGTGGAATGGCTTACTTGGATAATTGATCATTATACAGAAAGAAGGGAATAAGAACAGTCCCTTATACCAAAGTGGTTTCCTTAGACACGCGTGTCAAGCTTTCGTCCCTGTGCAATACGATGAAAAGTGTTAGAATGAGAATCATTGAAGAAAATAACAAACGAATGAAATCAACAACAGAAGTCAGTCGTGCATTTGTGATTACAGCAGCAATTGACCTTACCACGTGGGAGATTATAGCTACCTGCGTGACATCCGAGTCCAAGAAAATCAATAATGTGGAATGGCTTACTTGGATAATTGATCATTATACAAAAAGAAGGGAATAAGAACAGTCCCTTATACCAAAGTGGTTTCCTTAGACACGTGTGTCAAGCTTTCGTCCCTGTGCAATACGATGAGAAATGTTAGAATGAGAAACATTAAAAGAAATAACAAACAAATGAAATCAACAACAGAAGTCAGTCGTGCATTTGTGGTTACAGCAGCAATTGACCTTACCACGTAAAAGATAATAGCTACCTGCGTGTCATCCGAGTCCAAGAAAATCAACAATGTGGAATGGCTTACTTGGATAATTGATCATTATACAGAAAGAAGGGAATAAGAACAGTCCCTTATACCAAAGTGGTTTCCTTAGACACGCGTGTCAAGCTTTCGTCCCTGTGCAATACGATGAAAAGTGTTAGAATGAGAATCATTGAAGAAAATAACAAACGAATGAAATCAACAACAGAAGTCAGTCGTGCATTTGTGATTACAGCAGCAATTGACCTTACCACGTGGGAGATTATAGCTACCTGCGTGACATCCGAGTCCAAGAAAATCAACAATGTGGAATGGCTTACTTGGATAATTGATCATTATACAAAAAGAAGGGAATAAGAACAGTCCCTTATACCAAAGTGGTTTCCTTAGACACGTGTGTCAAGCTTTCGTCCCTGTGCAATACGATGAGAAATGTTAGAATGAGAAACATTAAAGGAAATAACAAACAAATGAAATCAACAACAGAAGTCAGTCGTGCATTTGTGGTTACAGCAGCAATTGACCTTACCACGTAAAAGATAATAGCTACCTGCGTGTCATCCGAGTCCAAGAAAATCAACAATGTGGAATGACTTACTTGGATAATTGATCATTATACAGAAAGAAGGGAATAAGAACAGTCCCTTATACCAAAGTGGTTTCCTTAGACACGCGTGTCAAGCTTTCGTCCCTGTGCAATACGATGAAAAGTGTTAGAATGAGAATCATTGAAGAAAATAACAAACGAATGAAATCAACAACAGAAGTCAGTCATGCATTTGTGGTTACAGCAGCAATTGACCTCACCACGTGGGAGATTATAGCTACCTGCGTGACATCCGAGTCCAAGAAAATCAACAATGTGGAATGGCTTACTTGGATAATTGTTCATTAAACAAAAAGAAGGGAATAAGAACAGTCCCTTATACCAAAGTGGTTTCCTTAGACACGCGTGTCAAGCTTTCGTCCCTGTGCAATACGATGAAAAGTGTTAGAATGAGAAACATTGAAGGAAATAACAAACAAATGAAATCAACATTAGAAGTCAGTCGTGCATTTGTGGTTACAGCAGCAATTGACCTTACCACGTGGGAGATTATAGCTACCTGCGTGACATCCGAGTCCAAGAAAATCAACAATGTGGAATGGCCTACTTGGATAATTGTTGATTAAACAAAAAAAAAATAAGAACAGTCCCTTATACCAAAGTGGTTTACTTAGACACGTGTGTCAAGCTTTCGTCCCTGTGCAATACGATGAAAAGTGTTAGAATGAGAAACATTGAAGGAAATAACAAACAAATGAAATCAACAACAGAAGTCAGTCGTGCATTTGTGGTTACAGCAGCAATTGACCTTACCACGTTAAGGATTATAGCTACCTGCGTGACATCCGAGTCCAAGAAAATCAATAATGTGGAATGGCTTACTTGGATAATTGATCATCATACAGAAAGAAGGGAATAAGAACAGTCCCTTATACCAATGTGGTTTCCTTAGACACGTGTGTCAAGCTTTCGTCCCTGTGCAATACGATGAGAAGTGTTAGAATGAGAAACATTGAAGGAAATAACAAACAAATCAAATCAACAACAGAAGTCAGTCGTGCATTTGTGATTACAGCAGCAATTGACCTTACCACGTGGGAGATTATAGATACCTGCGTGACATCCGAGTCCACGAAAATCAACAATGTGGAATGACTTACTTGGATAATTGATCATTATACAGAAAGAATGAAGTAAGAACAGTCCCTTATACCAAAGTGGTTTCCTTAGACACGTGTGTCAAGCTTTCGTCCCTGTGCAATACGATGAGAAGTGTTAGAATGAGGAACATTGAAGGAAATAACAAACAAATGAAATCAACAACAGAAGTCAGCCGTCCAATTGTGGTTACAGCAGCAATTGACCTTACCACGTGGGAGATTATAGCTACCCGCGTGTCATCCGAGTCCAAGAAAATCAACAATGTGGAATGGCTTACTTGGATAATTGTTCATTAAACAAAAAGAAAGGAAATAAGAACATTCCCTCATACCAAAGTGGTTTCCTTAGGCACGTGTGTCAAGCTTTCGTCCCTGTGCAATACGATGAAAAGTGTTAGAATGAGAATCATAGAATGAAATAACAAACAAATGAAATCAACAACCGAAGTCAGTAGTGCATTTGTGGTTACAGCAGCAATTGACCTTACCACGTGGGATATTATAGCTAACTGCGTGACATCCGAGTCCAAGAAAATCAACAATGTGGAATGGCTTACTTGGATAATTGTTCATTAAACAAAAAGAAGGGAATAAGAACAGTCTCTTATACCAAAGTGGTTTCCTTAGACACGCGTGTCAAGCTTTCGTCCTTGTGCAATACGATGAAAAGTGTTAGAATGAGAAACATAGAAGGAAATAACAAACAAATGAAATCAACAACAGAAGTCAGTCGTGCATTTGTGGTTACAGCGGCCATTAACCTTACCACGTGGGAGATTATAGCTACCTGCGAGACATCCGAGTCCAAGAAAATCAACAATGTGGAATGGCCTACTCGGATAATTGTTGATTAAACAAAAAAACAGGAAATAAGAACAGTCCTTTATACCAAAGTGGTTTCCTTAGACACGTGTGTCAAGCTTTCATCCCTCAGCAATACGACAGAAAGTGTTAGAGTAAGAAACATTGAAGGAAATAACAAACGAATGAAATCAACAACAGAAGTCAACCGTCCAGTTTTGGTTACAGCAGCATTGACCTTACCACGTGGGAGGAAATCAAAAATGTGGAATGGCTTAATACGATGCAATACGATGAGAAATGTTAGAATGAGAAACATTAAAGGAAATAACAAACAAATGAAATCAACAACAGAAGTCAGTCGTGCATTTGTGGTTACAGCAGCAATTGACCTTACCACGTAAAAGATAATAGCTACCTGCGTGTCATCCGAGTCCAAGAAAATCAACAATGTGGAATGGCTTACTTGGATAATTGATCATTATACAGAAAGAAGGGAATAAGAACAGTCCCTTATACCAAAGTGGTTTCCTTAGACACGCGTGTCAAGCTTTCGTCCCTGTGCAATACGATGAAAAGTGTTAGAATGAGAATCATTGGAGAAAATAACAAACGAATGAAATCAACAACAGAAGTCAGTCGTGCATTTGTGATTACAGCAGCAATTGACCTTACCACGTGGGAGATTATAGCTACCTGCGTGACATCCGAGTCCAAGAAAATCAACAATGTGGAATGGCTTACTTGGATAATTGATCATTATACAAAAAGAAGGGAATAAGAACAGTCCCTTATACCAAAGTGGTTTCCTTAGACACGCGTGTCAAGCTTTCGTCCCTGTGCAATACGATGAGAAATGTTAGAATGAGAAACATTAAAGGAAATAACAAACAAATGAAATCAACAACAGAAGTCAGTCGTGCATTTGTGGTTACAGCAGCAATTGACCTTACCACGTAAAAGATAATAGCTACCTGCGTGTCATCCGAGTCCAAGAAAATCAACAATGTGGAATGACTTACTTGGATAATTGATCATTATACAGAAAGAAGGGAATAAGAACAGTCCCTTATACCAAAGTGGTTTCCTTAGACACGCGTGTCAAGCTTTCGTCCCTGTGCAATACGATGAAAAGTGTTAGAATGAGAATCATTGAAGAAAATAACAAACGAATGAAATCAACAACAGAAGTCAGTCGTGCATTTGTGGTTACAGCAGCAATTGACCTCACCACGTGGGAGATTATAGCTACCTGCGTGACATCCGAGTCCAAGAAAATCAACAATGTGGAATGGCTTACTTGGATAATTGTTCATTAAACAAAAAGAAGGGAATAAGAACAGTCCCTTATACCAAAGTGGTTTCCTTAGACACGCGTGTCAAGCTTTCGTCCCTGTGCAATACGATGAAAAGTGTTAGAATGAGAAACATTGAAGGAAATAACAAACAAATGAAATCAACATTAGAAGTCAGTCGTGCATTTGTGGTTACAGCAGCAATTGACCTTACCACGTGGGAGATTATAGCTACCTGCGTGACATCCGAGTCCAAGAAAATAAACAATGTGGAATGGCCTACTTGGATAATTGTTGATTAAACAAAAAAAAATAAGAACAGTCCCTTATACCAAAGTGGTTTCCTTAGACACGTGTGTCAAGCTTTCGTCCCTGTGCAATACGATGAAAAGTGTTAGAATGAGAAACATAGAAGGAAATAACAAACAAATGAAATCAACAACAGAAGTCAGTCGTGCATTTGTGGTTACAGCAGCAATTGACCTTACCACGTGGGAGCTTATAGCTTCCTGCGTGACATCCGAGTCCAAGAAAATCAACAATGTGGAATGGCTTACTTGGATAATTGTTGATTGAACAA
Organism: Harmonia axyridis; assembly: GCF_914767665.1. NCBI lineage: Eukaryota > Metazoa > Arthropoda > Insecta > Coleoptera > Coccinellidae > Harmonia > Harmonia axyridis. The sequence goes on along the minus strand of NC_059508.1, from coordinate 24,837,382 downwards.
AAAGAAGCGAATAAGAACAGTCCCTCATACCAAAGTGGTTTTCTTAGACACGTGTGTCAAGCTTTCGTCCCTGTGCAATACGATGAAAAGTGTTAGAATGAGAAACATTGAAGGAAATAACAAACAAATGAAATCAACAACAGAAGTCAGTCGTGCATTTGTGGTTTCAGCAGCAATTGACCTTACCACGTGGGAGATTATAGCTACCTGCGTGACATCCGAGTCCAAGAAAATCAACAATGTGGAATGACTTACTTGGATAATTGATCATTATACAGAAAGAATGAAGTAAGAACAGTCCCTTATACGAATGTGGTTTCCATAGACACGTGTGTCAAGCTTTCGTCCCTGTGCAATACGATGAAAACTGTACGAATGAGAAACATAGGAGGAAAAAACAAACAAATGAAATCAACAACAGAAGTCAGTCGTGCATTTGTGGTTACAGCAGCAATTGACATTACCACGTGGGAGATTCTAGCTACCTGCGTGACATCCGAGTCCAAGAAAATCAACAATGTGGAATGGCTTACTTGGATAATTGTTCATTAAACAAAAAGAAGGGAATAAGAACAGTCCCTTATACCAAAGTGGTTTCCTTAGACACGCGTGTCAAGCTTTCGTCCCTGTGCAATACGATGAAAAGTGTTAGAATGAGAAACATTGAAGGAAATAACAAACAAATGAAATCAACATTAGAAGTCAGTCGTGCATTTGTGGTTACAGCAGCAATTGACCTTACCACGTGGGAGATTATAGCTACCTGCGTGACATCCGAGTCCAAGAAAATCAACAATGTGGAATGGCTTACTTGGATAATTGATCATTATACAGAAAGAAGGGAATAAGAACAGTCCCTTATACCAAAGTGGTTTCCTTAGACACGCGTGTCAAGCTTTCGTCCCTGTGCAATACGATGAAAAGTGTTAGAATGAGAATCATTGGAGAAAATAACAAACGAATGAAATCAACAACAGAAGTCAGTCGTGCATTTGTGATTACAGCAGCAATTGACCTTACCACGTGGGAGATTATAGCTACCTGCGTGACATCCGAGTCCAAGAAAATCAACAATGTGGAATGGCTTACTTGGATAATTGATCATTATACAAAAAGAAGGGAATAAGAACAGTCCCTTATACCAAAGTGGTTTCCTTAGACACGTGTGTCAAGCTTTCGTCCCTGTGCAATACGATGAGAAATGTTAGAATGAGAAACATTAAAGGAAATAACAAACAAATGAAATCAACAACAGAAGTCAGTCGTGCATTTGTGGTTACAGCAGCAATTGACCTTACCACGTAAAAGATAATAGCTACCTGCGTGTCATCCGAGTCCAAGAAAATCAACAATGTGGAATGACTTACTTGGATAATTGATCATTATACAGAAAGAAGGGAATAAGAACAGTCCCTTATACCAAAGTGGTTTCCTTAGACACGCGTGTCAAGCTTTCGTCCCTGTGCAATACGATGAAAAGTGTTAGAATGAGAATCATTGAAGAAAATAACAAACGAATGAAATCAACAACAGAAGTCAGTCGTGCATTTGTGGTTACAGCAGCAATTGACCTCACCACGTGGGAGATTATAGCTACCTGCGTGACATCCGAGTCCAAGAAAATCAACAATGTGGAATGGCTTACTTGGATAATTGTTCATTAAACAAAAAGAAGGGAATAAGAACAGTCCCTTATACCAAAGTGGTTTCCTTAGACACGCGTGTCAAGCTTTCGTCCCTGTGCAATACGATGAAAAGTGTTAGAATGAGAAACATTGAAGGAAATAACAAACAAATGAAATCAACATTAGAAGTCAGTCGTGCATTTGTGGTTACAGCAGCAATTGACCTTACCACGTGGGAGATTATAGCTACCTGCGTGACATCCGAGTCCAAGAAAATAAACAATGTGGAATGGCCTACTTGGATAATTGTTGATTAAACAAAAAAAAAATAAGAACAGTCCCTTATACCAAAGTGGTTTCCTTAGACACGTGTGTCAAGCTTTCGTCCCTGTGCAATACGATGAAAAGTGTTAGAATGAGAAACATAGAAGGAAATAACAAACAAATGAAATCAACAACAGAAGTCAGTCGTGCATTTGTGGTTACAGCAGCAATTGACCTTACCACGTGGGAGCTTATAGCTTCCTGCGTGACATCCGAGTCCAAGAAAATCAACAATGTGGAATGGCTTACTTGGATAATTGTTGATTGAACAAAAAGAAGCGAATAAGAACAGTCCCTCATACCAAAGTGGTTTTCTTAGACACGTGTGTCAAGCTTTCGTCCCTGTGCAATACGATGAAAAGTGTTAGAATGAGAAACATTGAAGGAAATAACAAACAAATGAAATCAACAACAGAAGTCAGTCGTGCATTTGTGGTTTCAGCAGCAATTGACCTTACCACGTGGGAGATTATAGCTACCTGCGTGACATCCGAGTCCAAGAAAATCAACAATGTGGAATGACTTACTTGGATAATTGATCATTTTACAGAAAGAATGAAGTAAGAACAGTCCCTTATACGAATGTGGTTTCCATAGACACGTGTGTCAAGCTTTCGTCCCTGTGCAATACGATGAAAACTGTACGAATGAGAAACATAGGAGGAAAAAACAAACAAATGAAATCAACAACAGAAGTCAGTCGTGCATTTGTGGTTACAGCAGCAATTGACATTACCACGTGGGAGATTCTAGCTACCTGCGTGACATCCGAGTCCAAGAAAATCAACAATGTGGAATGGCTTATTCGGATAATTGTTCATTAAACAAAAAGAAGGGAATAAGAACAGTCCCTTATACCAAAGTGGTTTCCTTAGACACGCGTGTCAAGCTTTCGTCCCTGTGCAATACGATGAAAAAAGTGTTAGAATGAGAAACATTGAAGAAAATAACAAACGAATAAAATCAACAACAGAAGTCAGTCGTGCATTTGTGGTTACAGCAGCAATTGACCTTACCACGTGGGAGATGATAGCTACCTGCGTGACATCCGAGTCCAAGAAAATCAACAATGTGGAATGGCCCACTTGGATAATTGTTGATCAAACAAAAAAAAGGGAATAAGAACAGTCCCTTATACCAAAGTGGTTTCCTAAGACACGCATGTCAAGCTTTCGTCCCTGTGCAATACGATGAAAAGTGTTAGAATGAGAATCATTGAAGAAAATAACAAACGAATGAAATCAACAACAGAAGTCAGTCGTGCATTTGTGATTACAGCAGCAATTGACCTTACCACGTGGGAGATTATAGCTACCTGCGTGACATCCGAGTCCAAGAAAATCAACAATGTGGAATGGCTTACTTGGATAATTGATCATTATACAAAAAGAAGGGAATAAGAACAGTCCCTTATACCAAAGTGGTTTCCTTAGACACGCGTGTCAAGCTTTCGTCCCTGTGCAATACGATGAAAAGTGTTAGAATGAGAATCATTGAAGAAAATGACAAACGAATGAAATCAACAACAGAAGTCAGTCGTGCATTTGTGGTTACAGCAGCAATTGACCTCACCACGTGGGAGATTATAGCTACCTGCGTGACATCCGAGTCCAAGAAAATCAACAATGTGGAATGGCTTACTTGGATAATTGTTCATTAAACAAAAAGAAGGGAATAAGAACAGTCCCTTATACCAAAGTGGTTTCCTTAGACACGCATGTCAAGCTTTCGTCCCTGTGCAATACGATGAAAAGTGTTAGAATGAGAAACATTGAAGGAAATAACAAACAAATGAAATCAACATTAGAAGTCAGTCGTGCATTTGTGGTTACAGCAGCAATTGACCTTACCACGTGGGAGATTATAGCTACCTGCGTGACATCCGAGTCCAAGAAAATCAACAATGTGGAATGGCCTACTTGGATAATTGTTGATTAAACAAAAAAAAAATAAGAACAGTCCCTTATACCAAAGTGGTTTCCTTAGACACGTGTGTCAAGCTTTCGTCCCTGTGCAATACGATGAAAAGTGTTAGAATGAGAAACATAGAAGGAAATAACAAACAAATGAAATCAACAACAGAAGTCACTCGTGCATTTGTGGTTACAGCAGCAATTGACCTTACCACGTGGGAGCTTATAGCTACCTGCGTGATATCCGAGTCCAAGAAAATCAACAATGTGGAATGGCTTACTTGGATAATTAATTGTTGATTGAACAAAAAGAAGCGAATAAGAACAGTCCCTCATACCAAAGTGGTTTTCTTAGACACGTGTGTCAAGCTTTCGTCCCTGTGCAATACGATGAAAAGTGTTAGAATGAGAAACATTGAAGGAAATAACAAACAAATGAAATCAACAACAGAAGTCAGTCGTGCATTTGTGGTTTCAGCAGCAATTGACCTTACCACGTGGGAGATTATAGCTACCTGCGTGACATCCGAGTCCAAGAAAATCAACAATGTGGAATGACTTACTTGGATAATTGATCATTATATAGAAAGAATGAAGTAAGAACAGTCCCTTATACGAATGTGGTTTCCATAGACACGTGTGTCAAGCTTTCGTCCCTGTGCAATACGATGAAAACTGTAAGAATGAGAAACATAGGAGGAAAAAACAAACAAATGAAATCAACAACAGAAGTCACTCGTGCATTTGTGGTTACAGCAGCAATTGACATTACCACGTGGGAGATTCTAGCTACCTGCATGACATCCGAGCCCAAGAAAATCAACAATGTGGAATGGCTTATTCGGATAATTGTTCATTAAACAAAAAGAAGGGAATAAGAACAGTCCCTTATACCAAAGTGGTTTCCTTAGACACGCGTGTCAAGCTTTCGTCCCTGTGCAATACGATGAAAAAAGTGTTAGAATGAGAAACATTGAAGAAAATAACAAACGAATAAAATCAACAACAGAAGTCAGTCGTGCATTTGTGGTTACAGCAGCAATTGACCTTACCACGTGGGAGATTATAGCTACCTGCGTGACATCCGAGTCCAAGAAAATCAACAATGTGGAATGGCCTACTTGGATAATTGATCATTATACAGAAAGAAGGGAATAAGAACAGTCCCTTATACCAATGTGGTTTCCATAGACACGTGTGTCAAGCTTTCGTCCCTGTGCAATACGATGAGAAGTGTTAGAATGGGAAACATTGAAGGAAATAACAAACAAATCAAATCAACAACAGAAGTCAGTCGTGCATTTGTGATTACAGCAGCAATTGACCTTACCACGTGGGAGATTATAGCTACCTGCGTGACATCCGAGTCCAAGAAAATCAACAATGTGGAATGGCTTATTCGGATAATTGTTCATTAAACAAAAAGAAGGGAATAAGAACAGTCCCTTATACCAAAGTGGTTTCCTAAGACACGCATGTCAAGCTTTCGTCCCTGTGCAATACGATGAAAAGTGTTAGAATGAGAAACATTGAAGAAAATAACAAACGAATGAAATCAACATTAGAAGTCAGTCGTGCATTTGTGGTTACAGCAGCAATTGACCTTACCACGTGGGAGATTATAGCTACCTGCGTGACATCCGAGTCCAAGAAAATCAACAATGTGGAATGGCCTACTTGGATAATTGATCATTATACAGAAAGAAGGGAATAAGAACAGTCCCTTATACCAATGTGGTTTCCATAGACACGTGTGTCAAGCTTTCGTCCCTGTGCAATACGATGAGAAGTGTTAGAATGGGAAACATTGAAGGAAATAACAAACAAATCAAATCAACAACAGAAGTCAGTCGTGCATTTGTGATTACAGCAGCAATTGACCTTACCACGTGGGAGATTATAGCTACCTGCGTGACATCCGAGTCCAAGAAAATCAACAATGTGGAATGGCTTAATTGGATAATTGATCATTATACAGAAAGAATGGAGTAAGAACAGTCCCTTATACCAATGTGGTTTCCGTAGACACGTGTGTCAAGCTTTCGTCCCTGTGCATTACGATGAAAAGTGTTAGAATGAGAAACATTGAAGAAAATAACAAACGAATGAAATCAACAACAGAAGTCAGTCGTGCATTTGTGGTTACAGCAGCAATTGACCTTACCACGTGGGAGATAATAGCTACCTGCGTGACATCCGAGTCCAAGAAAATCAACAATGTGGAATGGCCTACTTGGATAATTGATCATTATACAGAAAGAAGGGAATAAGAACAGTCCCTTATACCAATGTGGTTTCCATAGACACGTGTGTCAAGCTTTCGTCCCTGTGCAATACGATGAGAAGTGTTAGAATGGGAAACATTGAAGGAAATAACAAACAAATCAAATCAACAACAGAAGTCAGTCGTGCATTTGTGATTACAGCAGCAATTGACCTTACCACGTGGGAGATTATAGCTACCTGCGTGACATCCGAGTCCAAGAAAATCAACAATGTGGAATGGCTTAATTGGATAATTGATCATTATACAGAAAGAATGGAGTAAGAACAGTCCCTTATACCAATGTGGTTTCCGTAGACACGTGTGTCAAGCTTTCGTCCCTGTGCATTACGATGAAAAGTGTTAGAATGAGAAACATTGAAGAAAATAACAAACGAATGAAATCAACAACAGAAGTCAGTCGTGCATTTGTGGTTACAGCAGCAATTGACCTTACCACGTGGGAGATAATAGCTACCTGCGTGACATCCGAGTCCAAGAAAATCAACAATGTGGAATGGCTTACTTGGATAATTGATCATTATACAGAAAGAAGGGAATAAGAACAGTCCCTTATACCAAAGTGGTTTCCTTAGACACGCGTGTCAAGCTTTCGTCCCTGTGCAATACGATGAAAAGTGTTAGAATGAGAATCATTGAAGAAAATAACAAACGAATGAAATCAACAACAGAAGTCAGTCGTGCATTTGTGATTACAGCAGCAATTGACCTTACCACGTGGGAGATTATAGCTACCTGCGTGACATCCGAGTCCAAGAAAATCAACAATGTGGAATGGCTTACTTGGATAATTGATCATTATACAAAAAGAAAGGAATAAGAACAGTCCCTTATACCAAAGTGGTTTCCTTAGACACGTGTGTCAAGCTTTCGTCCCTGTGCAATACGATGAGAAATGTTAGAATGAGAAACATTAAAGGAAATAACAAACAAATGAAATCAACAACAGAAGTCAGTCGTGCATTTGTGGTTACAGCAGCAATTGACCTTACCACGTAAAAGATAATAGCTACCTGCGTGTCATCCGAGTCCAAGAAAATCAACAATGTGGAATGACTTACTTGGATAATTGATCATTATACAGAAAGAAGGGAATAAGAACAGTCCCTTATACCAAAGTGGTTTCCTTAGACACGCGTGTCAAGCTTTCGTCCCTGTGCAATACGATGAAAAGTGTTAGAATGAAAATCATTGAAGAAAATAACAAACGAATGAAATCAACAACAGAAGTCAGTCGTGCATTTGTGGTTACAGCAGCAATTGACCTCACCACGTGGGAGATTATAGCTACCTGCGTGACATCCGAGTCCAAGAAAATCAACAATGTGGAATGGCTTACTTGGATAATTGTTCATTAAACAAAAAGAAGGGAATAAGAACAGTCCCTTATACCAAAGTGGTTTCCTTAGACACGCGTGTCAAGCTTTCGTCCCTGTGCAATACGATGAAAAGTGTTAGAATGAGAAACATTGAAGGAAATAACAAACAAATGAAATCAACATTAGAAGTCAGTCGTGCATTTGTGGTTACAGGAGCAATTGACCTTACCACGTGGGAGATTATAGCTACCTGCGTGACATCCGAGCCCAAGAAAATCAACAATGTGGAATGGCCTACTTGGATAATTGTTGATTAAACAAAAAAAAAATAAGAACAGTCCCTTATACCAAAGTGGTTTCCTTAGACACGTGTGTCAAGCTTTCGTCCCTGTGCAATACGATGAAAAGTGTTAGAATGAGAAACATAGAAGGAAATAACAAACAAATGAAATCAACAACAGAAGTCAGTCGTGCATTTGTGGTTACAGCAGCAATTGACCTTACCACGTGGGAGCTTATAGCTACCTGCGTGACATCCGAGTCCAAGAAAATCAACAATGTGGAATGGCTTACTTGGATAATTGTTGATTGAACAAAAAGAAGCGAATAAGAACAGTCCCTCATACCAAAGTGGTTTTCTTAGACACGTGTGTCAAGCTTTCGTCCCTGTGCAATACGATGAAAAGTGTTAGAATGAGAAACATTGAAGGAAATAACAAACAAATGAAATCAACAACAGAAGTCAGTCGTGCATTTGTGGTTTCAGCAGCAATTGACCTTACCACGTGGGAGATTATAGCTACCTGCGTGACATCCGAGTCCAAGAAAATCAACAATGTGGAATGACTTACTTGGATAATTGATCATTATACAGAAAGAATGAAGTGAGAACAGTCCCTTATACGAATGTGGTTTCCATAGACACGTGTGTCAAGCTTTCGTCCCTGTGCAATACGATGAAAACTGTAAGAATGAGAAACATAGGAGGAAAAAACAAACAAATGAAATCAACAACAGAAGTCAGTCGTGCATTTGTGGTTACAGCAGCAATTGACATTACCACGTGTGAGATTCTAGCTACCTGCGTGACATCCGAGTCCAAGAAAATCAACAATGTGGAATGGCTTATTCGGATAATTGTTCATTAAACAAAAAGAAGGGAATAAGAACAGTCCCTTATACCAAAGTGGTTTCCTTAGACACGCGTGTCAAGCTTTCGTCCCTGTGCAATTCGATGAAAAAAGTGTTAGAATGAGAAAAATTGAAGAAAATAACAAACGAATAAAATCAGCAACAGAAGTCAGTCGTGCATTTGTGGTTACAGCAGCAATTGACCTTACCACGTGGGAGATGATAGCTACCTGCGTGACATCCGAGTCCAAGAAAACCAACAATGTGGAATGGCCCACTTGGATAATTGTTGATCAAACAAAAAAAAGGGAATAAGAACAGTCCCTTATACCAAAGTGGTTTCCTAAGACACGCATGTCAAGCTTTCGTCCCTGTGCAATACGATGAAAAGTGTTAGAATGAGAAACATTGAAGAAAATAACAAACGAATGAAATCAACATTAGAAGTCAGTCGTGCATTTGTGGTTACAGCAGCAATTGACCTTACCACGTGGGAGATTATAGCTACCTGCGTGACATCCGAGTCCAAGAAAATCAACAATGTGGAATGGCCTACTTGGATAATTGTTGATTAAACAAAAAAAAGTGGTTTCCTTAGACACGCGTGTCAAGCTTTCGTCCCTGTGCAATACGATGAAAAGTGTTAGAATGAGAAACATAGAAGGAAATAACAAACAAATGAAATCAACAACAGAAGTCAGTCGTGCATTTGTGGTTACAGCAGCAATTGACCTTACCACGTGGGAGATTATAGCTACCTGCGTGTCATCCGAGTCCAAGAAAATCAACAATGTGGAATGGCTTACTTGGATAATTGATCATTATACAGAAAGAAGGGAATAAGAACAGTCTCTTATACCAAAGTGGTTTCCTTAGACACGTGTGTCAAGCTTTCGTCCCTGTGCAATACGATGAGAAATGTTAGAATGAGAAACATTAAAGGAAATAACAAACAAATGAAATCAACAACAGAAGTCAGTCGTGCATTTGTGGTTACAGCAGCAATTGACCTTACCACGTAAAAGATAATAGCTACCTGCGTGTCATCCGAGTCCAAGAAAATCAACAATGTGGAATGGCTTACTTGGATAATTGATCATTATACAGAAAGAAGGGAATAAGAACAGTCCCTTATACCAATGTGGTTTCCATAGACACGTGTGTCAAGCTTTCGTCCCTGTGCAATACGATGAGAAGTGTTAGAATGGGAAACATTGAAGGAAATAACAAACAAATCAAATCAACAACAGAAGTCAGTCGTGCATTTGTGATTACAGCAGCAATTGACCTTACCACGTGGGAGATTATAGCTACCTGCGTGACATCCGAGTCCAAGAAAATCAACAATGTGGAATGGCTTAATTGGATAATTGATCATTATACAGAAAGAATGGAGTAAGAACAGTCCCTTATACCAATGTGGTTTCCGTAGACACGTGTGTCAAGCTTTCGTCCCTGTGCATTACGATGAAAAGTGTTAGAATGAGAAACATTGAAGAAAATAACAAACGAATGAAATCAACAACAGAAGTCAGTCGTGCATTTGTGGTTACAGCAGCAATTGACCTTACTGCGTGACATCCTAGTCCAAGAAAATCAACAATGTGGAATGGCTTACTTGGATAATTGTTCATCAAAAAGAAAAAAGGGAAGAAGAGCAGTCCCTCATACCAAAGTGGTTTCCTTCGACACGTGTGTCAAGCTTTCGTCACTGTGCAATACGATGAAAAGTGTTAGAATGAGAAACATTGAAGAAAATAACAAACGAATGAAATCAACAACAGAAGTCAGTCGTGCATTCGTGGTTACAGCAGCAATTGACCTTACCACGTGGGAGATTACAGCTACCTGCGTGACATCCGAGCCCAAGAAAATCAACAATGTGGAACGGCTTACTTGGATAATTGTTCATTAAACAAAAAGAAGGGAATAAGAACAGTCCCTTATACCAAAGTGGTTTCCTTAGACACGCGTGTCAAGCTTTCGTCCCTGTGCAATACGATGAAAAGTGCTGGAATGAGAATCATTGAAGAAAATAACAAACGAATGAAATCAACAACAGAAGTCAGTCGTGCATTTGTGGTTACAGCAGCAATTGACCTCACCACGTGGGAGATTATAGCTACCTGCGTGACATCCGAGTCCAAGAAAATCAACAATGTGGAATTGCTTACTTGGATAATTCTTCAATAAACAAAAAGAAGGGAATAAGAACAGTCCCTTATACCAAAGTGGTTTCCTTAGACACGCGTGTCAAGCTTTCGTCCCTGTGCAATACGATGAAAAGTGTTAGAATGAGAAACATTAAAGGAAATAACAAACAAATGAAATCAACAACAGAAGTCAGTCGTGCATTTGTGGTTACAGCAGCAATTGACCTTACCACGTGGAAGATTATAGCTACCGGCGTGACATCCGAGTCCAAGAAATTCATCAATGTGGAATTGCTTACTTGGATAATTGTTCATTAAACAAAGAGAAGGGAATAAGAACAGTCCCTTATACCAAAGTGGTTTCCTTAGACACGCGTGTCAAGCTTTCGTCCCTGTGCAATACGGTGAAAAGTGTTAGAATGAGAATCATTGAAGAAAATAACAAACGAATGAAATCAACAATAGAAGTCAGTCGTGCATTTGTGGTTACAGCAGCAATTGACCTCACCACGTGGGAGATTATAGCTACCTGCGTGACATCCGAGTCCAAGAAAATCAACAATGTGGAATGGCTCACTTGGATAATTGTTCATTAAACAAAAAGAAGGGAATAAGAACAGACCCTTATACCAAAGTGGTTTCCTTAGACACGCGTGTCAAGCTTTCGTCCCTGTGCAATACGATGAAAAGTGTTAGAATGAGAAACATTGAAGAAAATAACAAACGAATGAAATCAACAACAGAAGTCAGTCGTGCATTTGTGGTTACAGCAGCAATTGACCTTACCACGTGGGAGATTACAGCTACCTGCGTGACATCCGAGCCCAAGAAAATGAACAATGTGGAACGGCTTACTTGGATAATTGTTCATTAAACAAAAAGAAGGGAATAAGAACAGTCCCTTATACCAAAGTGGTTTCCTTAGACACGTGTGTCAAGCTTTCGTCCCTGTGCAATACGATGAGAAATGTTAGAATGAGAAACATTAAAGGAAATAACAAACAAATGAAATCAACAACAGAAGTCAGTCGTGCATTTGTGGTTACAGCAGCAATTGACCTTACCACGTGGGAGATTATAGCTACCTGCGTGACATCCGAGTCCAAGAAAATCAACAATGTGGAATGGCTTACTTGGATAATTGATCATTATACAGAAAGAAGGGAATAAGAACAGTCCCTTATACCAATGTGGTTTCCATAGACACGTGTGTCAAGCTTTCGTCCCTGTGCAATACGATGAGAAGTGTTAGAATGGGAAACATTGAAGGAAATAACAAACAAATCAAATCAACAACAGAAGTCAGTCGTGCATTTGTGATTACAGCAGCAATTGACCTTACCACGTGGGAGATTATAGCTACCTGCGTGACATCCGAGTCCAAGAAAATCAACAATGTGGAATGGCTTACTTGGATAATTGATCATTATACAGAAAGAATGAAGTAAGAACAGTCCCTTATACCAATGTGGTTTCCATAGACACGTGTGTCAAGCTTTCGTCCCTGTGCAATACGATGAAAAGTGTTAGAATGAGAAACATTGAAGAAAATAACAAACGAATGAAATCAACAACAGAAGTCAGTCGTGCATTTGTGGTTACAGCAGCAATTGACCTCACCACGTGGGAGATTATAGCTACCTGCGTGACATCCGAGTCCAAGAAAATCAACAATGTGGAATGGCTTACTTGGATAATTGATCATTATACAGAAAGAATGAAGTAAGAACATTCCCTTATACCAATGTGGTTTCCTTAGACACGCGTGTCAAGCTTTCGTCCCTGTGCAATACGATGAAAAGTGTTAGAATGAGAATCATTGAAGAAAATAACAAACGAATGAAATCAACAACAGAAGTCAGTCGTGCATTCGTGGTTACAGCAGCAATTGACCTTACCACGTGGGAGATTACAGCTACCTGCGTGACATCCGAGCCCAAGAAAATCAACAATGTGGAACGGCTTACTTGGATAATTGTTCATTAAACAAAAAGAAGGGAATAAGAACAGTCCCTTATACCAAAGTGGTTTCCTTAGACACGCGTGTCAAGCTTTCGTCCCTGTGCAATACGATGAAAAGTGTTAGAATGAGAATCATTGAAGAAAATAACAAACGAATGAAATCAACAACAGAAGTCAGTCGTGCATTTGTGGTTACAGCAGCAATTGACCTCACCACGTGGGAGATTATAGCTACCTGCGTGACATCCGAGTCCAAGAAAATCATCAATGTGGAATGGCTTGGATAATTGTTCATTAAACAAAAAGAAGGGAATAAGAACAGTCCCTTATACCAAAGTGGTTTCCTTAGACACGCGTGTCAAGCTTTCGTCCCTGTGCAATACGATATAAAGTGTTAGAATGAGAAACATTGAAGAAAATAACAAACGAATGAAATCAATAACAGAAGTCAGTCGTGCATTTGTGGTTACAGCAGCAATTGACCTTACCACGTAAAAGATTATAGCTACCTGCGTGTCATCCGAGTCCAAGAAAATCAACAATGTGGAACGGCTTACTTGGATAATTGTTCATTAAACAAAAAGAAGGGAATAAGAACAGTCCCTTATACCAAAGTGGTTTCCTTAGACACGTGTGTCAAGCTTTCGTCCCTGTGCAATACGATGAAAAGTGTTAGAATGAGAAACATTGAAGAAAATAACAAACGAATGAAATCAACAACAGAAGTCAGTCGTGCATTTGTGGTTACAGCAGCAATTGACCTTACCACGTTAAAGATTATAGCTACCCGCGTGTCATCCGAGTCCAAGAAAATCAATAATGTGGAATGGCTTACTTGGATAATTGATCATCATACAGAAAGAAGGGAATAAGAACAGTCCCTTATACCAATGTGGTTTCCTTAGACACGTGTGTCAAGCTTTCGTCCCTGTGCAATACGATGAGAAGTGTTAGAATGAGAAACATTGAAGAAAATAACAAACGAATGAAATCAACAACAGAAGTCAGTCGTGCATTCGTGGTTACAGCAGCAATTGACCTTACCACGTGGGAGATTACAGCTACCTGCGTGACATCCGAGTCCAAGAAAATCAACAATGTGGAATGACTTACTTGGATAATTGATCATTATACAGAAAGAATGAAGTAAGAACAGTCCCTTATACCAAAGTGGTTTCCTTAGACACGTGTGTCAAGCTTTCGTCCCTGTGCAATACGATGAGAAGTGTTAGAATGAGGAACATTGAAGGAAATAACAAACAAATGAAATCAACAACAGAAGTCAGCCGTCCAATTGTGGTTACAGCAGCAATTGACCTTACCACGTGGGAGATTATAGCTACCCGCGTGTCATCCGAGTCCAAGAAAATCAACAATGTGGAATGGCTTACTTGGATAATTGTTCATTAAACAAAAAGAAAGGAAATAAGAACATTCCCTTATACCAAAGTGGTTTCCTTAGGCACGTGTGTCAAGCTTTCGTCCCTGTGCAATACGATGAAAAGTGTTAGAATGAGAATCATAGAATGAAATAACAAACAAATGAAATCAACAACCGAAGTCAGTCGTGCATTTGTGGTTTCAGCAGCAATTAACCTTACCACGTGGGAGATTATAGCTACCTGCGTGACATCCGAGTCCAAGAAAATCAACAATGTGGAATGACTTACTTGGATAATTGATCATTATACAGAAAGAATGAAGTAAGAACAGTCCCTTATACGAATGTGGTTTCCATAGACACGTGTGTCAAGCTTTCGTCCCTGTGCAATACAATGAAAAGTGTAAGAATGAGAAACATAGAAGGAAAAAACAAACAAATGAAATCAACAACAGAAGTCAGTCGTGCATTTGTGGTTACAGCAGCAATTGACATTACCACGTGGGAGATTCTAGCTACCTGCGTGACATCCGAGTCCAAGAAAATCAACAATGTGGAATGGCTTATTCGGATAATTGTTCATTAAACAAAAAGAAGGGAATAAGAACAGTCCCTTATACCAAAGTGGTTTCCTTAGACACGCGTGTCAAGCTTTCGTCCCTGTGCAATACGATGGAAAGTGTTAGAATGAGAAACATTGAAGAAAATAACAAACGAATGAAATCAACAACAGAAGTCAGTCGTGCATTTGTGGTTACAGCAGCAATTGACCTTACCACGTAAAAGATTCTAGCTACCTGCGTGTCATCCGAGTCCAAGAAAATCAATAATGTGGAATGGCTTACTTGGATAATTGATCATCATACAGAAAGAAGGGAATAAGAACAGTCCCTTATACCAATGTGGTTTCCTTAGACACGTGTGTCAATATTTCGTCCCTGTGCAATACGATGAGAAGTGTTAGAATGAGAAACATTGAAGGAAATAACAAACAAATCAAATCAACAACAGAAGTCAGTCGTGCATTTGTGATAACAGCAGCAATTGACCTTACCACGTGGGAGATTATAGATACCTGCGTGACATCCGAGTCCAAGAAAATCAACAATGTGGAATGACTTACTTGGATAATTGATCATTATACAGAAAGAATGAAGTAAGAACAGTCCCTATACCAAAGTGGTTTCCTTAGACACGTGTGTCAAGCTTTCGTCCCTGTGCAATACGATGAGAAGTGTTAGAATGAGGAACATTGAAGGAAATAACAAACAAATGAAATCAACAACAGAAGTCAGCCGTCCAATTGTGGTTACAGCAGCAATTGACCTTACCACGTGGGAGATTATAGCTACCCGCGTGTCATCCGAGTCCAAGAAAATCAACAATGTGGAATGGCTTACTTGGATAATTGTTCATTAAACAAAAAGAAAGGAAATAAGAACATTCCCTTATACCAAAGTGGTTTCCTTAGGCACGTGTGTCAAGCTTTCGTCCCTGTGCAATACGATGAAAAGTGTTAGAATGAGAATCATAGAATGAAATAACAAACAAATGAAATCAACAACCGAAGTCAGTCGTGCATTTGTGGTTTCAGCAGCAATTGACCTTACCACGTGGGAGATTATAGCTACCTGCGTGACATCCGAGTTCAAGAAAATCAACAATGTGGAATGACTTACTTGGATAATTGATCATTATACAGAAAGAATGAAGTAAGAACAGTCCCTTTTACGAATGTGGTTTCCATAGACACGTGTGTCAAGCTTTCGTCCCTGTGCAATACGATGAAAAGTGTAAGAATGAGAAACATAAAAGGAAAAAACAAACAAATGAAATCAACAACAGAAGTCAGTCGTGCATTTGTGGTTACAGCAGCAATTGACATTACCACGTGGGAGATTCTAGCTACCTGCGTGACATCCGAGTCCAAGAAAATCAACAATGTGGAATGGCTTATTCGGATAATTGTTCATTAAACAAAAAGAAGGGAATAAGAACAGTCCCTTATACCAAAGTGGTTTCCTTAGACACGCGTGTCAAGCTTTCGTCCCTGTGCAATACGATGAAAAAAGTGTTAGAATGAGAAACATTGAAGAAAATAACAAACGAATGAAATCAACAACAGAAGTCAGTCGTGCATTTGTGGTTACAGCAGCAATTGACCTTACCACGTGGGAGATGATAGCTACCTGCGTGATATCCGAGTCCAAGAAAATCAACAATGTGGAATGGCCCACTTGGATAATTGTTGATCAAACAAAAAAAAGGGAATAAGAACAGTCCCTTATACCAAAGTGGTTTCCTAAGACACGCATGTCAAGCTTTCGTCCCTGTGCAATACGATGAAAAGTGTTAGAATGAGAAACATTGAAGGAAATAACAAACGAATGAAATCAACATTAGAAGTCAGTCGTGCATTTGTGGTTACAGCAGCAATTGACCTTACCACGTGGGAGATTATAGCTACCTGCGTGACATCCGAGTCCAAGAAAATCAACAATGTGGAATGGCCTACTTGGATAATTGTTGATTAAACAAAAAAAAGTGGTTTCCTTAGACACGCGTGTCAAGCTTTCGTCCCTGTGCAATACGATGAAAAGTGTTAGAATGAGAAACATAGAAGGAAATAACAAACAAATGAAATCAACAACAGAAGTCAGTCGTGCATTTGTGGTTACAGTAGCAATTGACCTTACCACGTGGGAGATTATAGCTACCTGCGTGTCATCCGAGTTCAAGAAAATCAACAATGTGGAATGGCTCACTTGGATAATTGTTGATTAAACAAAAAAAAGGGAATAAGAACAGTCCCTCATACCAAAGTGGTTTTCTCAGACATGTGTGTCAAGCTTTCGTCCCTGTGCAATACGATGAAAAGTGTTAGAATGAGAAACATAGAAGGAAATAACAAACAAATGAAATCAACAACAGAAGTCAGTCGTGCATTTGTGGTTACAGCAGCAATTGACCTTTCCACGTGGGAGATTATAGATAGCTGCGTGACATCCTAGTCCAAGAAAATCAACAATGTGGAATGGCTTACTTGGATAATTGTTCATCAAAAAGAAAAAAGGGAAGAAGAGCAGTCCCTCATACCAAAGTGGTTTCCTTAGACACGTGTGTCAAGCTTTCGTCACTGTGCAATACGATGAAAAGTGTTAGAATGAGAAACATTGAAGAAAATAACAAACGAATGAAATCAACAACAGAAGTCAGTCGTGCATTCGTGGTTACAGCAGCAATTGACCTTACCACGTGGGAGATTACAGCTACCTGCGTGACATCCGAGCCCAAGAAAATCAACAATGTGGAACGGCTTACTTGGATAATTGTTCATTAAACAAAAAGAAGGGAATAAGAACAGTCCCTTATACCAAAGTGGTTTCCTTAGACACGCGTGTCAAGCTTTCGTCCCTGTGCAATACGATGAAAAGTGCTGGAATGAGAATCATTGAAGAAAATAACAAACGAATGAAATCAACAACAGAAGTCAGTCGTGCATTCGTGGTTACAGCAGCAATTGACCTTACCACGTGGGAGATTACAGCTACCTGCGTGACATCCGAGCCCAAGATAATCAACAGTGTGGAACGGCTTACTTGGATAATTGTTCATTAAACAAAAAGAAGGAAATAAGAACAGTCCCTTATACCAAAGTGGTTTCCTTAGACACGCGTGTCAAGCTTTCGTCCCTGTGCAATACGATGAAAAGTGTTAGAATGAGAAACATTGAAGGAAATAACAAACAAATGAAATCAACAACAGAAGTCAGTCGTGCATTTGTGGTTACAGCAGCAATTGACCTTACCACGTGGGAGATTATAGCTACCGGCGTGACATCCGAGTCCAAGAAAATCAACAATGTGGAATGGCTTACTTGGATAATTGTTGATTGAACAAAAAGAAGGGAATAAGAACAGTCCCTTATACCAAAGTGGTTTCCTTAGACACGTGTGTCAAGCTTTCGTCCCTGTGCAATACGATGAAAAGTGTTAGAATGAGAAACATTGAAGAAAATAACAAACGAATGAAATCAACAACAGAAGTCAGTCGTGCATTTGTGGTTACAGCAGCAATTGACCTCACCACGTGGGAGATTATAGCTACCTGCGTGACATCCGAGTCCAAGAAAATCAACAATGTGGAATGGCTTGGATAATTGTTCATTAAACAAAAAGAAGGGAATAAGAACAGTCCCTTATACCAAAGTGGTTTCCTTAGACACGCGTGTCAAGCTTTCGTCCCTGTGCAATACGATGGAAAGTGTTAGAATGAGAAACATTGAAGAAAATAACAAACGAATGAAATCAAAAACAGAAGTCAGTCGTGCATTTGTGGTTACAGCAGCAATTGACCTTACCACGTAAAAGATTATAGCTACCTGCGTGTCATCCGAGTCCAAGAAAATCAACAATGTGGAACGGCTTACTTGGATAATTGTTCATTAAACAAAAAGAAGGGAATAAGAACAGTCCCTTATACCAAAGTGGTTTACTTAGACACGTGTGTCAAGCTTTCGTCCCTGTGCAATACGATGAAAAGTGTTAGAATGAGAAACATTGAAGGAAATAACAAACAAATGAAATCAACAACAGAAGTCAGTCGTGCATTTGTGGTTACAGCAGCAATTGACCTTACCACGTTAAGGATTATAGCTACCTGCGTGTCATCCGAGTCCAAGAAAATCAATAATGTGGAATGGCTTACTTGGATAATTGATCATCATACAGAAAGAAGGGAATAAGAACAGTCCCTTATACCAATGTGGTTTCCTTAGACACGTGTGTCAAGCTTTCGTCCCTGTGCAATACGATGAGAAGTGTTAGAATGAGAAACATTGAAGGAAATAACAAACAAATCAAATCAACAACAGAAGTCAGTCGTGCATTTGTGATTACAGCAGCAATTGACCTTACCACGTGGGAGATTATAGATACCTGCGTGACATCCGAGTCCACGAAAATCAACAATGTGGAATGACTTACTTGGATAATTGATCATTATACAGAAAGAATGAAGTAAGAACAGTCCCTTATACCAAAGTGGTTTCCTTAGACACGTGTGTCAAGCTTTCGTCCCTGTGCAATACGATGAGAAGTGTTAGAATGAGGAACATTGAAGGGAATAACAAACAAATGAAATCAACAACAGAAGTCAGCCGTCCAATTGTGGTTACAGCAGCAATTGACCTTACCACGTGGGAGATTATAGCTACCCGCGTGTCATCCGAGTCCAAGAAAATCAACAATGTGGAATGGCTTACTTGGATAATTGTTCATTAAACAAAAAGAAAGGAAATAAGAACATTCCCTCATACCAAAGTGGTTTCCTAAGGCACGTGTGTCAAGCTTTCGTCCCTGTGCAATACGATGAAAAGTGTTAGAATGAGAATCATAGAATGAAATAACAAACAAATGAAATCAACAACCGAAGTCAGTAGTGCATTTGTGGTTACAGCAGCAATTGACCTTACCACGTGGGATATTATAGCTACCTGCGTGACATCCGAGTCCAAGAAAATCAACAATGTGGAATGGCTTACTTGGATAATTGTTCATTAAACAAAAAGAAGGGAATAAGAACAGTCTCTTATACCAAAGTGGTTTCCTTAGACACGCGTGTCAAGCTTTCGTCCTTGTGCAATACGATGAAAAGTGTTAGAATGAGAAACATAGAAGGAAATAACAAACAAATGAAATCAACAACAGAAGTCAGTCGTGCATTTGTGGTTACAGCGGCCATTGACCTTACCACGTGGGAGATTATAGCTACCTGCGAGACATCCGAGTCCAAGAAAATCAACAATGTGGAATGGCCTACTCGGATAATTGTTGATTAAACAAAAAAAAAGGAAATAAGAACAGTCCTTTATACCAAAGTGGTTTCCTTAGACACGTGTGTCAAGCTTTCATCCCTCAGCAATACGACAGAAAGTGTTAGAGTAAGAAACATTGAAGGAAATAACAAACGAATGAAATCAACAACAGAAGTCAACCGTCCAGTTTTGGTTACAGCAGCATTGACCTTACCACGTGGGAGGAAATCAAAAATGTGGAATGGCTTAATACGATGCAATACGATGAGAAATGTTAGAATGAGAAACATTAAAGGAAATAACAAACAAATGAAATCAACAACAGAAGTCAGTCGTGCATTTGTGGTTACAGCAGCAATTGACCTTACCACGTAAAAGATAATAGCTACCTGCGTGTCATCCGAGTCCAAGAAAATCAACAATGTGGAATGACTTACTTGGATAATTGATCATTATACAGAAAGAAGGGAATAAGAACAGTCCCTTATACCAAAGTGGTTTCCTTAGACACGCGTGTCAAGCTTTCGTCCCTGTGCAATACGATGAAAAGTGTTAGAATGAGAATCAGTGAAGAAAATAACAAACGAATGAAATCAACAACAGAAGTCAGTCGTGCATTTGTGATTACAGCAGCAATTGACCTTACCACGTGGGAGATTATAGCTACCTGCGTGACATCCGAGTCCAAGAAAATCAACAATGTGGAATGGCTTACTTGGATAATTGATCATTATACAAAAAGAAGGGAATAAGAACAGTCCCTTATACCAAAGTGGTTTCCTTAGACACGTGTGTCAAGCTTTCGTCCCTGTGCAATACGATGAGAAATGTTAGAATGAGAAACATTAAAGGAAATAACAAACAAATGAAATCAACAACAGAAGTCAGTCGTGCATTTGTGGTTACAGCAGCAATTGACCTTACCACGTAAAAGATAATAGCTACCTGCGTGTCATCCGAGTCCAAGAAAATCAACAATGTGGAATGGCTTACTTGGATAATTGATCATTATACAGAAAGAAGGGAATAAGAACAGTCCCTTATACCAAAGTGGTTTCCTTAGACACGCGTGTCAAGCTTTCGTCCCTGTGCAATACGATGAAAAGTGTTAGAATGAGAATCAGTGAAGAAAATAACAAACGAATGAAATCAACAACAGAAGTCAGTCGTGCATTTGTGATTACAGCAGCAATTGACCTTACCACGTGGGAGATTATAGCTACCTGCGTGACATCCGAGTCCAAGAAAATCAACAATGTGGAATGGCTTACTTGGATAATTGATCATTATACAAAAAGATGGGAATAAGAACAGTCCCTTATACCAAAGTGGTTTCCTTAGACACGTGTGTCAAGCTTTCGTCCCTGTGCAATACGATGAGAAATGTTAGAATGAGAAACATTAAAGGAAATAACAAACAAATGAAATCAACAACAGAAGTCAGTCGTGCATTTGTGGTTACAGCAGCAATTGACCTTACCACGTAAAAGATAATAGCTACCTGCGTGTCATCCGAGTCCAAGAAAATCAACAATGTGGAATGACTTACTTGGATAATTGATCATTATACAGAAAGAAGGGAATAAGAACAGTCCCTTATACCAAAGTGGTTTCCTTAGACACGCGTGTCAAGCTTTCGTCCCTGTGCAATACGATGAAAAGTGTTAGAATGAGAATCATTGAAGAAAATAACAAACGAATGAAATCAACAACAGAAGTCAGTCGTGCATTTGTGGTTACAGCAGCAATTGACCTCACCACGTGGGAGATTATAGCTACCTGCGTGACATCCGAGTCCAAGAAAATCAACAATGTGGAATGGCTTACTTGGATAATTGTTCATTAAACAAAAAGAAGGGAATAAGAACAGTCCCTTATACCAAAGTGGTTTCCTTAGACACGCGTGTCAAGCTTTCGTCCCTGTGCAATACGATGAAAAGTGTTAGAATGAGAAACATTGAAGGAAATAACAAACGAATGAAATCAACATTAGAAGTCAGTCGTGCATTTGTGGTTACAGCAGCAATTGACCTTACCACGTGGGAGATTATAGCTACCTGCGTGACATCCGAGTCCAAGAAAATCAACAATGTGGAATGGCCTACTTGGATAATTGTTGATTAAACAAAAAAAAAATAAGAACAGTCCCTTATACCAAAGTGGTTTCCTTAGACACGTGTGTCAAGCTTTCGTCCCTGTGCAATACGATGAAAAGTGTTAGAATGAGAAACATAGAAGGAAATAACAAACAAATGAAATCAACAACAGAAGTCAGTCGTGCATTTGTGGTTACAGCAGCAATTGACCTTACCACGTGGGAGCTTATAGCTACCTGCGTGACATCCGAGTCCAAGAAAATCAACAATGTGGAATGGCTTACTTGTTGATTGAACAAAAAGAAGCGAATAAGAACAGTCCCTTATACCAAAGTGGTTTTCTTAGACACGTGTGTCAAGCTTTCGTCCCTGTGCAATACAATGAAAAGTGTTAGAATGAGAAACATTGAAGGAAATAACAAACAAATGAAATCAACAACAGAAGTCAGTCGTGCATTTGTGGTTTCAGCAGCAATTGACCTTACCACGTGGGAGATTATAGCTACCTGCGTGACATCCGAGTCCAAGAAAATCAACAATGTGGAATGACTTACTTGGATAATTGATCATTATACAGAAAGAATGAAGTAAGAACAGTCCCTTATACGAATGTGGTTTCCATAGACACGTGTGTCAAGCTTTCGTCCCTGTGCAATACGATGAAAACTGTACGAATGAGAAACATAGGAGGAAAAAACAAACAAATGAAATCAACAACAGAAGTCAGTCGTGCATTTTTGGTTACAGCAGCAATTGACATTACCACGTGGGAGATTCTAGCTACCTGCGTGACATCCGAGTCCAAGAAAATCAACAATGTGGAATGGCTTATTCGGATAATTGTTCATTAAACAAAAAGAAGGGAATAAGAACAGTCCCTTATACCAAAGTGGTTTCCTTAGACACGCGTGTCAAGCTTTCGTCCCTGTGCAATACGATGAAAAAAGTGTTAGAATGAGAAACATTGAAGAAAATAACAAACGAATAAAATCAACAACAGAAGTCAGTCGTGCATTTGTGGTTACAGCAGCAATTGACCTTACCACGTGGGAGATGATAGCTACCTGCGTGACATCCGAGTCCAAGAAAATCAACAATGTGGAATGGCCCACTTGGATAATTGTTGATCAAACAAAAAAAAGGGAATAAGAACAGTCCCTTATACCAAAGTGGTTTCCTAAGACACGCATGTCAAGCTTTCGTCCCTGTGCAATACGATGAGAAGTGTTAGAATGAGAAACATTGAAGAAAATAACAAACGAATGAAATCAACATTAGAAGTCAGTCGTGCATTTGTGGTTACAGCAGCAATTGACCTTACCACGTGGGAGATTATAGCTACCTGCGTGACATCCGAGTCCAAGAAAATCAACAATGTGGAATGGCCTACTTGGATAATTGTTGATTAAACAAAAAAAAGTGGTTTCCTTAGACACGCGTGTCAAGCTTTCGTCCCTGTGCAATACGATGAAAAGTGTTAGAATGAGAAACATAGAAGGAAATAACAAACAAATGAAATCAACAACAGAAGTCAGTCGTGCATTTGTGGTTACAGCAGCAATTGACCTTACCACGTGGGAGATTATAGCTACCTGCGTGTCATCCGAGTCCAAGAAAATCAACAATGTGGAATGGCTTACTTGGATAATTGATCATTATACAGAAAGAAGGGAATGAGAACAGTCCCTTATACCAAAGTGGTTTCCTTAGACACGTGTGTCAAGCTTTCGTCCCTGTGCAATACGATGAGAAATGTTAGAATGAGAAACATTAAAGGAAATAACAAACAAATGAAATCAACAACAGAAGTCAGTCGTGCATTTGTGGTTACAGCAGCAATTGACCTTACCACGTAAAAGATAATAGCTACCTGCGTGTCATCCGAGTCCAAGAAAATCAACAATGTGGAATGGCTTACTTGGATAATTGATCATTATACAGAAAGAAGGGAATAAGAACAGTCCCTTATACCAATGTGGTTTCCATAGACACGTGTGTCAAGCTTTCGTCCCTGTGCAATACGATGAGAAGTGTTAGAATGGGAAACATTGACGGAAATAACAAACAAATCAAATCAACAACAGAAGTCAGTCGTGCATTTGTGATTACAGCAGCAATTGACCTTACCACGTGGGAGATTATAGCTACCTGCGTGACATCCGAGTCCAAGAAAATCAACAATGTGGAATGGCTTAATTGGATAATTGATCATTATACAGAAAGAATGGAGTAAGAACAGTCCCTTATACCAATGTGGTTTCCGTAGACACGTGTGTCAAGCTTTCGTCCCTGTGCATTACGATGAAAAGTGTTAGAATGAGAAACATTGAAGAAAATAACAAACGAATGAAATCAACAACAGAAGTCAGTCGTGCATTTGTGGTTACAGCAGCAAATGACCTTACCACGTGGGAGATAATAGCTACCTGCGTGACATCCGAGTCCAAGAAAATCAACAATGTGGAATGGCTTACTTGGATAATTGATCATTATACAGAAAGAAGGGAATAAGAACAGTCCCTTATACCAAAGTGGTTTCCTTAGACACGCGTGTCAAGCTTTCGTCCCTGTGCAATACGATGAAAAGTGTTAGAATGAGAATCATTGAAGAAAATAACAAACGAATGAAATCAACAACAGAAGTCAGTCGTGCATTTGTGATTACAGCAGCAATTGACCTTACCACGTGGGAGATTATAGCTACCTGCGTGACATCCGAGTCCAAGAAAATCAACAATGTGGAATGGCTTACTTGGATAATTGATCATTATACAAAAAGAAGGGAATAAGAACAGTCCCTTATACCAAAGTGGTTTCCTTAGACACGTGTGTCAAGCTTTCGTCCCTGTGCAATACGATGAGAAATGTTAGAATGAGAAACATTAAAGGAAATAACAAACAAATGAAATCAACAACAGAAGTCAGTCGTGCATTTGTGGTTACAGCAGCAATTGACCTTACCACGTAAAAGATAATAGCTACCTGCGTGTCATCCGAGTCCAAGAAAATCAACAATGTGGAATGACTTACTTGGATAATTGATCATTATACAGAAAGAAGGGAATAAGAACAGTCCCTTATACCAAAGTGGTTTCCTTAGACACGCGTGTCAAGCTTTCGTCCCTGTGCAATACGATGAAAAGTGTTAGAATGAGAATCATTGAAGAAAATAACAAACGAATGAAATCAACAACAGAAGTCAGTCGTGCATTTGTGGTTACAGCAGCAAGTGACCTCACCACGTGGGAGATTATAGCTACCTGCGTGACATCCGAGTCCAAGAAAATCAACAATGTGGAATGGCTTACTTGGATAATTGTTCATTAAACAAAAAGAAGGGAATAAGAACAGTCCCTTATACCAAAGTGGTTTCCTTAGACACGCATGTCAAGCTTTCGTCCCTGTGCAATACGATGAAAAGTGTTAGAATGAGAAACATTGAAGGAAATAACAAACAAATGAAATCAACAACAGAAGTCAGTCGTGCATTTGTGGTTACAGCAGCAATTGACCTTACCACGTGGGAGATTATAGCTACCTGCGTGACATCCGAGTCCAAGAAAATCAACAATGTGGAATGGCCAACTTGGATAATTGTTGATTAAACAAAAAAAAATAAGAACAGTCCCTTATACCAAAGTGGTTTCCTTAGACACGTGTGTCAAGCTTTCGTCCCTGTGCAATACGATGAAAAGTGTTAGAATGAGAAACATAGAAGGAAATAACAAACAAATGAAATCAACAACAGAAGTCAGTCGTGCATTTGTGGTTACAGCAGCAATTGACCTTACCACGTGGGAGCTTATAGCTACCTGCGTGACATCCGAGTCCAAGAAAATCAACAATGTGGAATGGCTTACTTGGATAATTGTTGATTGAACAAAAAGAAGCGAATAAGAACAGTCCCTCATACCAAAGTGGTTTTCTTAGACACGTGTGTCAAGCTTTCGTCCCTGTGCAATACGATGAAAAGTGTTAGAATGAGAAACATTGAAGGAAATAACAAACAAATGAAATCAACAACAGAAGTCAGTCGTGCATTTGTGGTTTCAGCAGCAATTGACCTTACCACGTGGGAGATTATAGCTACCTGCGTGACATCCGAGTCCAAGAAAATCAACAATGTGGAATGACTTACTTGGATAATTGATCATTATACAGAAAGAATGAAGTAAGAACAGTCCCTTATACGAATGTGGTTTCCATAGACACGTGTGTCAAGCTTTCGTCCCTGTGCAATACGATGAAAACTGTAAGAATGAGAAACATAGGAGGAAAAAACAAACAAATGAAATCAACAACAGAAGTCAGTCGTGCATTTGTGGTTACAGCAGCAATTGACATTACCACGTGGGAGATTCTAGCTACCTGCATGACATCCGAGTCCAAGAAAATCAACAATGTGGAATGGCTTATTCGGATAATTGTTCATTAAACAAAAAGAAGGGAATAAGAACAGTCCCTTATACCAAAGTGGTTTCCTTAGACACGCGTGTCAAGCTTTCGTCCCTGTGCAATACGATGAAAAAAGTGTTAGAATGAGAAACATTGAAGAAAATAACAAACGAATAAAATCAACAACAGAAGTCAGTCGTGCATTTGTGGTTACAGCAGCAATTGACCTTACCACGTGGGAGATGATAGCTACCTGCGTGACATCCGAGTCCAAGAAAATCAACAATGTGGAATGGCCCACTTGGATAATTGTTGATCAAACAAAAAAAAGGGAATAAGAACAGTCCCTTATACCAAAGTGGTTTCCTAAGACACGCATGTCAAGCTTTCGTCCCTGTGCAATACGATGAAAAGTGTTAGAATGAGAAACATTGAAGAAAATAACAAACGAATGAAATCAACATTAGAAGTCAGTCGTGCATTTGTGGTTACAGCAGCAATTGACCTTACCACGTGGGAGATTATAGCTACCTGCGTGAAATCCGAGTCCAAGAAAATCAACAATGTGGAATGGCCTACTTGGATAATTGATCATTATACAGAAAGAAGGGAATAAGAACAGTCCCTTATACCAATGTGGTTTCCATAGACACGTGTGTCAAGCTTTCGTCCCTGTGCAATACGATGAGAAGTGTTAGAATGAGAAACATTGAAGGAAATAACAAACAAATCAAATCAACAACAGAAGTCAGTCGTGCATTTGTGATTACAGCAGCAATTGACCTTACCACGTGGGAGATTATAGCTACCTGCGTGACATCCGAGTCCAAGAAAATCAACAATGTGGAATGGCTTAATTGGATAATTGATCATTATACAGAAAGAATGGAGTAAGAACAGTCCCTTATACCAATGTGGTTTCCGTAGACACGTGTGTCAAGCTTTCGTCCCTGTGCATTACGATGAAAAGTGTTAGAATGAGAAACATTGAAGAAAATAACAAACGAATGAAATCAACAACAGAAGTCAGTCGTGCATTTGTGGTTACAGCAGCAATTGACCTTACCACGTGGGAGATAATAGCTACCTGCGTGACATCCGAGTCCAAGAAAATCAACAATGTGGAATGGCTTACTTGGATAATTGATCATTATACAGAAAGAAGGGAATAAGAACAGTCCCTTATACCAAAGTGGTTTCCCTAGACACGCGTGTCAAGCTTTCGTCCCTGTGCAATACGATGAAAAGTGTTAGAATGAGAATCATTGAAGAAAATAACAAACGAATGAAATCAACAACAGAAGTCAGTCGTGCATTTGTGATTACAGCAGCAATTGACCTTACCACGTGGGAGATTATAGCTACCTGCGTGACATCCGAGTCCAAGAAAATCAACAATGTGGAATGGCTTACTTGGATAATTGATCATTATACAGAAAGAAGGGAATAAGAACAGTCCCTTATACCAATGTGGTTTCCATAGACACGTGTGTCAAGCTTTCGTCCCTGTGCAATACGATGAAAAGTGTTAGAATGAGAAACATTGAAGAAAATAACAAACGAATGAAATCAACATTAGAAGTCAGTCGTGCATTTGTGGTTACAGCAGCAATTGACCTTACCACGTGGGAGATTATAGCTACCTGCGTGACATCCGAGTCCAAGAAAATCAACAATGTGGAATGGCCTACTTGGATAATTGTTGATTAAACAAAAAAAAGTGGTTTCCTTAGACACGCGTGTCAAGCTTTCGTCCCTGTGCAATACGATGAAAAGTGTTAGAATGAGAAACATAGAAGGAAATAACAAACAAATGAAATCAACAACAGAAGTCAGTCGTGCATTTGTGGTTACAGCAGCAATTGACCTCACCACGTGGGAGATTATAGCTACCTGCGTGTCATCCGAGTCCAAGAAAATCAACAATGTGGAATGGCTTACTTGGATAATTGATCATTATACAGAAAGAAGGGAATAAGAACAGTCCCTTATACCAAAGTGGTTTCCTCAGACACGTGTGTCAAGCTTTCGTCCCTGTGCAATACGATGAGAAATGTTAGAATGAGAAACATTAAAGGAAATAACAAACAAATGAAATCAACAACAGAAGTCAGTCGTGCATTTGTGGTTACAGCAGCAATTGACCTTACCACGTAAAAGATAATAGCTACCTGCGTGTCATCCGAGTCCAAGAAAATCAACAATGTGGAATGGCTTACTTGGATAATTGATCATTATACAGAAAGAAGGGAATAAGAACAGTCCCTTATACCAATGTGGTTTCCATAGACACGTGTGTCAAGCTTTCGTCCCTGTGCAATACGATGAGAAGTGTAAGAATGGGAAACATTGAAGGAAATAACAAACAAATCAAATCAACAACAGAAGTCAGTCGTGCATTTGTGATTACAGCAGCAATTGACCTTACCACGTGGGAGATTATAGCTACCTGCGTGACATCCGAGTCCAAGAAAATCAACAATGTGGAATGGCTTAATTGGATAATTGATCATTATACAGAAAGAATGGAGTAAGAACAGTCCCTTATACCAATGTGGTTTCCGTAGACACGTGTGTCAAGCTTTCGTCCCTGTGCATTACGATGAAAAGTGTTAGAATGAGAAACATTGAAGAAAATAACAAACGAATGAAATCAACAACAGAAGTCAGTCGTGCATTTGTGGTTACAGCAGCAATTGACCTTACTGCGTGACATCCTAGTCCAAGAAAATCAACAATGTGGAATGGCTTACTTGGATAATTGATCATTATACAGAAAGAAGGGAATAAGAACAGTCCCTTATACCAAAGTGGTTTCCTTAGACACGCGTGTCAAGCTTTCGTCCCTGTGGAATACGATGAAAAGTGTTAGAATGAGAAACATTAAAGGAAATAACAAACAAATGAAATCAACAACAGAAGTCAGTCGTGCATTTGTGGTTACAGCAGCAATTGACCTTACCACGTGGGAGATGATAGCTACCTGCGTGACATCCGAGTCCAAGAAAATCAACAATGTGGAATGGCTTACTTGGATAATTGATCATTATACAGAAAGAAGGGAATAAGAACAGTCCCTTATACCAAAGTGGTTTCCTTAGACACGCGTGTCAAGCTTTCGTCCCTGTGCAATACGATGAAAAGTGTTAGAATGAGAATCATTGAAGAAAATAACAAACGAATGAAATCAACAACAGAAGTCAGTCGTGCATTTGTGATTACAGCAGCAATTGACCTTACCACGTGGGAGATTATAGCTACCTGCGTGACATCCGAGTCCAAGAAAATCAACAATGTGGAATGGCTTACTTGGATAATTGATCATTATACAAAAAGAAAGGAATAAGAACAGTCCCTTATACCAAAGTGGTTTCCTTAGACACGTGTGTCAAGCTTTCGTCCCTGTGCAATACGATGAGAAATGTTAGAATGAGAAACATTAAAGGAAATAACAAACAAATGAAATCAACAACAGAAGTCAGTCGTGCATTTGTGGTTACAGCAGCAATTGACCTTACCACGTAAAAGATAATAGCTACCTGCGTGTCATCCGAGTCCAAGAAAATCAACAATGTGGAATGACTTACTTGGATAATTGATCATTATACAGAAAGAAGGGAATAAGAACAGTCCCTTATACCAAAGTGGTTTCCTTAGACACGCGTGTCAAGCTTTCGTCCCTGTGCAATACGATGAAAAGTGTTAGAATGAGAATCATTGAAGAAAATAACAAACGAATGAAATCAACAACAGAAGTCAGTCGTGCATTTGTGGTTACAGCAGCAATTGACCTCACCACGTGGGAGATTATAGCTACCTGCGTGACATCCGAGTCCAAGAAAATCAACAATGTGGAATGGCTTACTTGGATAATTGTTCATTAAACAAAAAGAAGGGAATAAGAACAGTCCCTTATACCAAAGTGGTTTCCTTAGACACGCGTGTCAAGCTTTCGTCCCTGTGCAATACGATGAAAAGTGTTAGAATGAGAAACATTGAAGGAAATAACAAACAAATGAAATCAACATTAGAAGTCAGTCGTGCATTTGTGGTTACAGGAGCAATTGACCTTACCACGTGGGAGATTATAGCTACCTGCGTGACATCCGAGCCCAAGAAAATCAACAATGTGGAATGGCCTACTTGGATAATTGTTGATTAAACAAAAAAAAAATAAGAACAGTCCCTTATACCAAAGTGGTTTCCTTAGACACGTGTGTCAAGCTTTCGTCCCTGTGCAATACGATGAAAAGTGTTAGAATGAGAAACATAGAAGGAAATAACAAACAAATGAAATCAACAACAGAAGTCAGTCGTGCATTTGTGGTTACAGCAGCAATTGACCTTACCACGTGGGAGCTTATAGCTACCTGCGTGACATCCGAGTCCAAGAAAATCAACAATGTGGAATGGCTTACTTGGATAATTGTTGATTGAACAAAAAGAAGCGAATAAGAACAGTCCCTCATACCAAAGTGGTTTTCTTAGACACGTGTGTCAAGCTTTCGTCCCTGTGCAATACGATGAAAAGTGTTAGAATGAGAAACATTGAAGGAAATAACAAACAAATGAAATCAACAACAGAAGTCAGTCGTGCATTTGTGGTTTCAGCAGCAATTGACCTTACCACGTGGGAGATTATAGCTACCTGCGTGACATCCGAGTCCAAGAAAATCAACAATGTGGAATGACTTACTTGGATAATTGATCATTATACAGAAAGAATGAAGTAAGAACAGTCCCTTATACGAATGTGGTTTCCATAGACACGTGTGTCAAGCTTTCGTCCCTGTGCAATACGATGAAAACTGTAAGAATGAGAAACATAGAAGGAAAAAACAAACAAATGAAATCAACAACAGAAGTCAGTCGTGCATTTGTGGTTACAGCAGCAATTTACATTACCACGTGGGAGATTCTAGCTACCTGCGTGACATCCGAGTCCAAGAAAATCAACAATGTGGAATGGCTTATTCGGATAATTGTTCATTAAACAAAAAGAAGGGAATAAGAACAGTCCCTTATACCAAAGTGGTTTCCTTAGACACGCGTGTCAAGCTTTCGTCCCTGTGCAATACGATGAAAAAAGTGTTAGAATGAGAAACATTGAAGAAAATAACAAACGAATAAAATCAGCAATAGAAGTCAGTCGTGCATTTGTGGTTACAGCAGCAATTGACCTTACCACGTGGGAGATGATAGCTACCTGCGTGACATCCGAGTCCAAGAAAACCAACAATGTGGAATGGCCCACTTGGATAATTGTTGATCAAACAAAAAAAAGGGAAAAAGAACAGTCCCTTATACCAAAGTGGTTTCCTAAGACACGCATGTCAAGCTTTCGTCCCTGTGCAATACGATGAAAAGTGTTAGAATGAGAAACATTGAAGAAAATAACAAACGAATGAAATCAACATTAGAAGTCAGTCGTGCATTTGTGGTTACAGCAGCAATTGACCTTACCACGTGGGAGATTATAGCTACCTGCGTGACATCCGAGTCCAAGAAAATCAACAATGTGGAATGGCCTACTTGGATAATTGTTGATTAAACAAAAAAAAGTGGTTTCCTTAGACACGCGTGTCAAGCTCTCGTCCCTGTGCAATACGATGAAAAGTGTTAGAATGAGAAACATAGAAGGAAATAACAAACAAATGAAATCAACAACAGAAGTCAGTCGTGCATTTGTGGTTACAGCAGCAATTGACCTTACCACGTGGGAGATTATAGCTACCTGCGTGTCATCCGAGTCCAAGAAAATCAACAATGTGGAATGGCTTACTTGGATAATTGATCATTATACAGAAAGAAGGGAATAAGAACAGTCCCTTATACCAAAGTGGTTTCCTCAGACACGTGTGTCAAGCTTTCGTCCCTGTGCAATACGATGAGAAATGTTAGAATGAGAAACATTAAAGGAAATAACAAACAAATGAAATCAACAACAGAAGTCAGTCGTGCATTTGTGGTTACAGCAGCAATTGACCTTACCACGTAAAAGATAATAGCTACCTGCGTGTCATCCGAGTCCAAGAAAATCAACAATGTGGAATGGCTTACTTGGATAATTGATCATTATACAGAAAGAAGGGAATAAGAACAGTCCCTTATACCAATGTGGTTTCCATAGACACGTGTGTCAAGCTTTCGTCCCTGTGCAATACGATGAGAAGTGTAAGAATGGGAAACATTGAAGGAAATAACAAACAAATCAAATCAACAACAGAAGTCAGTCGTGCATTTGTGATTACAGCAGCAATTGACCTTACCACGTGGGAGATTATAGCTACCTGCGTGACATCCGAGTCCAAGAAAATCAACAATGTGGAATGGCTTAATTGGATAATTGATCATTATACAGAAAGAATGGAGTAAGAACAGTCCCTTATACCAATGTGGTTTCCGTAGACACGTGTGTCAAGCTTTCGTCCCTGTGCATTACGATGAAAAGTGTTAGAATGGGAAACATTGAAGAAAATAACAAACGAATGAAATCAACAACAGAAGTCAGTCGTGCATTTGTGGTTACAGCAGCAATTGACCTTACTGCGTGACATCCTAGTCCAAGAAAATCAACAATGTGGAATGGCTTACTTGGATAATTGATCATTATACAGAAAGAAGGGAATAAGAACAGTCCCTTATACCAAAGTGGTTTCCTTAGACACGCGTGTCAAGCTTTCGTCCCTGTGCGATACGATGAAAAGTGTCAGAATGAGAAACATTAAAGGAAATAACAAACAAATGAAATCAACAACAGAAGTCAGTCGTGCATTTGTGGTTACAGCAGCAATTGACCTTATCACGTGGAAGATTATAGCTACCGGCGTGACATCCGAGTCCAAGAAAATCATCAATGTGGAATTGCTTACTTGGATAATTGTTCATTAAACAAAAAGAAGGGAATAAGAACAGTCCCTTATACCAAAGTGGTTTCCTTAGACACGTGTGTCAAGCTTTCGTCCCTGTGCAATACGATGAAAAGTGTTAGAATGAGAATCATTGAAGAAAATAACAAACGAATGAAATCAACAATAGAAGTCAGTCGTGCATTTGTGGTTACAGCAGCAATTGACCTCACCACGTGGGAGATTATAGCTACCTGCGTGACATCCGAGTCCAAGAAAATCAACAATGTGGAATGGCTTACTTGGATAATTGTTCATTAAACAAAAAGAAGGGAATAAGAACAGACCCTTATACCAAAGTGGTTTCCTTAGACACGCGTGTCAAGCTTTCGTCCCTGTGCAATACGATGAAAAGTGTTAGAATGAGAAACATTGAAGAAAATAACAAACGAATGAAATCAACAACAGAAGTCAGTCGTGCATTTGTGGTTACAGCAGCAATTGACCTTACCACGTGGGAGATTACAGCTACCTGCGTGACATCCGAGCCCAAGAAAATGAACAATGTGGAACGGCTTACTTGGATAATTGTTCATTAAACAAAAAGAAGGGAATAAGAACAGTCCCTTATACCAAAGTGGTTTCCTTAGACACGTGTGTCAAGCTTTCGTCCCTGTGCAATACGATGAGAAATGTTAGAATGAGAAACATTAAAGGAAATAACAAACAAATGAAATCAACAACAGAAGTCAGTCGTGCATTTGTGGTTACAGCAGCAATTGACCTTACCACGTAAAAGATAATAGCTACCTGCGTGTCATCCGAGTCCAAGAAAATCAACAATGTGGAATGGCTTACTTGGATAATTGATCATTATACAGAAAGAAGGGAATAAGAACAGTCCCTTATACCAATGTGGTTTCCATAGACACGTGTGTCAAGCTTTCGTCCCTGTGCAATACGATGAGAAGTGTTAGAATGAGAAACATTGAAGGAAATAACAAACAAATCAAATCAACAACAGAAGTCAGTCGTGCATTTGTGATTACAGCAGCAATTGACCTTACCACGTGGGAGATTATAGCTACCTGCGTGAAATCCGAGTCCAAGAAAATCAACAATGTGGAATGGCCTACTTGGATAATTGATCATTATACAGAAAGAAGGGAATAAGAACAGTCCCTTATACCAATGTGGTTTCCATAGACACGTGTGTCAAGCTTTCGTCCCTGTGCAATACGATGAGAAGTGTTAGAATGAGAAACATTGAAGGAAATAACAAACAAATCAAATCAACAACAGAAGTCAGTCGTGCATTTGTGATTACAGCAGCAATTGACCTTACCACGTGGGAGATTATAGCTACCTGCGTGACATCCGAGTCCAAGAAAATCAACAATGTGGAATGGCTTAATTGGATAATTGATCATTATACAGAAAGAATGGAGTAAGAACAGTCCCTTATACCAATGTGGTTTCCGTAGACACGTGTGTCAAGCTTTCGTCCCTGTGCATTACGATGAAAAGTGTTAGAATGAGAAACATTGAAGAAAATAACAAACGAATAAAATCAACAACAGAAGTCAGTCGTGCATTTGTGGTTACAGCAGCAATTGACCTTACCACGTGGGAGATAATAGCTACCTGCGTGACATCCGAGTCCAAGAAAATCAACAATGTGGAATGGCTTACTTGGATAATTGATCATTATACAGAAAGAAGGGAATAAGAACAGTCCCTTATACCAAAGTGGTTTCCCTAGACACGCGTGTCAAGCTTTCGTCCCTGTGCAATACGATGAAAAGTGTTAGAATGAGAATCATTGAAGAAAATAACAAACGAATGAAATCAACAACAGAAGTCAGTCGTGCATTTGTGATTACAGCAGCAATTGACCTTACCACGTGGGAGATTATAGCTACCTGCGTGACATCCGAGTCCAAGAAAATCAACAATGTGGAATGGCTTACTTGGATAATTGATCATTATACAGAAAGAAGGGAATAAGAACAGTCCCTTATACCAATGTGGTTTCCATAGACACGTGTGTCAAGCTTTCGTCCCTGTGCAATACGATGAAAAGTGTTAGAATGAGAAACATTGAAGAAAATAACAAACGAATGAAATCAACATTAGAAGTCAGTCGTGCATTTGTGGTTACAGCAGCAATTGACCTTACCACGTGGGAGATTATAGCTACCTGCGTGACATCCGAGTCCAAGAAAATCAACAATGTGGAATGGCCTACTTGGATAATTGTTGATTAAACAAAAAAAAGAGGTTTCCTTAGACACGCGTGTCAAGCTTTCGTCCCTGTGCAATACGATGAAAAGTGTTAGAATGAGAAACATAGAAGGAAATAACAAACAAATGAAATCAACAACAGAAGTCAGTCGTGCATTTGTGGTTACAGCAGCAATTGACCTCACCACGTGGGAGATTATAGCTACCTGCGTGTCATCCGAGTCCAAGAAAATCAACAATGTGGAATGGCTTACTTGGATAATTGATCATTATACAGAAAGAAGGGAATAAGAACAGTCCCTTATACCAAAGTAGTTTCCTCAGACACGTGTGTCAAGCTTTCGTCCCTGTGCAATACGATGAGAAATGTTAGAATGAGAAACATTAAAGGAAATAACAAACAAATGAAATCAACAACAGAAGTCAGTCGTGCATTTGTGGTTACAGCAGCAATTGACCTTACCACGTAAAAGATAATAGCTACCTGCGTGTCATCCGAGTCCAAGAAAATCAACAATGTGGAATGGCTTACTTGGATAATTGATCATTATACAGAAAGAAGGGAATAAGAACAGTCCCTTATACCAATGTGGTTTCCATAGACACGTGTGTCAAGCTTTCGTCCCTGTGCAATACGATGAGAAGTGTAAGAATGGGAAACATTGAAGGAAATAACAAACAAATCAAATCAACAACAGAAGTCAGTCGTGCATTTGTGATTACAGCAGCAATTGACCTTACCACGTGGGAGATTATAGCTACCTGCGTGACATCCGAGTCCAAGAAAATCAACAATGTGGAATGGCTTAATTGGATAATTGATCATTATACAGAAATAATGGAGTAAGAACAGTCCCTTATACCAATGTGGTTTCCGTAGACACGTGTGTCAAGCTTTCGTCCCTGTGCATTACGATGAAAAGTGTTAGAATGAGAAACATTGAAGAAAATAACAAACGAATGAAATCAACAACAGAAGTCAGTCGTGCATTTGTGGTTACAGCAGCAATTGACCTTACTGCGTGACATCCTAGTCCAAGAAAATCAACAATGTGGAATGGCTTACTTGGATAATTGATCATTATACAGAAAGAAGGGAATAAGAACAGTCCCTTATACCAAAGTGGTTTCCTTAGACACGCGTGTCAAGCTTTCGTCCCTGTGCAATACGATGAAAAGTGTTAGAATGAGAAACATTAAAGGAAATAACAAACAAATGAAATCAACAACAGAAGTCAGTCGTGCATTTGTGGTTACAGCAGCAATTGACCTTACCACGTGGGAGATGATAGCTACCTGCGTGACATCCGAGTCCAAGAAAATCAACAATGTGGAATGGCTTACTTGGATAATTGATCATTATACAGAAAGAAGGGAATAAGAACAGTCCCTTATACCAAAGTGGTTTCCTTAGACACGCGTGTCAAGCTTTCGTCCCTGTGCAATACGATGAAAAGTGTTAGAATGAGAATCATTGAAGAAAATAACAAACGAATGAAATCAACAACAGAAGTCAGTCGTGCATTTGTGATTACAGCAGCAATTGACCTTACCACGTGGGAGATTATAGCTACCTGCGTGACATCCGAGTCCAAGAAAATCAACAATGTGGAATGGCTTACTTGGATAATTGATCATTATACAAAAAGAAAGGAATAAGAACAGTCCCTTATACCAAAGTGGTTTCCTTAGACACGTGTGTCAAGCTTTCGTCCCTGTGCAATACGATGAGAAATGTTAGAATGAGAAACATTAAAGGAAATAACAAACAAATGAAATCAACAACAGAAGTCAGTCGTGCATTTGTGGTTACAGCAGCAATTGACCTTACCACGTAAAAGATAATAGCTACCTGCGTGTCATCCGAGTCCAAGAAAATCAACAATGTGGAATGACTTACTTGGATAATTGATCATTATACAGAAAGAAGGGAATAAGAACAGTCCCTTATACCAAAGTGGTTTCCTTAGACACGCGTGTCAAGCTTTCGTCCCTGTGCAATACGATGAAAAGTGTTAGAATGAGAATCATTGAAGAAAATAACAAACGAATGAAATCAACAACAGAAGTCAGTCGTGCATTTGTGGTTACAGCAGCAATTGACCTCACCACGTGGGAGATTATAGCTACCTGCGTGACATCCGAGTCCAAGAAAATCAACAATGTGGAATGGCTTACTTGGATAATTGTTCATTAAACAAAAAGAAGGGAATAAGAACAGTCCCTTATACCAAAGTGGTTTCCTTAGACACGCGTGTCAAGCTTTCGTCCCTGTGCAATACGATGAAAAGTGTTAGAATGAGAAACATTGAAGGAAATAACAAACAAATGAAATCAACATTAGAAGTCAGTCGTGCATTTGTGGTTACAGGAGCAATTGACCTTACCACGTGGGAGATTATAGCTACCTGCGTGACATCCGAGCCCAAGAAAATCAACAATGTGGAATGGCCTACTTGGATAATTGTTGATTAAACAAAAAAAAAATAAGAACAGTCCCTTATACCAAAGTGGTTTCCTTAGACACGTGTGTCAAGCTTTCGTCCCTGTGCAATACGATGAAAAGTGTTAGAATGAGAAACATAGAAGGAAATAACAAACAAATGAAATCAACAACAGAAGTCAGTCGTGCATTTGTGGTTACAGCAGCAATTGACCTTACCACGTGGGAGCTTATAGCTACCTGCGTGACATCCGAGTCCAAGAAAATCAACAATGTGGAATGGCTTACTTGGATAATTGTTGATTGAACAAAAAGAAGCGAATAAGAACAGTCCCTCATACCAAAGTGGTTTTCTTAGACACGTGTGTCAAGCTTTCGTCCCTGTGCAATACGATGAAAAGTGTTAGAATGAGAAACATTGAAGGAAATAACAAACAAATGAAATCAACAACAGAAGTCAGTCGTGCATTTGTGGTTTCAGCAGCAATTGACCTTACCACGTGGGAGATTATAGCTACCTGCGTGACATCCGAGTCCAAGAAAATCAACAATGTGGAATGACTTACTTGGATAATTGATCATTATACAGAAAGAATGAAGTAAGAACAGTCCCTTATACGAATGTGGTTTCCATAGACACGTGTGTCAAGCTTTCGTCCCTGTGCAATACGATGAAAACTGTAAGAATGAGAAACATAGGAGGAAAAAACAAACAAATGAAATCAACAACAGAAGTCAGTCGTGCATTTGTGGTTACAGCAGCAATTTACATTACCACGTGGGAGATTCTAGCTACCTGCGTGACATCCGAGTCCAAGAAAATCAACAATGTGGAATGGCTTATTCGGATAATTGTTCATTAAACAAAAAGAAGGGAATAAGAACAGTCCCTTATACCAAAGTGGTTTCCTTAGACACGCGTGTCAAGCTTTCGTCCCTGTGCAATACGATGAAAAAAGTGTTAGAATGAGAAACATTGAAGAAAATAACAAACGAATAAAATCAGCAATAGAAGTCAGTCGTGCATTTGTGGTTACAGCAGCAATTGACCTTACCACGTGGGAGATGATAGCTACCTGCGTGACATCCGAGTCCAAGAAAACCAACAATGTGGAATGGCCCACTTGGATAATTGTTGATCAAACAAAAAAAAGGGAAAAAGAACAGTCCCTTATACCAAAGTGGTTTCCTAAGACACGCATGTCAAGCTTTCGTCCCTGTGCAATACGATGAAAAGTGTTAGAATGAGAAACATTGAAGAAAATAACAAACGAATGAAATCAACATTAGAAGTCAGTCGTGCATTTGTGGTTACAGCAGCAATTGACCTTACCACGTGGGAGATTATAGCTACCTGCGTGACATCCGAGTCCAAGAAAATCAACAATGTGGAATGGCCTACTTGGATAATTGTTGATTAAACAAAAAAAAGTGGTTTCCTTAGACACGCGTGTCAAGCTTTCGTCCCTGTGCAATACGATGAAAAGTGTTAGAATGAGAAACATAGAAGGAAATAACAAACAAATGAAATCAACAACAGAAGTCAGTCGTGCATTTGTGGTTACAGCAGCAATTGACCTTACCACGTGGGAGATTATAGCTACCTGCGTGTCATCCGAGTCCAAGAAAATCAACAATGTGGAATGGCTTACTTGGATAATTGATCATTATACAGAAAGAAGGGAATAAGAACAGTCCCTTATACCAAAGTGGTTTCCTCAGACACGTGTGTCAAGCTTTCGTCCCTGTGCAATACGATGAGAAATGTTAGAATGAGAAACATTAAAGGAAATAACAAACAAATGAAATCAACAACAGAAGTCAGTCGTGCATTTGTGGTTACAGCAGCAATTGACCTTACCACGTAAAAGATAATAGCTACCTGCGTGTCATCCGAGTCCAAGAAAATCAACAATGTGGAATGGCTTACTTGGATAATTGATCATTATACAGAAAGAAGGGAATAAGAACAGTCCCTTATACCAATGTGGTTTCCATAGACACGTGTGTCAAGCTTTCGTCCCTGTGCAATACGATGAGAAGTGTAAGAATGGGAAACATTGAAGGAAATAACAAACAAATCAAATCAACAACAGAAGTCAGTCGTGCATTTGTGATTACAGCAGCAATTGACCTTACCACGTGGGAGATTATAGCTACCTGCGTGACATCCGAGTCCAAGAAAATCAACAATGTGGAATGGCTTAATTGGATAATTAATCATTATACAGAAAGAATGGAGTAAGAACAGTCCCTTATACCAATGTGGTTTCCGTAGACACGTGTGTCAAGCTTTCGTCCCTGTGCATTACGATGAAAAGTGTTAGAATGGGAAACATTGAAGAAAATAACAAACGAATGAAATCAACAACAGAAGTCAGTCGTGCATTTGTGGTTACAGCAGCAATTGACCTTACTGCGTGACATCCTAGTCCAAGAAAATCAACAATGTGGAATGGCTTACTTGGATAATTGATCATTATACAGAAAGAAGGAAATAAGAACAGTCCCTTATACCAAAGTGGTTTCCTTAGACACGCGTGTCAAGCTTTCGTCCCTGTGCAATACGATGAAAAGTGTCAGAATGAGAAACATTAAAGGAAATAACAAACAAATGAAATCAACAACAGAAGTCAGTCGTGCATTTGTGGTTACAGCAGCAATTGACCTTATCACGTGGAAGATTATAGCTACCGGCGTGACATCCGAGTCCAAGAAAATCATCAATGTGGAATTGCTTACTTGGATAATTGTTCATTAAACAAAAAGAAGGGAATAAGAACAGTCCCTTATACCAAAGTGGTTTCCTTAGACACGCGTGTCAAGCTTTCGTCCCTGTGCAATACGATGAAAAGTGTTAGAATGAGAATCATTGAAGAAAATAACAAACGAATGAAATCAACAATAGAAGTCAGTCGTGCATTTGTGGTTACAGCAGCAATTGACCTCACCACGTGGGAGATTATAGCTACCTGCGTGACATCCGAGTCCAAGAAAATCAACAATGTGGAATGGCTTACTTGGATAATTGTTCATTAAACAAAAAGAAGGGAATAAGAACAGACCCTTATACCAAAGTGGTTTCCTTAGACACGCGTGTCAAGCTTTCGTCCCTGTGCAATACGATGAAAAGTGTTAGAATGAGAATCATTGAAGAAAATAACAAACGAATGAAATCAACAACAGAAGTCAGTCGTGCATTTGTGGTTACAGCAGCAATTGACCTTACCACGTGGGAGATTACAGCTACCTGCGTGACATCCGAGCCCAAGAAAATGAACAATGTGGAACGGCTTACTTGGATAATTGTTCATTAAACAAAAAGAAGGGAATAAGAACAGTCCCTTATACCAAAGTGGTTTCCTTAGACACGTGTGTCAAGCTTTCGTCCCTGTGCAATACGATGAGAAATGTTAGAATGAGAAACATTAAAGGAAATAACAAACAAATGAAATCAACAACAGAAGTCAGTCGTGCATTTGTGGTTACAGCAGCAATTGACCTTACCACGTAAAAGATAATAGCTACCTGCGTGTCATCCGAGTCCAAGAAAATCAACAATGTGGAATGGCTTACTTGGATAATTGATCATTATACAGAAAGAAGGGAATAAGAACAGTCCCTTATACCAATGTGGTTTCCATAGACACGTGTGTCAAGCTTTCGTCCCTGTGCAATACGATGAGAAGTGTTAGAATGAGAAACATTGAAGGAAATAACAAACAAATCAAATCAACAACAGAAGTCAGTCGTGCATTTGTGATTACAGCAGCAATTGACCTTACCACGTGGGAGATTATAGCTACCTGCGTGACATCCGAGTCCAAGAAAATCAACAATGTGGAATGGCTTACTTGGATAATTGATCATTATACAGAAAGAATGAAGTAAGAACAGTCCCTTATACCAATGTGGTTTCCATAGACACGTGTGTCAAGCTTTCGTCCCTGTGCATTACGATGAAAAGTGTTAGAATGAGAAACATTGAAGAAAATAACAAACGAATGAAATCAACAACAGAAGTCAGTCGTGCATTTGTGGTTACAGCAGCAATTGACCTCACCACGTGGGAGATTATAGCTACCTGCGTGACATCCGAGTCCAAGAAAATCAACAATGTGGAATGGCTTACTTGGATAATTGATCATTATACAGAAAGAATGAAGTAAGAACATTCCCTTATACCAATGTGGTTTCCTTAGACACGCGTGTCAAGCTTTCGTCCCTGTGCAATACGATGAAAAGTGTTAGAATGAGAATCATTGAAGAAAATAACAAACGAATGAAATCAACAACAGAAGTCAGTCGTGCATTCGTGGTTACAGCAGCAATTGACCTTACCACGTGGGAGATTACAGCTACCTGCGTGACATCCGAGCCCAAGAAAATCAACAATGTGGAACGGCTTACTTGGATAATTGTTCATTAAACAAAAAGAAGGGAATAAGAACAGTCCCTTATACCAAAGTGGTTTCCTTAGACACGCGTGTCAAGCTTTCGTCCCTGTGCAATACGATGAAAAGTGTTAGAATGAGAATCATTGAAGAAAATAACAAACGAATGAAATCAACAACAGAAGTCAGTCGTGCATTTGTGGTTACAGCAGCAATTGACCTCACCACGTGGGAGATTATAGCTACCTGCGTGACATCCGAGTCCAAGAAAATCATCAATGTGGAATGGCTCACTTGGATAATTGTTCATTAAACAAAAAGAAGGGAATAAGAACAGTCCCTTATACCAAAGTGGTTTCCTTAGACACGCGTGTCAAGCTTTCGTCCCTGTGCAATACGATGAAAAGTGTTAGAATGAGAATCATTGAAGAAAATAACAAACGAATGAAATCAACAACAGAAGTCAGTCGTGCATTCGTGGTTACAGCAGCAATTGACCTTACCACGTGGGAGATTATAGCTACCTGCGTGACATCCGAGTCCAAGAAAATCAACAATGTGGAATGGCTTACTTGGATAATTGATCATTATACAGAAAGAATGAAGTAAGAACAGTCCCTTATACCAATGTGGTTTCCATAGACACGTGTGTCAAGCTTTCGTCCCTGTGCATTACGATGAAAAGTGTTAGAATGAGAAACATTGAAGAAAATAACAAACGAATGAAATCAACAACAGAAGTCAGTCGTGCATTTGTGGTTACAGCAGCAATTGACCTCACCACGTGGGAGATTATAGCTACCTGCGTGACATCCGAGTCCAAGAAAATCAACAATGTGGAATGGCTTACTTGGATAATTGATCATTATACAGAAAGAATGAAGTAAGAACATTCCCTTATACCAATGTGGTTTCCTTAGACACGCGTGTCAAGCTTTCGTCCCTGTGCAATACGATGAAAAGTGTTAGAATGAGAATCATTGAAGAAAATAACAAACGAATGAAATCAACAACAGAAGTCAGTCGTGCATTCGTGGTTACAGCAGCAATTGACCTTACCACGTGGGAGATTACAGCTACCTGCGTGACATCCGAGCCCAAGAAAATCAACAATGTGGAACGGCTTACTTGGATAATTGTTCATTAAACAAAAAGAAGGGAATAAGAACAGTCCCTTATACCAAAGTGGTTTCCTTAGACACGCGTGTCAAGCTTTCGTCCCTGTGCAATACGATGAAAAGTGTTAGAATGAGAATCATTGAAGAAAATAACAAACGAATGAAATCAACAACAGAAGTCAGTCGTGCATTTGTGGTTACAGCAGCAATTGACCTCACCACGTGGGAGATTATAGCTACCTGCGTGACATCGGAGTCCAAGAAAATCATCAATGTGGAATGGCTCACTTGGATAATTGTTCATTAAACAAAAAGAAGGGAATAAGAACAGTCCCTTATACCAAAGTGGTTTCCTTAGACACGCGTGTCAAGCTTTCGTCCCTGTGCAATACGATGAAAAGTGTTAGAATGAGAATCATTGAAGAAAATAACAAACGAATGAAATCAACAACAGAAGTCAGTCGTGCATTCGTGGTTACAGCAGCAATTGACCTTACCACGTGGGAGATTACAGCTACCTGCGTGACATCCGAGCCCAAGATAATCAACAATGTGGAACGGCTTACTTGGATAATTGTTCATACTTACATATTTTCACTCATTGTTATTGATTTCAGTGCATCATTGTGAGTGAAGTTCTCTGATAGCCGTTTGAGGAGATTACAAAGTGGTGGGCAAGTAAGTAAGGCTTGTAATATTGAGTTTATATAACAAAAGTTACTTTTGTTTCGTAAACACCTGGATTTAAAACTGGTTTGCGTCCCAGCAATTTAATAGTTCTTGAGAAATTCTGAAAATTTAAAAATATTACTAACCATGATAGAAACTTGAATTTCCACTGATATCTGTAGGTGAAAACCAAAGCATTCCACTTTTCATCGAGTAAAATGGGTTCAACTAAGTAAAATAATTATCTACTGTAGATGTAAGCAAATTGTTAGTTGAAAGTAAGATGAATATATAAAAAAAGATATGGTTTTGAACTGACCTCCTAACATATGAGTGGCTGAATCTATTTTTTTGACTACTTTTGTATGTTTTAAAGGTGTTACATGTGAATCATTAATTTTATTGTCTATTTTCTCATTCGATATTGTTTTAACATCTTTATCAAATAGACTAGCCCATGATTTTTTTCATACATTTACTGTGGGCTCCTCAATTTTAGATTCATTTTTATTCGAGATGCTACTTTCAATTTTTTCAATTGTCCTATTGGAAATTGTATCATTTTTGATTATCTCTGTATTATCTCTTGCAATAATTTCAACTGTTTTTACAGCTGAACTAGGGGGAGTTGAAGGTTTCGAATGTTTTCCTGTCATCTCATTCTGGATAAAAGGTTTTGTAATTGATAATCCATTGTAATTGATTACA
Organism: Harmonia axyridis; assembly: GCF_914767665.1. Classification (NCBI taxonomy): domain Eukaryota; kingdom Metazoa; phylum Arthropoda; class Insecta; order Coleoptera; family Coccinellidae; genus Harmonia; species Harmonia axyridis. The sequence continues at coordinate 24,792,560 of NC_059508.1, read as the reverse complement.
GATTTTCTACACTCATTTTCTGAAAAAGTTGATATTAGTTGATTCATTATTATATTACATATTTATATTGACCATGAATAATTCTTTTAAGATCTCTATACTTACTTGCAGAAATTTTTTGTTCAACTCTACAGGGTAATTTGTATTCACTAGAATTGGTAAATAATATATTATCTTCTTCTTCTAACTGAGTTAACTCCACGAAATGTAGATTCTGAAAAAAAAAATAACAATATAATAGTGGAAATCATTTTGGAAATTATAATATTTCTGTATATAGTATATCCAAAGTCCCTTGAAATAGTCTATAAAAACGCTTGGCCAGAGATAATTGCAAAACAGTCATAAACCAGTAAGGCGAAATTTATATCCCTCAGTGGAAGCAAAAGGCTGAATGATAATGATGTACAGAGTGATTCACCGCGATGGCTTATTGTTTATGGAAAACTAATAATAATTTTGTGCTGAAAATTTAATCAATTTCAGATTACTACCTTCTTATCTCAAACGGCACACCCAGTATATTAGTGCATTATCAGAATGCTTGGTTGATGATAATTTCAGCAATATGGCAATACTTGAGTATAAGCTGAACAGTTCATAAGTTGAAGAGATTCCTATAGATATCTAATGAAAAGTTTTTCGGAAAAATCTTTATTTTTTTATTCATTCAGTCAAATTTACGTAGATATAAAAAGAGAGGGGTCTCAAGCAAACTCTATACTTGAAGAGTTTTCGAGGAAAAACTTCAACTAAGAAAAACTGCAATTTCTCATTGAATGGAGTAGTCTATGACTTCCAGAAAACATGAAAAGAAACTAAAAAGTCGAAATTTCTTGAATTGTAATAAATTTTTCGTTAAGAAAGTTGAAAATTCATAAACCAATAAAAAAAAACAACTACATAAAATATAACTGGTATTTGGAAATATTCGAATAAATGAAAATATCCCTAAGCTAGTATTAAAAAAATTACCTCCATATTCAAGCAATTAACTATTTAAACATGAAACTTTCCACTAGAAATATCACTTCAACAACTGTTTATAAAGTAACTCTTTGAAGAATGTTCGCTAAACTGAGGTTACTTACAATTTGTCAACCCGGCATGGTTGACGAACATAGAATATTTTTCTTCTTCTTAACTATGTACAGATCGAGCCATATACCTTATATTAGGGGCAAGTTGCACCATTTGCCTGAACATTGGTTAAAATTTAAACATTGATTAATTTCTGATTTCTTTCGAGAAATCATAGAGTAATCAACGTTTAAATTTTTAATTAATGTTTAGGCAAATGGTGCAACTGGCCCTTTGTCTATTGGGTAAAATATAGAAGTGCGCGTGCGCCGCATATTTTTTTGTTCATTAAGACAATTTTACGTAGATATAAAAAGAGAGGGGTCTCAAGCAAATTCTATACTTAAGGAGATTTCGAGGAAAAACTTCAACTAAGGAAAACTGCAATTTCTCATTGAATGGAGTAGTCTATGACTTCCAGAAAACATGAAAACAAACTAAAAAGTCGAAATTTCATGAATTGTAATAAATTTTTTGTTATGATGGTTGAAAATCCATAAACCAATAAAAAAAAACTAACTACATGAAATATAACTGATATTTGAAAATATTCGAATAAATTAAAACAACCCTAAGCTAGTATTAAAAAAATTACCTCCATATTCAAACAATTTTCTATTCAAACATGAAACTTTCCACTAGAAATATCACTTCAACAACTGTTTATAAAGTAACTCTTGAAAGAATGTTCGCTAAACTGAGGTTACTTACAATTTGTCAACCCGGCATGGTTGACGAACATAGAATATTTTTCTTCTTCTTAACTATGTACAGGTCGAGCCATATACCTAATATTAGGGGCCAGTTGCACCATTTGCCTAAACATTGATTAAAATTCAAACATTGATTAATTTCTGATTTCTCTTGAGAAATCATAGAGTAATCAACGTTTAAATTTTTAATTAATGTTTAGGCAAATGGTGCAACTGCCCCTTAGTCTATTAGGTAGAATATAGAAGTGCGCGTGCGCCTCATATTAAATTTCAATAATAATAATAATAATTTTCAAACAGATAGGCATATGAGAAACATTGAAGAAAATAACAAACGAATGAAATCAATAACAGAAGTCAGTCGTGCATTTGTGGTTACAGCAGCAATTGACCTTACCACGTAAAAGATTATAGCTACCTGCGTGTCATCCGAGTCCAAGAAAATCAACAATGTGGAATGGCTTACTTGGATAATTGTTCATTAAACAAAAAGAAGGGAATAAAAACAGTCCCTTATACCAAAGTGGTTTCCTTAGACACGTGTGTCAAGCTTTCGTCCCTGTGCAATACGATGAAAAGTGTTAGAATGAGAAACATTGAAGAAAATAACAAACGAATGAAATCAACAACAGAAGTCAGTCGTGCATTTGTGGTTACAGCAGCAATTGACCTCACCACGTGGGAGATTATAGCTACCTGCGTGACATCCGAGTCCAAGAAAATCAACAATGTGGAATGGCTTGGATAATTGTTCATTAAACAAAAAGAAGGGAATAAGAACAGTCCCTTATACCAAAGTGGTTTCCTTAGACACGCGTGTCAAGCTTTCGTCCCTGTGCAATACGATATAAAGTGTTAGAATGAGAAACATTGAAGAAAATAACAAACGAATGAAATCAATAACAGAAGTCATTCGTGCATTTGTGGTTACAGCAGCAATTGACCTTACCACGTAAAAGATTATAGCTACCTGCGTGTCACCCGAGTCCAAGAAAATCAACAATGTGGAACGGCTTACTTGGATAATTGTTCATTAAACAAAAAGAAGGGAATAAGAACAGTCCCTTATACCAAAGTGGTTTCCTTAGACACGTGTGTCAAGCTTTCGTCCCTGTGCAATACGATGAAAAGTGTTAGAATGAGAAACATTGAAGGAAATAACAAACAAATCAAATCAACAACAGAAGTCAGTCGTGCATTTGTGGTTACAGCAGCAATTGACCTTACCACGTTAAAGATTATAGCTACCTGCGTGTCATCCGAGTCCAAGAAAATCAATAATGTGGAATGGCTTACTTGGATAATTGATCATCATACAGAAAGAAGGGAATAAGAACAGTCCCTTATACCAATGTGGTTTCCTTAGACACGTGTGTCAAGCTTTCGTCCCTGTGCAATACGATGAGAAGTGTTAGAATGAGAAACATTGAAGAAAATAACAAACGAATGAAATCAACAACAGAAGTCAGTCGTGCATTCGTGGTTACAGCAGCAATTGACCTTACCACGTGGGAGATTACAGCTACCTGCGTGACATCCGAGTCCAAGAAAATCAACAATGTGGAATGGCTTACTTGGATAATTGTTGATTGAACAAAAAGAAGGGAATAAGAACAGTCCCTTATACCAATGTTGTTTCCTTAGACACGTGTGTCAAGCTTTCGTCCCTGTGCAATACGATGAAAAGTGTTAGAATGAGGAACATTGAAGGAAATAACAAACAAATGAAATCAACAACAGAAGTCAGCCGTCCAATTGTGGTTACAGCAGCAATTGACCTTACCACGTGGGAGATTAAAGCTACCGGCGTGACATCCGAGTCCAAGAAAATCAACAATGTGGAATGGCTTACTTGGATAATTGTTGATTGAACAAAAAGAAGGGAATAAGAACAGTCCCTTATACCAAAGTGGTTTCTTTAGACACGTGTGTCAAGCTTTCGTCCCTGTGCAATACGATGAAAAGTGTTAGAATGAGAAACATTGAAGCAAATAACAAACAAATGAAATCAACAACAGAAGTCAGTCGTGCATTTGTGGTTACAGCAGCAATTGACCTTACCACGTGGGAGATTAAAGCTACCGGCGTGACATCCGAGTCCAAGAAAATCAACAATGTGGAATGGCTTACTTGGATAATTGTTGATTGAACACAAAGAAGGGAATAAGAACAGTCCCTTATACCAAAGTGGTTTCCTTAGACACGTGTGTCAAGCTTTCGTCCCTGTGCAATACGATGAAAAGTGTTAGAATGAGAAACATTGAAGAAAATAACAAACGAATGAAATCAACAACAGAAGTCAGTCGTGCATTTGTGGTTACAGCAGCAATTGACCTCACCACGTGGGAGATTATAGCTACCTGCGTGACATCCGAGTCCAAGAAAATCAACAATGTGGAATGGCTTGGATAATTGTTCATTAAACAAAAAGAAGGGAATAAGAACAGTCCCTTATACCAAAGTGGTTTCCTTAGACACGCGTGTCAAGCTTTCGTCCTTGTGCAATACGATATAAAGTGTTAGAATGAGAAACATTAAAGGAAATAACAAACAAATGAAATCAACAACAGAAGTCAGTCGTGCATTTGTGGTTACAGCAGCAATTGACCTTACCACGTAAAAGATTATAGCTACCTGCGTGTCATCCGAGTCCAAGAAAATCAACAATGTGGAACGGCTTACTTGGATAATTGTTCATTAAACAAAAAGAAGGGAATAAGAACAGTCCCTTATACCAAAGTGGTTTCCTTAGACACGTGTGTCAAGCTTTCGTCCCTGTGCAATACGATGAAAAGTGTTAGAATGAGAAACATTGAAGAAAATAACAAACGAATGAAATCAACAACAGAAGTCAGTCGTGCATTTGTGGTTACAGCAGCAATTGACCTTACCACGTTAAAGATTATAGCTACCCGCGTGTCATCCGAGTCCAAGAAAATCAATAATGTGGAATGGCTTACTTGGATAATTGATCATCATACAGAAAGAAGGGAATAAGAACAGTCCCTTATACCAATGTGGTTTCCTTAGACACGTGTGTCAAGCTTTCGTCCCTGTGCAATACGATGAGAAGTGTTAGAATGAGAAACATTGAAGAAAATAACAAACGAATGAAATCAACAACAGAAGTCAGTCGTGCATTCGTGGTTACAGCAGCAATTGACCTTACCACGTGGGAGATTACAGCTACCTGCGTGACATCCGAGTCCAAGAAAATCAACAATGTGGAATGACTTACTTGGATAATTGATCATTATACAGAAAGAATGAAGTAAGAACAGTCCCTTATACCAAAGTGGTTTCCTTAGACACGTGTGTCAAGCTTTCGTCCCTGTGCAATACGATGAGAAGTGTTAGAATGAGGAACATTGAAGGAAATAACAAACAAATGAAATCAACAACAGAAGTCAGCCGTCCAATTGTGGTTACAGCAGCAATTGACCTTACCACGTGGGAGATTATAGCTACCCGCGTGTCATCCGAGTCCAAGAAAATCAACAATGTGGAATGGCTTACTTGGATAATTGTTCATTAAACAAAAAGAAAGGAAATAAGAACATTCCCTTATACCAAAGTGGTTTCCTTAGGCACGTGTGTCAAGCTTTCGTCCCTGTGCAATACGATGAAAAGTGTTAGAATGAGAATCATAGAATGAAATAACAAACAAATGAAATCAACAACCGAAGTCAGTCGTGCATTTGTGGTTTCAGCAGCAATTAACCTTACCACGTGGGAGATTATAGCTACCTGCGTGACATCCGAGTTCAAGAAAATCAACAATGTGGAATGACTTACTTGGATAATTGATCATTATACAGAAAGAATGAAGTAAGAACAGTCCCTTATACGAATGTGGTTTCCATAGACACGTGTGTCAAGCTTTCGTCCCTGTGCAATACGATGAAAAGTGTAAGAATGAGAAACATAGAAGGAAAAAACAAACAAATGAAATCAACAACAGAAGTCAGTCGTGCATTTGTGGTTACAGCAGCAATTGACATTACCACGTGGGAGATTCTAGCTACCTGCGTGACATCCGAGTCCAAGAAAATCAACAATGTGGAATGGCTTATTCGGATAATTGTTCATTAAACAAAAAGAAGGGAATAAGAACAGTCCCTTATACCAAAGTGGTTTCCTTAGACACGCGTGTCAAGCTTTCGTCCCTGTGCAATACGATGGAAAGTGTTAGAATGAGAAACATTGAAGAAAATAACAAACGAATGAAATCAACAACAGAAGTCAGTCGTGCATTTGTGGTTACAGCAGCAATTGACCTTACCACGTAAAAGATTCTAGCTACCTGCGTGTCATCCGAGTCCAAGAAAATCAATAATGTGGAATGGCTTACTTGGATAATTGATCATCATACAGAAAGAAGGGAATAAGAACAGTCCCTTATACCAATGTGGTTTCCTTAGACACGTGTGTCAATATTTCGTCCCTGTGCAATACGATGAGAAGTGTTAGAATGAGAAACATTGAAGGAAATAACAAACAAATCAAATCAACAACAGAAGTCAGTCGTGCATTTGTGATAACAGCAGCAATTGACCTTACCACGTGGGAGATTATAGATACCTGCGTGACATCCGAGTCCAAGAAAATCAACAATGTGGAATGACTTACTTGGATAATTGATCATTATACAGAAAGAATGAAGTAAGAACAGTCCCTATACCAAAGTGGTTTCCTTAGACACGTGTGTCAAGCTTTCGTCCCTGTGCAATACGATGAGAAGTGTTAGAATGAGGAACATTGAAGGAAATAACAAACAAATGAAATCAACAACAGAAGTCAGCCGTCCAATTGTGGTTACAGCAGCAATTGACCTTACCACGTGGGAGATTATAGCTACCCGCGTGTCATCCGAGTCCAAGAAAATCAACAATGTGGAATGGCTTACTTGGATAATTGTTCATTAAACAAAAAGAAAGGAAATAAGAACATTCCCTTATACCAAAGTGGTTTCCTTAGGCACGTGTGTCAAGCTTTCGTCCCTGTGCAATACGATGAAAAGTGTTAGAATGAGAATCATAGAATGAAATAACAAACAAATGAAATCAACAACCGAAGTCAGTCGTGCATTTGTGGTTTCAGCAGCAATTGACCTTACCACGTGGGAGATTATAGCTACCTGCGTGACATCCGAGTTCAAGAAAATCAACAATGTGGAATGACTTACTTGGATAATTGATCATTATACAGAAAGAATGAAGTAAGAACAGTCCCTTTTACGAATGTGGTTTCCATAGACACGTGTGTCAAGCTTTCGTCCCTGTGCAATACGATGAAAAGTGTAAGAATGAGAAACATAGAAGGAAAAAACAAACAAATGAAATCAACAACAGAAGTCAGTCGTGCATTTGTGGTTACAGCAGCAATTGACATTACCACGTGGGAGATTCTAGCTACCTGCGTGACATCCGAGTCCAAGAAAATCAACAATGTGGAATGGCTTATTCGGATAATTGTTCATTAAACAAAAAGAAGGGAATAAGAACAGTCCCTTATACCAAAGTGGTTTCCTTAGACACGCGTGTCAAGCTTTCGTCCCTGTGCAATACGATGAAAAAAGTGTTAGAATGAGAAACATTGAAGAAAATAACAAACGAATGAAATCAACAACAGAAGTCAGTCGTGCATTTGTGGTTACAGCAGCAATTGACCTTACCACGTGGGAGATGATAGCTACCTGCGTGATATCCGAGTCCAAGAAAATCAACAATGTGGAATGGCCCACTTGGATAATTGTTGATCAAACAAAAAAAAGGGAATAAGAACAGTCCCTTATACCAAAGTGGTTTCCTAAGACACGCGTGTCAAGCTTTCGTCCCTGTGCAATACGATGAAAAGAGTTAGAATGAGAAACATTGAAGAAAATAACAAACGAATGAAATCAACATTAGAAGTCAGTCGTGCATTTGTGGTTACAGCAGCAATTGACCTTACCACGTGGGAGATTATAGCTACCTGCGTGACATCCGAGTCCAAGAAAATCAACAATGTGGAATGGCCTACTTGGATAATTGTTGATTAAACAAAAAAAAGTGGTTTCCTTAGACACGCGTGTCAAGCTTTCGTCCCTGTGCAATACGATGAAAAGTGTTAGAATGAGAAACATAGAAGGAAATAACAAACAAATGAAATCAACAACAGAAGTCAGTCGTGCATTTGTGGTTACAGTAGCAATTGACCTTACCACGTGGGAGATTATAGCTACCTGCGTGTCATCCGAGTTCAAGAAAATCAACAATGTGGAATGGCTCACTTGGATAATTGTTGATTAAACAAAAAAAAGGGAATAAGAACAGTCCCTCATACCAAAGTGGTTTTCTCAGACATGTGTGTCAAGCTTTCGTCCCTGTGCAATACGATGAAAAGTGTTAGAATGAGAAACATAGAAGGAAATAACAAACAAATGAAATCAACAACAGAAGTCAGTCGTGCATTTGTGGTTACAGCAGCAATTGACCTTTCCACGTGGGAGATTATAGATAGCTGCGTGTCATCCTAGTCCAAGAAAATCAACAATGTGGAATGGCTTACTTGGATAATTGTTCATCAAAAAGAAAAAAGGGAAGAAGAGCAGTCCCTCATACCAAAGTGGTTTCCTTAGACACGTGTGTCAAGCTTTCGTCACTGTGCAATACGATGAAAAGTGTTAGAATGAGAAACATTGAAGAAAATAACAAACGAATGAAATCAACAACAGAAGTCAGTCGTGCATTCGTGGTTACAGCAGCAATTGACCTTACCACGTGGGAGATTACAGCTACCTGCGTGACATCCGAGCCCAAGAAAATCAACAATGTGGAACGGCTTACTTGGATAATTGTTCATTAAACAAAAAGAAGGGAATAAGAACAGTCCCTTATACCAAAGTGGTTTCCTTAGACACGCGTGTCAAGCTTTCGTCCCTGTGCAATACGATGAAAAGTGCTGGAATGAGAATCATTGAAGAAAATAACAAACGAATGAAATCAACAACAGAAGTCAGTCGTGCATTCGTGGTTACAGCAGCAATTGACCTTACCACGTGGGAGATTACAGCTACCTGCGTGACATCCGAGCCCAAGATAATCAACAGTGTGGAACGGCTTACTTGGATAATTGTTCATTAAACAAAAAGAAGGAAATAAGAACAGTCCCTTATACCAAAGTGGTTTCCTTAGACACGCGTGTCAAGCTTTCGTCCCTGTGCAATACGATGAAAAGTGTTAGAATGAGAAACATTGAAGGAAATAACAAACAAATGAAATCAACAACAGAAGTCAGTCGTGCATTTGTGGTTACAGCAGCAATTGACCTTACCACGTGGGAGATTATAGCTACCGGCGTGACATCCGAGTCCAAGAAAATCAACAATGTGGAATGGCTTACTTGGATAATTGTTGATTGAACAAAAAGAAGGGAATAAGAACAGTCCCTTATACCAAAGTGGTTTCCTTAGACACGTGTGTCAAGCTTTCGTCCCTGTGCAATACGATGAAAAGTGTTAGAATGAGAAACATTGAAGAAAATAACAAACGAATGAAATCAACAACAGAAGTCAGTCGTGCATTTGTGGTTACAGCAGCAATTGACCTCACCACGTGGGAGATTATAGCTACCTGCGTGACATCCGAGTCCAAGAAAATCAACAATGTGGAATGGCTTGGATAATTGTTCATTAAACAAAAAGAAGGGAATAAGAACAGTCCCTTATACCAAAGTGGTTTCCTTAGACACGCGTGTCAAGCTTTCGTCCCTGTGCAATACGATGGAAAGTGTTAGAATGAGAAACATTGAAGGAAATAACAAACAAATGAAATCAACAACAGAAGTCAGTCGTGCATTTGTGATTACAGCAGCAATTGACCTTACCACGTGGGAGATTATAGATACCTGCGTGACATCCGAGTCCACGAAAATCAACAATGTGGAATGACTTACTTGGATAATTGATCATTATACAGAAAGAATGAAGTAAGAACAGTCCCTTATACCAAAGTGGTTTCCTTAGACACGTGTGTCAAGCTTTCGTCCCTGTGCAATACGATGAGAAGTGTTAGAATGAGGAACATTGAAGGGAATAACAAACAAATGAAATCAACAACAGAAGTCAGCCGTCCAATTGTGGTTACAGCAGCAATTGACCTTACCACGTGGGAGATTATAGCTACCCGCGTGTCATCCGAGTCCAAGAAAATCAACAATGTGGAACGGCTTACTTGGATAATTGTTCATTAAACAAAAAGAAGGGAATAAGAACAGTCCCTTATACCAAAGTGGTTTACTTAGACACGTGTGTCAAGCTTTCGTCCCTGTGCAATACGATGAAAAGTGTTAGAATGAGAAACATTGAAGGAAATAACAAACAAATGAAATCAACAACAGAAGTCAGTCGTGCATTTGTGGTTACAGCAGCAATTGACCTTACCACGTTAAGGATTATAGCTACCTGCGTGTCATCCGAGTCCAAGAAAATCAATAATGTGGAATGGCTTACTTGGATAATTGATCATCATACAGAAAGAAGGGAATAAGAACAGTCCCTTATACCAATGTGGTTTCCTTAGACACGTGTGTCAAGCTTTCGTCCCTGTGCAATACGATGAGAAGTGTTAGAATGAGAAACATTGAAGGAAATAACAAACAAATCAAATCAACAACAGAAGTCAGTCGTGCATTTGTGATTACAGCAGCAATTGACCTTACCACGTGGGAGATTATAGATACCTGCGTGACATCCGAGTCCACGAAAATCAACAATGTGGAATGACTTACTTGGATAATTGATCATTATACAGAAAGAATGAAGTAAGAACAGTCCCTTATACCAAAGTGGTTTCCTTAGACACGTGTGTCAAGCTTTCGTCCCTGTGCAATACGATGAGAAGTGTTAGAATGAGGAACATTGAAGGGAATAACAAACAAATGAAATCAACAACAGAAGTCAGCCGTCCAATTGTGGTTACAGCAGCAATTGACCTTACCACGTGGGAGATTATAGCTACCCGCGTGTCATCCGAGTCCAAGAAAATCAACAATGTGGAATGGCTTACTTGGATAATTGTTCATTAAACAAAAAGAAAGGAAATAAGAACATTCCCTCATACCAAAGTGGTTTCCTTAGGCACGTGTGTCAAGCTTTCGTCCCTGTGCAATACGATGAAAAGTGTTAGAATGAGAATCATAGAATGAAATAACAAACAAATGAAATCAACAACCGAAGTCAGTAGTGCATTTGTGGTTACAGCAGCAATTGACCTTACCACGTGGGATATTATAGCTACCTGCGTGACATCCGAGTCCAAGAAAATCAACAATGTGGAATGGCTTACTTGGATAATTGTTCATTAAACAAAAAGAAGGGAATAAGAACAGTCTCTTATACCAAAGTGGTTTCCTTAGACACGCGTGTCAAGCTTTCGTCCTTGTGCAATACGATGAAAAGTGTTAGAATGAGAAACATAGAAGGAAATAACAAACAAATGAAATCAACAACAGAAGTCAGTCGTGCATTTGTGGTTACAGCGGCCATTGACCTTACCACGTGGGAGATTATAGCTACCTGCGAGACATCCGAGTCCAAGAAAATCAACAATGTGGAATGGCCTACTCGGATAATTGTTGATTAAACAAAAAAAAAGGAAATAAGAACAGTCCTTTATACCAAAGTGGTTTCCTTAGACACGTGTGTCAAGCTTTCATCCCTCAGCAATACGACAGAAAGTGTTAGAGTAAGAAACATTGAAGGAAATAACAAACGAATGAAATCAACAACAGAAGTCAACCGTCCAGTTTTGGTTACAGCAGCATTGACCTTACCACGTGGGAGGAAATCAAAAATGTGGAATGGCTTAATACGATGCAATACGATGAGAAATGTTAGAATGAGAAACATTAAAGGAAATAACAAACAAATGAAATCAACAACAGAAGTCAGTCGTGCATTTGTGGTTACAGCAGCAATTGACCTTACCACGTAAAAGATAATAGCTACCTGCGTGTCATCCGAGTCCAAGAAAATCAACAATGTGGAATGGCTTACTTGGATAATTGATCATTATACAGAAAGAAGGGAATAAGAACAGTCCCTTATACCAAAGTGGTTTCCTTAGACACGCGTGTCAAGCTTTCGTCCCTGTGCAATACGATGAAAAGTGTTAGAATGAGAAACAGTGAAGAAAATAACAAACGAATGAAATCAACAACAGAAGTCAGTCGTGCATTTGTGATTACAGCAGCAATTGACCTTACCACGTGGGAGATTATAGCTACCTGCGTGACATCCGAGTCCAAGAAAATCAACAATGTGGAATGGCTTACTTGGATAATTGATCATTATACAAAAAGATGGGAATAAGAACAGTCCCTTATACCAAAGTGGTTTCCTTAGACACGTGTGTCAAGCTTTCGTCCCTGTGCAATACGATGAGAAATGTTAGAATGAGAAACATTAAAGGAAATAACAAACAAATGAAATCAACAACAGAAGTCAGTCGTGCATTTGTGGTTACAGCAGCAATTGACCTTACCACGTAAAAGATAATAGCTACCTGCGTGTCATCCGAGTCCAAGAAAATCAACAATGTGGAATGACTTACTTGGATAATTGATCATTATACAGAAAGAAGGGAATAAGAACAGTCCCTTATACCAAAGTGGTTTCCTTAGACACGCGTGTCAAGCTTTCGTCCCTGTGCAATACGATGAAAAGTGTTAGAATGAGAATCATTGAAGAAAATAACAAACGAATGAAATCAACAACAGAAGTCAGTCGTGCATTTGTGGTTACAGCAGCAATTGACCTCACCACGTGGGAGATTATAGCTACCTGCGTGACATCCGAGTCCAAGAAAATCAACAATGTGGAATGGCTTACTTGGATAATTGTTCATTAAACAAAAAGAAGGGAATAAGAACAGTCCCTTATACCAAAGTGGTTTCCTTAGACACGCGTGTCAAGCTTTCGTCCCTGTGCAATACGATGAAAAGTGTTAGAATGAGAAACATTGAAGGAAATAACAAACAAATGAAATCAACATTAGAAGTCAGTCGTGCATTTGTGGTTACAGCAGCAATTGACCTTACCACGTGGGAGATTATAGCTACCTGCGTGACATCCGAGTCCAAGAAAATCAACAATGTGGAATGGCCTACTTGGATAATTGTTGATTAAACAAAAAAAAAATAAGAACAGTCCCTTATACCAAAGTGGTTTCCTTAGACACGTGTGTCAAGCTTTCGTCCCTGTGCAATACGATGAAAAGTGTTAGAATGAGAAACATAGAAGGAAATAACAAACAAATGAAATCAACAACAGAAGTCAGTCGTGCATTTGTGGTTACAGCAGCAATTGACCTTACCACGTGGGAGCTTATAGCTACCTGCGTGACATCCGAGTCCAAGAAAATCAACAATGTGGAATGGCTTACTTGTTGATTGAACAAAAAGAAGCGAATAAGAACAGTCCCTTATACCAAAGTGGTTTTCTTAGACACGTGTGTCAAGCTTTCGTCCCTGTGCAATACAATGAAAAGTGTTAGAATGAGAAACATTGAAGGAAATAACAAACAAATGAAATCAACAACAGAAGTCAGTCGTGCATTTGTGGTTTCAGCAGCAATTGACCTTACCACGTGGGAGATTATAGCTACCTGCGTGACATCCGAGTCCAAGAAAATCAACAATGTGGAATGACTTACTTGGATAATTGATCATTATACAGAAAGAATGAAGTAAGAACAGTCCCTTATACGAATGTGGTTTCCATAGACACGTGTGTCAAGCTTTCGTCCCTGTGCAATACGATGAAAACTGTACGAATGAGAAACATAGGAGGAAAAAACAAACAAATGAAATCAACAACAGAAGTCAGTCGTGCATTTGTGGTTACAGCAGCAATTGACATTACCACGTGGGAGATTCTAGCTACCTGCGTGACATCCGAGTCCAAGAAAATCAACAATGTGGAATGGCTTATTCGGATAATTGTTCATTAAACAAAAAGAAGGGAATAAGAACAGTCCCTTATACCAAAGTGGTTTCCTTAGACACGCGTGTCAAGCTTTCGTCCCTGTGCAATACGATGAAAAAAGTGTTAGAATGAGAAACATTGAAGAAAATAACAAACGAATAAAATCAACAACAGAAGTCAGTCGTGCATTTGTGCTTACAGCAGCAATTGACCTTACCACGTGGGAGATGATAGCTACCTGCGTGACATCCGAGTCCAAGAAAATCAACAATGTGGAATGGCCCACTTGGATAATTGTTGATCAAACAAAAAAAAGGGAATAAGAACAGTCCCTTATACCAAAGTGGTTTCCTAAGACACGCATGTCAAGCTTTCGTCCCTGTGCAATACGATGAAAAGTGTTAGAATGAGAAACATTGAAGAAAATAACAAACGAATGAAATCAACATTAGAAGTCAGTCGTGCATTTGTGGTTACAGCAGCAATTGACCTTACCACGTGGGAGATTATAGCTACCTGCGTGACATCCGAGTCCAAGAAAATCAACAATGTGGAATGGCCTACTTGGATAATTGTTGATTAAACAAAAAAAAGTGGTTTCCTTAGACACGCGTGTCAAGCTTTCGTCCCTGTGCAATACGATGAGAAGTGTTAGAATGAGAAACATAGAAGGAAATAACAAACAAATGAAATCAACAACAGAAGTCAGTCGTGCATTTGTGGTTACAGCAGCATTTGACCTTACCACGTGGGAGATTATAGCTACCTGCGTGTCATCCGAGTCCAAGAAAATCAACAATGTGGAATGGCTTACTTGGATAATTGATCATTATACAGAAAGAAGGGAATAAGAACAGTCCCTTATACCAAAGTGGTTTCCTTAGACACGTGTGTCAAGCTTTCGTCCCTGTGCAATACGATGAGAAATGTTAGAATGAGAAACATTAAAGGAAATAACAAACAAATGAAATCAACAACAGAAGTCAGTCGTGCATTTGTGGTTACAGCAGCAATTGACCTTACCACGTAAAAGATAATAGCTACCTGCGTGTCATCCGAGTCCAAGAAAATCAACAATGTGGAATGGCTTACTTGGATAATTGATCATTATACAGAAAGAAGGGAATAAGAACAGTCCCTTATACCAATGTGGTTTCCATAGACACGTGTGTCAAGCTTTCGTCCCTGTGCAATACGATGAGAAGTGTTAGAATGGGAAACATTGAAGGAAATAACAAACAAATCAAATCAACAACAGAAGTCAGTCGTGCATTTGTGATTACAGCAGCAATTGACCTTACCACGTGGGAGATTATAGCTACCTGCGTGACATCCGAGTCCAAGAAAATCAACAATGTGGAATGGCTTAATTGGATAATTGATCATTATACAGAAAGAATGGAGTAAGAACAGTCCCTTATACCAATGTGGTTTCCGTAGACACGTGTGTCAAGCTTTCGTCCCTGTGCATTACGATGAAAAGTGTTAGAATGAGAAACATTGAAGAAAATAACAAACGAATGAAATCAACAACAGAAGTCAGTCGTGCATTTGTGGTTACAGCAGCAAATGACCTTACCACGTGGGAGATAATAGCTACCTGCGTGACATCCGAGTCCAAGAAAATCAACAATGTGGAATGGCTTACTTGGATAATTGATCATTATACAGAAAGAAGGGAATAAGAACAGTCCCTTATACCAAAGTGGTTTCCTTAGACACGCGTGTCAAGCTTTCGTCCCTGTGCAATACGATGAAAAGTGTTAGAATGAGAATCATTGAAGAAAATAACAAACGAATGAAATCAACAACAGAAGTCAGTCGTGCATTTGTGATTACAGCAGCAATTGACCTTACCACGTGGGAGATTATAGCTACCTGCGTGAAATCCGAGTCCAAGAAAATCAACAATGTGGAATGGCTTACTTGGATAATTGATCATTATACAAAAAGAAGGGAATAAGAACAGTCCCTTATACCAAAGTGGTTTCCTTAGACACGTGTGTCAAGCTTTCGTCCCTGTGCAATACGATGAGAAATGTTAGAATGAGAAACATTAAAGGAAATAACAAACAAATGAAATCAACAACAGAAGTCAGTCGTGCATTTGTGGTTACAGCAGCAATTGACCTTACCACGTAAAAGATAATAGCTACCTGCGTGTCATCCGAGTCCAAGAAAATCAACAATGTGGAATGACTTACTTGGATAATTGATCATTATACAGAAAGAAGGGAATAAGAACAGTCCCTTATACCAAAGTGGTTTCCTTAGACACGCGTGTCAAGCTTTCGTCCCTGTGCAATACGATGAAAAGTGTTAGAATGAGAATCATTGAAGAAAATAACAAACGAATGAAATCAACAACAGAAGTCAGTCGTGCATTTGTGGTTACAGCAGCAAGTGACCTCACCACGTGGGAGATTATAGCTACCTGCGTGACATCCGAGTCCAAGAAAATCAACAATGTGGAATGGCTTACTTGGATAATTGTTCATTAAACAAAAAGAAGGGAATAAGAACAGTCCCTTATACCAAAGTGGTTTCCTTAGACACGCATGTCAAGCTTTCGTCCCTGTGCAATACGATGAAAAGTGTTAGAATGAGAAACATTGAAGGAAATAACAAACAAATGAAATCAACATTAGAAGTCAGTCGTGCATTTGTGGTTACAGCAGCAATTGACCTTACCACGTGGGAGATTATAGCTACCTGCGTGACATCCGAGTCCAAGAAAATCAACAATGTGGAATGTCCAACTTGGATAATTGTTGATTAAACAAAAAAAAATAAGAACAGTCCCTTATACCAAAGTGGTTTCCTTAGACACGTGTGTCAAGCTTTCGTCCCTGTGCAATACGATGAAAAGTGTTAGAATGAGAAACATAGAAGGAAATAACAAACAAATGAAATCAACAACAGAAGTCAGTCGTGCATTTGTGGTTACAGCAGCAATTGACCTTACCACGTGGGAGCTTATAGCTACCTGCGTGACATCCGAGTCCAAGAAAATCAACAATGTGGAATGGCTTACTTGGATAATTGTTGATTGAACAAAAAGAAGCGAATAAGAACAGTCCCTCATACCAAAGTGGTTTTCTTAGACACGTGTGTCAAGCTTTCGTCCCTGTGCAATACGATGAAAAGTGTTAGAATGAGAAACATTGAAGGAAATAACAAACAAATGAAATCAACAACAGAAGTCAGTCGTGCATTTGTGGTTTCAGCAGCAATTGACCTTACCACGTGGGAGATTATAGCTACCTGCGTGACATCCGAGTCCAAGAAAATCAACAATGTGGAATGACTTACTTGGATAATTGATCATTATACAGAAAGAATGAAGTAAGAACAGTCCCTTATACGAATGTGGTTTCCATAGACACGTGTGTCAAGCTTTCGTCCCTGTGCAATACGATGAAAACTGTAAGAATGAGAAACATAGGAGGAAAAAACAAACAAATGAAATCAACAACAGAAGTCAGTCGTGCATTTGTGGTTACAGCAGCAATTGACATTACCACGTGGGAGATTCTAGCTACCTGCATGACATCCGAGTCCAAGAAAATCAACAATGTGGAATGGCTTATTCGGATAATTGTTCATTAAACAAAAAGAAGGGAATAAGAACAGTCCCTTATACCAAAGTGGTTTCCTTAGACACGCGTGTCAAGCTTTCGTCCCTGTGCAATACGATGAAAAAAGTGTTAGAATGAGAAACATTGAAGAAAATAACAAACGAATAAAATCAACAACAGAAGTCAGTCGTGCATTTGTGGTTACAGCAGCAATTGACCTTACCACGTGGGAGATGATAGCTACCTGCGTGACATCCGAGTCCAAGAAAATCAACAATGTGGAATGGCTTAATTGGATAATTGTTGATCAAACAAAAAAAAGGGAATAAGAACAGTCCCTTATACCAAAGTGGTTTCCTAAGACACGCATGTCAAGCTTTCGTCCCTGTGCAATACGATGAAAAGTGTTAGAATGAGAAACATTGAAGAAAATAACAAACGAATGAAATCAACATTAGAAGTCAGTCGTGCATTTGTGGTTACAGCAGCAATTGACCTTACCACGTGGGAGATTATAGCTACCTGCGTGAAATCCGAGTCCAAGAAAATCAACAATGTGGAATGGCCTACTTGGATAATTGATCATTATACAGAAAGAAGGGAATAAGAACAGTCCCTTATACCAATGTGGTTTCCATAGACACGTGTGTCAAGATTTCGTCCCTGTGCAATACGATGAGAAGTGTTAGAATGAGAAACATTGAAGGAAATAACAAACAAATCAAATCAACAACAGAAGTCAGTCGTGCATTTGTGATTACAGCAGCAATTGACCTTACCACGTGGGAGATTATAGCTACCTGCGTGACATCCGAGTCCAAGAAAATCAACAATGTGGAATGGCTTAATTGGATAATTGATCATTATACAGAAAGAATGGAGTAAGAACAGTCCCTTATACCAATGTGGTTTCCGTAGACACGTGTGTCAAGCTTTCGTCCCTGTGCATTACGATGAAAAGTGTTAGAATGAGAAACATTGAAGAAAATAACAAACGAATGAAATCAACAACAGAAGTCAGTCGTGCATTTGTGGTTACAGCAGCAATTGACCTTACCACGTGGGAGATAATAGCTACCTGCGTGACATCCGAGTCCAAGAAAATCAACAATGTGGAATGGCTTACTTGGATAATTGATCATTATACAGAAAGAAGGGAATAAGAACAGTCCCTTATACCAAAGTGGTTTCCCTAGACACGCGTGTCAAGCTTTCGTCCCTGTGCAATACGATGAAAAGTGTTAGAATGAGAATCATTGAAGAAAATAACAAACGAATGAAATCAACAACAGAAGTCAGTCGTGCATTTGTGATTACAGCAGCAATTGACCTTACCACGTGGGAGATTATAGCTACCTGCGTGACATCCGAGTCCAAGAAAATCAACAATGTGGAATGGCTTACTTGGATAATTGATCATTATACAGAAAGAAGAGAATAAGAACAGTCCCTTATACCAATGTGGTTTCCTTAGACACGTGTGTCAAGCTTTCGTCCCTGTGCAATACGATGAAAAGTGTTAGAATGAGAAACATTGAAGAAAATAACAAACGAATGAAATCAACATTAGAAGTCAGTCGTGCATTTGTGGTTACAGCAGCAATTGACCTTACCACGTGGGAGATTATAGCTACCTGCGTGACATCCGAGTCCAAGAAAATCAACAATGTGGAATGGCCTACTTGGATAATTGTTGATTAAACAAAAAAAAGTGGTTTCCTTAGACACACGTGTCAAGCTTTCGTCCCTGTGCAATACGATGAAAAGTGTTAGAATGAGAAACATAGAAGGAAATAACAAACAAATGAAATCAACAACAGAAGTCAGTCGTGCATTTGTGGTTACAGCAGCAATTGACCTCACCACGTGGGAGATTATAGCTACCTGCGTGTCATCCGAGTCCAAGAAAATCAACAATGTGGAATGGCTTACTTGGATAATTGATCATTATACAGAAAGAAGGGAATAAGAACAGTCCCTTATACCAAAGTGGTTTCCTCAGACACGTGTGTCAAGCTTTCGTCCCTGTGCAATACGATGAGAAATGTTAGAATGAGAAACATTAAAGGAAATAACAAACAAATGAAATCAACAACAGAAGTCAGTCGTGCATTTGTGGTTACAGCAGCAATTGACCTTACCACGTAAAAGATAATAGCTACCTGCGTGTCATCCGAGTCCAAGAAAATCAACAATGTGGAATGGCTTACTTGGATAATTGATCATTATACAGAAAGAAGGGAATAAGAACAGTCCCTTATACCAATGTGGTTTCCATAGACACGTGTGTCAAGCTTTCGTCCCTGTGCAATACGATGAGAAGTGTAAGAATGGGAAACATTGAAGGAAATAACAAACAAATCAAATCAACAACAGAAGTCAGTCGTGCATTTGTGATTACAGCAGCAATTGACCTTACCACGTGGGAGATTATAGCTACCTGCGTGACATCCGAGTCCAAGAAAATCAACAATGTGGAATGGCTTAATTGGATAATTGATCATTATACAGAAAGAATGGAGTAAGAACAGTCCCTTATACCAATGTGGTTTCCGTAGACACGTGTGTCAAGCTTTCGTCCCTGTGCATTACGATGAAAAGTGTTAGAATGAGAAACATTGAAGAAAATAACAAACGAATGAAATCAACAACAGAAGTCAGTCGTGCATTTGTGGTTACAGCAGCAATTGACCTTACTGCGTGACATCCTAGTCCAAGAAAATCAACAATGTGGAATGGCTTACTTGGATAATTGATCATTATACAGAAAGAAGGGAATAAGAACAGTCCCTTATACCAAAGTGGTTTCCTTAGACACGCGTGTCAAGCTTTCGTCCCTGTGCAATACGATGAAAAGTGTTAGAATGAGAAACATTAAAGGAAATAACAAACAAATGAAATCAACAACAGAAGTCAGTCGTGCATTTGTGGTTACAGCAGCAATTGACCTTACCACGTGGGAGATGATAGCTACCTGCGTGACATCCGAGTCCAAGAAAATCAACAATGTGGAATGGCTTACTTGGATAATTGATCATTATACAGAAAGAAGGGAATAAGAACAGTCCCTTATACCAAAGTGGTTTCCTTAGACACGCGTGTCAAGCTTTCGTCCCTGTGCAATACGATGAAAAGTGTTAGAATGAGAATCATTGAAGAAAATAACAAACGAATGAAATCAACAACAGAAGTCAGTCGTGCATTTGTGATTACAGCAGCAATTGACCTTACCACGTGGGAGATTATAGCTACCTGCGTGACATCCGAGTCCAAGAAAATCAACAATGTGGAATGGCTTACTTGGATAATTGATCATTATACAAAAAGAAAGGAATAAGAACAGTCCCTTATACCAAAGTGGTTTCCTTAGACACGAGTGTCAAGCTTTCGTCCCTGTGCAATACGATGAGAAATGTTAGAATGAGAAACATTAAAGGAAATAACAAACAAATGAAATCAACAACAGAAGTCAGTCGTGCATTTGTGGTTACAGCAGCAATTGACCTTACCACGTAAAAGATAATAGCTACCTGCGTGTCATCCGAGTCCAAGAAAATCAACAATGTGGAATGACTTACTTGGATAATTGATCATTATACAGAAAGAAGGGAATAAGAACAGTCCCTTATACCAAAGTGGTTTCCTTAGACACGCGTGTCAAGCTTTCGTCCCTGTGCAATACGATGAAAAGTGTTAGAATGAGAATCATTGAAGAAAATAACAAACGAATGAAATCAACAACAGAAGTCAGTCGTGCATTTGTGGTTACAGCAGCAATTGACCTCACCACGTGGGAGATTATAGCTACCTGCGTGACATCCGAGTCCAAGAAAATCAACAATGTGGAATGGCTTACTTGGATAATTGTTCATTAAACAAAAAGAAGGGAATAAGAACAGTCCCTTATACCAAAGTGGTTTCCTTAGACACGCGTGTCAAGCTTTCGTCCCTGTGCAATACGATGAAAAGTGTTAGAATGAGAAACATTGAAGGAAATAACAAACAAATGAAATCAACATTAGAAGTCAGTCGTGCATTTGTGGTTACAGGAGCAATTGACCTTACCACGTGGGAGATTATAGCTACCTGCGTGACATCCGAGCCCAAGAAAATCAACAATGTGGAATGGCCTACTTGGATAATTGTTGATTAAACAAAAAAAAAATAAGAACAGTCCCTTATACCAAAGTGGTTTCCTTAGACACGTGTGTCAAGCTTTCGTCCCTGTGCAATACGATGAAAAGTGTTAGAATGAGAAACATAGAAGGAAATAACAAACAAATGAAATCAACAACAGAAGTCAGTCGTGCATTTGTGGTTACAGCAGCAATTGACCTTACCACGTGGGAGCTTATAGCTACCTGCGTGACATCCGAGTCCAAGAAAATCAACAATGTGGAATGGCTTACTTGGATAATTGTTGATTGAACAAAAAGAAGCGAATAAGAACAGTCCCTCATACCAAAGTGGTTTTCTTAGACACGTGTGTCAAGCTTTCGTCCCTGTGCAATACGATGAAAAGTGTTAGAATGAGAAACATTGAAGGAAATAACAAACAAATGAAATCAACAACAGAAGTCAGTCGTGCATTTGTGGTTTCAGCAGCAATTGACCTTACCACGTGGGAGATTATAGCTACCTGCGTGACATCCGAGTCCAAGAAAATCAACAATGTGGAATGACTTACTTGGATAATTGATCATTATACAGAAAGAATGAAGTAAGAACAGTCCCTTATACGAATGTGGTTTCCATAGACACGTGTGTCAAGCTTTCGTCCCTGTGCAATACGATGAAAACTGTAAGAATGAGAAACATAGGAGGAAAAAACAAACAAATGAAATCAACAACAGAAGTCAGTCGTGCATTTGTGGTTACAGCAGCAATTTACATTACCACGTGGGAGATTCTAGCTACCTGCGTGACATCCGAGTCCAAGAAAATCAACAATGTGGAATGGCTTATTCGGATAATTGTTCATTAAACAAAAAGAAGGGAATAAGAACAGTCCCTTATACCAAAGTGGTTTCCTTAGACACGCGTGTCAAGCTTTCGTCCCTGTGCAATACGATGAAAAAAGTGTTAGAATGAGAAACATTGAAGAAAATAACAAACGAATAAAATCAGCAATAGAAGTCAGTCGTGCATTTGTGGTTACAGCAGCAATTGACCTTACCACGTGGGAGATGATAGCTACCTGCGTGACATCCGAGTCCAAGAAAACCAACAATGTGGAATGGCCCACTTGGATAATTGTTGATCAAACAAAAAAAAAGGAAAAAGAACAGTCCCTTATACCAAAGTGGTTTCCTAAGACACGCATGTCAAGCTTTCGTCCCTATGCAATACGATGAAAAGTGTTAGAATGAGAAACATTGAAGAAAATAACAAACGAATGAAATCAACATTAGAAGTCAGTCGTGCATTTGTGGTTACAGCAGCAATTGACCTTACCACGTGGGAGATTATAGCTACCTGCGTGACATCCGAGTCCAAGAAAATCAACAATGTGGAATGGCCTACTTGGATAATTGTTGATTAAACAAAAAAAAGTGGTTTCCTTAGACACGCGTGTCAAGCTTTCGTCCCTGTGCAATACGATGAAAAGTGTTAGAATGAGAAACATAGAAGGAAATAACAAACAAATGAAATCAACAACAGAAGTCAGTCGTGCATTTGTGGTTACAGCAGCAATTGACCTTACCACGTGGGAGATTATAGCTACCTGCGTGTCATCCGAGTCCAAGAAAATCAACAATGTGGAATGGCTTACTTGGATAATTGATCATTATACAGAAAGAAGGGAATAAGAACAGTCCCTTATACCAAAGTGGTTTCCTCAGACACGTGTGTCAAGCTTTCGTCCCTGTGCAATACGATGAGAAATGTTAGAATGAGAAACATTAAAGGAAATAACAAACAAATGAAATCAACAACAGAAGTCAGTCGTGCATTTGTGGTTACAGCAGCAATTGACCTTACCACGTAAAAGATAATAGCTACCTGCGTGTCATCCGAGTCCAAGAAAATCAACAATGTGGAATGGCTTACTTGGATAATTGATCATTATACAGAAAGAAGGGAATAAGAACAGTCCCTTATACCAATGTGGTTTCCATAGACACGTGTGTCAAGCTTTCGTCCCTGTGCAATACGATGAGAAGTGTAAGAATGGGAAACATTGAAGGAAATAACAAACAAATCAAATCAACAACAGAAGTCAGTCGTGCATTTGTGATTACAGCAGCAATTGACCTTACCACGTGGGAGATTATAGCTACCTGCGTGACATCCGAGTCCAAGAAAATCAACAATGTGGAATGGCTTAATTGGATAATTGATCATTATACAGAAAGAATGGAGTAAGAACAGTCCCTTATACCAATGTGGTTTCCGTAGACACGTGTGTCAAGCTTTCGTCCCTGTGCATTATGATGAAAAGTGTTAGAATGGGAAACATTGAAGAAAATAACAAACGAATGAAATCAACAACAGAAGTCAGTCGTGCATTTGTGGTTACAGCAGCAATTGACCTTACTGCGTGACATCCTAGTCCAAGAAAATCAACAATGTGGAATGGCTTACTTGGATAATTGATCATTATACAGAAAGAAGGGAATAAGAACAGTCCCTTATACCAAAGTGGTTTCCTTAGACACGCGTGTCAAGCTTTCGTCCCTGTGCGATACGATGAAAAGTGTCAGAATGAGAAACATTAAAGGAAATAACAAACAAATGAAATCAACAACAGAAGTCAGTCGTGCATTTGTGGTTACAGCAGCAATTGACCTTATCACGTGGAAGATTATAGCTACCGGCGTGACATCCGAGTCCAAGAAAATCATCAATGTGGAATTGCTTACTTGGATAATTGTTCATTAAACAAAAAGAAGGGAATAAGAACAGTCCCTTATACCAAAGTGGTTTCCTTAGACACGCGTGTCAAGCTTTCGTCCCTGTGCAATACGATGAAAAGTGTTAGAATGAGAATCATTGAAGAAAATAACAAACGAATGAAATCAACAATAGAAGTCAGTCGTGCATTTGTGGTTACAGCAGCAATTGACCTCACCACGTGGGAGATTATAGCTACCTGCGTGACATCCGAGTCCAAGAAAATCAACAATGTGGAATGGCTTACTTGGATAATTGTTCATTAAACAAAAAGAAGGGAATAAGAACAGACCCTTATACCAAAGTGGTTTCCTTAGACACGCGTGTCAAGCTTTCGTCCCTGTGCAATACGATGAAAAGTGTTAGAATGAGAAACATTGAAGAAAATAACAAACGAATGAAATCAACAACAGAAGTCAGTCGTGCATTTGTGGTTACAGCAGCAATTGACCTTACCAAGTGGGAGATTACAGCTACCTGCGTGACATCCGAGCCCAAGAAAATGAACAATGTGGAACGGCTTACTTGGATAATTGTTCATTAAACAAAAAGAAGGGAATAAGAACAGTCCCTTATACCAAAGTGGTTTCCTTAGACACGTGTGTCAAGCTTTCGTCCCTGTGCAATACGATGAGAAATGTTAGAATGAGAAACATTAAAGGAAATAACAAACAAATGAAATCAACAACAGAAGTCAGTCGTGCATTTGTGGTTACAGCAGCAATTGACCTTACCACGTAAAAGATAATAGCTACCTGCGTGTCATCCGAGTCCAAGAAAATCAACAATGTGGAATGGCTTACTTGGATAATTGATCATTATACAGAAAGAAGGGAATAAGAACAGTCCCTTATACCAATGTGGTTTCCATAGACACGTGTGTCAAGCTTTCGTCCCTGTGCAATACGATGAGAAGTGTTAGAATGAGAAACATTGAAGGAAATAACAAACAAATCAAATCAACAACAGAAGTCAGTCGTGCATTTGTGATTACAGCAGCAATTGACCTTACCACGTGGGAGATTATAGCTACCTGCGTGACATCCGAGTCCAAGAAAATCAACAATGTGGAATGGCTTAATTGGATAATTGATCATTATACAGAAAGAATGGAGTAAGAACAGTCCCTTATACCAATGTGGTTTCCGTAGACACGTGTGTCAAGCTTTCGTCCCTGTGCATTACGATGAAAAGTGTTAGAATGAGAAACATTGAAGAAAATAACAAACGAATGAAATCAACAACAGAAGTCAGTCGTGCATTTGTGGTTACAGCAGCAATTGACCTTACCACGTGGGAGATAATAGCTACCTGCGTGACATCCGAGTCCAAGAAAATCAACAATGTGGAATGGCTTACTTGGATAATTGATCATTATACAGAAAGAAGGGAATAAGAACAGTCCCTTATACCAAAGTGGTTTCCCTAGACACGCGTGTCAAGCTTTCGTCCCTGTGCAATACGATGAAAAGTGTTAGAATGAGAATCATTGAAGAAAATAACAAACGAATGAAATCAACAACAGAAGTCAGTCGTGCATTTGTGATTACAGCAGCAATTGACCTTACCACGTGGGAGATTATAGCTACCTGCGTGACATCCGAGTCCAAGAAAATCAACAATGTGGAATGGCTTACTTGGATAATTGATCATTATACAGAAAGAAGGGAATAAGAACAGTCCCTTATACCAATGTGGTTTCCATAGACACGTGTGTCAAGCTTTCGTCCCTGTGCAATACGATGAAAAGTGTTAGAATGAGAAACATTGAAGAAAATAACAAACGAATGAAATCAACATTAGAAGTCAGTCGTGCATTTGTGGTTACAGCAGCAATTGACCTTACCACGTGGGAGATTATAGCTACCTGCGTGACATCCGAGTCCAAGAAAATCAACAATGTGGAATGGCCTACTTGGATAATTGTTGATTAAACAAAAAAAAGTGGTTTCCTTAGACACGCGTGTCAAGCTTTCGTCCCTGTGCAATACGATGAAAAGTGTTAGAATGAGAAACATAGAAGGAAATAACAAACAAATGAAATCAACAACAGAAGTCAGTCGTGCATTTGTGGTTACAGCAGCAATTGACCTCACCACGTGGGAGATTATAGCTACCTGCGTGTCATCCGAGTCCAAGAAAATCAACAATGTGGAATGGCTTACTTGGATAATTGATCATTATACAGAAAGAAGGGAATAAGAACAGTCCCTTATACCAAAGTGGTTTCCTCAGACACGTGTGTCAAGCTTTCGTCCCTGTGCAATACGATGAGAAATGTTAGAATGAGAAACATTAAAGGAAATAACAAACAAATGAAATCAACAACAGTAGTCAGTCGTGCATTTGTGGTTACAGCAGCAATTGACCTTACCACGTAAAAGATAATAGCTACCTGCGTGTCATCCGAGTCCAAGAAAATCAACAATGTGGAATGGCTTACTTGGATAATTGATCATTATACAGAAAGAAGGGAATAAGAACAGTCCCTTATACCAATGTGGTTTCCATAGACACGTGTGTCAAGCTTTCGTCCCTGTGCAATACGATGAGAAGTGTAAGAATGGGAAACATTGAAGGAAATAACAAACAAATCAAATCAACAACAGAAGTCAGTCGTGCATTTGTGATTACAGCAGCAATTGACCTTACCACGTGGGAGATTATAGCTACCTGCGTGACATCCGAGTCCAAGAAAATCAACAATGTGGAATGGCTTAATTGGATAATTGATCATTATACAGAAAGAATGGAGTAAGAACAGTCCCTTATACCAATGTGGTTTCCGTAGACACGTGTGTCAAGCTTTCGTCCCTGTGCATTACGATGAAAAGTGTTAGAATGAGAAACATTGAAGAAAATAACAAACGAATGAAATCAACAACAGAAGTCAGTCGTGCATTTGTGGTTACAGCAGCAATTGACCTTACTGCGTGACATCCTAGTCCAAGAAAATCAACAATGTGGAATGGCTTACTTGGATAATTGATCATTATACAGAAAGAAGGGAAGAAGAACAGTCCCTTATACCAAAGTGGTTTCCTTAGACACGCGTGTCAAGCTTTCGTCCCTGTGCAATACGATGAAAAGTGTTAGAATGAGAAACATTAAAGGAAATAACAAACAAATGAAATCAACAACAGAAGTCAGTCGTGCATTTGTGGTTACAGCAGCAATTGACCTTACCACGTGGGAGATGATAGCTACCTGCGTGACATCCGAGTCCAAGAAAATCAACAATGTGGAATGGCTTACTTGGATAATTGATCATTATACAGAAAGAAGGGAATAAGAACAGTCCCTTATACCAAAGTGGTTTCCTTAGACACGCGTGTCAAGCTTTCGTCCCTGTGCAATACGATGAAAAGTGTTAGAATGAGAAACATTGAAGAAAATAACAAACGAATGAAATCAACAACAGAAGTCAGTCGTGCATTTGTGATTACAGCAGCAATTGACCTTACCACGTGGGAGATTATAGCTACCTGCGTGACATCCGAGTCCAAGAAAATCAACAATGTGGAATGGCTTACTTGGATAATTGATCATTATACAAAAAGAAAGGAATAAGAACAGTCCCTTATACCAAAGTGGTTTCCTTAGACACGTGTGTCAAGCTTTCGTCCCTGTGCAATACGATGAGAAATGTTAGAATGAGAAACATTAAAGGAAATAACAAACAAATGAAATCAACAACAGAAGTCAGTCGTGCATTTGTGGTTACAGCAGCAATTGACCTTACCACGTAAAAGATAATAGCTACCTGCGTGTCATCCGAGTCCAAGAAAATCAACAATGTGGAATGACTTACTTGAATAATTGATCATTATACAGAAAGAAGGGAATAAGAACAGTCCCTTATACCAAAGTGGTTTCCTTAGACACGCGTGTCAAGCTTTCGTCCCTGTGCAATACGATGAAAAGTGTTAGAATGAGAATCATTGAAGAAAATAACAAACGAATGAAATCAACAACAGAAGTCAGTCGTGCATTTGTGGTTACAGCAGCAATTGACCTCACCACGTGGGAGATTATAGCTACCTGCGTGACATCCGAGTCCAAGAAAATCAACAATGTGGAATGGCTTACTTGGATAATTGTTCATTAAACAAAAAGAAGGGAATAAGAACAGTCCCTTATACCAAAGTGGTTTCCTTAGACACGCGTGTCAAGCTTTCGTCCCTGTGCAATACGATGAAAAGTGTTAGAATGAGAAACATTGAAGGAAATAACAAACAAATGAAATCAACATTAGAAGTCAGTCGTGCATTTGTGGTTACAGGAGCAATTGACCTTACCACGTGGGAGATTATAGCTACCTGCGTGACATCCGAGCCCAAGAAAATCAACAATGTGGAATGGCCTACTTGGATAATTGTTGATTAAACAAAAAAAAAATAAGAACAGTCCCTTATACCAAAGTGGTTTCCTTAGACACGTGTGTCAAGCTTTCGTCCCTGTGCAATACGATGAAAAGTGTTAGAATGAGAAACATAGAAGGAAATAACAAACAAATGAAATCAACAACAGAAGTCAGTCGTGCATTTGTGGTTACAGCAGCAATTGACCTTACCACGTGGGAGCTTATAGCTACCTGCGTGACATCCGAGTCCAAGAAAATCAACAATGTGGAATGGCTTACTTGGATAATTGTTGATTGAACAAAAAGAAGCGAATAAGAACAGTCCCTCATACCAAAGTGGTTTTCTTAGACACGTGTGTCAAGCTTTCGTCCCTGTGCAATACGATGAAAAAAGTGTTAGAATGAGAAACATTGAAGAAAATAACAAACGAATAAAATCAGCAATAGAAGTCAGTCGTGCATTTGTGGTTACAGCAGCAATTGACCTTACCACGTGGGAGATTATAGCTACCTGCGTGACATCCGAGTCCAAGAAAATCAACAATGTGGAATGACTTACTTGGATAATTGATCATTATACAGAAAGAATGAAGTAAGAACAGTCCCTTATACGAATGTGGTTTCCATAGACACGTGTGTCAAGCTTTCGTCCCTGTGCAATACGATGAAAACTGTAAGAATGAGAAACATAGGAGGAAAAAACAAACAAATGAAATCAACAACAGAAGTCAGTCGTGCATTTGTGGTTACAGCAGCAATTTACATTACCACGTGGGAGATTCTAGCTACCTGCGTGACATCCGAGTCCAAGAAAATCAACAATGTGGAATGGCTTATTCGGATAATTGTTCATTAAACAAAAAGAAGGGAATAAGAACAGTCCCTTATACCAAAGTGGTTTCCTTAGACACGCGTGTCAAGCTTTCGTCCCTGTGCAATACGATGAAAAAAGTGTTAGAATGAGAAACATTGAAGAAAATAACAAACGAATAAAATCAGCAATAGAAGTCAGTCGTGCATTTGTGGTTACAGCAGCAATTGACCTTACCACGTGGGAGATGATAGCTACCTGCGTGACATCCGAGTCCAAGAAAACCAACAATGTGGAATGGCCCACTTGGATAATTGTTGATCAAACAAAAAAAAGGGAAAAAGAACAGTCCCTTATACCAAAGTGGTTTCCTAAGACACGCATGTCAAGCTTTCGTCCCTATGCAATACGATGAAAAGTGTTAGAATGAGAAACATTGAAGAAAATAACAAACGAATGAAATCAACATTAGAAGTCAGTCGTGCATTTGTGGTTACAGCAGCAATTGACCTTACCACGTGGGAGATTATAGCTACCTGCGTGACATCCGAGTCCAAGAAAATCAACAATGTGGAATGGCCTACTTGGATAATTGTTGATTAAACAAAAAAAAGTGGTTTCCTTAGACACGCGTGTCAAGCTTTCGTCCCTGTGCAATACGATGAAAAGTGTTAGAATGAGAAACATAGAAGGAAATAACAAACAAATGAAATCAACAACAGAAGTCAGTCGTGCATTTGTGGTTACAGCAGCAATTGACCTTACCACGTGGGAGATTATAGCTACCTGCGTGTCATCCGAGTCCAAGAAAATCAACAATGTGGAATGGCTTACTTGGATAATTGATCATTATACAGAAAGAAGGGAATAAGAACAGTCCCTTATACCAAAGTGGTTTCCTCAGACACGTGTGTCAAGCTTTCGTCCCTGTGCAATACGATGAGAAATGTTAGAATGAGAAACATTAAAGGAAATAACAAACAAATGAAATCAACAACAGAAGTCAGTCGTGCATTTGTGGTTACAGCAGCAATTGACCTTACCACGTAAAAGATAATAGCTACCTGCGTGTCATCCGAGTCCAAGAAAATCAACAATGTGGAATGGCTTACTTGGATAATTGATCATTATACAGAAAGAAGGGAATAAGAACAGTCCCTTATACCAATGTGGTTTCCATAGACACGTGTGTCAAGCTTTCGTCCCTGTGCAATACGATGAGAAGTGTAAGAATGGGAAACATTGAAGGAAATAACAAACAAATCAAATCAACAACAGAAGTCAGTCGTGCATTTGTGATTACAGCAGCAATTGACCTTACCACGTGGGAGATTATAGCTACCTGCGTGACATCCGAGTCCAAGAAAATCAACAATGTGGAATGGCTTAATTGGATAATTGATCATTATACAGAAAGAATGGAGTAAGAACAGTCCCTTATACCAATGTGGTTTCCGTAGACACGTGTGTCAAGCTTTCGTCCCTGTGCATTATGATGAAAAGTGTTAGAATGGGAAACATTGAAGAAAATAACAAACGAATGAAATCAACAACAGAAGTCAGTCGTGCATTTGTGGTTACAGCAGCAATTGACCTTACTGCGTGACATCCTAGTCCAAGAAAATCAACAATGTGGAATGGCTTACTTGGATAATTGATCATTATACAGAAAGAAGGGAATAAGAACAGTCCCTTATACCAAAGTGGTTTCCTTAGACACGCGTGTCAAGCTTTCGTCCCTGTGCGATACGATGAAAAGTGTCAGAATGAGAAACATTAAAGGAAATAACAAACAAATGAAATCAACAACAGAAGTCAGTCGTGCATTTGTGGTTACAGCAGCAATTGACCTTATCACGTGGAAGATTATAGCTACCGGCGTGACATCCGAGTCCAAGAAAATCATCAATGTGGAATTGCTTACTTGGATAATTGTTCATTAAACAAAAAGAAGGGAATAAGAACAGTCCCTTATACCAAAGTGGTTTCCTTAGACACGCGTGTCAAGCTTTCGTCCCTGTGCAATACGATGAAAAGTGTTAGAATGAGAATCATTGAAGAAAATAACAAACGAATGAAATCAACAATAGAAGTCAGTCGTGCATTTGTGGTTACAGCAGCAATTGACCTCACCACGTGGGAGATTATAGCTACCTGCGTGACATCCGAGTCCAAGAAAATCAACAATGTGGAATGGCTTACTTGGATAATTGTTCATTAAACAAAAAGAAGGGAATAAGAACAGACCCTTATACCAAAGTGGTTTCCTTAGACACGCGTGTCAAGCTTTCGTCCCTGTGCAATACGATGAAAAGTGTTAGAATGAGAAACATTGAAGAAAATAACAAACGAATGAAATCAACAACAGAAGTCAGTCGTGCATTTGTGGTTACAGCAGCAATTGACCTTACCACGTGGGAGATTACAGCTACCTGCGTGACATCCGAGCCCAAGAAAATGAACAATGTGGAACGGCTTACTTGGATAATTGTTCATTAAACAAAAAGAAGGGAATAAGAACAGTCCCTTATACCAAAGTGGTTTCCTTAGACACGTGTGTCAAGCTTTCGTCCCTGTGCAATACGATGAGAAATGTTAGAATGAGAAACATTAAAGGAAATAACAAACAAATGAAATCAACAACAGAAGTCAGTCGTGCATTTGTGGTTACAGCAGCAATTGACCTTACCACGTAAAAGATAATAGCTACCTGCGTGTCATCCGAGTCCAAGAAAATCAACAATGTGGAATGGCTTACTTGGATAATTGATCATTATACAGAAAGAAGGGAATAAGAACAGTCCCTTATACCAATGTGGTTTCCATAGACACGTGTGTCAAGCTTTCGTCCCTGTGCAATACGATGAGAAGTGTTAGAATGAGAAACATTGAAGGAAATAACAAACAAATCAAATCAACAACAGAAGTCAGTCGTGCATTTGTGATTACAGCAGCAATTGACCTTACCACGTGGGAGATTATAGCTACCTGCGTGACATCCGAGTCCAAGAAAATCAACAATGTGGAATGGCTTAATTGGATAATTGATCATTATACAGAAAGAATGGAGTAAGAACAGTCCCTTATACCAATGTGGTTTCCGTAGACACGTGTGTCAAGCTTTCGTCCCTGTGCATTACGATGAAAAGTGTTAGAATGAGAAACATTGAAGAAAATAACAAACGAATGAAATCAACAACAGAAGTCAGTCGTGCATTTGTGGTTACAGCAGCAATTGACCTTTCCACGTGGGAGATAATAGCTACCTGCGTGACATCCGAGTCCAAGAAAATCAACAATGTGGAATGGCTCACTTGGATAATTGATCATTATACAGAAAGAAGGGAATAAGAACAGTCCCTTATACCAAAGTGGTTTCCCTAGACACGCGTGTCAAGCTTTCGTCCCTGTGCAATACGATGAAAAGTGTTAGAATGAGAATCATTGAAGAAAATAACAAACGAATGAAATCAACAACAGAAGTCAGTCGTGCATTTGTGATTACAGCAGCAATTGACCTTACCACGTGGGAGATTATAGCTACCTGCGTGACATCCGAGTCCAAGAAAATCAACAATGTGGAATGGCTTACTTGGATAATTGATCATTATACAGAAAGAAGGGAATAAGAACAGTCCCTTATACCAATGTGGTTTCCATAGACACGTGTGTCAAGCTTTCGTCCCTGTGCAATACGATGAAAAGTGTTAGAATGAGAAACATTGAAGAAAATAACAAACGAATGAAATCAACATTAGAAGTCAGTCGTGCATTTGTGGTTACAGCAGCAATTGACCTTACCACGTGGGAGATTATAGCTACCTGCGTGACATCCGAGTCCAAGAAAATCAACAATGTGGAATGGCCTACTTGGATAATTGTTGATTAAACAAAAAAAAGTGGTTTCCTTAGACACGCGTGTCAAGCTTTCGTCCCTGTGCAATACGATGAAAAGTGTTAGAATGAGAAACATAGAAGGAAATAACAAACAAATGAAATCAACAACAGAAGTCAGTCGTGCATTTGTGGTTACAGCAGCAATTGACCTCACCACGTGGGAGATTATAGCTACCTGCGTGTCATCCGAGTCCAAGAAAATCAACAATGTGGAATGGCTTACTTGGATAATTGATCATTATACAGAAAGAAGGGAATAAGAACAGTCCCTTATACCAAAGTGGTTTCCTCAGACACGTGTGTCAAGCTTTCGTCCCTGTGCAATACGATGAGAAATGTTAGAATGAGAAACATTAAAGGAAATAACAAACAAATGAAATCAACAATAGAAGTCAGTCGTGCATTTGTGGTTACAGCAGCAATTGACCTTACCACGTAAAAGATAATAGCTACCTGCGTGTCATCCGAGTCCAAGAAAATCAACAATGTGGAATGGCTTACTTGGATAATTGATCATTATACAGAAAGAAGGGAATAAGAACAGTCCCTTATACCAATGTGGTTTCCATAGACACGTGTGTCAAGCTTTCGTCCCTGTGCAATACGATGAGAAGTGTAAGAATGGAAAACATTGAAGGAAATAACAAACAAATCAAATCAACAACAGAAGTCAGTCGTGCATTTGTGATTACAGCAGCAATTGACCTTACCACGTGGGAGATTATAGCTACCTGCGTGACATCCGAGTCCAAGAAAATCAACAATGTGGAATGGCTTAATTGGATAATTGATCATTATACAGAAATAATGGAGTAAGAACAGTCCCTTATACCAATGTGGTTTCCGTAGACACGTGTGTCAAGCTTTCGTCCCTGTGCATTACGATGAAAAGTGTTAGAATGAGAAACATTGAAGAAAATAACAAACGAATGAAATCAACAACAGAAGTCAGTCGTGCATTTGTGGTTACAGCAGCAATTGACCTTACTGCGTGACATCCTAGTCCAAGAAAATCAACAATGTGGAATGGCTTACTTGGATAATTGATCATTATACAGAAAGAAGGGAATAAGAACAGTCCCTTATACCAAAGTGGTTTCCTTAGACACGCGTGTCAAGCTTTCGTCCCTGTGCAATACGATGAAAAGTGTTAGAATGAGAAACATTAAAGGAAATAACAAACAAATGAAATCAACAACAGAAGTCAGTCGTGCATTTGTGGTTACAGCAGCAATTGACCTTACCACGTGGGAGATGATAGCTACCTGCGTGACATCCGAGTCCAAGAAAATCAACAATGTGGAATGGCTTACTTGGATAATTGATCATTATACAGAAAGAAGGGAATAAGAACAGTCCCTTATACCAAAGTGGTTTCCTTAGACACGCGTGTCAAGCTTTCGTCCCTGTGCAATACGATGAAAAGTGTTAGAATGAGAATCATTGAAGAAAATAACAAACGAATGAAATCAACAACAGAAGTCAGTCGTGCATTTGTGATTACAGCAGCAATTGACCTTACCACGTGGGAGATTACAGCTACCTGCGTGACATCCGAGCCCAAGAAAATGAACAATGTGGAACGGCTTACTTGGATAATTGTTCATTAAACAAAAAGAAGGGAATAAGAACAGTCCCTTATACCAAAGTGGTTTCCTTAGACACGTGTGTCAAGCTTTCGTCCCTGTGCAATACGATGAGAAATGTTAGAATGAGAAACATTAAAGGAAATAACAAACAAATGAAATCAACAACAGAAGTCAGTCGTGCATTTGTGGTTACAGCAGCAATTGACCTTACCACGTAAAAGATAATAGCTACCTGCGTGTCATCCGAGTCCAAGAAAATCAACAATGTGGAATGGCTTACTTGGATAATTGATCATTATACAGAAAGAAGGGAATAAGAACAGTCCCTTATACCAATGTGGTTTCCATAGACACGTGTGTCAAGCTTTCGTCCCTGTGCAATACGATGAGAAGTGTTAGAATGAGAAACATTGAAGGAAATAACAAACAAATCAAATCAACAACAGAAGTCAGTCGTGCATTTGTGATTACAGCAGCAATTGACCTTACCACGTGGGAGATTATAGCTACCTGCGTGACATCCGAGTCCAAGAAAATCAACAATGTGGAATGGCTTAATTGGATAATTGATCATTATACAGAAAGAATGGAGTAAGAACAGTCCCTTATACCAATGTGGTTTCCGTAGACACGTGTGTCAAGCTTTCGTCCCTGTGCATTACGATGAAAAGTGTTAGAATGAGAAACATTGAAGAAAATAACAAACGAATGAAATCAACAACAGAAGTCAGTCGTGCATTTGTGGTTACAGCAGCAATTGACCTTACCACGTGGGAGATAATAGCTACCTGCGTGACATCCGAGTCCAAGAAAATCAACAATGTGGAATGGCTTACTTGGATAATTGATCATTATACAGAAAGAAGGGAATAAGAACAGTCCCTTATACCAAAGTGGTTTCCCTAGACACGCGTGTCAAGCTTTCGTCCCTGTGCAATACGATGAAAAGTGTTAGAATGAGAATCATTGAAGAAAATAACAAACGAATGAAATCAACAACAGAAGTCAGTCGTGCATTTGTGATTACAGCAGCAATTGACCTTACCACGTGGGAGATTATAGCTACCTGCGTGACATCCGAGTCCAAGAAAATCAACAATGTGGAATGGCTTACTTGGATAATTGATCATTATACAGAAAGAAGGGAATAAGAACAGTCCCTTATACCAATGTGGTTTCCATAGACACGTGTGTCAAGCTTTCGTCCCTGTGCAATACGATGAAAAGTGTTAGAATGAGAAACATTGAAGAAAATAACAAACGAATGAAATCAACATTAGAAGTCAGTCGTGCATTTGTGGTTACAGCAGCAATTGACCTTACCACGTGGGAGATTATAGCTACCTGCGTGACATCCGAGTCCAAGAAAATCAACAATGTGGAATGGCCTACTTGGATAATTGTTGATTAAACAAAAAAAAGTGGTTTCCTTAGACACGCGTGTCAAGCTTTCGTCCCTGTGCAATACGATGAAAAGTGTTAGAATGAGAAACATAGAAGGAAATAACAAACAAATGAAATCAACAACAGAAGTCAGTCGTGCATTTGTGGTTACAGCAGCAATTGACCTCACCACGTGGGAGATTATAGCTACCTGCGTGTCATCCGAGTCCAAGAAAATCAACAATGTGGAATGGCTTACTTGGATAATTGATCATTATACAGAAAGAAGGGAATAAGAACAGTCCCTTATACCAAAGTGGTTTCCTCAGACACGTGTGTCAAGCTTTCGTCCCTGTGCAATACGATGAGAAATGTTAGAATGAGAAACATTAAAGGAAATAACAAACAAATGAAATCAACAACAGTAGTCAGTCGTGCATTTGTGGTTACAGCAGCAATTGACCTTACCACGTAAAAGATAATAGCTACCTGCGTGTCATCCGAGTCCAAGAAAATCAACAATGTGGAATGGCTTACTTGGATAATTGATCATTATACAGAAAGAAGGGAATAAGAACAGTCCCTTATACCAATGTGGTTTCCATAGACACGTGTGTCAAGCTTTCGTCCCTGTGCAATACGATGAGAAGTGTAAGAATGGGAAACATTGAAGGAAATAACAAACAAATCAAATCAACAACAGAAGTCAGTCGTGCATTTGTGATTACAGCAGCAATTGACCTTACCACGTGGGAGATTATAGCTACCTGCGTGACATCCGAGTCCAAGA
Organism: Harmonia axyridis; assembly: GCF_914767665.1. Lineage (NCBI taxonomy): Eukaryota > Metazoa > Arthropoda > Insecta > Coleoptera > Coccinellidae > Harmonia > Harmonia axyridis. The sequence continues at coordinate 24,755,497 of NC_059508.1, read as the reverse complement.
AAATCAACAATGTGGAATGGCTTAATTGGATAATTGATCATTATACAGAAAGAATGGAGTAAGAACAGTCCCTTATACCAATGTGGTTTCCGTAGACACGTGTGTCAAGCTTTCGTCCCTGTGCATTACGATGAAAAGTGTTAGAATGAGAAACATTGAAGAAAATAACAAACGAATGAAATCAACAACAGAAGTCAGTCGTGCATTTGTGGTTACAGCAGCAATTGACCTTACTGCGTGACATCCTAGTCCAAGAAAATCAACAATGTGGAATGGCTTACTTGGATAATTGATCATTATACAGAAAGAAGGGAATAAGAACAGTCCCTTATACCAAAGTGGTTTCCTTAGACACGCGTGTCAAGCTTTCGTCCCTGTGCAATACGATGAAAAGTGTTAGAATGAGAAACATTAAAGGAAATAACAAACAAATGAAATCAACAACAGAAGTCAGTCGTGCATTTGTGGTTACAGCAGCAATTGACCTTACCACGTGGGAGATGATAGCTACCTGCGTGACATCCGAGTCCAAGAAAATCAACAATGTGGAATGGCTTACTTGGATAATTGATCATTATACAGAAAGAAGGGAATAAGAACAGTCCCTTATACCAAAGTGGTTTCCTTAGACACGCGTGTCAAGCTTTCGTCCCTGTGCAATACGATGAAAAGTGTTAGAATGAGAATCATTGAAGAAAATAACAAACGAATGAAATCAACAACAGAAGTCAGTCGTGCATTTGTGATTACAGCAGCAATTGACCTTACCACGTGGGAGATTATAGCTACCTGCGTGACATCCGAGTCCAAGAAAATCAACAATGTGGAATGGCTTACTTGGATAATTGATCATTATACAAAAAGAAAGGAATAAGAACAGTCCCTTATACCAAAGTGGTTTCCTTAGACACGTGTGTCAAGCTTTCGTCCCTGTGCAATACGATGAGAAATGTTAGAATGAGAAACATTAAAGGAAATAACAAACAAATGAAATCAACAACAGAAGTCAGTCGTGCATTTGTGGTTACAGCAGCAATTGACCTTACCACGTAAAAGATAATAGCTACCTGCGTGTCATCCGAGTCCAAGAAAATCAACAATGTGGAATGACTTACTTGAATAATTGATCATTATACAGAAAGAAGGGAATAAGAACAGTCCCTTATACCAAAGTGGTTTCCTTAGACACGCGTGTCAAGCTTTCGTCCCTGTGCAATACGATGAAAAGTGTTAGAATGAGAATCATTGAAGAAAATAACAAACGAATGAAATCAACAACAGAAGTCAGTCGTGCATTTGTGGTTACAGCAGCAATTGACCTCACCACGTGGGAGATTATAGCTACCTGCGTGACATCCGAGTCCAAGAAAATCAACAATGTGGAATGGCTTACTTGGATAATTGTTCATTAAACAAAAAGAAGGGAATAAGAACAGTCCCTTATACCAAAGTGGTTTCCTTAGACACGCGTGTCAAGCTTTCGTCCCTGTGCAATACGATGAAAAGTGTTAGAATGAGAAACATTGAAGGAAATAACAAACAAATGAAATCAACATTAGAAGTCAGTCGTGCATTTGTGGTTACAGGAGCAATTGACCTTACCACGTGGGAGATTATAGCTACCTGCGTGACATCCGAGCCCAAGAAAATCAACAATGTGGAATGGCCTACTTGGATAATTGTTGATTAAACAAAAAAAAAATAAGAACAGTCCCTTATACCAAAGTGGTTTCCTTAGACACGTGTGTCAAGCTTTCGTCCCTGTGCAATACGATGAAAAGTGTTAGAATGAGAAACATAGAAGGAAATAACAAACAAATGAAATCAACAACAGAAGTCAGTCGTGCATTTGTGGTTACAGCAGCAATTGACCTTACCACGTGGGAGCTTATAGCTACCTGCGTGACATCCGAGTCCAAGAAAATCAACAATGTGGAATGGCTTACTTGGATAATTGTTGATTGAACAAAAAGAAGCGAATAAGAACAGTCCCTCATACCAAAGTGGTTTTCTTAGACACGTGTGTCAAGCTTTCGTCCCTGTGCAATACGATGAAAAAAGTGTTAGAATGAGAAACATTGAAGAAAATAACAAACGAATAAAATCAGCAATAGAAGTCAGTCGTGCATTTGTGGTTACAGCAGCAATTGACCTTACCACGTGGGAGATTATAGCTACCTGCGTGACATCCGAGTCCAAGAAAATCAACAATGTGGAATGACTTACTTGGATAATTGATCATTATACAGAAAGAATGAAGTAAGAACAGTCCCTTATACGAATGTGGTTTCCATAGACACGTGTGTCAAGCTTTCGTCCCTGTGCAATACGATGAAAACTGTAAGAATGAGAAACATAGGAGGAAAAAACAAACAAATGAAATCAACAACAGAAGTCAGTCGTGCATTTGTGGTTACAGCAGCAATTTACATTACCACGTGGGAGATTCTAGCTACCTGCGTGACATCCGAGTCCAAGAAAATCAACAATGTGGAATGGCTTATTCGGATAATTGTTCATTAAACAAAAAGAAGGGAATAAGAACAGTCCCTTATACCAAAGTGGTTTCCTTAGACACGCGTGTCAAGCTTTCGTCCCTGTGCAATACGATGAAAAAAGTGTTAGAATGAGAAACATTGAAGAAAATAACAAACGAATAAAATCAGCAATAGAAGTCAGTCGTGCATTTGTGGTTACAGCAGCAATTGACCTTACCACGTGGGAGATGATAGCTACCTGCGTGACATCCGAGTCCAAGAAAACCAACAATGTGGAATGGCCCACTTGGATAATTGTTGATCAAACAAAAAAAAGGGAAAAAGAACAGTCCCTTATACCAAAGTGGTTTCCTAAGACACGCATGTCAAGCTTTCGTCCCTATGCAATACGATGAAAAGTGTTAGAATAAGAAACATTGAAGAAAATAACAAACGAATGAAATCAACATTAGAAGTCAGTCGTGCATTTGTGGTTACAGCAGCAATTGACCTTACCACGTGGGAGATTATAGCTACCTGCGTGACATCCGAGTCCAAGAAAATCAACAATGTGGAATGGCCTACTTGGATAATTGTTGATTAAACAAAAAAAAGTGGTTTCCTTAGACACGCGTGTCAAGCTTTCGTCCCTGTGCAATACGATGAAAAGTGTTAGAATGAGAAACATAGAAGGAAATAACAAACAAATGAAATCAACAACAGAAGTCAGTCGTGCATTTGTGGTTACAGCAGCATTTGACCTTACCACGTGGGAGATTATAGCTACCTGCGTGTCATCCGAGTCCAAGAAAATCAACAATGTGGAATGGCTTACTTGGATAATTGATCATTATACAGAAAGAAGGGAATAAGAACAGTCCCTTATACCAAAGTGGTTTCCTCAGACACGTGTGTCAAGCTTTCGTCCCTGTGCAATACGATGAGAAATGTTAGAATGAGAAACATTAAAGGAAATAACAAACAAATGAAATCAACAACAGAAGTCAGTCGTGCATTTGTGGTTACAGCAGCAATTGACCTTACCACGTAAAAGATAATAGCTACCTGCGTGTCATCCGAGTCCAAGAAAATCAACAATGTGGAATGGCTTACTTGGATAATTGATCATTATACAGAAAGAAGGGAATAAGAACAGTCCCTTATACCAATGTGGTTTCCATAGACACGTGTGTCAAGCTTTCGTCCCTGTGCAATACGATGAGAAGTGTAAGAATGGGAAACATTGAAGGAAATAACAAACAAATCAAATCAACAACAGAAGTCAGTCGTGCATTTGTGATTACAGCAGCAATTGACCTTACCACGTGGGAGATTATAGCTACCTGCGTGACATCCGAGTCCAAGAAAATCAACAATGTGGAATGGCTTAATTGGATAATTGATCATTATACAGAAAGAATGGAGTAAGAACAGTCCCTTATACCAATGTGGTTTCCGTAGACACGTGTGTCAAGCTTTCGTCCCTGTGCATTATGATGAAAAGTGTTAGAATGGGAAACATTGAAGAAAATAACAAACGAATGAAATCAACAACAGAAGTCAGTCGTGCATTTGTGGTTACAGCAGCAATTGACCTTACTGCGTGACATCCTAGTCCAAGAAAATCAACAATGTGGAATGGCTTACTTGGATAATTGATCATTATACAGAAAGAAGGGAATAAGAACAGTCCCTTATACCAAAGTGGTTTCCTTAGACACGCGTGTCAAGCTTTCGTCCCTGTGCGATACGATGAAAAGTGTCAGAATGAGAAACATTAAAGGAAATAACAAACAAATGAAATCAACAACAGAAGTCAGTCGTGCATTTGTGGTTACAGCAGCAATTGACCTTATCACGTGGAAGATTATAGCTACCGGCGTGACATCCGAGTCCAAGAAAATCATCAATGTGGAATTGCTTACTTGGATAATTGTTCATTAAACAAAAAGAAGGGAATAAGAACAGTCCCTTATACCAAAGTGGTTTCCTTAGACACGCGTGTCAAGCTTTCGTCCCTGTGCAATACGATGAAAAGTGTTAGAATGAGAATCATTGAAGAAAATAACAAACGAATGAAATCAACAATAGAAGTCAGTCGTGCATTTGTGGTTACAGCAGCAATTGACCTCACCACGTGGGAGATTATAGCTACCTGCGTGACATCCGAGTCCAAGAAAATCAACAATGTGGAATGGCTTACTTGGATAATTGTTCATTAAACAAAAAGAAGGGAATAAGAACAGACCCTTATACCAAAGTGGTTTCCTTAGACACGCGTGTCAAGCTTTCGTCCCTGTGCAATACGATGAAAAGTGTTAGAATGAGAAACATTGAAGAAAATAACAAACGAATGAAATCAACAACAGAAGTCAGTCGTGCATTTGTGGTTACAGCAGCAATTGACCTTACCACGTGGGAGATTACAGCTACCTGCGTGACATCCGAGCCCAAGAAAATGAACAATGTGGAACGGCTTACTTGGATAATTGTTCATTAAACAAAAAGAAGGGAATAAGAACAGTCCCTTATACCAAAGTGGTTTCCTTAGACACGTGTGTCAAGCTTTCGTCCCTGTGCAATACGATGAGAAATGTTAGAATGAGAAACATTAAAGGAAATAACAAACAAATGAAATCAACAACAGAAGTCAGTCGTGCATTTGTGGTTACAGCAGCAATTGACCTTACCACGTAAAAGATAATAGCTACCTGCGTGTCATCCGAGTCCAAGAAAATCAACAATGTGGAATGGCTTACTTGGATAATTGATCATTATACAGAAAGAAGGGAATAAGAACAGTCCCTTATACCAATGTGGTTTCCATAGACACGTGTGTCAAGCTTTCGTCCCTGTGCAATACGATGAGAAGTGTTAGAATGAGAAACATTGAAGGAAATAACAAACAAATCAAATCAACAACAGAAGTCAGTCGTGCATTTGTGATTACAGCAGCAATTGACCTTACCACGTGGGAGATTATAGCTACCTGCGTGACATCCGAGTCCAAGAAAATCAACAATGTGGAATGGCTTAATTGGATAATTGATCATTATACAGAAAGAATGGAGTAAGAACAGTCCCTTATACCAATGTGGTTTCCGTAGACACGTGTGTCAAGCTTTCGTCCCTGTGCATTACGATGAAAAGTGTTAGAATGAGAAACATTGAAGAAAATAACAAACGAATGAAATCAACAACAGAAGTCAGTCGTGCATTTGTGGTTACAGCAGCAATTGACCTTTCCACGTGGGAGATAATAGCTACCTGCGTGACATCCGAGTCCAAGAAAATCAACAATGTGGAATGGCTTACTTGGATAATTGATCATTATACAGAAAGAAGGGAATAAGAACAGTCCCTTATACCAAAGTGGTTTCCCTAGACACGCGTGTCAAGCTTTCGTCCCTGTGCAATACGATGAAAAGTGTTAGAATGAGAATCATTGAAGAAAATAACAAACGAATGAAATCAACAACAGAAGTCAGTCGTGCATTTGTGATTACAGCAGCAATTGACCTTACCACGTGGGAGATTATAGCTACCTGCGTGACATCCGAGTCCAAGAAAATCAACAATGTGGAATGGCTTACTTGGATAATTGATCATTATACAGAAAGAAGGGAATAAGAACAGTCCCTTATACCAATGTGGTTTCCATAGACACGTGTGTCAAGCTTTCGTCCCTGTGCAATACGATGAAAAGTGTTAGAATGAGAAACATTGAAGAAAATAACAAACGAATGAAATCAACATTAGAAGTCAGTCGTGCATTTGTGGTTACAGCAGCAATTGACCTTACCACGTGGGAGATTATAGCTACCTGCGTGACATCCGAGTCCAAGAAAATCAACAATGTGGAATGGCCTACTTGGATAATTGTTGATTAAACAAAAAAAAGTGGTTTCCTTAGACACGCGTGTCAAGCTTTCGTCCCTGTGCAATACGATGAAAAGTGTTAGAATGAGAAACATAGAAGGAAATAACAAACAAATGAAATCAACAACAGAAGTCAGTCGTGCATTTGTGGTTACAGCAGCAATTGACCTCACCACGTGGGAGATTATAGCTACCTGCGTGTCATCCGAGTCCAAGAAAATCAACAATGTGGAATGGCTTACTTGGATAATTGATCATTATACAGAAAGAAGGGAATAAGAACAGTCCCTTATACCATAGTGGTTTCCTCAGACACGTGTGTCAAGCTTTCGTCCCTGTGCAATACGATGAGAAATGTTAGAATGAGAAACATTAAAGGAAATAACAAACAAATGAAATCAACAACAGAAGTCAGTCGTGCATTTGTGGTTACAGCAGCAATTGACCTTACCACGTAAAAGATAATAGCTACCTGCGTGTCATCCGAGTCCAAGAAAATCAACAATGTGGAATGGCTTACTTGGATAATTGATCATTATACAGAAAGAAGGGAATAAGAACAGTCCCTTATACCAATGTGGTTTCCATAGACACGTGTGTCAAGCTTTCGTCCCTGTGCAATACGATGAGAAGTGTAAGAATGGAAAACATTGAAGGAAATAACAAACAAATCAAATCAACAACAGAAGTCAGTCGTGCATTTGTGATTACAGCTGCAATCGACCTTACCACGTGGGAGATTATAGCTACCTGCGTGACATCCGAGTCCAAGAAAATCAACAATGTGGAATGGCTTAATTGGATAATTGATCATTATACAGAAATAATGGAGTAAGAACAGTCCCTTATACCAATGTGGTTTCCGTAGACACGTGTGTCAAGCTTTCGTCCCTGTGCATTACGATGAAAAGTGTTAGAATGAGAAACATTGAAGAAAATAACAAACGAATGAAATCAACAACAGAAGTCAGTCGTGCATTTGTGGTTACAGCAGCAATTGACCTTACTGCGTGACATCCTAGTCCAAGAAAATCAACAATGTGGAATGGCTTACTTGGATAATTGATCATTATACAGAAAGAAGGGAATAAGAACAGTCCCTTATACCAAAGTGGTTTCCTTAGACACGCGTGTCAAGCTTTCGTCCCTGTGCAATACGATGAAAAGTGTTAGAATGAGAAACATTAAAGGAAATAACAAACAAATGAAATCAACAACAGAAGTCAGTCGTGCATTTGTGGTTACAGCAGCAATTGACCTTACCACGTGGGAGATGATAGCTACCTGCGTGACATCCGAGTCCAAGAAAATCAACAATGTGGAATGGCTTACTTGGATAATTGATCATTATACAGAAAGAAGGGAATAAGAACAGTCCCTTATACCAAAGTGGTTTCCTTAGACACGCGTGTCAAGCTTTCGTCCCTGTGCAATACGATGAAAAGTGTTAGAATGAGAATCATTGAAGAAAATAACAAACGAATGAAATCAACAACAGAAGTCAGTCGTGCATTTGTGGTTACAGCAGCAATTGACCTTACCACGTGGGAGATTATAGCTACCTGCGTGACATCCGAGTCCAAGAAAATCAACAATGTGGAATGGCTTACTTGGATAATTGATCATTATACAAAAAGAAAGGAATAAGAACAGTCCCTTATACCAAAGTGGTTTCCTTAGACACGTGTGTCAAGCTTTCGTCCCTGTGCAATACGATGAGAAATGTTAGAATGAGAAACATTAAAGGAAATAACAAACAAATGAAATCAACAACAGAAGTCAGTCGTGCATTTGTGGTTACAGCAGCAATTGACCTTACCACGTAAAAGATAATAGCTACCTGCGTGTCATCCGAGTCCAAGAAAATCAACAATGTGGAATGACTTACTTGGATAATTGATCATTATACAGAAAGAAGGGAATAAGAACAGTCCCTTATACCAAAGTGGTTTCCTTAGACACGCGTGTCAAGCTTTCGTCCCTGTGCAATACGATGAAAAGTGTTAGAATGAGAATCATTGAAGAAAATAACAAACGAATGAAATCAACAACAGAAGTCAGTCGTGCATTTGTGGTTACAGCAGCAATTGACCTCACCACGTGGGAGATTATAGCTACCTGCGTGACATCCGAGTCCAAGAAAATCAACAATGTGGAATGGCTTACTTGGATAATTGTTCATTAAACAAAAAGAAGGGAATAAGAACAGTCCCTTATACCAAAGTGGTTTCCTTAGACACGCGTGTCAAGCTTTCGTCCCTGTGCAATACGATGAAAAGTGTTAGAATGAGAAACATTGAAGGAAATAACAAACAAATGAAATCAACATTAGAAGTCAGTCGTGCATTTGTGGTTACAGGAGCAATTGACCTTACCACGTGGGAGATTATAGCTACCTGCGTGACATCCGAGCCCAAGAAAATCAACAATGTGGAATGGCCTACTTGGATAATTGTTGATTAAACAAAAAAAAAATAAGAACAGTCCCTTATACCAAAGTGGTCTCCTTAGACACGTGTGTCAAGCTTTCGTCCCTGTGCAATACGATGAAAAGTGTTAGAATGAGAAACATAGAAGGAAATAACAAACAAATGAAATCAACAACAGAAGTCAGTCGTGCATTTGTGGTTACAGCAGCAATTGACCTTACCACGTGGGAGCTTATAGCTACCTGCGTGACATCCGAGTCCAAGAAAATCAACAATGTGGAATGGCTTACTTGGATAATTGTTGATTGAACAAAAAGAAGCGAATAAGAACAGTCCCTCATACCAAAGTGGTTTTCTTAGACACGTGTGTCAAGCTTTCGTCCCTGTGCAATACGATGAAAAGTGTTAGAATGAGAAACATTGAAGGAAATAACAAACAAATGAAATCAACAACAGAAGTCAGTCGTGCATTTGTGGTTTCAGCAGCAATTGACCTTACCACGTGGGAGATTATAGCTACCTGCGTGACATCCGAGTCCAAGAAAATCAACAATGTGGAATGACTTACTTGGATAATTGATCATTATACAGAAAGAATGAAGTAAGAACAGTCCCTTATACGAATGTGGTTTCCATAGACACGTGTGTCAAGCTTTCGTCCCTGTGCAATACGATGAAAACTGTAAGAATGAGAAACATAGGAGGAAAAAACAAACAAATGAAATCAACAACAGAAGTCAGTCGTGCATTTGTGGTTACAGCAGCAATTTACATTACCACGTGGGAGATTCTAGCTACCTGCGTGACATCCGAGTCCAAGAAAATCAACAATGTGGAATGGCTTATTCGGATAATTGTTCATTAAACAAAAAGAAGGGAATAAGAACAGTCCCTTATACCAAAGTGGTTTCCTTAGACACGCGTGTCAAGCTTTCGTCCCTGTGCAATACGATGAAAAAAGTGTTAGAATGAGAAACATTGAAGAAAATAACAAACGAATAAAATCAGCAATAGAAGTCAGTCGTGCATTTGTGGTTACAGCAGCAATTGACCTTACCACGTGGGAGATGATAGCTACCTGCGTGACATCCGAGTCCAAGAAAACCAACAATGTGGAATGGCCCACTTGGATAATTGTTGATCAAACAAAAAAAAGGGAAAAAGAACAGTCCCTTATACCAAAGTGGTTTCCTAAGACACGCATGTCAAGCTTTCGTCCCTGTGCAATACGATGAAAAGTGTTAGAATGAGAAACATTGAAGAAAATAACAAACGAATGAAATCAACATTAGAAGTCAGTCGTGCATTTGTGGTTACAGCAGCAATTGACCTTACCACGTGGGAGATTATAGCTACCTGCGTGACATCCGAGTCCAAGAAAATCAACAATGTGGAATGGCCTACTTGGATAATTGTTGATTAAACAAAAAAAAGTGGTTTCCTTAGACACGCGTGTCAAGCTTTCGTCCCTGTGCAATACGATGAAAAGTGTTAGAATGAGAAACATAGAAGGAAATAACAAACAAATGAAATCAACAACAGAAGTCTTTCGTGCATTTGTGGTTACAGCAGCATTTGACCTTACCACGTGGGAGATTATAGCTACCTGCGTGTCATCCGTGTCCAAGAAAATCAACAATGTGGAATGGCTTACTTGGATAATTGATCATTATACAGAAAGAAGGGTATAAGAACAGTCCCTCATACCAAAGTGGTTTCCTCAGACACGTGTGTCAAGCTTTCGTCCCTGTGCAATACGATGAGAAATGTTAGAATGAGAAACATTAAAGGAAATAACAAACAAATGAAATCAACAACAGAAGTCAGTCGTGCATTTGTGGTTACAGCAGCAATTGACCTTACCACGTAAAAGATAATAGCTACCTGCGTGTCATCCGAGTCCAAGAAAATCAACAATGTGGAATGGCTTACTTGGATAATTGATCATTATACAGAAAGAAGGGAATAAGAACAGTCCCTTATACCAATGTGGTTTCCATAGACACGTGTGTCAAGCTTTCGTCCCTGTGCAATACGATGAGAAGTGTAAGAATGGGAAACATTGAAGGAAATAACAAACAAATCAAATCAACAACAGAAGTCAGTCGTGCATTTGTGGTTACAGCAGCAATTGACCTTACCACGTGGGAGATTATAGCTACCTGCGTGACATCCGAGTCCAAGAAAATCAACAATGTGGAATGGCTTAATTGGATAATTGATCATTATACAGAAAGAATGGAGTAAGAACAGTCCCTTATACCAATGTGGTTTCCGTAGACACGTGTGTCAAGCTTTCGTCCCTGTGCATTACGATGAAAAGTGTTAGAATGGGAAACATTGAAGAAAATAACAAACGAATGAAATCAACAACAGAAGTCAGTCGTGCATTTGTGGTTACAGCAGCAATTGACCTTACTGCGTGACATCCTAGTCCAAGAAAATCAACAATGTGGAATGGCTTACTTGGATAATTGATCATTATACAGAAAGAAGGGAATAAGAACAGTCCCTTATACCAAAGTGGTTTCCTTAGACACGCGTGTCAAGCTTTCGTCCCTGTGCGATACGATGAAAAGTGTCAGAATGAGAACCATTAAAGGAAATAACAAACAAATGAAATCAACAACAGAAGTCAGTCGTGCATTTGTGGTTACAGCAGCAATTGACCTTATCACGTGGAAGATTATAGCTACCGGCGTGACATCCGAGTCCAAGAAAATCATCAATGTGGAATTGCTTACTTGGATAATTGTTCATTAAACAAAAAGAAGGGAATAAGAACAGTCCCTTATACCAAAGTGGTTTCCTTAGACACGCGTGTCAAGCTTTCGTCCCTGTGCAATACGATGAAAAGTGTTAGAATGAGAATCATTGAAGAAAATAACAAACGAATGAAATCAACAATAGAAGTCAGTCGTGCATTTGTGGTTACAGCAGCAATTGACCTCACCACGTGGGAGATTATAGCTACCTGCGTGACATCCGAGTCCAAGAAAATCAACAATGTGGAATGGCCTACTTGGATAATTGTTCATTAAACAAAAAGAAGGGAATAAGAACAGACCCTTATACCAAAGTGGTTTCCTTAGACACGCGTGTCAAGCTTTCGTCCCTGTGCAATACGATGAAAAGTGTTAGAATGAGAAACATTGAAGAAAATAACAAACGAATGAAATCAACAACAGAAGTCAGTCGTGCATTTGTGGTTACAGCAGCAATTGACCTTACCACGTGGGAGATTACAGCTACCTGCGTGACATCCGAGCCCAAGAAAATGAACAATGTGGAACGGCTTACTTGGATAATTGTTCATTAAACAAAAAGAAGGGAATAAGAACAGTCCCTTATACCAAAGTGGTTTCCTTAGACACGTGTGTCAAGCTTTCGTCCCTGTGCAATACGATGAGAAATGTTAGAATGAGAATCATTGAAGAAAATAACAAACGAATGAAATCAACAACAGAAGTCAGTCGTGCATTTGTGGTTACAGCAGCAATTGACCTCACCACGTGGGAGATTATAGCTACCTGCGTGACATCCGAGTCCAAGAAAATCAACAATGTGGAATGGCTCACTTGGATAATTGTTCATTAAACAAAAAGAAGGGAATAAGAACAGTCCCTTATACCAAAGTGGTTTCCTTAGACACGCGTGTCAAGCTTTCGTCCCTGTGCAATACGATGAAAAGTGTTAGAATGAGAAACATTAAAGGAAATAACAAACAAATGAAATCAACAACAGAAGTCAGTCGTGCATTTGTGGTTACAGCAGCAATTGACCTTACCACGTAAAAGATAATAGCTACCTGCGTGTCATCCGAGTCCAAGAAAATCAACAATGTGGAATGGCTTACTTGGATAATTGATCATTATACAGAAAGAAGGGAATAAGAACAGTCCCTTATACCAATGTGGTTTCCATAGACACGTGTGTCAAGCTTTCGTCCCTGTGCAATACGATGAGAAGTGTTAGAATGAGAAACATTGAAGGAAATAACAAACAAATCAAATCAACAACAGAAGTCAGTCGTGCATTTGTGATTACAGCAGCAATTGACCTTACCACGTGGGAGATTATAGCTACCTGCGTGACATCCGAGTCCAAGAAAATCAACAATGTGGAATGGCTTACTTGGATAATTGATCATTATACAGAAAGAATGAAGTAAGAACAGTCCCTTATACCAATGTGGTTTCCATAGACACGTGTGTCAAGCTTTCGTCCCTGTGCATTACGATGAAAAGTGTTAGAATGAGAAACATTGAAGAAAATAACAAACGAATGAAATCAACAACAGAAGTCAGTCGTGCATTTGTGGTTACAGCAGCAATTGACCTCACCACGTGGGAGATTATAGCTACCTGCGTGACATCCGAGTCCAAGAAAATCAACAATGTGGAATGGCTTACTTGGATAATTGATCATTATACAGAAAGAATGAAGTAAGAACATTCCCTTATACCAATGTGGTTTCCTTAGACACGCGTGTCAAGCTTTCGTCCCTGTGCAATACGATGAAAAGTGTTAGAATGAGAATCATTGAAGAAAATAACAAACGAATGAAATCAACAACAGAAGTCAGTCGTGCATTCGTGGTTACAGCAGCAATTGACCTTACCACGTGGGAGATTACAGCTACCTGCGTGATATCCGAGCCCAAGAAAATCAACAATGTGGAACGGCTTACTTGGATAATTGTTCATTGAACAAAAAGAAGGGAATAAGAACAGTCCCTTATACCAAAGTGGTTTCCTTAGACACGCGTGTCAAGCTTTCGTCCCTGTGCAATACGATGAAAAGTGTTAGAATGAGAATCATTGAAGAAAATAACAAACGAATGAAATCAACAACAGAAGTCAGTCGTGCATTTGTGGTTACAGCAGCAATTGACCTCACCACGTGGGAGATTATAGCTACCTGCGTGACATCCGAGTCCAAGAAAATCATCAATGTGGAATGGCTTACTTGGATAATTGTTCATTAAACAAAAAGAAGGGAATAAGAACAGTCCCTTATACCAAAGTGGTTTCCTTAGACACGCGTGTCAAGCTTTCGTCCCTGTGCAATACGATGAAAAGTGTTAGAATGAGAATCATTGAAGAAAATAACAAACGAATGAAATCAACAACAGAAGTCAGTCGTGCATTCGTGGTTACAGCAGCAATTGACCTTACCACGTGGGAGATTACAGCTACCTGCGTGACATCCGAGCCCAAGATAATCAACAATGTGGAACGGCTTACTTGGATAATTGTTCATACTTACATATTTTCACTCATTGTTATTGATTTCAGTGCATCATTGTGAGTGAAGTTCTCTGATAGCCGTTTGAGGAGATTACAAAGTGGTGGGCAAGCAAGTAAGGCTTGTAATATTGAGTTTATATAACAAAAGTTACTTTTGTTTCGTAAACACCTGGATTTAAAACTGGTTTGCGTCCCAGCAATTTAATAGTTCTTGAGAAATTCTGAAAATTTAAAAATATTACTAACCATGATAGAAACTTGAATTTCCACTGATATCTGTAGGTGAAAACCAAAGCATTCCACTTTTCATCGAGTAAAATGGGTTCAACTAAGTAAAATAATTATCTACTGTAGATGTAAGCAAATTGTTAGTTGAAAGTAAGATGAATATATAAAAAAAGATATGGTTTTGAACTGACCTCCTAACATATGAGTGGCTGAATCTATTTTTTTGACTACTTTTGTATGTTTTAAAGGTGTTACATGTGAATCATTAATTTTATTGTCTATTTTCTCATTCGATATTGTTTTAACATCTTTATCAAATAGACTAGCCCATGATTTTTTTCATACATTTACTGTGGGCTCCTCAATTTTAGATTCATTTTTATTCGAGATGCTACTTTCAATTTTTTCAATTGTCCTATTGGAAATTGTATCATTTTTGATTATCTCTGTATTATCTCTTGCAATAATTTCAACTGTTTTTACAGCTGAACTAGGGGGAGTTGAAGGTTTCGAATGTTTTCCTGTCATCTCATTCTGGATAAAAGGTTTTGTAATTGATAATCCATTGTAATTGATTACAGATTTTCTACACTCATTTTCTGAAAAAGTTGATATTAGTTGATTCATTATTATATTACATATTTATATTGACCATGAATAATTCTTTTAAGATCTCTATACTTACTTGCAGAAATTTTTTGTTCAACTCTACAGGGTAATTTGTATTCACTAGAATTGGTAAATAATATATTATCTTCTTCTTCTAACTGAGTTAACTCCACGAAATGTAGATTCTGAAAAAAAAAATAACAATATAATAGTGGAAATCATTTTGGAAATTATAATATTTCTGTATATAGTATATCCAAAGTCCCTTGAAATAGTCTATAAAAACGCTTGGCCAGAGATAATTGCAAAACAGTCATAAACCAGTAAGGCGAAATTTATATCCCTCAGTGGAAGCAAAAGGCTGAATGATAATGATGTACAGAGTGATTCACCGCGATGGCTTATTGTTTATGGAAAACTAATAATAATTTTGTGCTGAAAATTTAATCAATTTCAGATTACTACCTTCTTATCTCAAACGGCACACCCAGTATATTAGTGCATTATCAGAATGCTTGGTTGATGATAATTTCAGCAATATGGCAATACTTGAGTATAAGCTGAACAGTTCATAAGTTGAAGAGATTCCTATAGATATCTAATGAAAAGTTTTTCGGAAAAATCTTTATTTTTTTATTCATTCAGTCAAATTTACGTAGATATAAAAAGAGAGGGGTCTCAAGCAAACTCTATACTTGAAGAGTTTTCGAGGAAAAACTTCAACTAAGAAAAACTGCAATTTCTCATTGAATGGAGTAGTCTATGACTTCCAGAAAACATGAAAAGAAACTAAAAAGTCGAAATTTCTTGAATTGTAATAAATTTTTCGTTAAGAAAGTTGAAAATTCATAAACCAATAAAAAAAAACAACTACATAAAATATAACTGGTATTTGGAAATATTCGAATAAATGAAAATATCCCTAAGCTAGTATTAAAAAAATTACCTCCATATTCAAGCAATTAACTATTTAAACATGAAACTTTCCACTAGAAATATCACTTCAACAACTGTTTATAAAGTAACTCTTTGAAGAATGTTCGCTAAACTGAGGTTACTTACAATTTGTCAACCCGGCATGGTTGACGAACATAGAATATTTTTCTTCTTCTTAACTATGTACAGATCGAGCCATATACCTTATATTAGGGGCAAGTTGCACCATTTGCCTGAACATTGGTTAAAATTTAAACATTGATCAATTTCTGATTTCTTTCGAGAAATCATAGAGTAATCAACGTTTAAATTTTTAATTAATGTTTAGGCAAATGGTGCAACTGGCCCTTTGTCTATTGGGTAAAATATAGAAGTGCGCGTGCGCCGCATATTTTTTTGTTCATTAAGACAATTTTACGTAGATATAAAAAGAGAGGGGTCTCAAGCAAATTCTATACTTAAGGAGATTTCGAGGAAAAACTTCAACTAAGGAAAACTGCAATTTCTCATTGAATGGAGTAGTCTATGACTTCCAGAAAACATGAAAACAAACTAAAAAGTCGAAATTTCATGAATTGTAATAAATTTTTTGTTATGATGGTTGAAAATCCATAAACCAATAAAAAAAAACTAACTACATGAAATATAACTGATATTTGAAAATATTCGAATAAATTAAAACAACCCTAAGCTAGTATTAAAAAAATTACCTCCATATTCAAACAATTTTCTATTCAAACATGAAACTTTCCACTAGAAATATCACTTCAACAACTGTTTATAAAGTAACTCTTGAAAGAATGTTCGCTAAACTGAGGTTACTTACAATTTGTCAACCCGGCATGGTTGACGAACATAGAATATTTTTCTTCTTCTTAACTATGTACAGGTCGAGCCATATACCTAATATTAGGGGCCAGTTGCACCATTTGCCTAAACATTGATTAAAATTCAAACATTGATTAATTTCTGATTTCTCTTGAGAAATCATAGAGTAATCAACGTTTAAATTTTTAATTAATGTTTAGGCAAATGGTGCAACTGGCCCTTAGTCTATTAGGTAGAATATAGAAGTGCGCGTGCGCCTCATATTAAATTTCAATAATAATAATAATAATTTTCAAACAGATAGTTTCTAAACTGTGCTCGAAATAAAAAATTCCAATCCCACAAAATTATCTGTATTTCGTTTCTTCATTTCCAGCTTAATTTTATTGTAATCTATGGTCCACAGTTCGCATTGAAAAAGTGTCCAGCGGACAGGATAAATAGATGGCGCTAGTGTAGCTAGGGGTATATTTGTATTTTGTGGTTTCTGTAATCTGCATTCCGTGGTTTCATTTTAAGCGTGGTTATATTCATAGATAAATACAAATGTACCCCTTATATATGGTTATAATTGATTCTGATAGATGTGGCAAGCTGAAAAATAAATATTAAATTCTGTTGATAATTATAACATAGGTAATGAGAAAACCATTGTCTGTTGATATTTCGACATTTCGATCTTTAGTGGAATATAACAATTATGTTAAATTATTATATTTACTTTAATATTATTTTTGTGTCTCCCGACCAAAGTACAAATTTCCGAAATTATTTTTTGTTCCCGATAATAGGGACATTCGATCTGCCAACCCAAGAAAGCGAACATACTTTTGTTGGATAGCACATATGCCTACTCATGCGTTTCGTCCCTGGCACACACATCAGTGTGACTTTGGTATAATTGTGTGTGCCGTGTCACAGACGCTTGGGGAATTTATTATTATCGGGAGCCGCCGGGACTCGAACCCGGCACCTTGTCGCATCTCGGTGAGTGAGTCTACCTCTTAACGTCTAGGCTACCGAATGCTGTGTTTATTGTTGCTATGTGGAGCTTTATGAGAAACCGCCACACTTTCATCCTTTTTGAAGTTTTCTATGAAATTTACCTTAGAACATAGAATATACTCTAAGAAATTAGCCTTCTAGCTATTCAGTGAATAGTTTTCTATTCAGTGAGTAGTTGATATTTATGAATATTCGTTACTATTCACTGATGATGATTAGATAGTTGAGTAATTAATTATTTGTGAAGTTAAGAATGAAAGTTTGAATGATCACTTTTCAGGAATAATTGAAGAAAGATATTGAAATTGGAGATCACATATGTTGAAATTGATAGATACAATTGAATTGTAATTATTCATTTCATAGTAGAAACTGGTATTCGTCCAAAGAAACATGAATAGAATTGGGATTTTATAAATAAAAAAATATAAAAATTGAATATAAGAGTCGAACATATGAATTTAGCAATAAAGAGTTCTAATAATAACAATATAAGATTCTACATTCGAAATTTGATGCCGTCTTTTTAATCGATTGCAGAGTTTATTCATTTGAAACCTTGCTTTCATATTTCATATGCATTGTCATTTCTAGACATTACTCTATTTCATTGGTCAATTATTGTTTGATTCTGAAT
This sequence comes from Harmonia axyridis, assembly GCF_914767665.1. NCBI lineage: Eukaryota > Metazoa > Arthropoda > Insecta > Coleoptera > Coccinellidae > Harmonia > Harmonia axyridis. The sequence continues at coordinate 24,737,220 of NC_059508.1, read as the reverse complement.
TGCGAAACGACGAATTTTTCTATTCTTTTAAATCTGAGGTCTAAAAATGTAAAAGAATTGAATGGACTTAACCAATCCTTATTCAGAAGCAAATTCTAGAGGTTTTAGGCATGTACATTAGTAAATGGTGGAACATCCAAAATGTTACCAAATCGAGGCCTATGCCATTGAATAGTTGGTATCCCAGACAATCGAAATTACTAGCGTACACCAGATGTAAATTATAAGCACAGACCTTCAACTGTAGTAAGAGAGAAATTCAATATATTCTGAGTTCTCATGTCTAATATCCAGGATAATAAAATTTAAAGAAATCCAATCTGACCTTGGACAGAACTTTTTTTTGAGTAATTATTCAACTGAGTTTTGATTTTCAAGTGAATTAGAGGACCAATAGAAAAAAAAAAATTCATAATAATCAGAGACGAGAATTCTCCAAAAAAATTGTTCTGACCCAGGAAAAGGAATAATAGGTTATAAAACGGAAATTAATGAGTGTTTTGTTTTGGGTCATTATAGATATAGGTTAATTCAGAGTTCATGACTGGTATATTTGTGATTTTTGTGAAACAAAAAAAAATTACATGATTCGAGTGCATGAGGTACGATCTTCCAAAATATCCTCATTTATCTAGGTTACAGAAGTAGGAGAACGTAGCGCCGCTGAACACAGGGGAAAATTATAAAGTTTGGTCAAGTTTTTTTTATTACATTGAGCGAAATTCACCTGATTTCAAGAGCAAAGAAAAAGGAATAAAGAGTCCAAAGTCCTGAAATAGCTAATACTGTTAATGGTTTATTGGAATTTTCACGAAGACGACCTTCTTCTCCTTTTTGAGATCGTAGTTCTTGCAAAAATTCAATTCAAGTTTTACGAAAAGAAATTTCTTCAAAAAAACAAACAAAATTTTACATTTATATAAAGTTCGTTTATTAAAATATAATATTCATTTTTTATATACATATACATATATATAACATTGAAAAGTCAATTTATCATATTCTCCCGAAATACAAGACATGGCATTTCTCATGAAACAAAATGAAATATTACAATGTTCAGCATCCTTAAATCTAATCTGTACAAATTAACAACTATATCAATGAATCTTTACACTTCACACCGTATCACTCCTTCGATAAAATAATAAATAAGGAACTCTATCTCCTTGACGTTTAAGAACATCTTCTTCCGTAACTCTGTTTATTTTAGAGTCATCAAACCTCAACTATGTATTATACCCCGAATGGAAAGTATCTGCTATTTAATGCCCATAGCTGGCCTCCTTTCCTACATGGTATACTACAGATATCAATTTATATTGTCTCTCCGCTGAAGTATTCGTCCTTCCAGATAATATTTTAGAATCAATCTGCAGATTGATGGGAAATTCTATAGTCTTCATTATTTTAGTGCAGCCATTCATTCTGTATTCGAAGCATTTCAAATGTAATACTAAAACTACAGGCAACTTCTCTATCATCACTTGCTGCCATGCTTCAACCGTTTCTTTCGTTTTCGATGATGTCAGACCCTCTAGTTTGTTCTTGGTTGTAAGGCCTTCTAATGCTTCAGCTATGTTATTTGCTTTCTTAATATTTAATGGCAATGTTAGGAATGGTTCAATATTTTCTGAAGTTTCGTCTCCGGTTTTATGGATTCTTGAACAGAGAAGTCCTCCGAATATATCACTAATCGGTGTCTTGTCCATTTGTATTTCTCTTGTTACATTCCCTTCGTTCCTAGGACCAATAACTTTCCAATCATCCACATCTATTTTCACTTCTTTTTTAGCTGCTTGAATATTTTCGTCATGGCTAATCAATTTCATTATTCCCATCATTTCATCATTGAGTCCATTCAACAGAAGGCCCAAGAATTCTTCGGCGTCTTCTTGTCGGCCTTCAACAAGGAAAGAATCGCTACGTGTTCCGTTGAGCATCGTATAAAACGATGAGGCCTCAAACGAATTGTCATTGTCTATATTGACGAAAGTTTGCTTCTTGTTCTTCTTTTTTGAACGTTACTTGCGTCTTACATTGGGCAGATTATCGAAGTTATTCATAAATTTACACCTGGATTAGTTGAATAATGAAAATACATATATAAAATTGTTATTCAATCAAAGTTGCAAATTATATTAATTTATACTTACATATTTTCACTCATTGTTATTGATTTCAGTGCATTATTGTGAGTGAAGTTCTCTGATAGCCGTTTGAGGAGATTACAAAGTGGTGGGCAAGCAAGTAAGGCTTGTAATATTGAGTTTATATAACAAAAATTACTTTTGTTTCGTAAGAACAGTCCTTTATACCAAAGTGGTTTCCTTAGACACGTGTGTCAAGCTTTCATCCCTCAGCAATACGACAAAAAGTGTTAGAGTAAGAAACATTGAAGGAAATAACAAACGAATGAAATCAACAACAGAAGTCAACCGTCCAGTTTTGGATACAGCAGCAATTGACCTTAACACGTGGGAGGAAATCAAAAATGTGGAATATCTTAATAATAAACATTGGAGGAAATAACAAACAAATGAAATCAACAACAGAAGTCAGCCGTCCAGTTTTGGTTACAGCAGCAATTGAACTTACCAATTGAGAGATTGTAGCTACATGCGTGACATCCGAGACCAAGAAAAACAACAATGTGAAATGGCTTACTTGGATAATTGTTCATTAAACGAAAAGAAGAGAATAAGAACAGTCCCTTATATCAATGTGGTTTCCTTAGACACGTGTGTCAAGCTTTCGTCTCTGTGCAATACGATAAAAAGTGTTAGAATGAGGAAGATTGAAGGAAATAACAAACAAATAAAATCAACAATAGAAGTCAGTCGTGCATTTGTGGTTACAGCAGCAATTGACCTTACCAATTGAGAGATTACAGCTACCTGCGTGACATCCGAGACCAAGAAAAACAATGTGAAATGGCTTACTTGGATAATTGTCCATTAAACAAAAAGAAGAGAATAAGAACAGTCCCTTATATTAATGTGGTTTCCTTAGACACGTGTGCCAAGCTTTCGTCTCTGTGCAATACGATGAAAAGTGTTAGAATGAGGAAGATTGAAGGAAATAACAAACAAATGAAATCAACATTAGAAGTCAGTCGTGCATTTGTGGTTACAGCAGCAATTGACCTCACCAAATGAGAGATTACAGCTACCTACGTGACATCCGAGACCAAGAAAAACAACAATGTGAAATGGCTTACTTGGATAATTGTTCATCAAACAAAAAGAAGAGAATAAGTACAGTCCATTATATCAATGTGGTTTCCTTAGACACGTGTGTCAAGCTTTCGTCCCTGTGCAATACGATGAAAAGTGTTAGAATGAGAAACATTGAATTTAATAACAAACAAATGAAATCAACAAAAGAAGTCAGCCGTCCATTTATTGTTAAAGCAGCAATTGATCTTACCACGTGGGAGATTATAGCTACCTGCGTGACATCCGAGTCCAAGAAAATCAACAATGTGAAAAGGCTTATCTGGATAATTGTTCATCTAACAGAAAAAAGGGAATAAGAACAGTCCCTCATACCAGTGTGGATTCCTTAGACACGTGTGTCAAGCTTTCGTCCGTGTGCAATACGATGAAAAGTGTTAGAATGAGAAACATTGAAGGAAATTTCAAACAAATGAAATCAACAAAAGAAGTCAGCCGTCCATTTATTGTTCAAGCAGCAATTGATCTTACCACGTGGGAGATTATAGCTACCTGCGTGACATCCTAGTCCAAGAAAATCAACAATGTGGAATGGCTTACTTGGATAATTGTTCATCAAAAAGAAAAAAGGGAAGAAGAGCAGTCCCTAATACCAAAGTGGTTTCCTTAGACACGTGTGTCAAGCTTTCGTCACTGTGCAATACGATGAAAAGTGTTAGAATGAGAAACATTGAAGAAAATAACAAACGAATTAAATCAACAACAGAAGTCAGTCGTGCATTTGTGGTTACAGCAGCAATTGACCTTACCACGTGGGAGATTATAGCTACCTGCGTGACATCCGAGTCCAAGAAAATCAACAATGTGGAATGGCTTACTTGGATAATTGTTCATTTAACAAGAAGAAGGGAATAAGAACAGTCCCTCATACCAAAGTGGTTTCCTTAGACACGCGTGTCAAGCTTTCGTCCCTGTGCAATACGATGAAAAGTGTTAGAATGAGAAACATTGAAGGAAATAACAAACAAATCAAATCAACAACAGAAGTCAGTCGTGCATTTGTGATTACAGCAGCAATTGACCTTACCACGTGGGAGATTATAGCTACCTGCGTGACATCCGAGTCAAAGAAAATCAACAATGTGGAATGGCTTACTTGGATAATTGATCATTATACAGAAAGAATGAAGTAAGAACAGTCCCTTATACCAATGTGGTTTCTATAGACACGTGTGTCAAGCTTTCGTCCCTGTGCAATACGATGAAAAGTGTTAGAATGAGAAACATTGAAGAAAATAACAAACGAATGAAATCAACAACAGAAGTCAGTCGTGCATTTGTGGTTACAGCAGCAATTGACCTTACCACGTGGGAGATTATAGCTACCTGTGTGACATCTGAGTCCAAGAAAATCAACAATGTGGAATGGCTTACTTGGATAATTGTTGATTGAACAAAAAGATGGGAATAAGAACAGTCCCTTATACCAAAGTGGTTTCCTTAGACACGTGTGTAAAGCTTTCGTCCCTGTGCAATACGATGAGAAGTGTTAGAATGAGAAACATTGAAGGAAATAACAAACAAATGAAATCAACATTAGAAGTCAGTCGTGCATTTGTGGTTACAGCAGCAATTGACCTTACCACGTGGGAGATTATAGCTACCTGCGTGACATCCGAGTCCAAGATAATCAACAATGTGGAATGGCCTACTTGGATAATTGTTGATTAAAGAAAAAAAAGAGAATGAGAAAAGTCCCTTATACCAAAGTGGTTTCCTTAGACACGTGTGTCAAGCTTTCGTCCCTGTGCAATACGATGAAAAGTGTTAGAATGAGAAACATAGAAGGAAATAACAAACAAATGAAATCAACAACAGAAGTCAGTCGTGCATTTGTGGTTACAGCAGCAATTGACCTTACCACGTGGGAGATTATAGCTACCTGCGTGACATCCGAGTCCAAGAAAATCAACAATGTGGAATGGCTTACTTGGATAATTGTTCATTTAACAAAAAGAAGGGAATAAGAACAGTCCCTTATACCAAAGTGGTTTCCTTAGACACGTGTGTCAAGCTTTCGTCCCTGTGCAATACGATGAAAAGTGTTAGAATGAGAAACATTGAAGGAAATAACAAACAAATGAAATCAACAACAGAAGTCAGCCGTCCAATTGTGGTTACATCAGCAATTGACCTTACCACGTGGGAGATTATAGCTACCCGCGTGTCATCCGAGTCCAAGAAAATCAACAATGTGGAATGGCTTATTTGGATAATTGTTCATTAAACAAAAAGAAGGGAATAAGAACAGTCCCTTATACCAAAATGGTTTCCTTAGACACCTGTGTCAAGCTTTCATTCCTGTGCAATACGATGAAAAGTGTTAGAATGAGAAACATAGAAGGAAATAACAAACAAATGAAATCAACATTAGAAGTCAGTCGTGCATTTGTGGTTACAGCAGCAATTGACCTTACCACGTGGGAGATTATAGCTACCTGCGTGACATCCGAGTCCAAGATAATCAACAATGTGGAATGGCCTACTTGGATAATTGTTGATTAAACAAAAAAAAGAGAATGAGAAATGTCCCTTATACCAAAGTGGTTTCCTTAGACACGTGTGTCAAGCTCTCGTCCCTGTGCAATACGATGAAAAGTGTTAGAATGAGAAACATAGAAGGAAATAACAAACAAATGAAATCAACAACAGAAGTCAGTCGTGCATTTGTGATTTCAGCAGCAATTGACCTTACCACGTGGGAGATTATAGCTACCTGCGTGACATCCGAGTCCAAAAAAATCAACAATGTGGAATGACTTACATGGATAATTGATCATTATACAGAAAGAATGAAGTAAGAACAGTCCCTTATACGAATGTGGTTTCCATAGACACGTGTGTCAAGCTTTCGTCCCTGTGCAATACGATGAAAAGTGTAAGAATGAGAAACATAGAAGGAAAAAACAAACACCACGTGGGAGATTATAGCTACCTGCGTGACATCCGAGTCCAAGAAAATCAACAATGTGGAATGGCTTACTTGGATAATTGTTCATTAAACAAAAAGAAGGGAATAAGAACAGTCCCTTATACCGAAGTGGTTTCCTTAGACACGCGTGTCAAGCTTTCGTCCCTGTGCAATACGATGAAAAGTGTTAGAATGACAAACATTGAAGAAAATAACAAACGAATGAAATCAAAACAGAAGTCAGTCGTGCATTTGTGGTTACAGCAGCAATTGACCTCACCACGTGGGAGATTTTAGCTACCTGCGTGTCATCCGAGTCCAAGAAAATCAACAATGTGGAATGGCTTACTTGGATAATTGATCATTATACAGAAAGAAGGGAATAAGAACAGTCCCTTATACCAATGTGGTTTCCTTAGACACGCGTGTCAAGCTTTCGTCCCTGTGCAATACGATGAAAAGTGTTAGAATGACAAACATTGAAGAAAATAACAAACGAATGAAATCAACAACAGAAGTCAGTCGTGCATTTGTGGTTACAGCAGCAATTGACCTCACCACGTGGGAGATTATAGCTACCTGCGTGACATCCGAGTCCAAGAAAATCAACAATGTGGAATGGCTTACTTGGATAATTGTTCATTAAACAAAAAGAAGGGAATAAGAACAGTCCCTTATACCAATGTGGTTTCCATAGACACGTGTGTCAAGCTTTCGTCCCTGTGCAATACGATGAGAAGTGTTAGAATGAGAAACATTGAAGGAAATAACAAACGAATGAAATCAACAACAGAAGTCAGCCGTCCAGTTTTGGTTACAGTAGCAATTGACCTTACCAATTGAGAGATTGTAGCTACATGCGTGACATCCGAGTCCAAGAAAATCAACAATGTGGAATGGCTTACTTGGATAATTGTTGATTAAACAAAAAAAAGGGAATAAGAACAGTCCCTCATACCAAAGTGGTTTTCTCAGACATGTGTGTCAAGCTTTCGTCCCTGTGCAATACGATGAAAAGTGTTAGAATGAGGAACATAGAAGGAAATAACAAACAAATGAAATCAACAACAGAAGTCAGTCGTGCATTTGTGGTTACAGCAGCAATTGACCTTTCCACGTGGGAGATTATAGATAGCTGCGTGACATCCTAGTCCAAGAAAATCAACAATGTGGAATGGCTTACTTGGATAATTGTTCATCAAAAAGAAAAAAGGGAAGAAGAGCAGTCCCTCATACCAAAGTGGTTTCCTTAGACACGTGTGTCAAGCTTTCGTCACTGTGCAATACGATGAAAAGTGTTAGAATGAGAAACATTGAAGAAAATACCAAACGAATGAAATCAACAACAGAAGTCAGTCGTGCATTCGTGGTTACAGCAGCAATTGACCTTACCACGTGGGAGATTACAGCTACCTGCGTGACATCCGAGCCCAAGAAAATCAACAATGTGGAACGGCTTACTTGGATAATTGTTCATTAAACAAAAAAAAGGGAATAAGAACAGTCCCTCATACCAAAGTGGTTTTCTTAGACACGCGTGTCAAGCTTTCGTCCCTGTGCAATACAATGAAAAGTGTTAGAATGAGAATCATTGAAGGAAATAACAAACAAATGAAATCAACAACAGAAGTCAGTCGTGCATTTGTGGTTACAGCAGCAATTGACCTTACCACGTAAAAGATAATAGCTACCTGCGTGTCATCCGAGTCCAAGAAAATCAACAATGTGGAATGGCTTACTTGGATAATTGATCATTATACAGAAAGAAGGGAATAAGAACAGTCCCTTATACCAATGTGGTTTCCATAGACACGTGTGTCAAGCTTTCGTCCCTGTGCAATACGATGAGAAGTGTTAGAATGAGAAACATTGAAGGAAATAACAAACAAATCAAATCAACAACAGAAGTCAGTCGTGCATTTGTGATTACAGCAGCAATTGACCTTACCACGTGGGAGATTATAGCTACTTGCGTGACATCCGAGTCCAAGAAAATCAACAATGTGGAATGGCTTACTTGGATAATTGATCATTATACAGAAAGAATGAAGTTAGAACAGTCCCTTATACCAATGTGGTTTCCATAGACACGTGTGTCAAGCTTTCGTCCCTGTGCATTACGATGAAAAGTGTTAGAATGAGAAACATTGAAGAAAATAACAAACGAATGAAATCAACAACAGAAGTCAGTCGTGCATTTGTGGTTACAGCAGCAATTGACCTCACCACGTGGGAGATTATAGCTACCTGCGTGACATCCGAGTCCAAGAAAATCAACAATGTAGAATGGCTTACTTGGATAATTGTTCATTAAACAAAAAGAAGGGAATAAGAACAGTCACTTATACCGAAGTGGTTTCCTTAGACACGCGTGTCAAGCTTTCGTCCCTGTGCAATACGATGAAAAGTGTTAGAATGACAAACATTGAAGAAAATAACAAACGAATGAAATCAACAACAGAAGTCAGTCGTGCATTTGTGGTGACAGCAGCAATTGACCTCACCACGTGTGAGATTATAGCTACCTGCGTGACATCCGAGTCCAAGAAAATCAACAATGTGGAATGGCTTACTTGGATAATTGTTCATTAAACAAAAAGAAGGGAATAAGAACAGACCCTTATACCAAAGTGGTTTCCTTAGACACGCGTGTCAAGCTTTCGTCCCTGTGCAATACGATGAAAAGTGTTAGAATGAGAAACATTGAAGAAAATAACAAACGAATGAAATCAACAACAGAAGTCAGTCGTGCATTTGTGGTTACAGCAGCAATTGACCTCACCACGTGGGAGATTATAGCTACCTGCGTGACATCCGAGTCCAAGAAAATCAACAATGTGGAATGGCTTACTTGGATAATTGTTCATTAAACAAAAAGAAGGGAATAAGAACAGTCCCTTATACCGAAGTGGTTTCCTTAGACACGCGTGTCAAGCTTTCGTCCCTGTGCAATACGATGAAAAGTGTTAGAATGACAAACATTGAAGAAAATAACAAACGAATGAAATCAACAACAGAAGTCAGTCGTGCATTTGTGGTTACAGCAGCAATTGACCTTACCACGTAAAAGATTATAGCTACCTGCGTGTCATCCGAGTCCAAGAAAATCAACAATGTGGAATGGCTTACTTGGATAATTGATCATTATACAGAAAGAAGGGAATAAGAACAGTCCCTTATACCAATGTGGTTTCCTTAGACACGTGTGTCAAGCTTTCGTCCCTGTGCAATACGATGAGAAGTGTTAGAATGAGAAACATTGAAGGAAATAACAAACGAATGAAATCAACAACAGAAGTCAGTCGTGCATTTGTGGTTACAGCAGCAATTGACCTCACCACGTGGGAGATTATAGCTACCTGCGTGACATCCGAGTCCAAGAAAATCAACAATGTGGAATGGCTTACTTGGATAATTGTTCATTAAACAAAAAGAAGGGAATAAGAACAGTCCCTTATACCGAAGTGGTTTCCTTAGACACGCGTGTCAAGCTTTCGTCCCTGTGCAATACGATGAAAAGTGTTAGAATGAGAAACATTGAAGAAAATAACAAACGAATGAAATCAACAACAGAAGTCAGTCGTGCATTTGTGGTTACAGCAGCAATTGACCTCACCACGTGGGAGATTATAGCTACCTGCGTGACATCCGAGTCCAAGAAAATCAACAATGTGGAATGGCTTACTTGGATAATTGTTCATTAAACAAAAAGAAGGGAATAAGAACAGTCCCTTATACCGAAGTGGTTTCCTTAGACACGCGTGTCAAGCTTTCGTCCCTGTGCAATACGATGAAAAGTGTTAGAATGACAAACATTGAAGAAAATAACAAACGAATGAAATCAACAACAGAAGTCAGTCGTGCATTTGTGGTTACAGCAGCAATTGACCTCACCACGTGGGAGATTATAGCTACCTGCGTGACATCCGAGTCCAAGAAAATCAACAATGTGGAATGGCTTACTTGGATAATTGTTCATTAAACAAAAAGAAGGGAATAAGAACAGACCCTTATACCAAAGTGGATTCCTTAGACACGCGTGTCAAGCTTTCGTCCCTGTGCAATACGATGAAAAGTGTTAGAATGAGAAACATTGAAGAAAATAACAAACGAATGTAATCAACAACAGAAGTCAGTCGTGCATTTGTGGTTACAGCAGTAATTGACCTCACCACGTGGGAGATTATAGCTACCTGCGTGACATCCGAGTCCAAGAAAATCAACAATGTGGAATGGCTTACTTGGATAATTGATCATTATACAGAAAGAATGAAGTAAGAACAGTCCCTTATACCAATGTGGTTTCCTTAGACACGTGTGTCAAGCTTTCGTCCCTGTGCAATACGATGAAAAGTGTTAGAATGAGAAACATTGAAGAAAATAACAAACGAATGAAATCAACAACAGAAGTCAGTCGTGCATTTGTGGTTACAGCAGCAATTGACCTTACCACGTAAAAGATTATAGCTACCTGCGTGTCATCCGAGTCCAAGAAAATCAACAATGTGGAATGGCTTACTTGGATAATTGATCATTATACAGAAAGAAGGGAATAAGAACAGTCCCTTATACCAATGTGGTTTCCATAGACACACGTGTCAAGCTTTCGTCCCTGTGCAATACGATGAGAAGTGTTAGAATGAGAAACATTGAAGGAAATAACAAACAAATCAAATCAACAACAGAAGTCAGTCGTGCATTTGTGATTACAGCAGCAATTGACCTTACCACGTGGGAGATTATAGCTACCTGCGTGACATCCGAGTCCAAGAAAATCAACAATGTGGAATGGCTTACTTGGATAATAGATCATTATACAGAAAGAATGAAGTAAGAACAGTCCCTTATACCAATGTGGTTTCCATAGACACGTGTGTCAAGCTTTCGTCCCTGTGCAATACGATGAAAAGTGTTAGAATGAGAAACATTGAAGAAAATAACAAACGAATGAAATCAACAACAGAAGTCAGTCGTGCATTTGTGGTTACAGCAGCAATTGACCTTACCACGTGGGAGATTATAGCTACCTGCGTGACATCCGAGTCCAAGAAAATCAACAATGTGGAACGGCTTACTTGGATAATTGTTCATTAAACAAAAAGAATTGAATAAGAACAGTCCCTTATACCAAAGTGGTTTCCTTAGACACGTGTGTCAAGCTTTCGTCCCTGTGCAATACGATGAAAAGTGTTAGAATGAGAAACATTGAAGGAAATAACAAACAAATGAAATCAACAACAGAAGTCAGTCGCGCATTTGTGGTTACAGCAGCAATTGACCTTACCACGTTACAGATCATAGCTACCTGCGTGACATCCGAGTCCAAGAAAATCAACAATGTGGAATGACTTACTTGGATAATTGATCATTATACAGAAAGAATGAAGTAAGAACAGTCCCTTATACCAAAGTGGTTTCCTTAGACACGTGTGTCAAGCTTTCGTCCCTGTGCAATACGATGAGAAGTGTTAGAATGAGAAACATTGAAGGAAATAACAAACAAATGAAATCAACAACAGAAGTCAGCCGTCCAATTGTGGTTACAGCAGCAATTGACCTTACCACGTGGGAGATTATAGAGACCCGCGTGTCATCCGAGTCCAAGAAAATCAACAATGTGGAATGGCGTACTTGGATAATTGTTCATTAAACAAAAAGAAAGGGAATATGAACATTCCCTTATACCAAAGTGGTTTCCTTAGACACGTGTGTCAAGCTTTCGTCCCTGTGCAATACGATGAAAAGTGTTAGAATGAGAAACATAGAATGAAATAACAAACAAATGAAATCAACAACCGAAGTCAGTCGTGCATTTGTGGTTACAGCAGCAATTGACCTTACCACGTGGGAGATTATAGCTACCTGCGTGACATCCGAGTCCAAGAAAATCAACAATGTGGAATGGCTTACTTGGATAATTGTTCATTAAACAAAAAGAAGGGAATAAGAACAGTCCCTTATACCAAAGTGGTTTCTTTAGACACGCGTGTCAAGCTTTCGTCCCTGTGCAATACGATGAAAAGTGTTAGAATGAGAAACATAGAAGGAAATAACAAACAAATGAAATCAACAACAGAAGTCAGTCGTGCATTTGTGGTTACAGCAGCAATTGACCTCACCACGTGGGAGATTATAGCTACCTGCGAGACATCCGAGTCCAAGAAAATCAACAATGTGGAATGGCCTACTCGGATAATTGTTGATTAAACAAAAGTGTGTCAAGCTTTCATCCCTCAGCAATACGACAAAAAGTGTTAGAGTAAGAAACATTGAAGGAAATAACAAACGAATGAAATCAACAACAGAAGTCAGCCGTCCAGTTTTGGTTACAGCAGCAATTGACCTTACCAATTGAGAGATTGTAGCTACATGCGTGACATCCGAGTCCAAGAAAATCAACAATGTGGAATGGCTTACTTGGATAATTGTTGATTTAACAAAAAAAAGGGAATAAGAACAGTCCCTCATACCAAAGTGGTTTTCTCAGACATGTGTGTCAAGCTTTCGTCCCTGTGCAATACGATGAAAAGTGTTAGAATGAGAAACATAGAAGGAAATAACAAACAAATGAAATCAACAACAGAAGTCAGTCGTGCATTTGTGGTTACAGCAGCAATTGACCTTTCCACGTGGGAGATTATAGATAGCTGCGTGACATCCTAGTCCAAGAAAATCAACAATGTGGAATGGCTTACTTGGATATTTGTTCATCAAAAAGAAAAAAGGGAAGAAGAGCAGTCCCTCATACCAAAGTGGTTTCCTTAGACACGTGTGTCAAGCTTTCGTCACTGTGCAATACGATGAAAAGTGTTAGAATGAGAAACATTGGAGAAAATAACAAACGAATGAAATCAACAACAGAAGTCAGTCGTGCATTCGTGGTTACAGCAGCAATTGACCTTACCACGTGGGAGATTACAGCTACCTGCGTGACATCCGAGCTCAAGAAAATCAACAATGTGGAACGGCTTACTTGGATAATTGTTCATTAAACAAAAAGAAGGGAACAAGAACAGTCCCTTATACCAAAGTGGTTTCCTTAGACACGCGTGTCAAGCTTTCGTCCCTGTGCAATACGATGAAAAGTGTTAGAATGAGAAACATTGAAGGAAATAACAAACAAATGAAATCAACAACAGAAGTCAGCCGTCCAATTGTGGTTACAGCAGCAATTGACCTTACCACGTGGGAGATTATAGAGACCCGCGTGTCATCCGAGTCCAAGAAAATCAACAATGTGGAATGGCGTACTTGGATAATTGTTCATTAAACAAAAAGAAAGGGAATATGAACATTCCCTTATACCAAAGTGGTTTCCTTAGACACGTGTGTCAAGCTTTCGTCCCTGTGCAATACGATGAAAAGTGTTAGAATGAGAAACATAGAATGAAATAACAAACAAATGAAATCAACAACCGAAGTCAGTCGTGCATTTGTGGTTACAGCAGCAATTGACCTTACCACGTGGGAGATTATAGCTACCTGCGTGACATCCGAGTCCAAGAAAATCAACAATGTGGAATGGCTTACTTGGATAATTGTTCATTAAACAAAAAGAAGGGAATAAGAACAGTCCCTTATACCAAAGTGGTTTCTTTAGACACGCGTGTCAGCTTTCGTCCCTGTGCAATACGATGAAAAGTGTTAGAATGAGAAACATAGAAGGAAATAACAAACAAATGAAATCAACAACAGAAGTCAGTCGTGCATTTGTGGTTACAGCAGCAATTGACCTCACCACGTGGGAGATTATAGCTACCTGCGAGACATCCGAGTCCAAGAAAATCAACAATGTGGAATGGCCTACTCGGATAATTGTTGATTAAACAAAAGTGTGTCAAGCTTTCATCCCTCAGCAATACGACAAAAAGTGTTAGAGTAAGAAACATTGAAGGAAATAACAAACGAATGAAATCAACAACAGAAGTCAGCCGTCCAGTTTTGGTTACAGCAGCAATTGACCTTACCAATTGAGAGATTGTAGCTACATGCGTGACATCCGAGTCCAAGAAAATCAACAATGTGGAATGGCTTACTTGGATAATTGTTGATTAAACAAAAAAAAGGGAATAAGAACAGTCCCTCATACCAAAGTGGTTTTCTCAGACATGTGTGTCAAGCTTTCGTCCCTGTGCAATACGATGAAAAGTGTTAGAATGAGAAACATAGAAGGAAATAACAAACAAATGAAATCAACAACAGAAGTCAGTCGTGCATTTGTGGTTACAGCAGCAATTGACCTTTCCACGTGGGAGATTATAGATAGCTGCGTGACATCCTAGTCCAAGAAAATCAACAATGTGGAATGGCTTACTTGGATATTTGTTCATCAAAAAGAAAAAAGGGAAGAAGAGCAGTCCCTCATACCAAAGTGGTTTCCTTAGACACGTGTGTCAAGCTTTCGTCACTGTGCAATACGATGAAAAGTGTTAGAATGAGAAACATTGAAGAAAATAACAAACGAATGAAATCAACAACAGAAGTCAGTCGTGCATTCGTGGTTACAGCAGCAATTGACCTTACCACGTGGGAGATTACAGCTACCTGCGTGACATCCGAGCTCAAGAAAATCAACAATGTGGAACGGCTTACTTGGATAATTGTTCATTAAACAAAAAGAAGGGAACAAGAACAGTCCCTTATACCAAAGTGGTTTCCTTAGACACGCGTGTCAAGCTTTCGTCCCTGTGCAATACGATGAAAAGTGTTAGAATGAGAATCATTGAAGAAAATAACAAACGAATGAAATCAACAACAGAAGTCAGTCGTGCATTTGTGGTTACAGCAGCAATTGACCTCACCACGTGGGAGATTATAGCTACCTGCGTGACATCCGAGTCCAAGAAAATCAACAATGTGGAATTGCTTACTTGGATAATTGTTCATTAAACAAAAAGAAGGGAATAAGAACAGTCCCTTATACCGAAGTGGTTTCCTTAGACACGCGTGTCAAGCTTTCGTCCCTGTGCAATACGATGAAAAGTGTTAGAATGACAAACATTGAAGAAAATAACAAACGAATGAAATCAACAACAGAAGTCAGTCGTGCATTTGTGGTTACAGCAGCAATTGACCTCACCACGTGGGAGATTATAGCTACCTGCGTGACATCCGAGTCCAAGAAAATCAACAATGTGGAATGGCTTACTTGGATAATTGTTCATTAAACAAAAAGTAGGGAATAAGAACAGTCCCTTATACCGAAGTGGTTTCCTTAGACACGCGTGTCAAGCTTTCGTCCCTGTGCAATACGATGAAAAGTGTTAGAATGACAAACATTGAAGAAAATAACAAACGAATGAAATCAACAACAGAAGTCAGTCGTGCATTTGTGGTTACAGCAGCAATTGACCTCACCACGTGGGAGATTATAGCTACCTGCGTGACATCCGAGTCCAAGAAAATCAACAATGTGGAATGGCTTACTTGGATAATTGTTCATTAAACAAAAAGAAGGGAATAAGAACAGACCCTTATACCAAAGTGGATTCCTTAGACACGCGTGTCAAGCTTTCGTCCCTGTGCAATACGATGAAAAGTGTTAGAATGAGAAACATTGAAGAAAATAACAAACGAATGTAATCAACAACAGAAGTCAGTCGTGCATTTGTGGTTACAGCAGTAATTGACCTCACCACGTGGGAGATTATAGCTACCTGCGTGACATCCGAGTCCAAGAAAATCAACAATGTGGAATGGCTTACTTGGATAATTGATCATTATACAGAAAGAATGAAGTAAGAACAGTCCCTTATACCAATGTGGTTTCCATAGACACGTGTGTCAAGCTTTCGTCCCTGTGCAATACGATGAAAAGTGTTAGAAAGAGAAACATTGAAGAAAATAACAAACAAATGAAATCAACAACAGAAGTCAGTCGTGCATTTGTGGTTACAGCAGCAATTGACCTTACCACGTAAAAGATTATAGCTACCTGCGTGTCATCCGAGTCCAAGAAAATCAACAATGTGGAATGGCTTACTTGAATAATTGATCATTATACAGAAAGAAGGGAATAAGAACAGTCCCTTATACCAATGTGGTTTCCATAGACACATGTGTCAAGCTTTCGTCCCTGTGCAATACGATGAGAAGTGTTAGAATGAGAAACATTGAAGGAAATAACAAACAAATCAAATCAACAACAGAAGTCAGTCGTGCATTTGTGATTACAGCAGCAATTGACCTTACCACGTGGGAGATTATAGCTACCTGCGTGACATCCGAGTCCAAGAAAATCAACAATGTGGAATGGCTTACTTGGATAATAGATCATTATACAGAAAGAATGAAGTAAGAACAGTCCCTTATACCAATGTGGTTTCCATAGACACGTGTGTCAAGCTTTCGTCCCTGTGCAATACGATGAAAAGTGTTAGAATGAGAAACATTGAAGAAAATAACAAACGAATGAAATCAACAACAGAAGTCAGTCGTGCATTTGTGGTTACAGCAGCAATTGACCTTACCACGTGGGAGATTATAGCTACCTGCGTGACATCCGAGTCCAAGAAAATCAACAATGTGGAACGGCTTACTTGGATAATTGTTCATTAAACAAAAAGAATTGAATAAGAACAGTCCCTTATACCAAAGTGGTTTCCTTAGACACGTGTGTCAAGCTTTCGTCCCTGTGCAATACGATGAAAAGTGTTAGAATGAGAAACATTGAAGGAAATAACAAACAAATGAAATCAACAACAGAAGTCAGTCGTGCATTTGTGGTTACAGCAGCAATTGACCTTACCACGTTACAGATCATAGCTACCTGCGTGACATCCGAGTCCAAGAAAATCAACAATGTGGAATGACTTACTTGGATAATTGATCATTATACAGAAAGAATGAAGTAAGAACAGTCCCTTATACCAAAGTGGTTTCCTTAGACACGTGTGTCAAGCTTTCGTCCCTGTGCAATACGATGAGAAGTGTTAGAATGAGAAACATTGAAGGAAATAACAAACAAATGAAATCAACAACAGAAGTCAGCCGTCCAATTGTGGTTACAGCAGCAATTGACCTTACCACGTGGGAGATTATAGAGACCCGCGTGTCATCCGAGTCCAAGAAAATCAACAATGTGGAATGGCTTACTTGGATAATTGTTCATTAAACAAAAAGAAAGGGAATATGAACATTCCCTTATACCAAAGTGGTTTCCTTAGACACGTGTGTCAAGCTTTCGTCCCTGTGCAATACGATGAAAAGTGTTAGAATGAGAAACATAGAATGAAATAACAAACAAATGAAATCAACAACCGAAGTCAGTCGTGCATTTGTGGTTACAGCAGCAATTGACCTTACCACGTGGGAGATTATAGCTACCTGCGTGACATCCGAGTCCAAGAAAATCAACAATGTGGAATGGCTTACTTGGATAATTGTTCATTAAACAAAAAGAAGGGAATAAGAACAGTCCCTTATACCAAAGTGGTTTCCTTAGACACGTGTGTCAAGCTTTCGTCACTGTGCAATACGATGAAAAGTGTTAGAATGAGAAACATTGAAGAAAATACCAAACGAATGAAATCAACAACAGAAGTCAGTCGTGCATTCGTGGTTACAGCAGCAATTGACCTTACCACGTGGGAGATTACAGCTACCTGCGTGACATCCGAGCCCAAGAAAATCAACAATGTGGAACGGCTTACTTGGATAATTGTTCATTAAACAAAAAAAAGGGAATAAGAACAGTCCCTCATACCAAAGTGGTTTTCTTAGACACGCGTGTCAAGCTTTCGTCCCTGTGCAATACAATGAAAAGTGTTAGAATGAGAATCATTGAAGGAAATAACAAACAAATGAAATCAACAACAGAAGTCAGTCGTGCATTTGTGGTTACAGCAGCAATTGACCTTACCACGTAAAAGATAATAGCTACCTGCGTGTCATCCGAGTCCAAGAAAATCAACAATGTGGAATGGCTTACTTGGATAATTGATCATTATACAGAAAGAAGGGAATAAGAACAGTCCCTTATACCAATGTGGTTTCCATAGACACGTGTGTCAAGCTTTCGTCCCTGTGCAATACGATGAGAAGTGTTAGAATGAGAAACATTGAAGGAAATAACAAACAAATCAAATCAACAACAGAAGTCAGTCGTGCATTTGTGATTACAGCAGCAATTGACCTTACCACGTGGGAGATTATAGCTACTTGCGTGACATCCGAGTCCAAGAAAATCAACAATGTGGAATGGCTTACTTGGATAATTGATCATTATACAGAAAGAATGAAGTAAGAACAGTCCCTTATACCAATGTGGTTTCCATAGACACGTGTGTCAAGCTTTCGTCCCTGTGCATTACGATGAAAAGTGTTAGAATGAGAAACATTGAAGAAAATAACAAACGAATGAAATCAACAACAGAAGTCAGTCGTGCATTTGTGGTTACAGCAGCAATTGACCTCACCACGTGGGAGATTATAGCTACCTGCGTGACATCCGAGTCCAAGAAAATCAACAATGTGGAATGGCTTACTTGGATAATTGTTCATTAAACAAAAAGAAGGGAATAAGAACAGTCCCTTATACCGAAGTGGTTTCCTTAGACACGCGTGTCAAGCTTTCGTCCCTGTGCAATACGATGAAAAGTGTTAGAATGACAAACATTGAAGAAAATAACAAACGAATGAAATCAACAACAGAAGTCAGTCGTGCATTTGTGGTGACAGCAGCAATTGACCTCACCACGTGTGAGATTATAGCTACCTGCGTGACATCCGAGTCCAAGAAAATCAACAATGTGGAATGGCTTACTTGGATAATTGTTCATTAAACAAAAAGAAGGGAATAAGAACAGACCCTTATACCAAAGTGGTTTCCTTAGACACGCGTGTCAAGCTTTCGTCCCTGTGCAATACGATGAAAAGTGTTAGAATGAGAAACATTGAAGAAAATAACAAACGAATGAAATCAACAACAGAAGTCAGTCGTGCATTTGTGGTTACAGCAGCAATTGACCTCACCACGTGGGAGATTATAGCTACCTGCGTGACATCCGAGTCCAAGAAAATCAACAATGTGGAATGGCTTACTTGGATAATTGTTCATTAAACAAAAAGAAGGGAATAAGAACAGTCCCTTATACCGAAGTGGTTTCCTTAGACACGCGTGTCAAGCTTTCGTCCCTGTGCAATACGATGAAAAGTGTTAGAATGACAAACATTGAAGAAAATAACAAACGAATGAAATCAACAACAGAAGTCAGTCGTGCATTTGTGGTTACAGCAGCAATTGACCTCACCACGTGGGAGATTATAGCTACCTGCGTGACATCCGAGTCCAAGAAAATCAACAATGTGGAATGGCTTACTTGGATAATTGTTCATTAAACAAAAAGAAGGGAATAAGAACAGTCCCTTATACCGAAGTGGTTTCCTTAGACACGCGTGTCAAGCTTTCGTCCCTGTGCAATACGATGAAAAGTGTTAGAATGAGAAACATTGAAGAAAATAACAAACGAATGAAATCAACAACAGAAGTCAGTCGTGCATTTGTGGTTACAGCAGCAATTGACCTCACCACGTGGGAGATTATAGCTACCTGCGTGACATCCGAGTCCAAGAAAATCAACAATGTGGAATGGCTTACTTGGATAATTGTTCATTAAACAAAAAGAAGGGAATAAGAACAGACCCTTATACCAAAGTGGATTCCTTAGACACGCGTGTCAAGCTTTCGTCCCTGTGCAATACGATGAAAAGTGTTAGAATGAGAAACATTGAAGAAAATAACAAACGAATGAAATCAACAACAGAAGTCAGTCGTGCATTTGTGGTTACAGCAGTAATTGACCTCACCACGTGGGAGATTATAGCTACCTGCGTGACATCCGAGTCCAAGAAAATCAACAATGTGGAATGGCTTACTTGGATAATTGATCATTATACAGAAAGAATGAAGTAAGAACAGTCCCTTATACCAATGTGGTTTCCATAGACACGTGTGTCAAGCTTTCGTCCCTGTGCAATACGATGAAAAGTGTTAGAATGAGAAACATTGAAGAAAATAACAAACGAATGAAATCAACAACAGAAGTCAGTCGTGCATTTGTGGTTACAGCAGCAATTGACCTTACC
This sequence comes from Harmonia axyridis, assembly GCF_914767665.1. Lineage (NCBI taxonomy): Eukaryota > Metazoa > Arthropoda > Insecta > Coleoptera > Coccinellidae > Harmonia > Harmonia axyridis. Next base: position 24,716,988 of record NC_059508.1, on the reverse strand, counting down.
ACGTAAAAGATTATAGCTACCTGCGTGTCATCCGAGTCCAAGAAAATCAACAATGTGGAATGGCTTACTTGGATAATTGATCATTATACAGAAAGAAGGGAATAAGAACAGTCCCTTATACCAATGTGGTTTCCATAGACACATGTGTCAAGCTTTCGTCCCTGTGCAATACGATGAGAAGTGTTAGAATGAGAAACATTGAAGGAAATAACAAACAAATCAAATCAACAACAGAAGTCAGTCGTGCATTTGTGATTACAGCAGCAATTGACCTTACCACGTGGGAGATTATAGCTACCTGCGTGACATCCGAGTCCAAGAAAATCAACAATGTGGAATGGCTTACTTGGATAATAGATCATTATACAGAAAGAATGAAGTAAGAACAGTCCCTTATACCAATGTGGTTTCCATAGACACGTGTGTCAAGCTTTCGTCCCTGTGCAATACGATGAAAAGTGTTAGAATGAGAAACATTGAAGAAAATAACAAACGAATGAAATCAACAACAGAAGTCAGTCGTGCATTTGTGGTTACAGCAGCAATTGACCTTACCACGTGGGAGATTATAGCTACCTGCGTGACATCCGAGTCCAAGAAAATCAACAATGTGGAACGGCTTACTTGGATAATTGTTCATTAAACAAAAAGAATTGAATAAGAACAGTCCCTTATACCAAAGTGGTTTCCTTAGACACGTGTGTCAAGCTTTCGTCCCTGTGCAATACGATGAAAAGTGTTAGAATGAGAAACATTGAAGGAAATAACAAACAAATGAAATCAACAACAGAAGTCAGTCGTGCATTTGTGGTTACAGCAGCAATTGACCTTACCACGTTACAGATCATAGCTACCTGCGTGACATCCGAGTCCAAGAAAATCAACAATGTGGAATGACTTACTTGGATAATTGATCATTATACAGAAAGAATGAAGTAAGAACAGTCCCTTATACCAAAGTGGTTTCCTTAGACACGTGTGTCAAGCTTTCGTCCCTGTGCAATACGATGAGAAGTGTTAGAATGAGAAACATTGAAGGAAATAACAAACAAATGAAATCAACAACAGAAGTCAGCCGTCCAATTGTGGTTACAGCAGCAATTGACCTTACCACGTGGGAGATTATAGAGACCCGCGTGTCATCCGAGTCCAAGAAAATCAACAATGTGGAATGGCGTACTTGGATAATTGTTCATTAAACAAAAAGAAAGGGAATATGAACATTCCCTTATACCAAAGTGGTTTCCTTAGACACGTGTGTCAAGCTTTCGTCCCTGTGCAATACGATGAAAAGTGTTAGAATGAGAAACATAGAATGAAATAACAAACAAATGAAATCAACAACCGAAGTCAGTCGTGCATTTGTGGTTACAGCAGCAATTGACCTTACCACGTGGGAGATTATAGCTACCTGCGTGACATCCGAGTCCAAGAAAATCAACAATGTGGAATGGCTTACTTGGATAATTGTTCATTAAACAAAAAGAAGGGAATAAGAACAGTCCCTTATACCAAAGTGGTTTCCTTAGACACGCGTGTCAAGCTTTCGTCCCTGTGCAATACGATGAAAAGTGTTAGAATGAGAAACATAGAAGGAAATAACAAACAAATGAAATCAACAACAGAAGTCAGTCGTGCATTTGTGGTTACAGCAGCAATTGACCTCACCACGTGGGAGATTATAGCTACCTGCGAGACATCCGAGTCCAAGAAAATCAACAATGTGGAATGGCCTACTCGGATAATTGTTGATTAAACAAAAGTGTGTCAAGCTTTCATCCCTCAGCAATACGACAAAAAGTGTTAGAGTAAGAAACATTGAAGGAAATAACAAACGAATGAAATCAACAACAGAAGTCAGCCGTCCAGTTTTGGTTACAGCAGCAATTGACCTTACCAATTGAGAGATTGTAGCTACATGCGTGACATCCGAGTCCAAGAAAATCAACAATGTGGAATGGCTTACTTGGATAATTGTTGATTAAACAAAAAAAAGGGAATAAGAACAGTCCCTCATACCAAAGTGGTTTTCTCAGACATGTGTGTCAAGCTTTCGTCCCTGTGCAATACGATGAAAAGTGTTAGAATGAGAAACATAGAAGGAAATAACAAACAAATGAAATCAACAACAGAAGTCAGTCGTGCATTTGTGGTTACAGCAGCAATTGACCTTTCCACGTGGGAGATTATAGATAGCTGCGTGACATCCTAGTCCAAGAAAATCAACAATGTGGAATGGCTTACTTGGATATTTGTTCATCAAAAAGAAAAAAGGGAAGAAGAGCAGTCCCTCATACCAAAGTGGTTTCCTTAGACACGTGTGTCAAGCTTTCGTCACTGTGCAATACGATGAAAAGTGTTAGAATGAGAAACATTGAAGAAAATAACAAACGAATGAAATCAACAACAGAAGTCAGTCGTGCATTCGTGGTTACAGCAGCAATTGACCTTACCACGTGGGAGATTACAGCTACCTGCGTGACATCCGAGCTCAAGAAAATCAACAATGTGGAACGGCTTACTTGGATAATTGTTCATTAAACAAAAAGAAGGGAACAAGAACAGTCCCTTATACCAAAGTGGTTTCCTTAGACACGCGTGTCAAGCTTTCGTCCCTGTGCAATACGATGAAAAGTGTTAGAATGAGAAACATTGAAGGAAATAACAAACAAATGAAATCAACAACAGAAGTCAGCCGTCCAATTGTGGTTACAGCAGCAATTGACCTTACCACGTGGGAGATTATAGAGACCCGCGTGTCATCCGAGTCCAAGAAAATCAACAATGTGGAATGGCGTACTTGGATAATTGTTCATTAAACAAAAAGAAAGGGAATATGAACATTCCCTTATACCAAAGTGGTTTCCTTAGACACGTGTGTCAAGCTTTCGTCCCTGTGCAATACGATGAAAAGTGTTAGAATGAGAAACATAGAATGAAATAACAAACAAATGAAATCAACAACCGAAGTCAGTCGTGCATTTGTGGTTACAGCAGCAATTGACCTTACCACGTGGGAGATTATAGCTACCTGCGTGACATCCGAGTCCAAGAAAATCAACAATGTGGAATGGCTTACTTGGATAATTGTTCATTAAACAAAAAGAAGGGAATAAGAACAGTCCCTTATACCAAAGTGGTTTCTTTAGACACGCGTGTCAAGCTTTCGTCCCTGTGCAATACGATGAAAAGTGTTAGAATGAGAAACATAGAAGGAAATAACAAACAAATGAAATCAACAACAGAAGTCAGTCGTGCATTTGTGGTTACAGCAGCAATTGACCTCACCACGTGGGAGATTATAGCTACCTGCGAGACATCCGAGTCCAAGAAAATCAACAATGTGGAATGGCCTACTCGGATAATTGTTGATTAAACAAAAGTGTGTCAAGCTTTCATCCCTCAGCAATACGACAAAAAGTGTTAGAGTAAGAAACATTGAAGGAAATAACAAACGAATGAAATCAACAACAGAAGTCAGCCGTCCAGTTTTGGTTACAGCAGCAATTGACCTTACCAATTGAGAGATTGTAGCTACATGCGTGACATCCGAGTCCAAGAAAATCAACAATGTGGAATGGCTTACTTGGATAATTGTTGATTAAACAAAAAAAAGGGAATAAGAACAGTCCCTCATACCAAAGTGGTTTTCTCAGACATGTGTGTCAAGCTTTCGTCCCTGTGCAATACGATGAAAAGTGTTAGAATGAGAAACATAGAAGGAAATAACAAACAAATGAAATCAACAACAGAAGTCAGTCGTGCATTTGTGGTTACAGCAGCAATTGACCTTTCCACGTGGGAGATTATAGATAGCTGCGTGACATCCTAGTCCAAGAAAATCAACAATGTGGAATGGCTTACTTGGATATTTGTTCATTAAACAAAAAGAAGGGAACAAGAACAGTCCCTTATACCAAAGTGGTTTCCTTAGACACGCGTGTCAAGCTTTCGTCCCTGTGCAATACGATGAAAAGTGTTAGAATGAGAAACATTGAAGAAAATAACAAACGAATGAAATCAACAACAGAAGTCAGTCGTGCATTTGTGGTTACAGCAGCAATTGACCTCACCACGTGGGAGATTACAGCTACCTGCGTGACATCCGAGCTCAAGAAAATCAACAATGTGGAACGGCTTACTTGGATAATTGTTCATTAAACAAAAAGAAGGGAACAAGAACAGTCCCTTATACCAAAGTGGTTTCCTTAGACACGCGTGTCAAGCTTTCGTCCCTGTGCAATACGATGAAAAGTGTTAGAATGAGAATCATTGAAGAAAATAACAAACGAATGAAATCAACAACAGAAGTCAGTCGTGCATTTGTGGTTACAGCAGCAATTGACCTCACCACGTGGGAGATTATAGCTACCTGCGTGACATCCGAGTCCAAGAAAATCAACAATGTGGAATTGCTTACTTGGATAATTGTTCATTAAACAAAAAGAAGGGAATAAGAACAGTCCCTTATACCGAAGTGGTTTCCTTAGACACGCGTGTCAAGCTTTCGTCCCTGTGCAATACGATGAAAAGTGTTAGAATGACAAACATTGAAGAAAATAACAAACGAATGAAATCAACAACAGAAGTCAGTCGTGCATTTGTGGTTACAGCAGCAATTGACCTCACCACGTGGGAGATTATAGCTACCTGCGTGACATCCGAGTCCAAGAAAATCAACAATGTGGAATGGCTTACTTGGATAATTGTTCATTAAACAAAAAGAAGGGAATAAGAACAGTCCCTTATACCGAAGTGGTTTCCTTAGACACGCGTGTCAAGCTTTCGTCCCTGTGCAATACGATGAAAAGTGTTAGAATGACAAACATTGAAGAAAATAACAAACGAATGAAATCAACAACAGAAGTCAGTCGTGCATTTGTGGTTACAGCAGCAATTGACCTCACCACGTGGGAGATTATAGCTACCTGCGTGACATCCGAGTCCAAGAAAATCAACAATGTGGAATGGCTTACTTGGATAATTGTTCATTAAACAAAAAGAAGGGAATAAGAACAGACCCTTATACCAAAGTGGATTCCTTAGACACGCGTGTCAAGCTTTCGTCCCTGTGCAATACGATGAAAAGTGTTAGAATGAGAAACATTGAAGAAAATAACAAACGAATGTAATCAACAACAGAAGTCAGTCGTGCATTTGTGGTTACAGCAGTAATTGACCTCACCACGTGGGAGATTATAGCTACCTGCGTGACATCCGAGTCCAAGAAAATCAACAATGTGGAATGGCTTACTTGGATAATTGATCATTATACAGAAAGAATGAAGTAAGAACAGTCCCTTATACCAATGTGGTTTCCATAGACACGTGTGTCAAGCTTTCGTCCCTGTGCAATACGATGAAAAGTGTTAGAAAGAGAAACATTGAAGAAAATAACAAACGAATGAAATCAACAACAGAAGTCAGTCGTGCATTTGTGGTTACAGCAGCAATTGACCTTACCACGTAAAAGATTATAGCTACCTGCGTGTCATCCGAGTCCAAGAAAATCAACAATGTGGAATGGCTTACTTGAATAATTGATCATTATACAGAAAGAAGGGAATAAGAACAGTCCCTTATACCAATGTGGTTTCCATAGACACATGTGTCAAGCTTTCGTCCCTGTGCAATACGATGAGAAGTGTTAGAATGAGAAACATTGAAGGAAATAACAAACAAATCAAATCAACAACAGAAGTCAGTCGTGCATTTGTGATTACAGCAGCAATTGACCTTACCACGTGGGAGATTATAGCTACCTGCGTGACATCCGAGTCCAAGAAAATCAACAATGTGGAATGGCTTACTTGGATAATAGATCATTATACAGAAAGAATGAAGTAAGAACAGTCCCTTATACCAATGTGGTTTCCATAGACACGTGTGTCAAGCTTTCGTCCCTGTGCAATACGATGAAAAGTGTTAGAATGAGAAACATTGAAGAAAATAACAAACGAATGAAATCAACAACAGAAGTCAGTCGTGCATTTGTGGTTACAGCAGCAATTGACCTTACCACGTGGGAGATTATAGCTACCTGCGTGACATCCGAGTCCAAGAAAATCAACAATGTGGAACGGCTTACTTGGATAATTGTTCATTAAACAAAAAGAATTGAATAAGAACAGTCCCTTATACCAAAGTGGTTTCCATAGACACGTGTGTCAAGCTTTCGTCCCTGTGCAATACGATGAAAAGTGTTAGAATGAGAAACATTGAAGGAAATAACAAACAAATGAAATCAACAACAGAAGTCAGTCGTGCATTTGTGGTTACAGCAGCAATTGACCTTACCACGTTACAGATCATAGCTACCTGCGTGACATCCGAGTCCAAGAAAATCAACAATGTGGAATGACTTACTTGGATAATTGATCATTATACAGAAAGAATGAAGTAAGAACAGTCCCTTATACCAAAGTGGTTTCCTTAGACACGTGTGTCAAGCTTTCGTCCCTGTGCAATACGATGAGAAGTGTTAGAATGAGAAACATTGAAGGAAATAACAAACAAATGAAATCAACAACAGAAGTCAGCCGTCCAATTGTGGTTACAGCAGCAATTGACCTTACCACGTGGGAGATTATAGCGACCCGCGTGTCATCCGAGTCCAAGAAAATCAACAATGTGGAATGGCTTACTTGGATAATTGTTCATTAAACAAAAAGAAAGGGAATATGAACATTCCCTTATACCAAAGTGGTTTCCTTAGACACGTGTGTCAAGCTTTCGTCCCTGTGCAATACGATGAAAAGTGTTAGAATGAGAAACATAGAATGAAATAACAAACAAATGAAATCAACAACCGAAGTCAGTCGTGCATTTGTGGTTACAGCAGCAATTGACCTTACCACGTGGGAGATTATAGCTACCTGCGTGACATCCGAGTCCAAGAAAATCAACAATGTGGAATGGCTTACTTGGATAATTGTTCATTAAACAAAAAGAAGGGAATAAGAACAGTCCCTTATACCAAAGTGGTTTCTTTAGACACGCGTGTCAAGCTTTCGTCCCTGTGCAATACGATGAAAAGTGTTAGAATGAGAAACATAGAAGGAAATAACAAACAAATGAAATCAACAACAGAAGTCAGTCGTGCATTTGTGGTTACAGCAGCAATTGACCTCACCACGTGGGAGATTATAGCTACCTGCGAGACATCCGAGTCCAAGAAAATCAACAATGTGGAATGGCCTACTCGGATAATTGTTGATTAAACAAAAGTGTGTCAAGCTTTCATCCCTCAGCAATACGACAAAAAGTGTTAGAGTAAGAAACATTGAAGGAAATAACAAACGAATGAAATCAACAACAGAAGTCAGCCGTCCAGTTTTGGTTACAGCAGCAATTGACCTTACCAATTGAGAGATTGTAGCTACATGCGTGACATCCGAGTCCAAGAAAATCAACAATGTGGAATGGCTTACTTGGATAATTGTTGATTAAACAAAAAAAAGGGAATAAGAACAGTCCCTCATACCAAAGTGGTTTTCTCAGACATGTGTGTCAAGCTTTCGTCCCTGTGCAATACGATGAAAAGTGTTAGAATGAGAAACATAGAAGGAAATAACAAACAAATGAAATCAACAACAGAAGTCAGTCGTGCATTTGTGGTTACAGCAGCAATTGACCTTTCCACGTGGGAGATTATAGATAGCTGCGTGACATCCTAGTCCAAGAAAATCAACAATGTGGAATGGCTTACTTGGATATTTGTTCATCAAAAAGAAAAAAGGGAAGAAGAGCAGTCCCTCATACCAAAGTGGTTTCCTTAGACACGTGTGTCAAGCTTTCGTCACTGTGCAATACGATGAAAAGTGTTAGAATGAGAAACATTGAAGAAAATAACAAACGAATGAAATCAACAACAGAAGTCAGTCGTGCATTCGTGGTTACAGCAGCAATTGACCTTACCACGTGGGAGATTACAGCTACCTGCGTGACATCCGAGCTCAAGAAAATCAACAATGTGGAACGGCTTACTTGGATAATTGTTCATTAAACAAAAAGAAGGGAACAAGAACAGTCCCTTATACCAAAGTGGTTTCCTTAGACACGCGTGTCAAGCTTTCGTCCCTGTGCAATACGATGAAAAGTGTTAGAATGAGAATCATTGAAGAAAATAACAAACGAATGAAATCAACAACAGAAGTCAGTCGTGCATTTGTGGTTACAGCAGCAATTGACCTCACCACGTGGGAGATTATAGCTACCTGCGTGACATCCGAGTCCAAGAAAATCAACAATGTGGAATTGCTTACTTGGATAATTGTTCATTAAACAAAAAGAAGGGAATAAGAACAGTCCCTTATACCAAAGTGGTTTCCTTAGACACGCGTGTCAAGCTTTCGTCCCTGTGCAATACGATGAAAAGTGTTAGAATGAGAATCATTGAAGAAAATAACAAACGAATGAAATCAACAACAGAAGTCAGTCGTGCATTCGCGGTTACAGCAGCAATTGACCTTACCACGTGGGAGATTACAGCTACCTGCGTGACATCCGAGCCCAAGAAAATCAACAATGTGGAACGGCTTACTTGGATAATTGTTCATTAAACAAAAAGAAGGGAATAAGAACAGTCCCTTATACCAAAGTGGTTTCCTTAGACACGCGTGTCATGCTTTCGTCCCTGTGCAATACGATGAAAAGTGTTAGAATGAGAAACATTAAAGGAAATAACAAACAAATGAAATCAACAACAGAAGTCAGTCGTGCATTTGTGGTTACAGCAGCAATTGACCTTACCACGTGGGAGATTATAGCTACCGGCGTGATATCCGAGTCCAAGAAAATCAACAATGTGGAATTGCTTACTTGGATAATTGTTCATTAAACAAAAAGAAGGGAATAAGAACAGTCCCTTATACCAAAGTGGTTTCCCTAGACACGCGTGTCAAGCTTTCGTCCCTGTGCAATACGATGAAAAGTGTTAGAATGAGAATCATTGAAGAAAATAACAAACGAATGAAATCAACAATAGAAGTCAGTCGTGCATTTGTGGTTACAGCAGCAATTGACCTCACCACGTGGGAGATTATAGCTACCTGCGTGACATCTGAGTCCAAGAAAATCAACAATGTGGAATGGCTTACTTGGATAATTGTTCATTAAACAAAAAGAAGGGAATAAGAACAGACCCTTATACCAAAGTGGTTTCCTTAGACACGCGTGTCAAGCTTTCGTCCCTGTGCAATACGATGAAAAGTGTTAGAATGAGAAACATTGAAGAAAATAACAAACGAATGAAATCAACAACAGAAGTCAGTCGTGCATTTGTGGTTACAGCAGCAATTGACCTTACCACGAGGGAGATTACAGCTACCTGCGTGACATCCGAGCCCAAGAAAATGAACAATGTGGAACGGCTTACTTGGATAATTGTTCATTAAACAAAAAGAAGGGAATAAGAACAGTCCCTTATACCAAAGTGGTTTCCTTAGACACGTGTGTCAAGCTTTCGTCCCTGTGCAATACGATGAGAAATGTTAGAATGAGAAACATTAAAGGAAATAACAAACAAATGAAATCAACAACAGAAGTCAGTCGTGCATTTGTGGTTACAGCAGCAATTGACCTTACCACGTAAAAGATAATAGCTACCTGCGTGTCATCCGAGTCCAAGAAAATCAACAATTTGGAATGGCTTACTTGGATAATTGATCATTATACAGAAAGAAGGGAATAAGAACAGTCCCTTATACCAATGTGGTTTCCATAGACACGTGTGTCAAGCTTTCGTCCCTGTGCAATACGATGAGAAGTGTTAGAATGAGAAACATTGAAGGAAATAACAAACAAATCAAATCAACAACAGAAGTCAGTCGTGCATTTGTGATTACAGCAGCAATTGACCTTACCACGTGGGAGATTATAGCTACCTGCTTGACATCCGAGTCCAAGAAAATCAACAATGTGGAATGGCTTACTTGGATAATTGATCATTATACAGAAAGAATGAAGTAAGAACAGTCCCTTATACCAATGTGGTTTCCATAGACACGTGTGTCAAGCTTTCGTCCCTGTGCATTACGATGAAAAGTGTTAGAATGAGAAACATTGAAGAAAATAACAAACGAATGAAATCAACAACAGAAGTCAGTCGTGCATTTGTGGTTACAGCAGCAATTGACCTCACCACGTGGGAGATTATAGCTACCTGCGTGACATCCGAGTCCAAGAAAATCAACAATGTGGAATGGCTTACTTGGATAATTGTTCATTAAACAAAAAGAATTGAATAAGAACAGTCCCTTATACCAAAGTGGTTTCCTTAGACACGTGTGTCAAGCTTTCGTCCCTGTGCAATACGATGAAAAGTGTTAGAATGAGAAACATTGAAGGAAATAACAAACAAATGAAATCAACAACAGAAGTCAGTCGTGCATTTGTGGTTACAGCAGCAATTGACCTTACCACGTTACAGATCATAGCTACCTGCGTGACATCCGAGTCCAAGAAAATCAACAATGTGGAATGACTTACTTGGATAATTGATCATTATACAGAAAGAATGAAGTAAGAACAGTCCCTTATACCAAAGTGGTTTCCTTAGACACGTGTGTCAAGCTTTCGTCCCTGTGCAATACGATGAGAAGTGTTAGAATGAGAAACATTGAAGGAAATAACAAACAAATGAAATCAACAACAGAAGTCAGCCGTCCAATTGTGGTTACAGCAGCAATTGACCTTACCACGTGGGAGATTATAGAGACCCGCGTGTCATCCGAGTCCAAGAAAATCAACAATGTGGAATGGCTTACTTGGATAATTGTTCATTAAACAAAAAGAAAGGGAATATGAACATTCCCTTATACCAAAGTGGTTTCCTTAGACACGTGTGTCAAGCTTTCGTCCCTGTGCAATACGATGAAAAGTGTTAGAATGAGAAACATAGAATGAAATAACAAACAAATGAAATCAACAACCGAAGTCAGTCGTGCATTTGTGGTTACAGCAGCAATTGACCTTACCACGTGGGAGATTATAGCTACCTGCGTGACATCCGAGTCCAAGAAAATCAACAATGTGGAATGGCTTACTTGGATAATTGTTCATTAAACAAAAAGAAGGGAATAAGAACAGTCCCTTATACCAAAGTGGTTTCTTTAGACACGCGTGTCAAGCTTTCGTCCCTGTGCAATACGATGAAAAGTGTTAGAATGAGAAACATAGAAGGAAATAACAAACAAATGAAATCAACAACAGAAGTCAGTCGTGCATTTGTGGTTACAGCAGCAATTGACCTTACCACGTGGGAGATTATAGCTACCTGCGAGACATCCGAGTCCAAGAAAATCAACAATGTGGAATGGCCTACTCGGATAATTGTTGATTAAACAAAAGTGTGTCAAGCTTTCATCCCTCAGCAATACGACAAAAAGTGTTAGAGTAAGAAACATTGAAGGAAATAACAAACGAATGAAATCAACAACAGAAGTCAGCCGTCCAGTTTTGGTTACAGCAGCAATTGACCTTACCAATTGAGAGATTGTAGCTACATGCGTGACATCCGAGTCCAAGAAAATCAACAATGTGGAATGGCTTACTTGGATAATTGTTGATTAAACAAAAAAAAGGGAATAAGAACAGTCCCTCATACCAAAGTGGTTTTCTCAGACATGTGTGTCAAGCTTTCGTCCCTGTGCAATACGATGAAAAGTGTTAGAATGAGAAACATAGAAGGAAATAACAAACAAATGAAATCAACAACAGAAGTCAGTCGTGCATTTGTGGTTACAGCAGCAATTGACCTTTCCACGTGGGAGATTATAGATAGCTGCGTGACATCCTAGTCCAAGAAAATCAACAATGTGGAATGGCTTACTTGGATATTTGTTCATCAAAAAGAAAAAAGGGGAGAAGAGCAGTCCCTCATACCAAAGTGGTTTCCTTAGACACGTGTGTCAAGCTTTCGTCACTGTGCAATACGATGAAAAGTGTTAGAATGAGAAACATTGAAGAAAATAACAAACGAATGAAATCAACAACAGAAGTCAGTCGTGCATTCGTGGTTACAGCAGCAATTGACCTTACCACGTGGGAGATTACAGCTACCTGCGTGACATCCGAGCTCAAGAAAATCAACAATGTGGAACGGCTTACTTGGATAATTGTTCATTAAACAAAAAGAAGGGAACAAGAACAGTCCCTTATACCAAAGTGGTTTCCTTAGACACGCGTGTCAAGCTTTCGTCCCTGTGCAATACGATGAAAAGTGTTAGAATGAGAATCATTGAAGAAAATAACAAACGAATGAAATCAACAACAGAAGTCAGTCGTGCATTTGTGGTTACAGCAGCAATTGACCTCACCACGTGGGAGATTATAGCTACCTGCGTGACATCCGAGTCCAAGAAAATCAACAATGTGGAATTGCTTACTTGGATAATTGTTCATTAAACAAAAAGAAGGGAATAAGAACAGTCCCTTATACCAAAGTGGTTTCCTCAGACACGCGTGTCAAGCTTTCGTCCCTGTGCAATACGATGAAAAGTGTTAGAATGAGAATCATTGAAGAAAATAACAAACGAATGAAATCAACAACAGAAGTCAGCCGGGCATTCGCGGTTACAGCAGCAATTGACCTTACCACGTGGGAGATTACAGCTACCTGCGTGACATCCGAGCCCAAGAAAATCAACAATGTGGAACGGCTTACTTGGATAATTGTTCATTAAACAAAAAGAAGGGAATAAGAACAGTCCCTTATACCAAAGTTGTTTCCTTAGACACGCGTGTCATGCTTTCGTCCCTGTGCAATACGATGAAAAGTGTTAGAATGAGAAACATTAAAGGAAATAACAAACAAATGAAATCAACAACAGAAGTCAGTCGTGCATTTGTGGTTACAGCAGCAATTGACCTTACCACGTGGGAGATTATAGCTACCGGCGTGATATCCGAGTCCAAGAAAATCAACAATGTGGAATTGCTTACTTGGATAATTGTTCATTAAACAAAAAGAAGGGAATAAGAACAGTCCCTTATACCAAAGTGGTTTCCCTAGACACGCGTGTCAAGCTTTCGTCCCTGTGCAATACGATGAAAAGTGTTAGAATGAGAATCATTGAAGAAAATAACAAACGAATGAAATCAACAATAGAAGTCAGTCGTGCATTTGTGGTTACAGCAGCAATTGACCTCACCACGTGGGAGATTATAGCTACCTGCGTGACATCCGAGTCCAAGAAAATCAACAATGTGGAATGGCTTACTTGGATAATTGTTCATTAAACAAAAAGAAGGGAATAAGAACAGACCCTTATACCAAAGTGGTTTCCTTAGACACGCGTGTCAAGCTTTCGTCCCTGTGCAATACGATGAAAAGTGTTAGAATGAGAAACATTGAAGAAAATAACAAACGAATGAAATCAACAACAGAAGTCAGTCGTGCATTTGTGGTTACAGCAGCAATTGACCTTACCACGAGGGAGATTACAGCTACCTGCGTGACATCCGAGCCCAAGAAAATGAACAATGTGGAACGGCTTACTTGGATAATTGTTCATTAAACAAAAAGAAGGGAATAAGAACAGTCCCTTATACCAAAGTGGTTTCCTTAGACACGTGTGTCAAGCTTTCGTCCCTGTGCAATACGATGAGAAATGTTAGAATGAGAAACATTAAAGGAAATAACAAACAAATGAAATCAACAACAGAAGTCAGTCGTGCATTTGTGGTAACAGCAGCAATTGACCTTACCACGTAAAAGATAATAGCTACCTGCGTGTCATCCGAGTCCAAGAAAATCAACAATTTGGAATGGCTTACTTGGATAATTGATCATTATACAGAAAGAAGGGAATAAGAACAGTCCCTTATACCAATGTGGTTTCCATAGACACGTGTGTCAAGCTTTCGTCCCTGTGCAATACGATGAGAAGTGTTAGAATGAGAAACATTGAAGGAAATAACAAACAAATCAAATCAACAACAGAAGTCAGTCGTGCATTTGTGATTACAGCAGCAATTGACCTTACCACGTGGGAGATTATAGCTACCTGCTTGCCATCCGAGTCCAAGAAAATCAACAATGTGGAATGGCTTACTTGGATAATTGATCATTATACAGAAAGAATGAAGTAAGAACAGTCCCTTATACCAATGTGGTTTCCATAGACACGTGTGTCAAGCTTTCGTCCCTGTGCATTACGATGAAAAGTGTTAGAATGAGAAACATTGAAGAAAATAACAAACGAATGAAATCAACAACAGAAGTCAGTCGTGCATTTGTGGTTACAGCAGCAATTGACCTCACCACGTGGGAGATTATAGCTACCTGCGTGACATCCGAGTCCAAGAAAATCAACAATGTGGAATGGCTTACTTGGATAATTGTTCATTAAACAAAAAGAAGGGAATAAGAACATTCCCTTATACCAAAGTGGTTTCCTTAGACACGTGTGTCAAGCTTTCGTCCCTGTGCAATACGATGAAAAGTGTTAGAATGAGAAACATTGAAGGAAATAACATACGAATGAAATCAACAACAGAAGTCAGTCGTGCATTTGTGGTTACAGCAGCAATTGACCTCACCACGTGGGAGATTATAGCTACCTGCGTGACATCCGAGTCCAAGAAAATCAACAATGTGGAATGGCTTACTTGGATAATTGTTCATTAAACAAAAAGAAGGGAATAAGAACTGTCCCTTATACCAAAGTGGTTTCCTTAGACACGTGTGTCTAGCTTTCGTCCCTGTGCAATACGATGAAAAGTGTTAGAATGAGAAACATAGAAGAAAATAACAAACGAATGAAATCAACAACAGAAGTCAGTAGTGCATTCGTGGTTACAGCAGCAATTGACCTTACCACGTGGGAGATTACAGCTACCTGCGTGACATCCGAGCCCAAGAAAATCAACAATGTGGAATGGCTTACTTGGATAATTGTTCATTAAACAAAAAGAAGGGAATAAGAACAGTCCCTTATACCAAAGTGGTTTCCTTAGACACGCGTGTCAAGCTTTCGTCCCTGTGCAATACGATGAAAAGTGTTAGAATGAGAATCATTGAAGAAAATAACAAACGAATGAAATCAACAACAGAAGTCAGTCGTGCATTCGTGGTTACAGCAGCAATTGACCTTACCACGTGGGAGATTATAGCTACCTGCGTGACATCCGAGCCCAAGAAAATGAACAATGTGGAACGGCTTACTTGGATAATTGTTCATTAAACAAAAAGAAGGGAATAAGAACAGTCCCTTATACCAAAGTGGATTCCTTAGACACGTGTGTCAAGCTTTCGTCCCTGTGCAATACGATGAGAAATGTTAGAATGAGAATCATTGAAGAAAATAACAAACGAATGAAATCAACAACAGAAGTCAGTCGTGCATTCGTGGTTACAGCAGCAATTGACCTTACCACGTGGGAGATTACAGCTACCTGCGTGACATCCGAGCCCAAGAAAATCAACAATGTGGAACGGCTTACTTGGATAATTGTTCATTAAACAAAAAGAAGGGAATAAGAACAGTCCCTTATACCAAAGTGGTTTCCTTAGACACGCGTGTCAAGCTTTCGTCCCTGTGCAATACGATGAAAAGTGTTAGAATGAGAATCATTGAAGAAAATAACAAACAAATCAAATCAACAACAGAAGTCAGTCGTGCATTTGTGGTTACAGCAGCAATTGACCTTACCACGTAAAAGATAATAGCTACCTGCGTGTCATACGAGTCCAAGAAAATCAACAATGTGGAATGGCTTACTTGGATAATTGATCATTATACAGAAAGAAGGGAATAAGAACAGTCCCTTATACCAATGTGGTTTCCATAGACACGTGTGTCAAGCTTTCGTCCCTGTGCAATACGATGAGAAGTGTTAGAATGAGAAACATTGAAGGAAATAACAAACAAATCAAATCAACAACAGAAGTCAGTCGTGCATTTGTGGTTACAGCAGCAATTGACCTCACCACGTGGGAGATTATAGCTACCTGCGTGACATCCGAGTCCAAGAAAATCAACAATGTGGAATGGCTTACTTGGATAATTGATCATTATACAGAAAGAATGAAGTAAGAACAGTCCCTTATACCAATGTGGTTTCCATAGACACGTGTGTCAAGCTTTCGTCCCTGTGCATTACGATGAAAAGTGTTAGAATGAGAAACATTGAAGAAAATAACAAACGAATGAAATCAACAACAGAAGTCAGTCGTGCATTTGTGGTTACAGCAGCAATTGACCTCACCACGTGGGAGATTATAGCTACCTGCGTGACATCCGAGTCCAAGAAAATCAACAATGTGGAATGGCTTACTTGGATAATTGTTCATTAAACAAAAAGAAGGGAATAAGAACAGTCCCTTATACCAAAGTGGTTTCCTTAGACACGTGTGTCAAGCTTTCGTCCCTGTGCAATACGATGAAAAGTGTTAGAATGAGAAACATAGAAGGAAATAACAAACGAATGAAATCAACAACAGAAGTCAGTCGTGCATTTGTGGTTACAGCAGCAATTGACCTCACCACGTGGGAGATTATAGCTACCTGCGTGACATCCGAGTCCAAGAAAATCAACAATGTGGAATGGCTTACTTGGATAATTGTTCATTAAACAAAAAGAAGGGAATAAGAACAGTCCCTTATACCAAAGTGGTTTCCTTAGACACGTGTGTCAAGCTTTCGTCCCTGTGCAATACGATGAAAAGTGTTAGAATGAGAAACATAGAAGAAAATAACAAACGAATGAAATCAACAACAGAAGTCAGTCGTGCATTCGTGGTTACAGCAGCAATTGACCTTACCACGTGGGAGATTACAGCTACCTGCGTGACATCCGAGCCCAAGAAAATCAACAATGTGGAACGGCTTACTTGGATAATTGTTCATTAAACAAAAAGAAGGGAATAAGAACAGTCCCTTATACCAAAGTGGTTTCCTTAGACACGCGTGTCAAGCTTTCGTCCCTGTGCAATACGATGAAAAGTGTTAGAATGAGAATCATTGAAGAAAATAACAAACGAATGAAATCAACAACAGAAGTCAGTCGTGCATTTGTGGTTACAGCAGCAATTGACCTCACCACGTGGGAGATTATAGCTACCTGCGTGACATCCGAGTCCAAGAAAATCAACAATGTGGAATGGCTTACTTGGATAATTGTTCATTAAACAAAAAGAAGGGAATAAGAACAGTCCCTTATACCAAAGTGGTTTCCTTAGACACGCGTGTCAAGCTTTCGTCCCTGTGCAATACGATGAAAAGTGTTAGAATGAGAATCATTGAAGAAAATAACAAACGAATGAAATCAACAACAGAAGTCAGTCGTGCATTCGTGGTTACAGCAGCAATTGACCTTACCACGTGGGAGATTACAGCTACCTGCGTGACATCCGAGCCCAAGAAAATCAACAATGTGGAACGGCTTACTTGGATAATTGTTCATTATACAGAAAGAAGGGAATAAGAACAGTCCCTTATACCAATGTGGTTTCCATAGACACGTGTGTCAAGCTTTCGTCCCTGTGCAATACGATGAGAAGTGTTAGAATGAGAAACATTGAAGGAAATAACAAACAAATCAAATCAACAACAGAAGTCAGTCGTGCATTTGTGGTTACAGCAGCAATTGACCTTACCACGTAAAAGATAATAGCTACCTGCGTGTCATCCGAGTCCAAGAAAATCAACAATGTGGAATGGCTTACTTGGATAATTGTTCATTAAACAAAAAGAAGGGAATACGAACAGTCCCTTATACCAAAGTGGTTTCCTTAGACACGCGTGTCAAGCTTTCGTCCCTGTGCAATACGATGAAAAGTGTTAGAATGAGAATCATTGAAGAAAATAACAAACAAATGAAATCAACAACAGAAGTCAGTCGTGCATTCGTGGTTACAGCAGCAATTGACCTTACCACGTAAAAGATAATAGCTACCTGCGTGTCATCCGAGTCCAAGAAAATCAACAATGTGGAATGGCTTACTTGGATAATTGATCATTATACAGAAAGAAGGGAATAAGAACAGTCCCTTATACCAATGTGGTTTCCATAGACACGTGTGTCAAGCTTTCGTCCCTGTGTAATACGATGAGAAGTGTTAGAATGAGAAACATTGAAGGAAATAACAAACAAATCAAATCAACAACAGAAGTCAGTCGTGCATTTGTGATTACAGCAGCAATTGACCTTACCACGTGGGAGATTATAGCTACCTGCTTGACATCCGAGTCCAAGAAAATCAACAATGTGGAATGGCTTACTTGGATAATTGATCATTATACAGAAAGAATGAAGTAAGAACAGTCCCTTATACCAATGTGGTTTCCATAGACACGTGTGTCAAGCTTTCGTCCCTGTGCATTACGATGAAAAGTGTTAGAATGAGAAACATTGAAGAAAATAACAAACGAATGAAATCAACAACAGAAGTCAGTCGTGCATTTGTGGTTACAGCAGCAATTGACCTCACCACGTGGGAGATTATAGCTACCTGCGTGACATCCGAGTCCAAGAAAATCAACAATGTGGAATGGCTTACTTGGATAATTGTTCATTAAACAAAAAGAAGGGAATAAGAACAGTCCCTTATACCAAAGTGGTTTCCTTAGACACGTGTGTCAAGCTTTCGTCCCTGTGCAATACGATGAAAAGTGTTAGAATGAGAAACATTGAAGGAAATAACAAACGAATGAAATCAACAACAGAAGTCAGTCGTGCATTTGTGGTTACAGCAGCAATTGACCTCACCACGTGGGAGATTATAGCTACCTGCGTGACATCCGAGTCCAAGAAAATCAACAATGTGGAATGGCTTACTTGGATAATTGATCATTATACAGAAAGAAGGGAATAAGAACAGTCCCTTATACCAATGTGGTTTCCATAGACATGTGTGTCAAGCTTTCGTCCCTGTGCAATACGATGAGAAGTGTTAGAATGAGAAACATTGAAGGAAATAACAAACAAATCAAATCAACAACAGAAGTCAGTCGTGCATTTGTGATTACAGCAGCAATTGACCTCACCACGTGGGAGATTATAGCTACCTGCGTGACATCCGAGTCCAAGAAAATCAACAATGTGGAATGGCTTACTTGGATAATTGTTCATTAAACAAAAAGAAGGGAATAAGAACAGTCCCTTATACCAAAGTGGTTTCCTTAGACACGCGTGTCAAGCTTTCGTCCCTGTGCAATACGATGAAAAGTGTTAGAATGAGAATCATTGAAGAAAATAACAAACGAATGAAATCAACAACAGAAGTCAGTCGTGCATTCGTGGTTACAGCAGCAATTGACCTTACCACGTGGGAGATTATAGCTACCTGCTTGACATCCGAGTCCAAGAAAATCAACAATGTGGAATGGCTTACTTGGATAATTGATCATTATACAGAAAGAATGAAGTAAGAACAGTCCCTTATACCTATGTGGTTTCCATAGACACGTGTGTCAAGCTTTCGTCCCTGTGCATTACGATGAAAAGTGTTAGAATGAGAAACATTGAAGAAAATAACAAACGAATGAAATCAACAACAGAAGTCAGTCGTGCATTTGTGGTTACAGCAGCAATTGACCTCACCACGTGGGAGATTATAGCTACCTGCGTGACATCCGAGTCCAAGAAAATCAACAATGTGGAATGGCTTACTTGGATAATTGTTCATTAAACAAAAAGAAGGGAATAAGAACAGTCCCTTATACCAAAGTGGTTTCCTTAGACACGTGTGTCAAGCTTTCGTCCCTGTGCAATACGATGAAAAGTGTTAGAATGAGAAACATTGAAGGAAATAACAAACGAATGAAATCAACAACAGAAGTCAGTCGTGCATTTGTGGTTACAGCAGCAATTGACCTCACCACGTGGGAGATTATAGCTACCTGCGTGACATCCGAGTCCAAGAAAATCAACAATGTGGAATGGCTTACTTGGATAATTGTTCATTAAACAAAAAGAAGGGAATAAGAACAGTCCCTTATACCAAAGTGGTTTCCTTAGACACGTGTGTCAAGCTTTCGTCCCTGTGCAATACGATGAAAAGTGTTAGAATGAGAAACATAGAAGAAAATAACAAACGAATGAAATCAACAACAGAAGTCAGTCGTGCATTCGTGGTTACAGCAGCAATTGACCTTACCACGTGGGAGATTACAGCTACCTGCGTGACATCCGAGCCCAAGAAAATCAACAATGTGGAACGGCTTACTTGGATAATTGTTCATTAAACAAAAAGAAGGGAATAAGAACAGTCCCTTATACCAAAGTGGTTTCCTTAGACACGCGTGTCAAGCTTTCGTCCCTGTGCAATACGATGAAAAGTGTAAGAATGAGAATCATTGAAGAAAATAACAAACGAATGAAATCAACAATAGAAGTCAGTCGTGCATTTGTGGTTACAGCAGCAATTGACCTCACCACGTGGGAGATTATAGCTACCTGCGTGACATCCGAGTCCAAGAAAATCAACAATGTGGAATGGCTTACTTGGATAATTGATCATTATACAGAAAGAAGGGAATAAGAACAGTCCCTTATACCAATGTGGTTTCCATAGACATGTGTGTCAAGCTTTCGTCCCTGTGCAATACGATGAGAAGTGTTAGAATGAGAAACATTGAAGGAAATAACAAACAAATCAAATCAACAACAGAAGTCAGTCGTGCATTTGTGATTACAGCAGCAATTGACCTCACCACGTGGGAGATTATAGCTACCTGCGTGACATCCGAGTCCAAGAAAATCAACAATGTGGAATGGCTTACTTGGATAATTGTTCATTAAACAAAAAGAAGGGAATAAGAACAGTCCCTTATACCAAAGTGGTTTCCTTAGAAACGCGTGTCAAGCTTTCGTCCCTGTGCAATACGATGAAAAGTGTTAGAATGAGAATCATTGAAGAAAATAACAAACGAATGAAATCAACAACAGAAGTCAGTCGTGCATTCGTGGTTACAGCAGCAATTGACCTTACCACGTGGGAGATTACAGCTACCTGCGTGACATCCGAGCCCAAGAAAATCAACAATGTGGAACGGCTTACTTGGATAATTGTTCATTAAACAAAAAGAAGGGAATAAGAACAGTCCCTTATACCAAAGTGGTTTCCTTAGACACGCGTGTCAAGCTTTCGTCCCTGTGCAATACGATGAAAAGTGTAAGAATGAGAAACATTAAAGGAAATAACAAACAAATGAAATCAACAACAGAAGTCAGTCGTGCATTTGTGGTTACAGCAGCAATTGACCTTACCACGTGGGAGATTATAGCTACCGGCGTGACATCCGAGTCCAAGAAAATCAACAATGTGGAATTGCTTACTTGGATAATTGTTCATTAAACAAAAAGAAGGGAATAAGAACAGTCCCTCATACCAAAGTGGTTTCCTTAGACACGCGTGTCAAGCTTTCGTCCCTGTGCAATACGATGAAAAGTGTTAGAATGAGAATCATTGAAGAAAATAACAAACGAATGAAATCAACAACAGAAGTCAGTCGTGCATTCGTGGTTACAGCAGCAATTGACCTTACCACGTGGGAGATTACAGCTACCTGCGTGACATCCGAGCCCAAGAAAATCAACAATGTGGAACGGCTTACTTGGATAATTGTTCATTAAACAAAAAGAAGGGAATAAGAACAGTCCCTTATACCAAAGTGGTTTCCTTAGACACGCGTGTCAAGCTTTCGTCCCTGTGCAATACGATGAAAAGTGTTAGAATGAGAATCATTGAAGAAAATAACAAACGAATGAAATCAACAACAGAAGTCAGTCGTGCATTCGTGGTTACAGCAGCAATTGACCTTACCACGTGGGAGATTACAGCTACCTGCGTGACATCCGAGCCCAAGAAAATCAACAATGTGGAACGGCTTACTTGGATAATTGTTCATTAAACAAAAAGAAGGGAATAAGAACAGTCCCTTATACCAATGTGGTTTCCATAGACATGGTTGTCAAGCTTTCGTCCCTGTGCAATACGATGAAAAGTGTTAGAATGAGAATCATTGAAGAAAATAACAAACGAATGAAATCAACAATAGAAGTCAGTCGTGCATTTGTAGTTACAGCAGCAATTGACCTCACCACGTGGGAGATTATAGCTACCTGCGTGACATCCGAGTCCAAGAAAATCAACAATGTGGAATGGCTTACTTGGATAATTGATCATTATACAGAAAGAAGGGAATAAGAACAGTCCCTTATACCAATGTGGTTTCCATAGACATGTTTGTCAAGCTTTCGTCCCTGTGCAATACGATGAGAAGTGTTAGAATGAGAAACATTGAAGGAAATAACAAACAAATCAAATCAACAACAGAAGTCAGTCGTGCATTTGTGGTTACAGCAGCAATTGACCTTACCACGTAAAAGATAATAGCTACCTGCGTGTCATCCGAGTCCAAGAAAATCAACAATGTGGAATGGCTTACTTGGATAATTGTTCATTAAACAAAAAGAAGGGAATACGAACAGTCCCTTATACCAAAGTGGTTTCCTTAGACACGCGTGTCAAGCTTTCGTCCCTGTGCAATACGATGAAAAGTGTTAGAATGAGAATCATTGAAGAAAATAACAAACAAATGAAATCAACAACAGAAGTCAGTCGTGCATTCGTGGTTACAGCAGCAATTGACCTTACCACGTGGGAGATTATAGCTACCGGCGTGACATCCGAGTCCAAGAAAATCAACAATGTGGAATTGCTTACTTGGATAATTGTTCATTAAACAAAAAGAACGGAATAAGAACAGTCCCTCATACCAAAGTGGTTTCCTTAGACACGCGTGTCAAGCTTTCGTCCCTGTGCAATACGATGAAAAGTGTTAGAATGAGAATCATTGAAGAAAATAACAAACGAATGAAATCAACAACAGAAGTCAGTCGTGCATTCGTGGTTACAGCAGCAATTGACCTTACCACGTGGGAGATTATAGCTACCGGCGTGACATCCGAGTCCAAGAAAATCAACAATGTGGAATTGCTTACTTGGATAATTGATCATTATACAGAAAGAATGGAATAAGAACAGTCCCTTATACCAATGTGGTTTCCATAGACACGTGTGTCAAGCTTTCGTCCCTGTGCAATACGATGAGAAGTGTTAGAATGAGAAACATTGAAGGAAATAACAAACAAATCAAATCAACAACAGAAGTCAGTCGTGCATTTGTGATTACAGCAGCAATTGACCTTACCACGTGGGAGATTATAGCTACCGGCGTGACATCCGAGTCCAAGAAAATCAACAATGTGGAATTGCTTACTTGGATAATTGTTCATTAAACAAAAAGAAGGGAATAAGAACAGTCCCTCATACCAAAGTGGTTTCCTTAGACACGCGTGTCAAGCTTTCGTCCCTGTGCAATACGATGAAAAGTGTTAGAATGAGAATCATTGAAGAAAATAACAAACGAATGAAATCAACAACAGAAGTCAGTCGTGCATTCGTGGTTACAGCAGCAATTGACCTTACCACGTGGGAGATTACAGCTACCTGCGTGACATCCGAGCCCAAGAAAATCAACAATGTGGAACGGCTTACTTGGATAATTGTTCATTAAACAAAAAGAAGGGAATAAGAACAGTCCCTTATACCAAAGTGGTTTCCTTAGACACGCGTGTCAAGCTTTCGTCCCTGTGCAATACGATGAAAAGTGTAAGAATGAGAAACATTAAAGGAAATAACAAACAAATGAAATCAACAACAGAAGTCAGTCGTGCATTTGTGGTTACAGCAGCAATTGACCTTACCACGTGGGAGATTATAGCTACCGGCGTGACATCCGAGTCCAAGAAAATCAACAATGTGGAATTGCTTCTTTGGATAATTGTTCATTAAACAAAAAGAAGGGTATAAGAACAGTCCCTTATACCAAAGTGGTTTCCTTAGACACGCGTGTCAAGCTTTCGTCCCTGTGCAATACGATGAAAAGTGTTAGAATGAGAATCATTGAAGAAAATAACAAACGAATGAAATCAACAATAGAAGTCAGTCGTGCATTTGTAGTAACAGCAGCAATTGACCTCACCACGTGGGAGATTATAGCTACCTGCGTGACATCCGAGTCCAAGAAAATCAACAATGTGGAATGGCTTACTTGGATAATTGATCATTATACAGAAAGAAGGGAATAAGAACAGTCCCTTATACCAATGTGGTTTCCATAGACATGTGTGTCAAGCTTTCGTCCCTGTGCAATACGATGAGAAGTGTTAGAATGAGAAACATTGAAGGAAATAACAAACAAATCAAATCAACAACAGAAGTCAGTCGTGCATTTGTGATTACAGCAGCAATTGACCTTACCACGTAAAAGATAATAGCTACCTGCGTGTCATCCGAGTCCAAGAAAATCAACAATGTGGAATGGCTTACTTGGATAATTGTTCATTAAACAAAAAGAAGGGAATACGAACAGTCCCTTATACCAAAGTGGTTTCCTTAGACACGCGTGTCAAGCTTTCGTCCCTGTGCAATACGATGAAAAGTGTTAGAATGAGAATCATTGAAGAAAATAACAAACAAATGAAATCAACAACAGAAGTCAGTCGTGCATTCGTGGTTACAGCAGCAATTGACCTTACCACGTAAAAGATAATAGCTACCTGCGTGTCATCCGAGTCCAAGAAAATCAACAATGTGGAATGGCTTACTTGGATAATTGATCATTATACAGAAAGAAGGGAATAAGAACAGTCCCTTATACCAATGTGGTTTCCATAGACACGTGTGTCAAGCTTTCGTCCCTGTGTAATACGATGAGAAGTGTTAGAATGAGAAACATTGAAGGAAATAACAAACAAATCAAATCAACAACAGAAGTCAGTCGTGCATTTGTGATTACAGCAGCAATTGACCTTACCACGTAAAAGATAATAGCTACCTGCGTGTCATCCGAGTCCAAGAAAATCAACAATGTGGAATGGCTTACTTGGAAAATTGATCATTATACAGAAAGAATGGAATAAGAACAGTCCCTTATACCAATGTGGTTTCCATAGACACGTGTGTCAAGCTTTCGTCCCTGTGCAATACGATGAGAAGTGTTAGAATGAGAAACATTGGAGGAAATAACAAACAAATCAAATCAACAACAGAAGTCAGTCGTGCATTTGTGATTACAGCAGCAATTGACCTTACCACGTGGGAGATTATAGCTACCAGCTTGACATCCGAGTCCAAGAAAATCAACAATGTGGAATGGCTTACTTGGATAATTGATCATTATACAGAAAGAATGAAGTAAGAACAGTCCCTTATACCAATGTGGTTTCCATAGACACGTGTGTCAAGCTTTCGTCCCTGTGCATTACGATGAAAAGTGTTAGAATGAGAAACATTGAAGAAAATAACAAACGAATGAAATCAACAACAGAAGTCAGTCGTGCATTTGTGGTTACAGCAGCAATTGACCTCACCACGTGGGAGATTATAGCTACCTGCGTGACATCCGAGTCCAAGAAAATCAACAATGTGGAATGGCTTACTTGGATAATTGTTCATTAAACAAAAAGAAGGGAATAAGAACAGTCCCTTATACCAAAGTGGTTTCCTTAGACACGTGTGTCAAGCTTTCGTCCCTGTGCAATACGATGAAAAGTGTTAGAATGAGAAACATAGAAGAAAATAACAAACGAATGAAATCAACAACAGAAGTCAGTCGTGCATTCGTGGTTACAGCAGCAATTGACCTTACCACGTGGGAGATTACAGCTACCTGCGTGACATCCGAGCCCAAGAAAATCAACAATGTGGAACGGCTTACTTGGATAATTGTTCATTAAACAAAAAGAAGGGAATAAGAACAGTCCCTTATACCAAAGTGGTTTCCTTAGACACGCGTGTCAAGCTTTCGTCCCTGTGCAATACGATGAAAAGTGTTAGAATGAGAATCATTGAAGAAAATAACAAACGAATGAAATCAACAATAGAAGTCAGTCGTGCATTTGTGGTTACAGCAGCAATTGACCTCACCACGTGGGAGATTATAGCTACCTGCGTGACATCCGAGTCCAAGAAAATCAACAATGTGGAATGGCTTACTTGGATAATTGATCATTATACAGAAAGAAGGGAATAAGAACAGTCCCTTATACCAATGTGGTTTCCATAGACATGTGTGTCAAGCTTTCGTCCCTGTGCAATACGATGAGAAGTGTTAGAATGAGAAACATTGAAGGAAATAACAAACAAATCAAATCAACAACAGAAGTCAGTCGTGCATTTGTGATTACAGCAGCAATTGACCTCACCACGTGGGAGATTATAGCTACCTGCGTGACATCCGAGTCCAAGAAAATCAACAATGTGGAATGGCTTACTTGGATAATTGTTCATTAAACAAAAAGAAGGGAATAAGAACAGTCCCTTATACCAAAGTGGTTTCCTTAGACACGCGTGTCAAGCTTTCGTCCCTGTGCAATAAGATGAAAAGTGTTAGAATGAGAATCATTGAAGAAAATAACAAACGAATGAAATCAACAACAGAAGTCAGTCGTGCATTCGTGGTTACAGCAGCAATTGACCTTACCACGTGGGAGATTACAGCTACCTGCGTGACATCCGAGCCCAAGAAAATCAACAATGTGGAACGGCTTACTTGGATAATTGTTCATTAAACAAAAAGAAGGGAATAAGAACAGTCCCTTATACCAAAGTGGTTTCCTTAGACACGCGTGTCAAGCTTTCGTCCCTGTGCAATACGATGAAAAGTGTAAGAATGAGAAACATTAAAGGAAATAACAAACAAATGAAATCAACAACAGAAGTCAGTCGTGCATTTGTGGTTACAGCAGCAATTGACCTTACCACGTGGGAGATTATAGCTACCGGCGTGACATCCGAGTCCAAGAAAATCAACAATGTGGAATTGCTTACTTGGATAATTGTTCATTAAACAAAAAGAAGGGAATAAGAACAGTCCCTCATACCAAAGTGGTTTCCTTAGACACGCGTGTCAAGCTTTCGTCCCTGTGCAATACGATGAAAAGTGTTAGAATGAGAATCATTGAAGAAAATAACAAACGAATGAAATCAACAACAGAAGTCAGTCGTGCATTCGTGGTTACAGCAGCAATTGACCTTACCACGTGGGAGATTACAGCTACCTGCGTGACATCCGAGCCCAAGAAAATCAACAATGTGGAACGGCTTACTTGGATAATTGTTCATTAAACAAAAAGAAGGGAATAAGAACAGTCCCTTATACCAAAGTGGTTTCCTTAGACACGCGTGTCAAGCTTTCGTCCCTGTGCAATACGATGAAAAGTGTTAGAATGAGAATCATTGAAGAAAATAACAAACGAATGAAATCAACAACAGAAGTCAGTCGTGCATTCGTGGTTACAGCAGCAATTGACCTTACCACGTGGGAGATTATAGCTACCTGCGTGACATCCGAGCCCAAGAAAATGAACAATGTGGAACGGCTTACTTGGATAATTGTTCATTAAACAAAAAGAAGGGAATAAGAACAGTCCCTTATACCAAAGTGGTTTCCTTAGACACGCGTGTCAAGCTTTCGTCCCTGTGCAATACGATGAAAAGTGTAAGAATGAGAAACATTAAAGGAAATAACAAACAAATGAAATCAACAACAGAAGTCAGTCGTGCATTTGTGGTTACAGCAGCAATTGACCTTACCACGTGGGAGATTATAGCTACGGGCTTGACATCCGAGTCCAAGAAAATCAACAATGTGGAATTGCTTACTTGGATAATTGTTCATTAAACAAAAAGAAGGGAATAAGAACAGTCCCTTATACCAAAGTGGTTTCCTTAGACACGCGTGTCAAGCTTTCGTCCCTGTGCAATACGATGAAAAGTGTTAGAATGAGAATCATTGAAGAAAATAACAAACGAATGAAATCAACAATAGAAGTCAGTCGTGCATTTGTAGTTACAGCAGCAATTGACCTCACCACGTGGGAGATTATAGCTACCTGCGTGACATCCGAGTCCAAGAAAATCAACAATGTGGAATTGCTTACTTGGATAATTGATCATTATACAGAAAGAAGGGAATAAGAACAGTCCCTTATACCAATGTGGTTTCCATAGACATGTGTGTCAAGCTTTCGTCCCTGTGCAATACGATGAGAAGTGTTAGAATGAGAAACATTGAAGGAAATAACAAACAGATCAAATCAACAACAGAAGTCAGTCGTGCATTCGTGGTTACAGCAGCAATTGACCTTACCACGTGGGAGATTACAGCTACCTGCGTGACATCCGAGCCCAAGAAAATCAACAATGTGGAACGGCTTACTTGGATAATTGTTCATTAAACAAAAAGAAGGGAATAAGAACAGTCCCTTATACCAAAGTGGTTTCCTTAGACACGCGTGTCAAGCTTTCGTCCCTGTGCAATACGATGAAAAGTGTAAGAATGAGAAACATTAAAGGAAATAACAAACAAATGAAATCAACAACAGAAGTCAGTCGTGCATTTGTGGTTACAGCAGCAATTGACCTTACCACGTGGGAGATTATAGCAACCGGCGTGACATCCGAGTCCAAGAAAATCAACAAAGTGGAATGGCTTACTTGGATAATTGTTCATTAAACAAAAAGAAGGGAATAAGAACAGTCCCTTATACCAAAGTGGTTTCCTTAGACACACGTGTCAAGCTTTCGTCCCTGTGCAATACGATGAAAAGTGTTAGAATGAGAAACATTGAAGAAAATAACAAACGAATGAAATCAACAACAGAAGTCAGTCGTGCATTTGTGGTTACAGCAGCAATTGACCTTACCACGTGGGAGATTACTGCTACCTGCGTGACATCCGAGCCCAAGAAAATGAACAATGTGGAACGGCTTACTTGGATAATTGTTCATTAAACAAAAAGAAGGGAATAAGAACAGTCCCTTATACTAAAGTGGATTCCTTAGACACGTGTGTCAAGCTTTCGTCCCTGTGCAATACGATGAGAAATGTTAGAATGAGAAACATTAAAGGAAATAACAAACAAATGAAATCAACAACAGAAGTCAGTCGTGCATTTGTGGTTACAGCAGCAATTGACCCTACCACGTAAAAGATAATAGCTACCTGCGTGTCATCCGAGTCCAAGAAAATCAACAATGTGGAATGGCTTACTTGGATAATTGATCATTATACAGAAAGAAGGGAATAAGAACAGTCCCTTATACCAATGTGGTTTCCATAGACACGTGTGTCAAGCTTTCGTCCCTGTGCAATACGATGAGAAGTGTTAGAATGGGAAACATTGAAGGAAATAACAAACAAATCAAATCAACAACAGAAGTCAGTCGTGCATTTGTGATTACAGCAGCAATTGACCTTACCACGTGGGAGATTATAGCTACCTGCGTGACATCCGAGTCCAAGAAAATCAACAATGTGGAATGGCTTAATTGGATAATTGATCATTATACAGAAAGAATTAAGTAAGAACAGTCCCTTATACCAATGTGGTTTCCATAGACACGTGTGTCAAGCTTTCGTCCCTGTGCATTACGATGAAAAGTGTTAGAATGAGAAACATCGAAGAAAATAACAAACGAATGAAATCAACAACAGAAGTCAGTCGTGCATTTGTGGTTACAGCAGCAATTGACCTTACCACGTGGGAGATTATAGCTACCTGCGTGACATCCGAGTCCAAAAAAATCAACAATGTGTAACGGCTTACTTGGATAATTGTTCATTAAACAAAAAGAATTGAATAAGAACAGTCCCTTATACCAAAGTGGTATCCTTAGACACGTGTGTCAAGCTTTCGTCCCTGTGCAATACGATGAAAAGTGTTAGAATGAGATACATTGAAGGTAATAACAAACAAATGAAATCAACAACAGAAGTCAGTCGAGCATTTGTGGTTACAGCAGCAATTGACCTTACCACGTTACAGATTATAGCTACCTGCGTGTCATCCGAGTCCAAGAAAATCAACAATGTGGAATGGCTTACTTGGATAATTGATCATCATACAGAAAGAAGGGAATAAGAACAGTCCCTTATACCAATGTGGTTTCCATAGACTCGTGTGTCAAGCTTTCGTCCCTGTGCAATACGATGAGAAGTGTTAGAATGAGAAACATTGAAGGAAATAACAAACAAATGAAATCAACAACAGAAGTCAGCCGTCCAATTGTGGTTACAGCAGCAATTGACCTTACCACGTGGGAGATTATAGCTACCCGCGTGTCATCCGAGTCCAAGAAAATCAACAATGTGGAATGGCTTACTTGGATAATTGTTCATTAAACAAAAAGAAGGGAATAAGAACAGTCCCTTATACCAAAGTGGTTTCCTTAGAAACCTGTGTCAAGCTTTCGTTCCTGTGCAATACGATGAAAAGTGTTAGAATGAGAAACATAGAAGGAAATAACAAACAAATGAAATCAACAACAGAAGTCAGTCGTGCATTTGTGGTTACAGCAGCAATTGACCTTACCACGTGGGAGATTATAGCTACCTGCGTGACATCCGAGTCCAAGAAAATCAACAATGTGGAATGGCTTACTTGGATAATTGTTCATTAAACAAAACGAAGGGAATAAGAACAGTCCCTTATACCAAAGTGGTTTCCTTAGACACGCGTGTCAAGCTTTCGTCCCTGTGCAATACGATGAAAAGTGTTAGAATGAGAAACATAGAAGGAAATAACAAACAAATGAAATCAACAACAGAAGTCAGTCGTGCATTTGTGGTTACAGCAGCAATTGACCTTACCACGTGGGAGATTATAGCTACCTGCGTGACATTCGAGTCCAAGAAAATCAACAATGTGGAATGGCTTACTTGGATAATTGTTGATTGAACAAAACGAAGGGAATAAGAACAGTCCCTTATACCAAAGTGGTTTCCTTAGACACGCGTGTCAAGCTTTCGTCCCTGTGCAATACGATGAAAAGTGTTAGAATGAGAAACATAGAAGGAAATAACAAACAAATGAAATCAACAACAGAAGTCAGTCGTGCATTTGTGGTTACAGCAGCAATTGACCTCACCACGTGGGAGATTATAGCTACCTGCGTGACATCCGAATCCAAGAAAATCAACAATGTGGAATGGCTTACTTGGATAATTGTTCATCAAAAAGAAAAAAGGGAAGAAGAGCAGTCCCTTATACCAATGTGGTTTCCATAGACACGTGTGTCAAGCTTTCGTTCCTGTGCATTACGATGAAAAGTGTTAGAATGAGAAACATAGAAGGAAATAACAAACAAATGAAATCAACAACAGAAGTCAGTCGTGCATTTGTGGTTACAGCAGCAATTGACCTTACCACGTGGGAGATTATAGCTACCTGCGTGACATCCGAGTCCAAGAAAATCAACAATGTGGAATGGCTTACTTGGATAATTGTTGATTGAACAAAACGAAGGGAATAAGAACAGTCCCTTATACCAAAGTGGTTTCCTTAGACACGCGTGTCAAGCTTTCGTCCCTGTGCAATACGATGAAAAGTGTTAGAATGAGAAACATAGAAGGAAATAACAAACAAATGAAATCAACAACAGAAGTCAGTCGTGCATTTGTGGTTACAGCAGCAATTGACCTTACCACGTGGGAGATTATAGCTACCTGCGTGACATCCGAGTCCAAGAAAAGCAACAATGTGGAATGGCTTACTTGGATAATTGTTCTTTAAACAAAACGAAGGGAATAAGAACAGTCCCTTATACCAAAGTGGTTTTCTTAGACACGCGTGTCAAGCTTTCGTCCCTGTGCAATACGATGAAAAGTGTTAGAATGAGAAACATAGAAGGAAATAACAAACAAATGAAATCAACAACAGAAGTCAGTCGTGCATTTGTGGTTACAGCAGCAATTGACCTTACCACGTGGGAGATTATAGCTACCTGCGTGACATCCGAGCCCAAGAAAATCAACAATGTGGAACGGCTTACTTGGATAATTGTTCATTAAACAAAAAGAAGGGAATAAGAACAGTCCCTTATACCAAAGTGGTTTCCTTAGACACGCGTGTCAAGCTTTCGTCCCTGTGCAATACGATGGAAAGTGTTAGAATGAGAATCATTGAAGAAAATAACAAACGAATGAAATCAACAACAGAAGTCAGTCGTGCATTCGTGGTTACAGCAGCAATTGACCTTACCACGTGGGAGATTATAGCTACCTGCGTGACATCCGAGCCCAAGAAAATGAACAATGTGGAACGGCTTACTTGGATAATTGTTCATTAAACAAAAAGAAGGGAATAAGAACAGTCCCTTATACCAAAGTGGATTCCTTAGACACGTGTGTCAAGCTTTCGTCCCTGTGCAATACGATGAGAAATGTTAGAATGAGAATCATTGAAGAAAATAACAAACGAATGAAATCAACAACAGAAGTCAGTCGTGCATTCGTGGTTACAGCAGCAATTGACCTTACCACGTGGGAGATTACAGCTACCTGCGTGACATCCGAGCCCAAGAAAATCAACAATGTGGAACGGCTTACTTGGATAATTGTTCATTAAACAAAAAGAAGGGAATAAGAACAGTCCCTTATACCAAAGTGGTTTCCTTAGACACGCGTGTCAAGCTTTCGTCCCTGTGCAATACGATGAAAAGTGTAAGAATGAGAAACATTGAAGGAAATAACAAACAAATGAAATCAACAACAGAAGTCAGTCGTGCATTTGTGGTTACAGCAGCAATTGACCTTACCACGTGGGAGATTATAGCTACCGGCGTGACAT
This sequence comes from Harmonia axyridis, assembly GCF_914767665.1. Lineage (NCBI taxonomy): Eukaryota > Metazoa > Arthropoda > Insecta > Coleoptera > Coccinellidae > Harmonia > Harmonia axyridis. Next base: position 24,684,345 of record NC_059508.1, on the reverse strand, counting down.
CCGAGTCCAAGAAAATCAACAAAGTGGAATGGCTTACTTGGATAATTGTTCATTAAACAAAAAGAAGGGAATAAGAACAGTCCCTTATACCAAAGTGGTTTCCTTAGACACACGTGTCAAGCTTTCGTCCCTGTGCAATACGATGAAAAGTGTTAGAATGAGAAACATTGAAGAAAATAACAAACGAATGAAATCAACAACAGAAGTCAGTCGTGCATTTGTGGTTACAGCAGCAATTGACCTTACCACGTGGGAGATTACTGCTACCTGCGTGACATCCGAGCCCAAGAAAATGAACAATGTGGAACGGCTTACTTGGATAATTGTTCATTAAACAAAAAGAAGGGAATAAGAACAGTCCCTTATACCAAAGTGGATTCCTTAGACACGTGTGTCAAGCTTTCGTCCCTGTGCAATACGATGAGAAGTGTTAGAATGAGAAACATTAAAGGAAATAACAAACAAATGAAATCAACAACAGAAGTCAGTCGTGCATTTGTGGTTACAGCAGCAATTGACCTTACCACGTAAAAGATAATAGCTACCTGCGTGTCATCCGAGTCCAAGAAAATCAACAATGTGGAATGGCTTACTTGGATAATTGATCATTATACAGAAAGAAGGGAATAAGAACAGTCCCTTATACCAATGTGGTTTCCATAGACACGTGTGTCAAGCTTTCGTCCCTGTGCAATACGATGAGAAGTGTTAGAATGGGAAACATTGAAGGAAATAACAAACAAATCAAATCAACAACAGAAGTCAGTCGTGCATTTGTGATTACAGCAGCAATTGACCTTACCACGTGGGAGATTATAGCTACCTGCGTGACATCCGAGTCCAAGAAAATCAACAATGTGGAATGGCTTACTTGGATAATTGATCATTATACAGAATGAATGAAGTAAGAACAGTCCCTTATACCAATGTGGTTTCCATAGACACGTGTGTCAAGCTTTCGTCCCTGTGCATTACGATGAAAAGTGTTAGAATGAGAAACATTGAAGAAAATAACAAACGAATGAAATCAACAACAGAAGTCAGTCGTGCATTTGTGGTTACAGCAGCAATTGACCTTACCACGTGGGAGATTATAGCTACCTGCGTGACATCCGAGTCCAAAAAAATCAACAATGTGTAACGGCTTACTTGGATAATTGTTCATTAAACAAAAAGAATTGAATAAGAACAGTCCCTTATACCAAAGTGGTTTCCTTAGACACGCGTGTCAAGCTTTCGTCCCTGTGCAATACGATGAAAAGTGTTAGAATGAGAATCATTGAAGAAAATAACAAACGAATGAAATCAACAACAGAAGTCAGTCGTGCATTCGTGGTTACAGCAGCAATTGACCTTACCACGTGGGAGATTATAGCTACCTGCGTGACATCCGAGTCCAAGAAAATCAACAATGTGGAATTGCTTACTTGGATAATTGTTCATTAAACAAAAAGAAGGGAATAAGAACAGTCCCTCATACCAAAGTGGTTTCCTTAGACACGCGTGTCAAGCTTTCGTCCCTGTGCAATACGATGAAAAGTGTTAGAATGAGAATCATTGAAGAAAATAACAAACGAATGAAATCAACAACAGAAGTCAGTCGTGCATTCGTGGTTACAGCAGCAATTGACCTTACCACGTGGGAGATTACAGCTACCTGCGTGACATCCGAGCCCAAGAAAATCAACAATGTGGAACGGCTTACTTGGATAATTGTTCATTAAACAAAAAGAAGGGAATAAGAACAGTCCCTTATACCAAAGTGGTTTCCTTAGACACGCGTGTCAAGCTTTCGTCCCTGTGCAATACGATGAAAAGTGTTAGAATGAGAATCATTGAAGAAAATAACAAACGAATGAAATCAACAACAGAAGTCAGTCGTGCATTCGTGGTTACAGCAGCAATTGCCCTTACCACGTGGGAGATTATAGCTACCTGCGTGACATCCGAGCCCAAGAAAATGAACAATGTGGAACGGCTTACTTGGATAATTGTTCATTAAACAAAAAGAAGGGAATAAGAACAGTCCCTTATACCAAAGTGGTTTCCTTAGACACGCGTGTCAAGCTTTCGTCCCTGTGCAATACGATGAAAAGTGTAAGAATGAGAAACATTGAAGGAAATAACAAACAAATGAAATCAACAACAGAAGTCAGTCGTGCATTTGTGGTTACACCAGCAATTGACCTTACCACGTGGGAGACTATAGCTACCGGCGTGACATCCGAGTCCAAGAAAATCAACAATGTGGAATTGCTTACTTGGATAATTGTTCATTAAACAAAAAGAAGGGAATAAGAACAGTCCCTTATACCAAAGTGGTTTCCTTAGACACGCGTGTCAAGCTTTCGTCCCTGTGCAATACGATGAAAAGTGTTAGAATGAGAATCATTGAAGAAAATAACAAACGAATGAAATCAACAATAGAAGTCAGTCGTGCATTTGTAGTTACAGCAGCAATTGACCTCACCACGTGGGAGATTATAGCTACCTGCGTGACATCCGAGTCCAAGAAAATCAACAATGTGGAATGGCTTACTTGGATAATTGATCATTATACAGAAAGAAGGGAATAAGAACAGTCCCTTATACCAATGTGGTTTCCATAGACATGTGTGTCAAGCTTTCGTCCCTGTGCAATACGATGAGAAGTGTTAGAATGAGAAACATTGAAGGAAATAACAAACAAATCAAATCAACAACAGAAGTCAGTCGTGCATTCGTGGTTACAGCAGCAATTGACCTTACCACGTGGGAGATTACAGCTACCTGCGTGACATCCGAGCCCAAGAAAATCAACAATGTGGAACGGCTTACTTGGATAATTGTTCATTAAACAAAAAGAAGGGAATAAGAACAGTCCCTTATACCAAAGTGGTTTCCTTAGACACGCGTGTCAAGCTTTCGTCCCTGTGCAATACGATGAAAAGTGTAAGAATGAGAAACATTAAAGGAAATAACAAACAAATGAAATCAACAACAGAAGTCAGTCGTGCATTTGTGGTTACAGCAGCAATTGACCTTACCACGTAAAAGATAATAGCTACCTGCGTGTCATCCGAGTCCAAGAAAATCAACAATGTGGAATGGCTTACTTGGATAATTGATCATTATACAGAAAGAAGGGAATAAGAACAGTCCCTTATACCAATGTGGTTTCCATAGACACGTGTGTCAAGCTTTCGTCCCTGTGCAATACGATGAGAAGTGTTAGAATGGGAAACATTGAAGGAAATAACAAACAAATCAAATCAACAACAGAAGTCAGTCGTGCATTTGTGATTACAGCAGCAATTGACCTTACCACGTGGGAGATTATAGCTACCTGCGTGACATCCGAGTCCAAGAAAATCAACAATGTGGAATGGCTTAATTGGATAATTGATCATTATACAGAATGAATGAAGTAAGAACAGTCCCTTATACCAATGTGGTTTCCATAGACACGTGTGTCAAGCTTTCGTCACTGTGCAATACGATGAAAAGTGTTAGAATGAGAAACATTGAAGAAAATAACAAACGAATGAAATCAACAACAGAAGTCAGTCGTGCATTCGTGGTTACAGCAGCAATTGACCTTACCACGTGGGAGATTACAGCTACCTGCGTGACATCCGAGCTCAAGAAAATCAACAATGTGGAACGGCTTACTTGGATAATTGTTCATTAAACAAAAAGAAGGGAACAAGAACAGTCCCTTATACCAAAGTGGTTTCCTTAGACACGCGTGTCAAGCTTTCGTCCCTGTGCAATACGATGAAAAGTGTTAGAATGAGAATCATTGAAGAAAATAACAAACGAATGAAATCAACAACAGAAGTCAGTCGTGCATTTGTGGTTACAGCAGCAATTGACCTCACCACGTGGGAGATTATAGCTACCTGCGTGACATCCGAGTCCAAGAAAATCAACAATGTGGAATTGCTTACTTGGATAATTGTTCATTAAACAAAAAGAAGGGAATAAGAACAGTCCCTCATACCAAAGTGGTTTCCTTAGACACGCGTGTCAAGCTTTCGTCCCTGTGCAATACGATGAAAAGTGTTAGAATGAGAATCATTGAAGAAAATAACAAACGAATGAAATCAACAACAGAAGTCAGTCGTGCATTCGTGGTTACAGCAGCAATTGACCTTACCACGTGGGAGATTACAGCTACCTGCGTGACATCCGAGCCCAAGAAAATCAACAATGTGGAACGGCTTACTTGGATAATTGTTCATTAAACAAAAAGAAGGGAATAAGAACAGTCCCTTATACCAAAGTGGTTTCCTTAGACACGCGTGTCAAGCTTTCGTCCCTGTGCAATACGATGAAAAGTGTTAGAATGAGAATCATTGAAGAAAATAACAAACGAATGAAATCAACAACAGAAGTCAGTCGTGCATTCGTGGTTACAGCAGCAATTGACCTTACCACGTGGGAGATTACAGCTACCTGCGTGACATCCGAGCCCAAGAAAATCAACAATGTGGAACGGCTTACTTGGATAATTGTTCATTAAACAAAAAGAAGGGAATAAGAACAGTCCCTTATACCAATGTGGTTTCCATAGACATGGTTGTCAAGCTTTCGTCCCTGTGCAATACGATGAAAAGTGTTAGAATGAGAATCATTGAAGAAAATAACAAACGAATGAAATCAACAATAGAAGTCAGTCGTGCATTTGTAGTTACAGCAGCAATTGACCTCACCACGTGGGAGATTATAGCTACCTGCGTGACATCCGAGTCCAAGAAAATCAACAATGTGGAATGGCTTACTTGGATAATTGATCATTATACAGAAAGAAGGGAATAAGAACAGTCCCTTATACCAATGTGGTTTCCATAGACATGTTTGTCAAGCTTTCGTCCCTGTGCAATACGATGAGAAGTGTTAGAATGAGAAACATTGAAGGAAATAACAAACAAATCAAATCAACAACAGAAGTCAGTCGTGCATTTGTGGTTACAGCAGCAATTGACCTTACCACGTAAAAGATAATAGCTACCTGCGTGTCATCCGAGTCCAAGAAAATCAACAATGTGGAATGGCTTACTTGGATAATTGTTCATTAAACAAAAAGAAGGGAATACGAACAGTCCCTTATACCAAAGTGGTTTCCTTAGACACGCGTGTCAAGCTTTCGTCCCTGTGCAATACGATGAAAAGTGTTAGAATGAGAATCATTGAAGAAAATAACAAACAAATGAAATCAACAACAGAAGTCAGTCGTGCATTCGTGGTTACAGCAGCAATTGACCTTACCACGTGGGAGATTATAGCTACCGGCGTGACATCCGAGTCCAAGAAAATCAACAATGTGGAATTGCTTACTTGGATAATTGTTCATTAAACAAAAAGAACGGAATAAGAACAGTCCCTCATACCAAAGTGGTTTCCTTAGACACGCGTGTCAAGCTTTCGTCCCTGTGCAATACGATGAAAAGTGTTAGAATGAGAATCATTGAAGAAAATAACAAACGAATGAAATCAACAACAGAAGTCAGTCGTGCATTCGTGGTTACAGCAGCAATTGACCTTACCACGTGGGAGATTATAGCTACCGGCGTGACATCCGAGTCCAAGAAAATCAACAATGTGGAATTGCTTACTTGGATAATTGATCATTATACAGAAAGAATGGAATAAGAACAGTCCCTTATACCAATGTGGTTTCCATAGACACGTGTGTCAAGCTTTCGTCCCTGTGCAATACGATGAGAAGTGTTAGAATGAGAAACATTGAAGGAAATAACAAACAAATCAAATCAACAACAGAAGTCAGTCGTGCATTTGTGATTACAGCAGCAATTGACCTTACCACGTGGGAGATTATAGCTACCGGCGTGACATCCGAGTCCAAGAAAATCAACAATGTGGAATTGCTTACTTGGATAATTGTTCATTAAACAAAAAGAAGGGAATAAGAACAGTCCCTCATACCAAAGTGGTTTCCTTAGACACGCGTGTCAAGCTTTCGTCCCTGTGCAATACGATGAAAAGTGTTAGAATGAGAATCATTGAAGAAAATAACAAACGAATGAAATCAACAACAGAAGTCAGTCGTGCATTCGTGGTTACAGCAGCAATTGACCTTACCACGTGGGAGATTACAGCTACCTGCGTGACATCCGAGCCCAAGAAAATCAACAATGTGGAACGGCTTACTTGGATAATTGTTCATTAAACAAAAAGAAGGGAATAAGAACAGTCCCTTATACCAAAGTGGTTTCCTTAGACACGCGTGTCAAGCTTTCGTCCCTGTGCAATACGATGAAAAGTGTAAGAATGAGAAACATTAAAGGAAATAACAAACAAATGAAATCAACAACAGAAGTCAGTCGTGCATTTGTGGTTACAGCAGCAATTGACCTTACCACGTGGGAGATTATAGCTACCGGCGTGACATCCGAGTCCAAGAAAATCAACAATGTGGAATTGCTTCTTTGGATAATTGTTCATTAAACAAAAAGAAGGGTATAAGAACAGTCCCTTATACCAAAGTGGTTTCCTTAGACACGCGTGTCAAGCTTTCGTCCCTGTGCAATACGATGAAAAGTGTTAGAATGAGAATCATTGAAGAAAATAACAAACGAATGAAATCAACAATAGAAGTCAGTCGTGCATTTGTAGTTACAGCAGCAATTGACCTCACCACGTGGGAGATTATAGCTACCTGCGTGACATCCGAGTCCAAGAAAATCAACAATGTGGAATGGCTTACTTGGATAATTGATCATTATACAGAAAGAAGGGAATAAGAACAGTCCCTTATACCAATGTGGTTTCCATAGACATGTGTGTCAAGCTTTCGTCCCTGTGCAATACGATGAAAAGTGTTAGAATGAGAAACATTGAAGGAAATAACAAACAAATCAAATCAACAACAGAAGTCAGTCGTGCATTTGTGGTTACAGCAGCAATTGACCTTACCACGTAAAAGATAATAGCTACCTGCGTGTCATCCGAGTCCAAGAAAATCAACAATGTGGAATGGCTTACTTGGATAATTGTTCATTAAACAAAAAGAAGGGAATACGAACAGTCCCTTATACCAAAGTGGTTTCCTTAGACACGCGTGTCAAGCTTTCGTCCCTGTGCAATACGATGAAAAGTGTTAGAATGAGAATCATTGAAGAAAATAACAAACAAATGAAATCAACAACAGAAGTCAGTCGTGCATTCGTGGTTACAGCAGCAATTGACCTTACCACGTAAAAGATAATAGCTACCTGCGTGTCATCCGAGTCCAAGAAAATCAACAATGTGGAATGGCTTACTTGGATAATTGATCATTATACAGAAAGAAGGGAATAAGAACAGTCCCTTATACCAATGTGGTTTCCATAGACACGTGTGTCAAGCTTTCGTCCCTGTGTAATACGATGAGAAGTGTTAGAATGAGAAACATTGAAGGAAATAACAAACAAATCAAATCAACAACAGAAGTCAGTCGTGCATTTGTGATTACAGCAGCAATTGACCTTACCACGTAAAAGATAATAGCTACCTGCGTGTCATCCGAGTCCAAGAAAATCAACAATGTGGAATGGCTTACTTGGAAAATTGATCATTATACAGAAAGAATGGAATAAGAACAGTCCCTTATACCAATGTGGTTTCCATAGACACGTGTGTCAAGCTTTCGTCCCTGTGCAATACGATGAGAAGTGTTAGAATGAGAAACATTGAAGGAAATAACAAACAAATCAAATCAACAACAGAAGTCAGTCGTGCATTTGTGATTACAGCAGCAATTGACCTTACCACGTGGGAGATTATAGCTACCAGCTTGACATCCGAGTCCAAGAAAATCAACAATGTGGAATGGCTTACTTGGATAATTGATCATTATACAGAAAGAATGAAGTAAGAACAGTCCCTTATACCAATGTGGTTTCCATAGACACGTGTGTCAAGCTTTCGTCCCTGTGCATTACGATGAAAAGTGTTAGAATGAGAAACATTGAAGAAAATAACAAACGAATGAAATCAACAACAGAAGTCAGTCGTGCATTTGTGGTTACAGCAGCAATTGACCTCACCACGTGGGAGATTATAGCTACCTGCGTGACATCCGAGTCCAAGAAAATCAACAATGTGGAATGGCTTACTTGGATAATTGTTCATTAAACAAAAAGAAGGGAATAAGAACAGTCCCTTATACCAAAGTGGTTTCCTTAGACACGTGTGTCAAGCTTTCGTCCCTGTGCAATACGATGAAAAGTGTTAGAATGAGAAACATAGAAGAAAATAACAAACGAATGAAATCAACAACAGAAGTCAGTCGTGCATTCGTGGTTACAGCAGCAATTGACCTTACCACGTGGGAGATTACAGCTACCTGCGTGACATCCGAGCCCAAGAAAATCAACAATGTGGAACGGCTTACTTGGATAATTGTTCATTAAACAAAAAGAAGGGAATAAGAACAGTCCCTTATACCAAAGTGGTTTCCTTAGACACGCGTGTCAAGCTTTCGTCCCTGTGCAATACGATGAAAAGTGTTAGAATGAGAATCATTGAAGAAAATAACAAACGAATGAAATCAACAATAGAAGTCAGTCGTGCATTTGTGGTTACAGCAGCAATTGACCTCACCACGTGGGAGATTATAGCTACCTGCGTGACATCCGAGTCCAAGAAAATCAACAATGTGGAATGGCTTACTTGGATAATTGATCATTATACAGAAAGAAGGGAATAAGAACAGTCCCTTATACCAATGTGGTTTCCATAGACATGTGTGTCAAGCTTTCGTCCCTGTGCAATACGATGAGAAGTGTTAGAATGAGAAACATTGAAGGAAATAACAAACAAATGAAATCAACAACAGAAGTCAGTCGTGCATTTGTGATTACAGCAGCAATTGACCTCACCACGTGGGAGATTATAGCTACCTGCGTGACATCCGAGTCCAAGAAAATCAACAATGTGGAATGGCTTACTTGGATAATTGTTCATTAAACAAAAAGAAGGGAATAAGAACAGTCCCTTATACCAAAGTGGTTTCCTTAGACACGCGTGTCAAGCTTTCGTCCCTGTGCAATAAGATGAAAAGTGTTAGAATGAGAATCATTGAAGAAAATAACAAACGAATGAAATCAACAACAGAAGTCAGTCGTGCATTCGTGGTTACAGCAGCAATTGACCTTACCACGTGGGAGATTACAGCTACCTGCGTGACATCCGAGCCCAAGAAAATCAACAATGTGGAACGGCTTACTTGGATAATTGTTCATTAAACAAAAAGAAGGGAATAAGAACAGTCCCTTATACCAAAGTGGTTTCCTTAGACACGCGTGTCAAGCTTTCGTCCCTGTGCAATACGATGAAAAGTGTAAGAATAAGAAACATTAAAGGAAATAACAAACAAATGAAATCAACAACAGAAGTCAGTCGTGCATTTGTGGTTACAGCAGCAATTGACCTTACCACGTGGGAGATTATAGCTACCGGCGTGACATCCGAGTCCAAGAAAATCAACAATGTGGAATTGCTTACTTGGATAATTGTTCATTAAACAAAAAGAAGGGAATAAGAACAGTCCCTCATACCAAAGTGGTTTCCTTAGACACGCGTGTCAAGCTTTCGTCCCTGTGCAATACGATGAAAAGTGTTAGAATGAGAATCATTGAAGAAAATAACAAACGAATGAAATCAACAACAGAAGTCAGTCGTGCATTCGTGGTTACAGCAGCAATTGACCTTACCACGTGGGAGATTACAGCTACCTGCGTGACATCCGAGCCCAAGAAAATCAACAATGTGGAACGGCTTACTTGGATAATTGTTCATTAAACAAAAAGAAGGGAATAAGAACAGTCCCTTATACCAAAGTGGTTTCCTTAGACACGCGTGTCAAGCTTTCGTCCCTGTGCAATACGATGAAAAGTGTTAGAATGAGAATCATTGAAGAAAATAACAAACGAATGAAATCAACAACAGAAGTCAGTCGTGCATTCGTGGTTACAGCAGCAATTGACCTTACCACGTGGGAGATTATAGCTACCTGCGTGACATCCGAGCCCAAGAAAATGAACAATGTGGAACGGCTTACTTGGATAATTGTTCATTAAACAAAAAGAAGGGAATAAGAACAGTCCCTTATACCAAAGTGGTTTCCTTAGACACGCGTGTCAAGCTTTCGTCCCTGTGCAATACGATGAAAAGTGTAAGAATGAGAAACATTAAAGGAAATAACAAACAAATGAAATCAACAACAGAAGTCAGTCGTGCATTTGTGGTTACAGCAGCAATTGACCTTACCACGTGGGAGATTATAGCTACGGGCGTGACATCCGAGTCCAAGAAAATCAACAATGTGGAATTGCTTACTTGGATATTTGTTCATTAAACAAAAAGAAGGGAATAAGAACAGTCCCTTATACCAAAGTGGTTTCCTTAGACACGCGTGTCAAGCTTTCGTCCCTGTGCAATACGATGAAAAGTGTTAGAATGAGAATCATTGAAGAAAATAACAAACGAATGAAATCAACAATAGAAGTCAGTCGTGCATTTGTAGTTACAGCAGCAATTGACCTCACCACGTGGGAGATTATAGCTACCTGCGTGACATCCGAGTCCAAGAAAATCAACAATGTGGAATGGCTTACTTGGATAATTGATCATTATACAGAAAGAAGGGAATAAGAACAGTCCCTTATACCAATGTGGTTTCCATAGACATGTGTGTCAAGCTTTCGTCCCTGTGCAATACGATGAGAAGTGTTAGAATGAGAAACATTGAAGGAAATAACAAACAGATCAAATCAACAACAGAAGTCAGTCGTGCATTCGTGGTTACAGCAGCAATTGACCTTACCACGTGGGAGATTACAGCTACCTGCGTGACATCCGAGCCCAAGAAAATCAACAATGTGGAACGGCTTACTTGGATAATTGTTCATTAAACAAAAAGAAGGGAATAAGAACAGTCCCTTATACCAAAGTGGTTTCCTTAGACACGCGTGTCAAGCTTTCGTCCCTGTGCAATACGATGAAAAGTGTAAGAATGAGAAACATTAAAGGAAATAACAAACAAATGAAATCAACAACAGAAGTCAGTCGTGCATTTGTGGTTACAGCAGCAATTGACCTTACCACGTGGGAGATTATAGCAACCGGCGTGACATCCGAGTCCAAGAAAATCAACAAAGTGGAATGGCTTACTTGGATAATTGTTCATTAAACAAAAAGAAGGGAATAAGAACAGTCCCTTATACCAAAGTGGTTTCCTTAGACACAGGTGTCAAGCTTTCGTCCCTGTGCAATACGATGAAAAGTGTTAGAATGAGAAACATTGAAGAAAATAACAAACGAATGAAATCAACAACAGAAGTCAGTCGTGCATTTGTGGTTACAGCAGCAATTGACCTTACCACGTGGGAGATTACTGCTACCTGCGTGACATCCGAGCCCAAGAAAATGAACAATGTGGAACGGCTTACTTGGATAATTGTTCATTAAACAAAAAGAAGGGAATAAGAACAGTCCCTTATACTAAAGTGGATTCCTTAGACACGTGTGTCAAGCTTTCGTCCCTGTGCAATACGATGAGAAATGTTAGAATGAGAAACATTAAAGGAAATAACAAACAAATGAAATCAACAACAGAAGTCAGTCGTGCATTTGTGGTTACAGCAGCAATTGACCCTACCACGTAAAAGATAATAGCTACCTGCGTGTCATCCGAGTCCAAGAAAATCAACAATGTGGAATGGCTTACTTGGATAATTGATCATTATACAGAAAGAAGGGAATAAGAACAGTCCCTTATACCAATGTGGTTTCCATAGACACGTGTGTCAAGCTTTCGTCCCTGTGCAATACGATGAGAAGTGTTAGAATGGGAAACATTGAAGGAAATAACAAACAAATCAAATCAACAACAGAAGTCAGTCGTGCATTTGTGATTACAGCAGCAATTGACCTTACCACGTGGGAGATTATAGCTACCTGCGTGACATCCGAGTCCAAGAAAATCAACAATGTGGAATGGCTTAATTGGATAATTGATCATTATACAGAAAGAATGAAGTAAGAACAGTCCCTTATACCAATGTGGTTTCCATAGACACGTGTGTCAAGCTTTCGTCCCTGTGCATTACGATGAAAAGTGTTAGAATGAGAAACATCGAAGAAAATAACAAACGAATGAAATCAACAACAGAAGTCAGTCGTGCATTTGTGGTTACAGCAGCAATTGACCTTACCACGTGGGAGATTATAGCTACCTGCGTGACATCCGAGTCCAAAAAAATCAACAATGTGTAACGGCTTACTTGGATAATTGTTCATTAAACAAAAAGAATTGAATAAGAACAGTCCCTTATACCAAAGTGGTATCCTTAGACACGTGTGTCAAGCTTTCGTCCCTGTGCAATACGATGAAAAGTGTTAGAATGAGATACATTGAAGGTAATAACAAACAAATGAAATCAACAACAGAAGTCAGTCGAGCATTTGTGGTTACAGCAGCAATTGACCTTACCACGTTACAGATTATAGCTACCTGCGTGTCATCCGAGTCCAAGAAAATCAACAATGTGGAATGGCTTACTTGGATAATTGATCATCATACAGAAAGAAGGGAATAAGAACAGTCCCTTATACCAATGTGGTTTCCATAGACTCGTGTGTCAAGCTTTCGTCCCTGTGCAATACGATGAGAAGTGTTAGAATGAGAAACATTGAAGGAAATAACAAACAAATGAAATCAACAACAGAAGTCAGCCGTCCAATTGTGGTTACAGCAGCAATTGACCTTACCACGTGGGAGATTATAGCTACCCGCGTGTCATCCGAGTCCAAGAAAATCAACAATGTGGAATGGCTTACTTGGATAATTGTTCATTAAACAAAAAGGAGGAAATAAGAACAGTCCCTTATACCAAAGCGGTTTCCTTAGAAACCTGTGTCAAGCTTTCGTTCCTGTGCAATACGATGAAAAGTGTTAGAATGAGAAACATAGAAGGAAATAACAAACAAATGAAATCAACAACAGAAGTCAGTCGTGCATTTGTGGTTACAGCAGCAATTGACCTTACCACGTGGGAGATTATAGCTACCTGCGTGACATCCGAGTCCAAGAAAATCAACAATGTGGAATGGCTTACTTGGATAATTGTTCATTAAACAAAACGAAGGGAATAAGAACAGTCCCTTATACCAAAGTGGTTTCCTTAGACACGCGTGTCAAGCTTTCGTCCCTGTGCAATACGATGAAAAGTGTTAGAATGAGAAACATAGAAGGAAATAACAAACAAATGAAATCAACAACAGAAGTCAGTCGTGCATTTGTGGTTACAGCAGCAATTGACCTTACCACGTGGGAGATTATAGCTACCTGCGTGACATTCGAGTCCAAGAAAATCAACAATGTGGAATGGCTTACTTGGATAATTGTTGATTGAACAAAACGAAGGGAATAAGAACAGTCCCTTATACCAAAGTGGTTTCCTTAGACACGCGTGTCAAGCTTTCGTCCCTGTGCAATACGATGAAAAGTGTTAGAATGAGAAACATAGAAGGAAATAACAAACAAATGAAATCAACAACAGAAGTCAGTCGTGCATTTGTGGTTACAGCAGCAATTGACCTCACCACGTGGGAGATTATAGCTACCTGCGTGACATCCGAGTCCAAGAAAATCAACAATGTGGAATGGCTTACTTGGATAATTGTTCATCAAAAAGAAAAAAGGGAAGAAGAGCAGTCCCTTATACCAATGTGGTTTCCATAGACACGTGTGTCAAGCTTTCGTTCCTGTGCATTACGATGAAAAGTGTTAGAATGAGAAACATAGAAGGAAATAACAAACAAATGAAATCAACAACAGAAGTCAGTCGTGCATTTGTGGTTACAGCAGCAATTGACCTTACCACGTGGGAGATTATAGCTACCTGCGTGACATCCGAGTCCAAGAAAATCAACAATGTGGAATGGCTTACTTGGATAATTGTTGATTGAACAAAACGAAGGGAATAAGAACAGTCCCTTATACCAAAGTGGTTTCCTTAGACACGCGTGTCAAGCTTTCGTCCCTGTGCAATACGATGAAAAGTGTTAGAATGAGAAACATAGAAGGAAATAACAAACAAATGAAATCAACAACAGAAGTCAGTCGTGCATTTGTGGTTACAGCAGCAATTGACCTTACCACGTGGGAGATTATAGCTACCTGCGTGACATCCGAGTCCAAGAAAAGCAACAATGTGGAATGGCTTACTTGGATAATTGTTCTTTAAACAAAACGAAGGGAATAAGAACAGTCCCTTATACCAAAGTGGTTTTCTTAGACACGCGTGTCAAGCTTTCGTCCCTGTGCAATACGATGAAAAGTGTTAGAATGAGAAACATAGAAGGAAATAACAAACAAATGAAATCAACAACAGAAGTCAGTCGTGCATTTGTGGTTACAGCAGCAATTGACCTTACCACGTGGGAGATTATAGCTACCTGCGTGACATCCGAGCCCAAGAAAATCAACAATGTGGAACGGCTTACTTGGATAATTGTTCATTAAACAAAAAGAAGGGAATAAGAACAGTCCCTTATACCAAAGTGGTTTCCTTAGACACGCGTGTCAAGCTTTCGTCCCTGTGCAATACGATGGAAAGTGTTAGAATGAGAATCATTGAAGAAAATAACAAACGAATGAAATCAACAACAGAAGTCAGTCGTGCATTCGTGGTTACAGCAGCAATTGACCTTACCACGTGGGAGATTATAGCTACCTGCGTGACATCCGAGCCCAAGAAAATGAACAATGTGGAACGGCTTACTTGGATAATTGTTCATTAAACAAAAAGAAGGGAATAAGAACAGTCCCTTATACCAAAGTGGATTCCTTAGACACGTGTGTCAAGCTTTCGTCCCTGTGCAATACGATGAGAAATGTTAGAATGAGAATCATTGAAGAAAATAACAAACGAATGAAATCAACAACAGAAGTCAGTCGTGCATTCGTGGTTACAGCAGCAATTGACCTTACCACGTGGGAGATTACAGCTACCTGCGTGACATCCGAGCCCAAGAAAATCAACAATGTGGAACGGCTTACTTGGATAATTGTTCATTAAACAAAAAGAAGGGAATAAGAACAGTCCCTTATACCAAAGTGGTTTCCTTAGACACGCGTGTCAAGCTTTCGTCCCTGTGCAATACGATGAAAAGTGTAAGAATGAGAAACATTAAAGGAAATAACAAACAAATGAAATCAACAACAGAAGTCAGTCGTGCATTTGTGGTTACAGCAGCAATTGACCTTACCACGTGGGAGATTATAGCTACCGGCGTGACATCCGAGTCCAAGAAAATCAACAAAGTGGAATGGCTTACTTGGATAATTGTTCATTAAACAAAAAGAAGGGAATAAGAACAGTCCCTTATACCAAAGTGGTTTCCTTAGACACACGTGTCAAGCTTTCGTCCCTGTGCAATACGATGAAAAGTGTTAGAATGAGAAACATTGAAGAAAATAACAAACGAATGAAATCAACAACAGAAGTCAGTCGTGCATTTGTGGTTACAGCAGCGATTGACCTTACCACGTGGGAGATTACTGCTACCTGCGTGACATCCGAGCCCAAGAAAATGAACAATGTGGAACGGCTTACTTGGATAATTGTTCATTAAACAAAAAGAAGGGAATAAGAACAGTCCCTTATACCAAAGTGGATTCCTTAGACACGTGTGTCAAGCTTTCGTCCCTGTGCAATACGATGAGAAATGTTAGAATGAGAAACATTAAAGGAAATAACAAACAAATGAAATCAACAACAGAAGTCAGTCGTGCATTTGTGGTTACAGCAGCAATTGACCTTACCACGTAAAAGATAATAGCTACCTGCGTGTCATCCGAGTCCAAGAAAATCAACAATGTGGAATGGCTTACTTGGATAATTGATCATTATACAGAAAGAAGGGAATAAGAACAGTCCCTTATACCAATGTGGTTTCCATAGACACGTGTGTCAAGCTTTCGTCCCTGTGCAAGACGATGAGAAGTGTTAGAATGGGAAACATTGAAGGAAATAACAAACAAATCAAATCAACAACAGAAGTCAGTCGTGCATTTGTGATTACAGCAGCAATTGACCTTACCACGTGGGAGATTATAGCTACCTGCGTGACATCCGAGTCCAAGAAAATCAACAATGTGGAATGGCTTAATTGGATAATTGATCATTATACAGAATGAATGAAGTAAGAACAGTCCCTTATACCAATGTGGTTTCCATAGACACGTGTGTCAAGCTTTCGTCCCTGTGCATTACGATGAAAAGTGTTAGAATGAGAAACATTGAAGAAAATAACAAACGAATGAAATCAACAACAGAAGTCAGTCGTGCATTCGTGGTTACAGCAGCAATTGACCTTACCACGTGGGAGATTATAGCTACCTGCGTGACATCCGAGTCCAAAAAAATCAACAATGTGTAACGGCTTACTTGGATAATTGTTCATTAAACAAAAAGAATTGAATAAGAACAGTCCCTTATACCAAAGTGGTTTCCTTAGACACGCGTGTCAAGCTTTCGTCCCTGTGCAATACGATGAAAAGTGTTAGAATGAGAATCATTGAAGAAAATAACAAACGAATGAAATCAACAACAGAAGTCAGTCGTGCATTCGTGGTTACAGCAGCAATTGACCTTACCACGTGGGAGATTATAGCTACCTGCGTGACATCCGAGTCCAAGAAAATCAACAATGTGGAATTGCTTACTTGGATAATTGTTCATTAAACAAAAAGAAGGGAATAAGAACAGTCCCTCATACCAAAGTGGTTTCCTTAGACACGCGTGTCAAGCTTTCGTCCCTGTGCAATACGATGAAAAGTGTTAGAATGAGAATCATTGAAGAAAATAACAAACGAATGAAATCAACAACAGAAGTCAGTCGTGCATTCGTGGTTACAGCAGCAATTGACCTTACCACGTGGGAGATTACAGCTACCTGCGTGACATCCGAGCCCAAGAAAATCAACAATGTGGAACGGCTTACTTGGATAATTGTTCATTAAACAAAAAGAAGGGAATAAGAACAGTCCCTTATACCAAAGTGGTTTCCTTAGACACGCGTGTCAAGCTTTCGTCCCTGTGCAATACGATGAAAAGTGTTAGAATGAGAAACATTGAAGAAAATAACAAACGAATGAAATCAACAACAGAAGTCAGTCGTGCATTTGTGGTTACAGCAGCAATTGACCTTACCACGTGGGAGATTATAGCTACCTGCGTGACATCCGAGCCCAAGAAAATGAACAATGTGGAACGGCTTACTTGGATAATTGTTCATTAAACAAAAAGAAGGGAATAAGAACAGTCCCTTATACCAAAGTGGTTTCCTTAGACACGCGTGTCAAGCTTTCGTCCCTGTGCAATACGATGAAAAGTGTAAGAATGAGAAACATTGAAGGAAATAACAAACAAATGAAATCAACAACAGAAGTCAGTCGTGCATTTGTGGTTACACCAGCAATTGACCTTACCACGTGGGAGATTATAGCTACCGGCGTGACATCCGAGTCCAAGAAAATCAACAATGTGGAATTGCTTACTTGGATAATTGTTCATTAAACAAAAAGAAGGGAATAAGAACAGTCCCTTATACCAAAGTGGTTTCCTTAGACACGCGTGTCAAGCTTTCGTCCCTGTGCAATACGATGAAAAGTGTTAGAATGAGAATCATTGAAGAAAATAACAAACGAATGAAATCAACAATAGAAGTCAGTCGTGCATTTGTAGTTACAGCAGCAATTGACCTCACCACGTGGGAGATTATAGCTACCTGCGTGACATCCGAGTCCAAGAAAATCAACAATGTGGAATGGCTTACTTGGATAATTGATCATTATACAGAAAGAAGGGAATAAGAACAGTCCCTTATACCAATGTGGTTTCCATAGACATGTGTGTCAAGCTTTCGTCCCTGTGCAATACGATGAGAAGTGTTAGAATGAGAAACATTGAAGGAAATAACAAACAAATCAAATCAACAACAGAAGTCAGTCGTGCATTCGTGGTTACAGCAGCAATTGACCTTACCACGTGGGAGATTACAGCTACCTGCGTGACATCCGAGCCCAAGAAAATCAACAATGTGGAACGGCTTACTTGGATAATTGTTCATTAAACAAAAAGAAGGGAATAAGAACAGTCCCTTATACCAAAGTGGTTTCCTTAGACACGCGTGTCAAGCTTTCGTCCCTGTGCAATACGATGAAAAGTGTAAGAATGAGAAACATTAAAGGAAATAACAAACAAATGAAATCAACAACAGAAGTCAGTCGTGCATTTGTGGTTACAGCAGCAATTGACCTTACCACGTAAAAGATAATAGCTACCTGCGTGTCATCCGAGTCCAAGAAAATCAACAATGTGGAATGGCTTACTTGGATAATTGATCATTATACAGAAAGAAGGGAATAAGAACAGTCCCTTATACCAATGTGGTTTCCATAGACACGTGTGTCAAGCTTTCGTCCCTGTGCAATACGATGAGAAGTGTTAGAATGGGAAACATTGAAGGAAATAACAAACAAATCAAATCAACAACAGAAGTCAGTCGTGCATTTGTGATTACAGCAGCAATTGACCTTACCACGTGGGAGATTATAGCTACCTGCGTGACATCCGAGTCCAAGAAAATCAACAATGTGGAATGGCTTAATTGGATAATTGATCATTATACAGAATGAATGAAGTAAGAACAGTCCCTTATACCAATGTGGTTTCCATAGACACGTGTGTCAAGCTTTCGTCCCTGTGCATTACGATGAAAAGTGTTAGAATGAGAAACATTGAAGAAAATAACAAACGAATGAAATCAACAACAGAAGTCAGTCGTGCATTTGTGGTTACAGCAGCAATTGACCTTACCACGTGGGAGATTATAGCTACCTGCGTGACATCCGAGTCCAAAAAAATCAACAATGTGTAACGGCTTACTTGGATAATTGTTCATTAAACAAAAAGAATTGAATAAGAACAGTCCCTTATACCAAAGTGGTTTCCTTAGACACGCGTGTCAAGCTTTCGTCCCTGTGCAATACGATGAAAAGTGTTAGAATGAGAATCATTGAAGAAAATAACAAACGAATGAAATCAACAACAGAAGTCAGTCGTGCATTCGTGGTTACAGCAGCAATTGACCTTACCACGTGGGAGATTATAGCTACCTGCGTGACATCCGAGTCCAAGAAAATCAACAATGTGGAATTGCTTACTTGGATAATTGTTCATTAAACAAAAAGAAGGGAATAAGAACAGTCCCTCATACCAAAGTGGTTTCCTTAGACACGCGTGTCAAGCTTTCGTCCCTGTGCAATACGATGAAAAGTGTTAGAATGAGAATCATTGAAGAAAATAACAAACGAATGAAATCAACAACAGAAGTCAGTCGTGCATTCGTGGTTACAGCAGCAATTGACCTTACCACGTGGGAGATTACAGCTACCTGCGTGACATCCGAGCCCAAGAAAATCAACAATGTGGAACGGCTTACTTGGATAATTGTTCATTAAACAAAAAGAAGGGAATAAGAACAGTCCCTTATACCAAAGTGGTTTCCTTAGACACGCGTGTCAAGCTTTCGTCCCTGTGCAATACGATGAAAAGTGTTAGAATGAGAATCATTGAAGAAAATAACAAACGAATGAAATCAACAACAGAAGTCAGTCGTGCATTCGTGGTTACAGCAGCAATTGACCTTACCACGTGGGAGATTATAGCTACCTGCGTGACATCCGAGCCCAAGAAAATCAACAATGTGGAACGGCTTACTTGGATAATTGTTCATTAAACAAAAAGAAGGGAATAAGAACAGTCCCTTATACCAAAGTGGTTTCCTTAGACACGCGTGTCAAGCTTTCGTCCCTGTGCAATACGATGAAAAGTGTAAGAATGAGAAACATTGAAGGAAATAACAAACAAATGAAATCAACAACAGAAGTCAGTCGTGCATTTGTGGTTACACCAGCAATTGACCTTACCACGTGGGAGATTATAGCTACCTGCGTGACATCCGAGTCCAAGAAAATCAACAATGTGGAATTGCTTACTTGGATAATTGTTCATTAAACAAAAAGAAGGGAATAAGAACAGTCCCTTATACCAAAGTGGTTTCCTTAGACACGCGTGTCAAGCTTTCGTCCCTGTGCAATACGATGAAAAGTGTTAGAATGAGAAACATTGAAGAAAATAACAAACGAATGAAATCAACAACAGAAGTCAGTCGTGCATTTGTAGTTACAGCAGCAATTGACCTCACCACGTGGGAGATTATAGCTACCTGCGTGACATCCGAGTCCAAGAAAATCAACAATGTGGAATGGCTTACTTGGATAATTGATCATTATACAGAAAGAAGGGAATAAGAACAGTCCCTTATACCAATGTGGTTTCCATAGACATGTGTGTCAAGCTTTCGTCCCTGTGCAATACGATGAGAAGTGTTAGAATGAGAAACATTGAAGGAAATAACAAACAAATCAAATCAACAACAGAAGTCAGTCGTGCATTCGTGGTTACAGCAGCAATTGACCTTACCACGTGGGAGATTACAGCTACCTGCGTGACATCCGAGCCCAAGAAAATCAACAATGTGGAACGGCTTACTTGGATAATTGTTCATTAAACAAAAAGAAGGGAATAAGAACAGTCCCTTATACCAAAGTGGTTTCCTTAGACACGCGTGTCAAGCTTTCGTCCCTGTGCAATACGATGAAAAGTGTAAGAATGAGAAACATTAAAGGAAATAACAAACAAATGAAATCAACAACAGAAGTCAGTCGTGCATTTGTGGTTACAGCAGCAATTGACCTTACCACGTGGGAGATTATAGCTACCGGCGTGACATCCGAGTCCAAGAAAATCAACAAAGTGGAATGGCTTACTTGGATAATTGTTCATTAAACAAAAAGAAGGGAATAAGAACAGTCCCTTATACCAAAGTGGTTTCCTTAGACACACGTGTCAAGCTTTCGTCCCTGTGCAATACGATGAAAAGTGTTAGAATGAGAAACATTGAAGAAAATAACAAACGAATGAAATCAACAACAGAAGTCAGTCGTGCATTTGTGGTTACAGCAGCAATTGACCTTACCACGTGGGAGATTACTGCTACCTGCGTGACATCCGAGCCCAAGAAAATGAACAATGTGGAACGGCTTACTTGGATAATTGTTCATTAAACAAAAAGAAGGGAATAAGAACAGTCCCTTATACTAAAGTGGATTCCTTAGACACGTGTGTCAAGCTTTCGTCCCTGTGCAATACGATGAGAAATGTTAGAATGAGAAACATTAAAGGAAATAACAAACAAATGAAATCAACAACAGAAGTCAGTCGTGCATTTGTGGTTACAGCAGCAATTGACCCTACCACGTAAAAGATAATAGCTACCTGCGTGTCATCCGAGTCCAAGAAAATCAACAATGTGGAATGGCTTACTTGGATAATTGATCATTATACAGAAAGAAGGGAATAAGAACAGTCCCTTATACCAATGTGGTTTCCATAGACACGTGTGTCAAGCTTTCGTCCCTGTGCAATACGATGAGAAGTGTTAGAATGGGAAACATTGAAGGAAATAACAAACAAATCAAATCAACAACAGAAGTCAGTCGTGCATTTGTGATTACAGCAGCAATTGACCTTACCACGT
This sequence comes from Harmonia axyridis, assembly GCF_914767665.1. Taxonomy (NCBI): domain Eukaryota; kingdom Metazoa; phylum Arthropoda; class Insecta; order Coleoptera; family Coccinellidae; genus Harmonia; species Harmonia axyridis. The sequence continues at coordinate 24,662,688 of NC_059508.1, read as the reverse complement.
GGGAGATTATAGCTACCTGCGTGACATCCGAGTCCAAGAAAATCAACAATGTGGAATGGCTTAATTGGATAATTGATCATTATACAGAAAGAATGAAGTAAGAACAGTCCCTTATACCAATGTGGTTTCCATAGACACGTGTGTCAAGCTTTCGTCCCTGTGCATTACGATGAAAAGTGTTAGAATGAGAAACATCGAAGAAAATAACAAACGAATGAAATCAACAACAGAAGTCAGTCGTGCATTTGTGGTTACAGCAGCAATTGACCTTACCACGTGGGAGATTATAGCTACCTGCGTGACATCCGAGTCCAAAAAAATCAACAATGTGTAACGGCTTACTTGGATAATTGTTCATTAAACAAAAAGAATTGAATAAGAACAGTCCCTTATACCAAAGTGGTATCCTTAGACACGTGTGTCAAGCTTTCGTCCCTGTGCAATACGATGAAAAGTGTTAGAATGAGATACATTGAAGGTAATAACAAACAAATGAAATCAACAACAGAAGTCAGTCGAGCATTTGTGGTTACAGCAGCAATTGACCTTACCACGTTACAGATTATAGCTACCTGCGTGTCATCCGAGTCCAAGAAAATCAACAATGTGGAATGGCTTACTTGGATAATTGATCATCATACAGAAAGAAGGGAATAAGAACAGTCCCTTATACCAATGTGGTTTCCATAGACTCGTGTGTCAAGCTTTCGTCCCTGTGCAATACGATGAGAAGTGTTAGAATGAGAAACATTGAAGGAAATAACAAACAAATGAAATCAACAACAGAAGTCAGCCGTCCAATTGTGGTTACAGCAGCAATTGACCTTACCACGTGGGAGATTATAGCTACCCGCGTGTCATCCGAGTCCAAGAAAATCAACAATGTGGAATGGCTTACTTGGATAATTGTTCATTAAACAAAAAGGAGGGAATAAGAACAGTCCCTTATACCAAAGTGGTTTCCTTAGAAACCTGTGTCAAGCTTTCGTTCCTGTGCAATACGATGAAAAGTGTTAGAATGAGAAACATAGAAGGAAATAACAAACAAATGAAATCAACAACAGAAGTCAGTCGTGCATTTGTGGTTACAGCAGCAATTGACCTTACCACGTGGGAGATTATAGCTACCTGCGTGACATTCGAGTCCAAGAAAATCAACAATGTGGAATGGCTTACTTGGATAATTGTTGATTGAACTAAACGAAGGGAATAAGAACAGTCCCTTATACCAAAGTGGTTTCCTTAGACACGCGTGTCAAGCTTTCGTCCCTGTGCAATACGATGAAAAGTGTTAGAATGAGAAACATAGAAGGAAATAACAAACAAATGAAATCAACAACAGAAGTCAGTCGTGCATTTGTGGTCCCTGTGCAATACGATGAAAAGTGTTAGAATGAGAAACATAGAAGGAAATAACAAACAAATGAAATCAACAACAGAAGTCAGTCGTGCATTTGTGGTTACAGCAGCAATTGACCTTACCACGTGGGAGATTATAGCTACCTGCGTGACATCCGAGTCCAAGAAAAGCAACAATGTGGAATGGCTTACTTGGATAATTGTTCTTTAAACAAAACGAAGGGAATAAGAACAGTCCCTTATACCAAAGTGGTTTTCTTAGACACGCGTGTCAAGCTTTCGTCCCTGTGCAATACGATGAAAAGTGTTAGAATGAGAAACATAGAAGGAAATAACAAACAAATGAAATCAACAACAGAAGTCAGTCGTGCATTTGTGGTTACAGCAGCAATTGACCTTACCACGTGGGAGATTATAGCTACCTGCGTGACATCCGAGCCCAAGAAAATCAACAATGTGGAACGGCTTACTTGGATAATTGTTCATTAAACAAAAAGAAGGGAATAAGAACAGTCCCTTATACCAAAGTGGTTTCCTTAGACACGAGTGTCAAGCTTTCGTCCCTGTGCAATACGATGAAAAGTGTTAGAATGAGAATCATTGAAGAAAATAACAAACGAATGAAATCAACAACAGAAGTCAGTCGTGCATTCGTGGTTACAGCAGCAATTGACCTTACCACGTGGGAGATTATAGCTACCTGCGTGACATCCGAGCCCAAGAAAATGAACAATGTGGAACGGCTTACTTGGATAATTGTTCATTAAACAAAAAGAAGGGAATAAGAACAGTCCCTTATACCAAAGTGGATTCCTTAGACACGTGTGTCAAGCTTTCGTCCCTGTGCAATACGATGAGAAATGTTAGAATGAGAATCATTGAAGAAAATAACAAACAAATGAAATCAACAACAGAAGTCAGTCGTGCATTCGTGGTTACAGCAGCAATTGACCTTACCACGTGGGAGATTACAGCTACCTGCGTGACATCCGAGCCCAAGAAAATCAACAATGTGGAACGGCTTACTTGGATAATTGTTCATTAAACAAAAAGAAGGGAATAAGAACAGTCCCTTATACCAAAGTGGTTTCCTTAGACACGCGTGTCAAGCTTTCGTCCCTGTGCAATACGATGAAAAGTGTAAGAATGAGAAACATTAAAGGAAATAACAAACAAATGAAATCAACAACAGAAGTCAGTCGTGCATTTGTGGTTACAGCAGCAATTGACCTTACCACGTGGGAGATTATAGCTACCGGCGTGACATCCGAGTCCAAGAAAATCAACAATGTGGAATTGCTTACTTGGATAATTGTTCATTAAACAAAAAGAAGGGAATAAGAACAGTCCCTTATACCAAAGTGGTTTCCTTAGACACGCGTGTCAAGCTTTCGTCCCTGTGCAATACGATGAGAAGTGTTAGAATGAGAAACATTGAAGGAAATAACAAACAAATCAAATCAACAACAGAAGTCAGTCGTGCATTTGTGATTACAGCAGCAATTGACCTTACCACGTGGGAGATTACAGCTACCTGCGTGACATCCGAGCCCAAGAAAATCAACAATGTGGAACGGCTTACTTGGATAATTGTTCATTAAACAAAAAGAAGGGAATAAGAACAGTCCCTTATACCAAAGTGGTTTCCTTAGACACGCGTGTCAAGCTTTCGTCCCTGTGCAATACGATGAAAAGTGTGAGAATGAGAAACATTAAAGGAAATAACAAACAAATGAAATCAACAACAGAAGTCAGTCGTGCATTTGTGGTTACAGCAGCAATTGACCTTACCACGTGGGAGATTATAGCTACCGGCGTGACATCCGAGTCCAAGAAAATCAACAAAGTGGAATGGCTTACTTGGATAATTGTTCATTGAACAAAAAGAAGGGAATAAGAACAGTCCCTTATACCAAAGTGGTTTCCTTAGACACACGTGTCAAGCTTTCGTCCCTGTGCAATACGATGAAAAGTGTTAGAATGAGAAACATTGAAGAAAATAACAAACGAATGAAATCAACAACAGAAGTCAGTCGTGCATTTGTGGTTACAGCAGCAATTGACCTTACCACGTGGGAGATTACTGCTACCTGCGTGACATCCGAGCCCAAGAAAATGAACAATGTGGAACGGCTTACTTGGATAATTGTTCATTAAACAAAAAGAAGGGAATAAGAACAGTCCCTTATACCAAAGTGGTTTCCTTAGACACGTGTGTCAAGCTTTCGTCCCTGTGCAATACGATGAGAAATGTTAGAATGAGAAACATTAAAGGAAATAACAAACAAATGAAATCAACAACAGAAGTCAGTCGTGCATTTGTGGTTACAGCAGCAATTGACCTTACCACGTAAAAGATAATAGCTACCTGCGTGTCATCCGAGTCCAAGAAAATCAACAATGTGGAATGGCTTACTTGGATAATTGATCATTATACAGAAAGAAGGGAATAAGAACAGTCCCTTATACCAATGTGGTTTCCATAGACACGTGTGTCAAGCTTTCGTCCCTGTGCAATACGATGAGAAGTGTTAGAATGGGAAACATTGAAGGAAATAACAAACAAATCAAATCAACAACAGAAGTCAGTCGTGCATTTGTGATTACAGCAGCAATTGACCTTACCACGTGGGAGATTATAGCTACCTGCGTGACATCCGAGTCCAAGAAAATCAACAATGTGGAATGGCTTAATTGGATAATTGATCATTATACAGAAAGAATGAAGTAAGAACAGTCCCTTATACCAATGTGGTTTCCATAGACACGTGTGTCAAGCTTTCGTCCCTGTGCATTACGATGAAAAGTGTTAGAATGAGAAACATTGAAGAAAATAACAAACGAATGAAATCAACAACAGAAGTCAGTCGTGCATTTGTGGTTACAGCAGCAATTGACCTTACCACGTGGGAGATTATAGCTACCTGCGTGACATCCGAGTCCAAAAAAATCAACAATGTGTAACGGCTTACTTGGATAATTGTTCATTAAACAAAAAGAATTGAATAAGAACAGTCCCTTATACCAAAGTGGTATCCTTAAACACGTGTGTCAAGCTTTCGTCCCTGTGCAATACGATGAAAAGTGTAAGAATGAGAAACATTGAAGGAAATAACAAACAAATGAAATCAACAACAGAAGTCAGTCGAGCATTTGTGGTTACAGCAGCAATTGACCTTACCACGTTACAGATTATAGCTACCTGCGTGTCATCCGAGTCCAAGAAAATCAACAATGTGGAATGGCTTACTTGGATAATTGATCATCATACAGAAAGAAGGGAATAAGAACAGTCCCTTATACCAATGTGGTTTCCATAGACACGTGTGTCAAGCTTTCGTCCCTGTGCAATACGATGAGAAGTGTTAGAATGAGAAACATTGAAGGAAATAACAAACAAATGAAATCAACAACAGAAGTCAGCCGTCCAATTGTGGTTACAGCAGCAATTGACCTTACCACGTGGGAGATTATAGCTACCCGCGTGTCATCCGAGTCCAAGAAAATCAACAATGTGGAATGGCTTACTTGGATAATTGTTCATTGACCAAAAAGGAGGGAATAAGAACAGTCCCTTATACCAAAGTGGTTTCCTTAGACACCTGTGTCAAGCTTTCGTTCTTGTGCAATACGATGAAAAGTGTTAGAATGAGAAACATAGAAGGAAATAACAAACAAATGAAATCAACAACAGAAGTCAGTCGTGCATTTGTGGTTACAGCAGCAATTGACCTTACCACGTGGGAGATTATAGCTACCTGCGTGACATCCGAGTCCAAGAAAATCAACAATGTGGAATGGCTTACTTGGATAATTGTTCATTAAACAAAACGAAGGGAATAAGAACAGTCCCTTATACCAAAGTGGTTTCCTTAGACACGCGTGTCAAGCTTTCGTCCCTGTGCAATACGATGAAAAGTGTTAGAATGAGAAACATAGAAGGAAATAACAAACAAATGAAATCAACAACTGAAGTCAGTCGTGCATTTGTGGTTACAGCAGCAATTGACCTTACCACGTGGGAGATTATAGCTACCTGCGTGACATTTGAGTCCAAGAAAATCAACAATGTGGAATGGCTTACTTGGATAATTGTTGATTGAACAAAACGAAGGGAATAAGAACAGTCCCTTATACCAAAGTGGTTTCCTTAGACACGCGTGTCAAGCTTTCGTCCCTGTGCAATACGATGAAAAGTGTTAGAATGAGAAACATAGAAGGAAATAACAAACAAATGAAATCAACAACAGAAGTCAGTCGTGCATTTGTGGTTACAGCAGCAATTGACCTCACCACGTGGGAGATTATAGCTACCTGCGTGACATCCGAGTCCAAGAAAATCAACAATGTGGAATGGCTTACTTGGATAATTGTTCATCAAAAAGAAAAAAAGGAAGAAGAGCAGTCCCTTATACCGATGTGGTTTCCATAGACACGTGTGTCAAGCTTTCGTCCCTGTGCATTACGATGAAAAGTGTTAGAATGAGAAACATAGAAGGAAATAACAAACAAATGAAATCAACAACAGAAGTCAGTCGTGCATTTGTGGTTACAGCAGCAATTGACCTTACCACGTGGGAGATTATAGCTACCTGCGTGACATCCGAGTCCAAGAAAATCAACAATGTGGAATGGCTTACTTGGATAATTGTTGATTGAACAAAACGAAGGGAATAAGAACAGTCCCTTATACCAAAGTGGTTTCCTTAGACACGCGTGTCAAGCTTTCGTCCCTGTGCAATACGATGAAAAGTGTTAGAATGGGAAACATTGAAGGAAATAACAAACAAATCAAATCAACAACAGAAGTCAGTCGTGCATTTGTGATTACAGCAGCAATTGACCTTACCACGTGGGAGATTATAGCTACCTGCGTGACATCCGAGTCCAAGAAAATCAACAATGTGGAATGGCTCAATTGGATAATTGATCATTATACAGAAAGAATGAAGTAAGAACAGTCCCTTATACCAATGTGGTTTCCATAGACACGTGTGTCAAGCTTTCGTCCCTGTGCATTACGATGAAAAGTGTTAGAATGAGAAACATTGAAGAAAATAACAAACGAATGAAATCAACAACAGAAGTCAGTCGTGCATTTGTGGTTACAGCAGCAATTGACCTTACCACGTGGGAGATTATAGCTACCTGCGTGACATCCGAGTCCAAAAAAATCAACAATGTGTAACGGCTTACTTGGATAATTGTTCATTAAACAAAAAGAATTGAATAAGAACAGTCCCTTATACCAAAGTGGTATCCTTAGACACGTGTGTCAAGCTTTCGTCCCTGTGCAATACGATGAAAAGTGTTAGAATGAGAAACATTGAAGGTAATAACAAACAAATGAAATCAACAACAGAAGTCAGTCGAGCATTTGTGGTTACAGCAGCAATTGACCTTACCACGTTACAGATTATAGCTACCTGCGTGTCATCCGAGTCCAAGAAAATCAACAATGTGGAATGGCTTACTTGGATAATTGATCATCATACAGAAAGAAGGGAATAAGAACAGTCCCTTATACCAATGTGGTTTCCATAGACTCGTGTGTCAAGCTTTCGTCCCTGTGCAATACGATGAGAAGTGTTAGAATGAGAAACATTGAAGGAAATAACAAACAAATGAAATCAACAACAGAAGTCAGCCGTCCAATTGTGGTTACAGCAGCAATTGACCTTACCACGTGGGAGATTATAGCTACCCGCGTGTCATCCGAGTCCAAGAAAATGAACAATGTGGAATGGCTTACTTGGATAATTGTTCATTAAACAAAACGAAGGGAATAAGAACAGTCCCTTATACCAAAGTGGTTTCCTTAGACACCTGTGTCAAGCTTTCGTTCCTGTGCAATACGATGAAAAGTGTTAGAATGAGAAACATAGAAGGAAATAACAAACAAATGAAATCAACAACAGAAGTCAGTCGTGCATTTGTGGTTACAGCAGCAATTGACCTTACCACGTGGGAGATTATAGCTACCTGCGTGACATCCGAGTCCAAGAAAATCAACAATGTGGAATGGCTTACTTGGATAATTGTTCATTAAACAAAACGAAGGGAATAAGAACAGTCCCTTATACCAAAGTGGTTTCCTTAGACACGCGTGTCAAGCTTTCGTCCCTGTGCAATACGATGAAAAGTGTTAGAATGAGAAACATAGAAGGAAATAACAAACAAATGAAATCAACAACTGAAGTCAGTCGTGCATTTGTGGTTACAGCAGCAATTGACCTTACCACGTGGGAGATTATAGCTACCTGCGTGACATTCGAGTCCAAGAAAATCAACAATGTGGAATGGCTTACTTGGATAATTGTTGATTGAACAAAACGAAGGGAATAAGAACAGTCCCTTATACCAAAGTGGTTTCCTTAGACACGCGTGTCAAGCTTTCGTCCCTGTGCAATACGATGAAAAGTGTTAGAATGAGAAACATAGAAGGAAATAACAAACAAATGAAATCAACAACAGAAGTCAGTCGTGCATTTGTGGTTACAGCAGCAATTGACCTCACCACGTGAGAGATTATAGCTACCTGCGTGACATCCGAGTCCAAGAAAATCAACAATGTGGAATGGCTTACTTGGATAATTGTTCATCAAAAAGAAAAAAGGGAAGAAGAGCAGTCCCTTATACCGATGTGGTTTCCATAGACACGTGTGTCAAGCTTTCGTTCCTGTGCATTACGATGAAAAGTGTTAGAATGAGAAACATAGAAGGAAATAACAAACAAATGAAATCAACAACAGAAGTCAGTCGTGCATTTGTGGTTACAGCAGCAATTGACCTTACCACGTGGGAGATTATAGCTACCTGCGTGACATCCGAGTCCAAGAAAATCAACAATGTGGAATGGCTTACTTGGATAATTGTTGATTGAACAAAACGAAGGGAATAAGAGCAGTCCCTTATACCAAAGTGGTTTCCTTAGACACGCGTGTCAAGCTTTCGTCCCTGTGCAATACGATGAAAAGTGTTAGACTGAGAAACATAGAAGGAAATAACAAACAAATGAAATCAACAACAGAAGTCAGTCGTGCATTTGTGGTTACAGCAGCAATTGACCTTACCACGTGGGAGATTATAGCTACCTGCGTGACATCCGAGTTCAAGTAAAGCAACAATGTGGAATGGCTTACTTGGATAATTGTTCATTAAACAAAACGAAGGGAATAAGAACAGTCCCTTATACCAAAGTGGTTTTCTTAGACACGCGTGTCAAGCTTTCGTCCCTGTGCAATACGATGAAAAGTGTTAGAATGAGAAACATAGAAGGAAATAACAAACAAATGAAATCAACAACAGAAGTCAGTCGTGCATTTGTGGTTACAGCAGCAATTGACCTTACCACGTGGGAGATTATAGCTACCTGCGTGACATTCGAGTCCAAGAAAATCAACAATGTGGAATGGCTTACTTGGATAATTGTTGATTGAACAAAACGAAGGGAATAAGAACAGTCCCTTATACCAAAGTGGTTTCCTTAGACACGCGTGTCAAGCTTTCGTCCCTGTGCAATACGATGAAAAGTGTTAGAATGAGAAACATAGAAGGAAATAACAAACAAATGAAATCAACAACAGAAGTCAGTCGTGCATTTGTGGTTACAGCAGCAATTGACCTCACCACGTGGGAGATTATAGCTACCTGCGTGACATCCGAGTCCAAGAAAATCAACAATGTGGAATGGCTTACTTGGATAATTGTTCATTAAACAAAAAGAAGGGAATAAGAACAGTCCCTTACACCAAAGTGGTTTCCTTAGACACGCGTGTCTAGCTTTCGTCCCTGTGCAATACGATGAAAAGTGTTAGAATGAGAATCATTGAAGAAAATAACAAACTAATGAAATCAACAACAGAAGTCAGTCGTGCATTCGTGGTTACAGCAGCAATTGACCTTACCACGTGGGAGATTACAGCTACCTGCGTGACATCCGAGCCAGGAAAATCAACAATGTGGAACGGCTTACTTGGATAATTGTTCATTAAACAAAAAGAAGGGAATAAGAACAGTCCCTTATACCAAAGTGGTTTCCTTAGACACGCGTGTCAAGCTTTCGTCCCTGTGCAATACGATGAAAAGTGTTAGAATGAGAATCATTGAAGAAAATAACAAACGAATGAAATCAACAACAGAAGTCAGTCGTGCATTCGTGGTTACAGCAGCAATTGACCTTACCACGTGGGAGATTACAGCTACCTGCGTGACATCCGAGCCCAAGAAAATCAACAATGTGGAACGGCTCACTTGGATAATTGTTCATTAAACAAAACGAAGGGAATAAGAACAGTCCCTTATACCAAAGTGGTTTCCTTAGACACGCGTGTCAAGCTTTCGTCCCTGTGCAATACGATGAAAAGTGTTAGAATGAGAAACATTAAAGGAAATAACAAACAAATGAAATCAACAACAGAAGTCAGTCGTGCATTTGTGGTTACAGCAGCAATTGACCTTACCATGTGGGAGATTATAGCTACCTGCGTGACATCCGAGTTCAAGAAAAGCAACAATGTGGAATGGCTTACTTGGATAATTGTTCATTAAACAAAACGAAGGGAATAAGAACAGTCCCTTATACCAAAGTGGTTTTCTTAGACACGCGTGTCAAGCTTTCGTCCCTGTGCAATACGATGAAAAGTGTTAGAATGAGAAACATAGAAGGAAATAACAAACAAATGAAATCAACAACAGAAGTCAGTCGTGCATTTGTGGTTACAGCAGCAATTGACCTTACCACGTGGGAGATTATAGCTACCTGCGTGACATTCGAGTCCAAGAAAATCAACAATGTGGAATGGCTTACTTGGATAATTGTTGATTGAACAAAACGAAGGGAATAAGAACAGTCCCTTATACCAAAGTGGTTTCCTTAGACACGCGTGTCAAGCTTTCGTCCCTGTGCAATACGATGAAAAGTGTTAGAATGAGAAACATAGAAGGAAATAACAAACAAATGAAATCAACAACAGAAGTCAGTCGTGCATTTGTGGTTACAGCAGCAATTGACCTCACCACGTGGGAGATTATAGCTACCTGCGTGACATCCGAGTCCAAGAAAATCAACAATGTGGAATGGCTTACTTGGATAATTGTTCATTAAACAAAAAGAAGGGAATAAGAACAGTCCCTTACACCAAAGTGGTTTCCTTAGACACGCGTGTCTAGCTTTCGTCCCTGTGCAATACGATGAAAAGTGTTAGAATGAGAATCATTGAAGAAAATAACAAACTAATGAAATCAACAACAGAAGTCAGTCGTGCATTCGTGGTTACAGCAGCAATTGACCTTACCACGTGGGAGATTACAGCTACCTGCGTGACATCCGAGCCAGGAAAATCAACAATGTGGAACGGCTTACTTGGATAATTGTTCATTAAACAAAAAGAAGGGAATAAGAACAGTCCCTTATACCAAAGTGGTTTCCTTAGATACGCGTGTCAAGCTTTCGTCCCTGTGCAATACGATGAAAAGTGTTAGAATGAGAATCATTGAAGAAAATAACAAACGAATGAAATCAACAACAGAAGTCAGTCGTGCATTCGTGGTTACAGCAGCAATTGACCTTACCACGTGGGAGATTACAGCTACCTGCGTGACATCCGAGCCCAAGAAAATCAACAATGTGGAACGGCTCACTTGGATAATTGTTCATTAAACAAAACGAAGGGAATAAGAACAGTCCCTTATACCAAAGTGGTTTCCTTAGACACGCGTGTCAAGCTTTCGTCCCTGTGCAATACGATGAAAAGTGTTAGAATGAGAAACATTAAAGGAAATAACAAACAAATGAAATCAACAACAGAAGTCAGTCGTGCATTTGTGGTTACAGCAGCAATTGACCTTACCACGTGGGAGATTATAGCTACCGGCGTGACATCCGTGTCCAAGAAAATCAACAATGTGGAATTGCTTACTTGGATAATTGTTCATTAAACAAAACGAAGGGAATAAGAACAGTCCCTTATACCAAAGTGGTTTCCTTAGACACGCGTGTCAAGCTTTCGTCCCTGTGCAATACGATGAAAAGTGTTAGAATGAGAAACATTAAAGGAAATAACAAACAAATGAAATCAACAACAGAAGTCAGTCGTGCATTTGTGGTTACAGCAGCAATTGACCTTACCACGTGGGAGATTATAGCTACCTGCGTGACATCCGAGTTCAAGAAAAGCAACAATGTGGAATGGCTTACTTGGATAATTGTTCATTAAACAAAACGAAGGGAATAAGAACAGTCCCTTATACCAAAGTGGTTTTCTTAGACACGCGTGTCAAGCTTTCGTCCCTGTGCAATACGATGAAAAGTGTTAGAATGAGAAACATAGAAGGAAATAACAAACAAATGAAATCAACAACAGAAGTCAGTCGTGCATTTGTGGTTACAGCAGCAATTGACCTTACCACGTGGGAGATTATAGCTACCTGCGTGACATTCGAGTCCAAGAAAATCAACAATGTGGAATGGCTTACTTGGATAATTGTTGATTGAACAAAACGAAGGGAATAAGAACAGTCCCTTATACCAAAGTGGTTTCCTTAGACACGCGTGTCAAGCTTTCGTCCCTGTGCAATACGATGAAAAGTGTTAGAATGAGAAACATAGAAGGAAATAACAAACAAATGAAATCAACAACAGAAGTCAGTCGTGCATTTGTGGTTACAGCAGCAATTGACCTCACCACGTGGGAGATTATAGCTACCTGCGTGACATCCGAGTCCAAGAAAATCAACAATGTGGAATGGCTTACTTGGATAATTGTTCATTAAACAAAAAGAAGGGAATAAGAACAGTCCCTTACACCAAAGTGGTTTCCTTAGACACGCGTGTCTAGCTTTCGTCCCTGTGCAATACGATGAAAAGTGTTAGAATGAGAATCATTGAAGAAAATAACAAACTAATGAAATCAACAACAGAAGTCAGTCGTGCATTCGTGGTTACAGCAGCAATTGACCTTACCACGTGGGAGATTACAGCTACCTGCGTGACATCCGAGCCAGGAAAATCAACAATGTGGAACGGCTTACTTGGATAATTGTTCATTAAACAAAAAGAAGGGAATAAGAACAGTCCCTTATACCAAAGTGGTTTCCTTAGACACGCGTGTCAAGCTTTCGTCCCTGTGCAATACGATGAAAAGTGTTAGAATGAGAATCATTGAAGAAAATAACAAACGAATGAAATCAACAACAGAAGTCAGTCGTGCATTCGTGGTTACAGCAGCAATTGACCTTACCACGTGGGAGATTACAGCTACCTGCGTGACATCCGAGCCCAAGAAAATCAACAATGTGGAACGGCTCACTTGGATAATTGTTCATTAAACAAAACGAAGGGAATAAGAACAGTCCCTTATACCAAAGTGGTTTCCTTAGACACGCGTGTCAAGCTTTCGTCCCTGTGCAATACGATGAAAAGTGTTAGAATGAGAAACATTAAAGGAAATAACAAACAAATGAAATCAACAACAGAAGTCAGTCGTGCATTTGTGGTTACAGCAGCAATTGACCTTACCACGTGGGAGATTATAGCTACCTGCGTGACATCCGAGTCCAAGAAAAGCAACAATGTGGAATGGCTTACTTGGATAATTGTTCATTAAACAAAACGAAGGGAATAAGAACAGTCCCTTATACCAAAGTGGTTTTCTTAGACACGCGTGTCAAGCTTTCGTCCCTGTGCAATACGATGAAAAGTGTTAGAATGAGAAACATAGAAGGAAATAACAAACAAATGAAATCAACAACAGAAGTCAGTCGTGCATTTGTGGTTACAGCAGCAATTGACCTTACCACGTGGGAGATTATAGCTACCTGCGTGACATTCGAGTCCAAGAAAATCAACAATGTGGAATGGCTTACTTGGATAATTGTTGATTGAACAAAACGAAGGGAATAAGAACAGTCCCTTATACCAAAGTGGTTTCCTTAGACACGCGTGTCAAGCTTTCGTCCCTGTGCAATACGATGAAAAGTGTTAGAATGAGAAACATAGAAGGAAATAACAAACAAATGAAATCAACAACAGAAGTCAGTCGTGCATTTGTGGTTACAGCAGCAATTGACCTCACCACGTGGGAGATTATAGCTACCTGCGTGACATCCGAGTCCAAGAAAATCAACAATGTGGAATGGCTTACTTGGATAATTGTTCATTAAACAAAAAGAAGGGAATAAGAACAGTCCCTTACACCAAAGTGGTTTCCTTAGACACGCGTGTCTAGCTTTCGTCCCTGTGCAATACGATGAAAAGTGTTAGAATGAGAATCATTGAAGAAAATAACAAACTAATGAAATCAACAACAGAAGTCAGTCGTGCATTCGTGGTTACAGCAGCAATTGACCTTACCACGTGGGAGATTACAGCTACCTGCGTGACATCCGAGCCAGGAAAATCAACAATGTGGAACGGCTTACTTGGATAATTGTTCATTAAACAAAAAAAAGGGAATAAGAACAGTCCCTTATACCAAAGTGGTTTCCTTAGACACGCGTGTCAAGCTTTCGTCCCTGTGCAATACGATGAAAAGTGTTAGAATGAGAATCATTGAAGAAAATAACAAACGAATGAAATCAACAACAGAAGTCAGTCGTGCATTCGTGGTTACAGCAGCAATTGACCTTACCACGTGGGAGATTACAGCTACCTGCGTGACATCCGAGCCCAAGAAAATCAACAATGTGGAACGGCTCACTTGGATAATTGTTCATTAAACAAAACGAAGGGAATAAGAACAGTCCCTTATACCAAAGTGGTTTCCTTAGACACGCGTGTCAAGCTTTCGTCCCTGTGCAATACGATGAAAAGTGTTAGAATGAGAAACATTAAAGGAAATAACAAACAAATGAAATCAACAACAGAAGTCAGTCGTGCATTTGTGGTTACAGCAGCAATTGACCTTACCACGTGGGAGATTATAGCTACCGGCGTGACATCCGAGTCCAAGAAAATCAACAATGTGGAATTGCTTACTTGGATAATTGTTCATTAAACAAAAAGAAGGGAATAAGAACAGTCCCTTATACCAAAGTGGTTTCCTTAGACACGCGTGTCAAGCTTTCGTCCCTGTGCAATACGATGAAAAGTGTTAGAATGAGAAACATTAAAGGAAATAACAAACAAATGAAATCAACAACAGAAGTCAGTCGTGCATTTGTGGTTACAGCAGCAATTGACCTTACCACGTGGGAGATTATAGCTACCTGCGTGACATCCGAGTTCAAGAAAAGCAACAATGTGGAATGGCTTACTTGGATAATTGTTCATTAAACAAAACGAAGGGAATAAGAACAGTCCCTTATACCAAAGTGGTTTTCTTAGACACGCGTGTCAAGCTTTCGTCCCTGTGCAATACGATGAAAAGTGTTAGAATGAGAAACATAGAAGGAAATAACAAACAAATGAAATCAACAACAGAAGTCAGTCGTGCATTTGTGGTTACAGCAGCAATTGACCTTACCACGTGGGAGATTATAGCTACCTGCGTGACATTCGAGTCCAAGAAAATCAACAATGTGGAATGGCTTACTTGGATAATTGTTGATTGAACAAAACGAAGGGAATAAGAACAGTCCCTTATATCAAAGTGGTTTCCTTAGACACGCGTGTCAAGCTTTCGTCCCTGTGCAATACGATGAAAAGTGTTAGAATGAGAAACATAGAAGGAAATAACAAACAAATGAAATCAACAACAGAAGTCAGTCGTGCATTTGTGGTTACAGCAGCAATTGACCTCACCACGTGGGAGATTATAGCTACCTGCGTGACATCCGAGTCCAAGAAAATCAACAATGTGGAATGGCTTACTTGGATAATTGTTCATTAAACAAAAAGAAGGGAATAAGAACAGTCCCTTACACCAAAGTGGTTTCCTTAGACACGCGTGTCTAGCTTTCGTCCCTGTGCAATACGATGAAAAGTGTTAGAATGAGAATCATTGAAGAAAATAACAAACTAATGAAATCAACAACAGAAGTCAGTCGTGCATTCGTGGTTACAGCAGCAATTGACCTTACCACGTGGGAGATTACAGCTACCTGCGTGACATCCGAGCCAGGAAAATCAACAATGTGGAACGGCTTACTTGGATAATTGTTCATTAAACAAAAAAAAGGGAATAAGAACAGTCCCTTATACCAAAGTGGTTTCCTTAGACACGCGTGTCAAGCTTTCGTCCCTGTGCAATACGATGAAAAGTGTTAGAATGAGAATCATTGAAGAAAATAACAAACGAATGAGATCAACAACAGAAGTCAGTCGTGCATTTGTGGTTACAGCAGCAATTGACCTCACCACGTGGGAGATTATAGCTACCTGCGTGACATCCGAGTCCAAGAAAATCAACAATGTGGAATGGCTTACTTGGATAATTGTTCATCAAAAAGAAAAAAGGGAAGAAGAGCAGTCCCTTATACCAATGTGGTTTCCATAGACACGTGTGTCAAGCTTTCGTTCCTGTGCATTACGATGAAAAGTGTTAGAATGAGAAACATTGAAGAAAATAACAAACGAATGAAATCAACAACAGAAGTCAGTCGTGCATTTGTGGTTACAGCAGCAATTGACCTCACCACGTGGGAGATTATAGCTACCTGCGTGACATCCGAGTCCAAGAAAATCAACAATGTGGAATGGCTTACTTGGATAATTGTTCATTAAACAAAAAGAAGGGAATAAGAACAGTCCCTTATACCAAAGTGGTTTCCTTAGACACGCGTGTCTAGCTTTCGTCCCTGTGCAATACGATGAAAAGTGTTAGAATGAGAATCATTGAAGAAAATAACAAACGAATGAAATCAACAACAGAAGTCAGTCGTGCATTCGTGGTTACAGCAGCAATTGACCTTACCACGTGGGAGATTACAGCTACCTGCGTGACATCCGAGCCCAAGAAAATCAACAATGTGGAACGGCTTACTTGGATAATTGTTCATTAAACAAAAAGAAGGGAATAAGAACAGTCCCTTATACCAAAGTGGTTTCCTTAGACACGCGTGTCAAGCTTTCGTCCCTGTGCAATACGATGAAAAGTGTTAGAATGAGAATCATTGAAGAAAATAACAAACGAATGAGATCAACAACAGAAGTCAGTCGTGCATTTGTGGTTACAGCAGCAATTGACCTCACCACGTGGGAGATTATAGCTACCTGCGTGACATCCGAGTCCAAGAAAATCAACAATGTGGAATGGCTTACTTGGATAATTGTTCATTAAACAAAAAGAAGGGAATAAGAACAGTCCCTTATACCAAAGTGGTTTCCTTAGACACGCGTGTCAAGCTTTCGTCCCTGTGCAATACGATGAAAAGTGTTAGAATGAGAATCATTGAAGAAAATAACAAACGAATGAAATCAACAACAGAAGTCAGTCGTGCATTCGTGGTTACAGCAGCAATTGACCTTACCACGTGGGAGATTACAGCTACCTGCGTGACATCCGAGCCCAAGAAAATCAACAATGTGGAACGGCTTACTTGGATAATTGTTCATTAAACAAAAAGAAGGGAATAAGAACAGTCCCTTATACCAAAGTGTTTTCCTTAGACACGCGTGTCAAGCTTTCGTCCCTGTGCAATACGATGAAAAGTGTTAGAATGAGAAACATTAAAGGAAATAACAAACAAATGAAATCAACAACAGAAGTCAGTCGTGCATTTGTGGTTACAGCAGCAATTGACCTTACCACGTGGGAGATTATAGCTACCGGCGTGACATCCGAGTCCAAGAAAATCAACAATGTGGAATTGCTTACTTGGATAATTGTTCATTAAACAAAAAGAAGGGAATAAGAACAGTCCCTTATACCAAAGTGGTTTCCTTAGACACGCGTGTCAAGCTTTCGTCCCTGTGCAATACGATGAAAAGTGTTAGAATGAGAAACATTAAAGGAAATAACAAACAAATGAAATCAACAACAGAAGTCAGTCGTGCATTTGTGGTTACAGCAGCAATTGACCTTACCACGTGGGAGATTATAGCTACCTGCGTGACATCCGAGTTCAAGAAAAGCAACAATGTGGAATGGCTTACTTGGATAATTGTTCATTAAACAAAACGAAGGGAATAAGAACAGTCCCTTATACCAAAGTGGTTTTCTTAGACACGCGTGTCAAGCTTTCGTCCCTGTGCAATACGATGAAAAGTGTTAGAATGAGAAACATAGAAGGAAATAACAAACAAATGAAATCAACAACAGAAGTCAGTCGTGCATTTGTGGTTACAGCAGCAATTGACCTTACCACGTGGGAGATTATAGCTACCTGCGTGACATTCGAGTCCAAGAAAATCAACAATGTGGAATGGCTTACTTGGATAATTGTTGATTGAACAAAACGAAGGGAATAAGAACAGTCCCTTATATCAAAGTGGTTTCCTTAGACACGCGTGTCAAGCTTTCGTCCCTGTGCAATACGATGAAAAGTGTTAGAATGAGAAACATAGAAGGAAATAACAAACAAATGAAATCAACAACAGAAGTCAGTCGTGCATTTGTGGTTACAGCAGCAATTGACCTCACCACGTGGGAGATTATAGCTACCTGCGTGACATCCGAGTCCAAGAAAATCAACAATGTGGAATGGCTTACTTGGATAATTGTTCATTAAACAAAAAGAAGGGAATAAGAACAGTCCCTTACACCAAAGTGGTTTCCTTAGACACGCGTGTCTAGCTTTCGTCCCTGTGCAATACGATGAAAAGTGTTAGAATGAGAATCATTGAAGAAAATAACAAACTAATGAAATCAACAACAGAAGTCAGTCGTGCATTCGTGGTTACAGCAGCAATTGACCTTACCACGTGGGAGATTACAGCTACCTGCGTGACATCCGAGCCAGGAAAATCAACAATGTGGAACGGCTTACTTGGATAATTGTTCATTAAACAAAAAAAAGGGAATAAGAACAGTCCCTTATACCAAAGTGGTTTCCTTAGACACGCGTGTCAAGCTTTCGTCCCTGTGCAATACGATGAAAAGTGTTAGAATGAGAATCATTGAAGAAAATAACAAACGAATGAGATCAACAACAGAAGTCAGTCGTGCATTTGTGGTTACAGCAGCAATTGACCTCACCACGTGGGAGATTATAGCTACCTGCGTGACATCCGAGTCCAAGAAAATCAACAATGTGGAATGGCTTACTTGGATAATTGTTCATCAAAAAGAAAAAAGGGAAGAAGAGCAGTCCCTTATACCAATGTGGTTTCCATAGACACGTGTGTCAAGCTTTCGTTCCTGTGCATTACGATGAAAAGTGTTAGAATGAGAAACATTGAAGAAAATAACAAACGAATGAAATCAACAACAGAAGTCAGTCGTGCATTTGTGGTTACAGCAGCAATTGACCTCACCACGTGGGAGATTATAGCTACCTGCGTGACATCCGAGTCCAAGAAAATCAACAATGTGGAATGGCTTACTTGGATAATTGTTCATTAAACAAAAAGAAGGGAATAAGAACAGTCCCTTATACCAAAGTGGTTTCCTTAGACACGCGTGTCTAGCTTTCGTCCCTGTGCAATACGATGAAAAGTGTTAGAATGAGAATCATTGAAGAAAATAACAAACGAATGAAATCAACAACAGAAGTCAGTCGTGCATTCGTGGTTACAGCAGCAATTGACCTTACCACGTGGGAGATTACAGCTACCTGCGTGACATCCGAGCCCAAGAAAATCAACAATGTGGAACGGCTTACTTGGATAATTGTTCATTAAACAAAAAGAAGGGAATAAGAACAGTCCCTTATACCAAAGTGGTTTCCTTAGACACGCGTGTCAAGCTTTCGTCCCTGTGCAATACGATGAAAAGTGTTAGAATGAGAATCATTGAAGAAAATAACAAACGAATGAGATCAACAACAGAAGTCAGTCGTGCATTTGTGGTTACAGCAGCAATTGACCTCACCACGTGGGAGATTATAGCTACCTGCGTGACATCCGAGTCCAAGAAAATCAACAATGTGGAATGGCTTACTTGGATAATTGTTCATTAAACAAAAAGAAGGGAATAAGAACAGTCCCTTATACCAAAGTGGTTTCCTTAGACACGCGTGTCAAGCTTTCGTCCCTGTGCAATACGATGAAAAGTGTTAGAATGAGAATCATTGAAGAAAATAACAAACGAATGAAATCAACAACAGAAGTCAGTCGTGCATTCGTGGTTACAGCAGCAATTGACCTTACCACGTGGGAGATTACAGCTACCTGCGTGACATCCGAGCCCAAGAAAATCAACAATGTGGAACGGCTTACTTGGATAATTGTTCATTAAACAAAAAGAAGGGAATAAGAACAGTCCCTTATACCAAAGTGGTTTCCTTAGACACGCGTGTCAAGCTTTCGTCCCTGTGCAATACGATGAAAAGTGTTAGAATGAGAAACATTAAAGGAAATAACAAACAAATGAAATCAACAACAGAAGTCAGTCGTGCATTTGTGGTTACAGCAGCAATTGACCTTACCACGTGGGAGATTATAGCTACCGGCGTGACATCCGAGTCCAAGAAAATCAACAATGTGGAATTGCTTACTTGGATAATTGTTCATTAAACAAAAAGAAGGGAATAAGAACAGTCCCTTATACCAAAGTGGTTTCCTTAGACACGCGTGTCAAGCTTTCGTCCCTGTGCAATACGATGAAAAGTGTTAGAATGAGAAACATTAAAGGAAATAACAAACAAATGAAATCAACAACAGAAGTCAGTCGTGCATTTGTGGTTACAGCAGCAATTGACCTTACCACGTGGGAGATTATAGCTACCTGCGTGACATCCGAGTTCAAGAAAAGCAACAATGTGGAATGGCTTACTTGGATAATTGTTCATTAAACAAAACGAAGGGAATAAGAACAGTCCCTTATACCAAAGTGGTTTTCTTAGACACGCGTGTCAAGCTTTCGTCCCTGTGCAATACGATGAAAAGTGTTAGAATGAGAAACATAGAAGGAAATAACAAACAAATGAAATCAACAACAGAAGTCAGTCGTGCATTTGTGGTTACAGCAGCAATTGACCTTACCACGTGGGAGATTATAGCTACCTGCGTGACATTCGAGTCCAAGAAAATCAACAATGTGGAATGGCTTACTTGGATAATTGTTGATTGAACAAAACGAAGGGAATAAGAACAGTCCCTTATATCAAAGTGGTTTCCTTAGACACGCGTGTCAAGCTTTCGTCCCTGTGCAATACGATGAAAAGTGTTAGAATGAGAAACATAGAAGGAAATAACAAACAAATGAAATCAACAACAGAAGTCAGTCGTGCATTTGTGGTTACAGCAGCAATTGACCTCACCACGTGGGAGATTATAGCTACCTGCGTGACATCCGAGTCCAAGAAAATCAACAATGTGGAATGGCTTACTTGGATAATTGTTCATTAAACAAAAAGAAGGGAATAAGAACAGTCCCTTACACCAAAGTGGTTTCCTTAGACACGCGTGTCTAGCTTTCGTCCCTGTGCAATACGATGAAAAGTGTTAGAATGAGAATCATTGAAGAAAATAACAAACTAATGAAATCAACAACAGAAGTCAGTCGTGCATTCGTGGTTACAGCAGCAATTGACCTTACCACGTGGGAGATTACAGCTACCTGCGTGACATCCGAGCCAGGAAAATCAACAATGTGGAACGGCTTACTTGGATAATTGTTCATTAAACAAAAAAAAGGGAATAAGAACAGTCCCTTATACCAAAGTGGTTTCCTTAGACACGCGTGTCAAGCTTTCGTCCCTGTGCAATACGATGAAAAGTGTTAGAATGAGAATCATTGAAGAAAATAACAAACGAATGAGATCAACAACAGAAGTCAGTCGTGCATTTGTGGTTACAGCAGCAATTGACCTCACCACGTGGGAGATTATAGCTACCTGCGTGACATCCGAGTCCAAGAAAATCAACAATGTGGAATGGCTTACTTGGATAATTGTTCATCAAAAAGAAAAAAGGGAAGAAGAGCAGTCCCTTATACCAATGTGGTTTCCATAGACACGTGTGTCAAGCTTTCGTTCCTGTGCATTACGATGAAAAGTGTTAGAATGAGAAACATTGAAGAAAATAACAAACGAATGAAATCAACAACAGAAGTCAGTCGTGCATTTGTGGTTACAGCAGCAATTGACCTCACCACGTGGGAGATTATAGCTACCTGCGTGACATCCGAGTCCAAGAAAATCAACAATGTGGAATGGCTTACTTGGATAATTGTTCATTAAACAAAAAGAAGGGAATAAGAACAGTCCCTTATACCAAAGTGGTTTCCTTAGACACGCGTGTCTAGCTTTCGTCCCTGTGCAATACGATGAAAAGTGTTAGAATGAGAATCATTGAAGAAAATAACAAACGAATGAAATCAACAACAGAAGTCAGTCGTGCATTCGTGGTTACAGCAGCAATTGACCTTACCACGTGGGAGATTACAGCTACCTGCGTGACATCCGAGCCCAAGAAAATCAACAATGTGGAACGGCTTATTTGGATAATTGTTCATTAAACAAAAAGAAGGGAATAAGAACAGTCCCTTATACCAAAGTGGTTTCCTTAGACACGCGTGTCAAGCTTTCGTCCCTGTGCAATACGATGAAAAGTGTTAGAATGAGAATCATTGAAGAAAATAACAAACGAATGAGATCAACAACAGAAGTCAGTCGTGCATTTGTGGTTACAGCAGCAATTGACCTCACCACGTGGGAGATTATAGCTACCTGCGTGACATCCGAGTCCAAGAAAATCAACAATGTGGAATGGCTTACTTGGATAATTGTTCATTAAACAAAAAGAAGGGAATAAGAACAGTCCCTTATACCAAAGTGGTTTCCTTAGACACGCGTGTCAAGCTTTCGTCCCTGTGCAATACGATGAAAAGTGTTAGAATGAGAATCATTGAAGAAAATAACAAACGAATGAAATCAACAACAGAAGTCAGTCGTGCATTCGTGGTTACAGCAGCAATTGACCTTACCACGTGGGAGATTACAGCTACCTGCGTGACATCCGAGCCCAAGAAAATCAACAATGTGGAACGGCTTACTTGGATAATTGTTCATTAAACAAAAAGAAGGGAATAAGAACAGTCCCTTATACCAAAGTGTTTTCCTTAGACACGCGTGTCAAGCTTTCGTCCCTGTGCAATACGATGAAAAGTGTTAGAATGAGAAACATTAAAGGAAATAACAAACAAATGAAATCAACAACAGAAGTCAGTCGTGCATTTGTGGTTACAGCAGCAATTGACCTTACCACGTGGGAGATTATAGCTACCGGCGTGACATCCGAGTCCAAGAAAATCAACAATGTGGAATTGCTTACTTGGATAATTGTTCATTAAACAAAAAGAAGGGAATAAGAACAGTCCCTTATACCAAAGTGGTTTCCTTAGAC
The DNA here is from genome assembly GCF_914767665.1 of Harmonia axyridis. Taxonomy (NCBI): domain Eukaryota; kingdom Metazoa; phylum Arthropoda; class Insecta; order Coleoptera; family Coccinellidae; genus Harmonia; species Harmonia axyridis. The sequence continues at coordinate 24,639,944 of NC_059508.1, read as the reverse complement.
ACGCGTGTCAAGCTTTCGTCCCTGTGCAATACGATGAAAAATGTTAGAATGAGAAACATTAAAGGAAATAACAAACAAATGAAATCAACAACAGAAGTCAGTCGTGCATTTGTGGTTACAGCAGCAATTGACCTTACCACGTAAAAGATTATAGCTACCTGCGTGACATCCGAGTCCAAGAAAATCAACAATGTGGAATGGCTTACTTGGATAATTGTTCATCAAAAAGAAAAAAGGGAAGAAGAGCAGTCCCTTATACCAATGTGGTTTCCATAGACACGTGTGTCAAGCTTTCGTTCCTGTGCATTACGATGAAAAGTGTTAGAATGAGAAACATTGAAGAAAATAACAAACGAATGAAATCAACAACAGAAGTCAGTCGTGCATTTGTGGTTACAGCAGCAATTGACCTCACCACGTGGGAGATTATAGCTACCTGCGTGACATCCGAGTCCAAGAAAATCAACAATGTGGAATGGCTTACTTGGATAATTGTTCATTAAACAAAAAGAAGGGAATAAGAACAGTCCCTTATACCAAAGTGGTTTCCTTAGACACGCGTGTCTAGCTTTCGTCCCTGTGCAATACGATGAAAAGTGTTAGAATGAGAATCATTGAAGAAAATAACAAACGAATGAAATCAACAACAGAAGTCAGTCGTGCATTCGTGGTTACAGCAGCAATTGACCTTACCACGTGGGAGATTACAGCTACCTGCGTGACATCCGAGCCCAAGAAAATCAACAATGTGGAACGGCTTACTTGGATAATTGTTCATTAAACAAAAAGAAGGGAATAAGAACAGTCCCTTATACCAAAGTGGTTTCCTTAGACACGCGTGTCAAGCTTTCGTCCCTGTGCAATACGATGAAAAGTGTTAGAATGAGAATCATTGAAGAAAACAACAAACGAATGAGATCAACAACAGAAGTCAGTCGCGCATTTGTGGTTACAGCAGCAATTGACCTCACCACGTGGGAGATTATAGCTACCTGCGTGACATCCGAGTCCAAGAAAATCAACAATGTGGAATGGCTTACTTGGATAATTGTTCATTAAACAAAAAGAAGGGAATAAGAACAGTCCCTTATACCAAAGTGGTTTCCTTAGACACGCGTGTCAAGCTTTCGTCCCTGTGCAATACGATGAAAAGTGTTAGAATGAGAATCATTGAAGAAAATAACAAACGAATGAAATCAACAACAGAAGTCAGTCGTGCATTCGTGGTTACAGCAGCAATTGACCTTACCACGTGGGAGATTACAGCTACCTGCGTGACATCCGAGCCCAAGAAAATCAACAATGTGGAACGGCTTACTTGGATAATTGTTCATTAAACAAAAAGAAGGGAATAAGAACAGTCCCTTATACCAAAGTGTTTTCCATAGACACGCGTGTCAAGCTTTCGTCCCTGTGCAATACGATGAAAAGTGTTAGAATGAGAAACATTAAAGGAAATAACAAACAAATGAAATCAACAACAGAAGTCAGTCGTGCATTTGTGGTTACAGCAGCAATTGATCTTACCACGTAAAAGATAATAGCTACCTGCGTGTCATCCGAGTCCAAGAAAATCAACAATGTGGAATGGCTTACTTGGATAATTGATCATTATACAGAAAGAAGGGAATAAGAACAGTCCCTTATACCAATGTGGTTTCCATAGACACGTGTGTCAAGCTTTCGTCCCTGTGCAATACGATGAGAAGTGTTAGAATGGGAAACATTGAAGGAAATAACAAACAAATCAAATCAACAACAGAAGTCAGTCGTGCATTTGTGATTACAGCAGCAATTGACCTTACCACGTGGGAGATTATAGCTACCTGCGTGACATCCGAGTCCAAGAAAATCAACAATGTGGAATGGCTTAATTGGATAATTGATCATTATACAGAAAGAATGAAGTAAGAACAGTCCCTTATACCAATGTGGTTTCCGTAGACACGTGTGTCAAGCTTTCGTCCCTGTGCATTACGATGAAAAGTGTTAGAATGAGAAACATTGAAGAAAATAACAAACGAATGAAATCAACAACAGAAGTCAGTCGTGCATTTGTGGTTACAGCAGCAATTGACCTTACCACGTGGGAGATTATAGCTACCTGCGTGACATCCGAGTCCAAGAAAATCAACAATGTGTAACGGCTTACTTGGATAATTGTTCATTAAACAAAAAGAATTGAATAAGAACAGTCCCTTATACCAAAGTGGTTTCCTTAGACACGCGTGTCAAGCTTTCGTCCCTGTGCAATACGATGAAAAGTGTTAGAATGAGAAACATAGAAGGAAATAACAAACAAATGAAATCAACAACAGAAGTCAGTCGTGCATTTGTGGTTGCAGCAGCAATTGACCTTACCACGTGGGAGATTATAGCTACCTGCGTGACATCCGAGTCCAAGATAATCAACAATGTGGAATGGCCTACTTGGATAATTGTTGATTAAACAAAAAAAAGAGAATAAGAACAGTCCCTTATACCAAAGTGGTTTCCTTAGACACGTGTGTCAAGCTTTCGTCCCTGTGCAATACGATGAAAAGTGTAAGAATGAGAAATATAGAAGGAAATAACAAACAAATGAAATCAACAACAGAAGTCAGTCGTGCATTTGTGGTTGCAGCAGCAATTGACATTACCACGTGGGAGATTATAGCTACCTGCGTGACATCCGAGTCCAAGATAATCAACAATGTGGAATGGCCTACTTGGATAATTGTTGATTAAACAAAAAAAAGAGAATAAGAACAGTCCCTTATACGAATGTGGTTTCCATAGACACGTGTGTCAAGCTTTCGTCCCTGTGCAATACGATGAAAAGTGTAAGAATGAGAAACATAGAAGGAAAAAACAAACAAATGAAATCAACAACAGAAGTCAGTCGTGCATTTGTGGTTACAGCAGCAATTGACATTACCACGTGGGAGATTCTAGCTACCTGCGTGACATCCGAGTCCAAGAAAATCAACAATGTGGAATGGCTTATTCGGATAATTGTTCATTAAACAAAAAAAAGGGAATAAGAACAGTCCCTTATACCAAAGTGGTTTCCTAAGACACGCATGTCAAGCTTTCGTCCCTGTGCAATACGATGAAAAGTATTAAAATGAGAAACATTGAAGAAAATAACAAACAAATGAAATCAACAACAGAAGTCAGTCGTGCATTTGTGGTTACAGCAGCAATTGACCTTACCACGTGGGAGATTATAGCTACCGGCGTGACATCCGAGTCCAAGAAAATCAACAATGTGGAATGGCTTACTTGGATAATTGTTGATTGAACAAAAAGAAGGGAATAAGAACAGTCCCTTATACCAAAGTGGTTTCCTTAGACAAGTGTGTCAAGCTTTCGTCCCTGTGCAATACGATGAAAAGTGTTAGAATGAGAAACATTGAAGAAAATAACAAACGAATGAAATCAACAACAGAAGTCAGTCGTGCATTTGTGATTACAGCAGCAATTGACCTTACCACGTGGGAGATTATAGATACCGGCGTGACATCCGAGTCCAAGAAAATCAACAATGTGGAATTGCTTACTTGGATAATTGTTCATTAAACAAAAAGAAGGGAATAAGAACAGTCCCTTATACCAAAGTGGTTTCCTTAGACACGCGTGTCAAGCTTTCGTCCCTGTGCAATACGATGAAAAGTGTTAGAATGAGAAACATTAAAGGAAATAACGAACAAATGAAATCAACAACAGAAGTCAGTCGTGCATTTGTGGTTACAGCAGCAATTGACCTTACCACGTGGGAGATTATAGCTACCTGCGTGTCATCCGAGTCCAAGAAAATCAATAATGTGGAATGGCTTACTTGGATAATTGATCATCATACAGAAAGAAGGGAATAAGAACAGTCCCTTATACCAATGTGGTTTCCTTAGACACGTGTGTCAAGCTTTCGTCCCTGTGCAATACGATGAGAAGTGTTAGAATGAGAAACATTGAAGGAAATAACAAACAAATCGAATCAACAACAGAAGTCAGTCGTGCATTTGTGATTACAGCAGCAATTGACCTTACCACGTGGGAGATTATAGATACCGGCGTGACATCCGAGTCCAAGAAAATCAACAATGTGGAATTGCTTACTTGGATAATTGTTCATTAAACAAAAAGAAGGGAATAAGAACAGTCCCTTATACCAAAGTGGTTTCCTTAGACACGCGTGTCAAGCTTTCGTCCCTGTGCAATACGATGAAAAGTGTTAGAATGAGAAACATTAAAGGAAATAACGAACAAATGAAATCAACAACAGAAGTCAGTCGTGCATTTGTGGTTACAGCAGCAATTGACCTTACCACGTGGGAGATTATAGCTACCTGCGTGACATCCGAGTCCAAGAAAATCAACAATGTGGAATTGCTTACTTGGATAATTGTTCATTAAACAAAAAGAAGGGAATAAGAACAGTCCCTTATACCAAAGTGGTTTCCTTAGACACGCGTGTCAAGCTTTCGTCCCTGTGCAATACGATGAAAAGTGTTAGAATGAGAAACATTAAAGGAAATAACAAACAAATGAAATCAACAACAGAAGTCAGTCGTGCATTTGTGGTTACAGCAGCAATTGACCTTACCACGTGGGAGATTATAGCTACCTGCGTGACATCCGAGTCCAAGAAAATCAACAATGTGGAATGGCTTACTTGGATAATTGTTCATCAAAAAGAAAAAAGGGAAGAAGAGCAGTCCCTTATACCAATGTGGTTTCCATAGACACGTGTGTCAAGCTTTCGTTCCTGTGCATTACGATGAAAAGTGTTAGAATGAGAAACATTGAAGAAAATAACAAACGAATGAAATCAACAACAGAAGTCAGTCGTGCATTTGTGGTTACAGCAGCAATTGACCCCACCACGTGGGAGATTATAGCTACCTGCGTGACATCCGAGTCCAAGAAAATCAACAATGTGGAATGGCTTACTTGGATAATTGTTCATTAAACAAAAAGAAGTTAATAAGAACAGTCCCTTATACCAAAGTGGTTTCCTTAGACACGCGTGTCTAGCTTTCGTCCCTGTGCAATACGATGAAAAGTGTTAGAATGAGAATCATTGAAGAAAATAACAAACGAATGAAATCAACAACAGAAGTCAGTCGTGCATTCGTGGTTACAGCAGCAATTGACCTTACCACGTGGGAGATTACAGCTACCTGCGTGACATCCGAGCCCAAGAAAATCAACAAAGTGGAACGGCTTACTTGGATAATTGTTCATTAAACAAAAAGAAGGGAATAAGAACAGTCCCTTATACCAAAGTGGTTTCCTTAGACACGCGTGTCAAGCTTTCGTCCCTGTGCAATACGATGAAAAGTGTTAGAATGAGAATCATTGAAGAAAATAACAAACGAATGAAATCAACAACAGAAGTCAGTCGTGCATTTGTGGTTACAGCAGCAATTGACCTCACCACGTGGGAGATTATAGCTACCTGCGTGACATCCGAGTCCAAGAAAATCAACAATGTGGAATGGCTTACTTGGATAATTGTTCATTAAACAAAAAGAAGGGAATAAGAACAGTCCCTTATACCAAAGTGGTTTCCTTAGTCACGCGTGTCAAGCTTTCGTCCCTGTGCAATACGATGAAAAGTGTTAGAATGAGAATCATTGAAGAAAATAACAAACGAATGAAATCAACAACAGAAGTCAGTCGTGCATTCGTGGTTACAGCAGCAATTGACCTTACCACGTGGGAGATTACAGCTACCTGCGTGACATCCGAGCCCAAGAAAATCAACAATGTGGAACGGCTTACTTGGATAATTGTTCATTAAACAAAAAGAAGGGAATAAGAACAGTCCCTTATACCAAAGTGTTTTCCTTAGACACGCGTGTCAAGCTTTCGTCCCTGTGCAATACGATGAAAAGTGTTAGAATGAGAAACATTAAAGGAAATAACAAACAAATGAAATCAACAACAGAAGTCAGTCGTGCATTTGTGGTTACAGCAGCAATTGACCTTACCACGTGGGAGATTATAGCTACCGGCGTGACATCCGAGTCCAAGAAAATCAACAATGTGGAATTGCTTACTTGGATAATTGTTCATTAAACAAAAAGAAGGGAATAAGAACAGTCCCTTATACCAAAGTGGTTTCCTTAGACACGCGTGTCAAGCTTTCGTCCCTGTGCAATACGATGAAAAGTGTTAGAATGAGAATCATTGAAGAAAATAACAAACGAATGAAATCAACAATAGAAGTCAGTCGTGCATTTGTGGTTACAGCAGCAATTGACCTCACCAAGTGGGAGATTATAGCTACCTGCGTGACATCCGAGTCCAAGAAAATCAACAAAGTGGAATGGCTTACTTGGATAATTGTTCATTAAACAAAAAGAAGGGAATAAGAACAGTCCCTTATACCAAAGTGGTTCCTTAGACACGCGTGTCAAGCTTTCGTCCCTGTGCAATACGATGAAAAGTGTTAGAATGAGAAACATTGAAGAAAATAACAAACGAATGAAATCAACAACAGAAGTCAGTCGTGCATTTGTGGTTACAGCAGCAATTGACCTTACCACGTGGGAGATTACTGCTACCTGCGTGACATCCGAGCCCAAGAAAATGAACAATGTGGAACGGCTTACTTGGATAATTGTTCATTAAACAAAAAGAAGAGAATAAGAACAGTCCCTTATACCAAAGTGGTTTCCTTAGACACGTGTGTCAAGCTTTCGTCCCTGTGCAATACGATGAGAAATGTTAGAATGAGAAACATTAACGGAAATAACAAACAAATGAAATCAACAACAGAAGTCAGTCGTGCATTTGTGGTTACAGCAGCAATTGATCTTACCACGTAAAAGATAATAGCTACCTGCGTGTCATCCGAGTCCAAGAAAATCAACAATGTGGAATGGCTTACTTGGATAATTGATCATTATACAGAAAGAAGGGAATAAGAACAGTCCCTTATACCAATGTGGTTTCCATAGACACGTTTGTCAAGCTTTCGTCCCTGTGCAATACGATGAGAAGTGTTAGAATGGGAAACATTGAAGGAAATAACAAACAAATCAAATCAACAACAGAAGTCAGTCGTGCATTTGTGATTACAGCAGCAATTGACCTTACCACGTGGGAGATTATAGCTACCTGCGTGACATCCGAGTCCAAGAAAATCAACAATGTGGAATGGCTTAATTGGATAATTGATCATTATACAGAAAGAATGAAGTAAGAACAGTCCCTTATACCAATGTGGTTTCCGTAGACACGTGTGTCAAGCTTTCGTCCCTGTGCATTACGATGAAAAGTGTTAGAATGAGAAACATTGAAGAAAATAACAAACGAATGAAATCAACAACAGAAGTCAGTCGTGCATTTGTGGTTACAGCAGCAATTGACCTTACCACGTGGGAGATTATAGCTACCTGCGTGACATCCGAGTCCAAGAAAATCAACAATGTGTAACGGCTTACTTGGATAATTGTTCATTAAACAAAAAGAATTGAATAAGAACAGTCCCTTATACCAAAGTGGTATCCTTAGACACGTGTGTCAAGCTTTCGTCCCTGTGCAATACGATGAAAAGTGTTAGAATGAGAAACATTGAAGGAAATAACAAACAAATGAAATCAACAACAGAAGTCAGTCGAGCATTTGTGGTTACAGCAGCAATTGACCTTACCACGTGGGAGATTATAGCTACCTGCGTGACATTCGAGTCCAAGAAAATCAACAATGTGGAATGGCTTACTTGGATAATTGTTGATTGAACAAAACGAAGGGAATAAGAACAGTCCCTTATACCAAAGTGGTTTCCTTAGACACGCGTGTCAAGCTTTCGTCCCTGTGCAATACGATGAAAAGTGTTAGAATGAGAAACATAGAAGGAAATAACAAACAAATGAAATCAACAACAGAAGTCAGTCGTGCATTTGTGGTTGCAGCAGCAATTGACCTTACCACGTGGGAGATTATAGCTACCTGCGTGACATCCGAGTCCAAGATAATCAACAATGTGGAATGGCCTACTTGGATAATTGTTGATTAAACAAAAAAAAGAGAATAAGAACAGTCCCTTATACCAAAGTGGTTTCCTTAGACACGTGTGTCAAGCTTTCGTCCCTGTGCAATACGATGAGAAGTGTTAGAATGAGAAACATTGAAGGAAATAACAAACAAATGAAATCAACATTAGAAGTCAGTCGTGCATTTGTGGTTACAGCAGCAATTGACCTTACCACGTGGGAGATAATAGCTACCTGCGTGACATCCGAGTCCAAGAAAATCAACAATGTGGAATGGCCTACTTGGATAATTGTTGATTAAACAAAAAAAAAATAAGAACAGTCCCTTATACCAGAGTGCTTTCCTTAGACACGTGTGTCAAGCTTTCGTCCCTGTGCAATACGATGAAAAGTGTTAGAATGATAAACATAGAAGGAAATAACAAACAAATGAAATCAACAACAGAAGTCAGTCGTGCATTTGTGATTACAGCAGCAATTGACCTTACCACGTGGGAGCTTATAGCTACCTGCGTGACATCCGAGTCCAAGAAAATCAACAATGTGGAATGGCTTACTTGGATAATTGTTGATTGAACAAAAAGAAGGAAATAAGAACAGTCCCTCATACCAAAGTGGTTTCCTTAGACACGTGTGTCAAGCTTTCGTCCCTGTGCAATACGATGAAAAGTGTTAGAATGAGAAACATTGAAGGAAATAACAAACAAATGAAATCAACAACAGAAGTCAGTCGTGCATTTGTGGTTTCAGCAGCAATTGACCTTACCACGTGGGAGATTATAGCTACCTGCGTGACATCCGAGTTCAAGAAAATCAACAATGTGGAATGACTTACTTGGATAATTGATCATTATACAGAAAGAATGAAGTAAGAACAGTCCCTTATACGAATGTGGTTTCCATAGACACGTGTGTCAAGCTTTCGTCCCTGTGCAATACGATGAAAAGTGTAAGAATGAGAAACATAGAAGGAAAAAACAAACAAATGAAATCAACAACAGAAGTCAGTCGTGCATTTGTGGTTACAGCAGCAATTGACATTACCACGTGGGAGATTCTAGCTACCTGCGTGACATCCGAGTCCAAGAAAATCAACAATGTGGAATGGCTTATTCGGATAATTGTTCATTAAACAAAAAAAAGGGAATAAGAACAGTCCCTTATACCAAAGTGGTTTCCTAAGACACGCATGTCAAGCTTTCGTCCCTGTGCAATACGATGAAAAGTATTAAAATGAGAAACATTGAAGAAAATAACAAACGAATGAAATCAACATTAGAAGTCAGTCGTGCATTTGTGGTTACAGCAGCAATTGACCTTACCACGTGGGAGATTATAGCTACCTGCGTGACATCCGAGTCCAAGAAAATCAACAATGTGGAATGGCCTACTTGGATAATTGTTGATTAAACAAAAAAAAGTGGTTTCCTTAGACACGCGTGTCAAGCTTTCGTCCCTGTGCAATACGATAAAAAGTGTTAGAATGAGAAACATAGAAGGAAATAACAAACAAATGAAATCAACAACAGAAGTCAGTCGTGCATTTGTGGTTACAGTAGCAATTGACCTTACCACGTGGGAGATTATAGCTACCTGCGTGTCATCCGAGTTCAAGAAAATCAACAATGTGGAATGGCTTACTTGGATAATTGTTGATTAAACAAAAAAAAGGGAATAAGAACAGTCCCTCATACCAAAGTGGTTTTCTCAGACATGCGTGTCAAGCTTTCGTCCCTGTGCAATACGATGAAAAGTGTTAGAATGAGAAACATAGAAGGAAATAACAAACAAATGAAATCAACAACAGAAGTCAGTCGTGCATTTGTGGTTACAGCAGCAATTGACCTTTCCACGTGGGAGATTATAGATAGCTGCGTGACATCCTAGTCCAAGAAAATCAACAATGTGGAATGGCTTACTTGGATAATTGTTCATCAAAAAGAAAAAAGGGAAGAAGAGTAGTCCCTCATACCAAAGTGGTTTCCTTAGACACGTGTGTCAAGCTTTCGTCACTGTGCAATACGATGAAAAGTGTTAGAATGAGAAACATTGAAGAAAATAACAAACGAATGAAATCAACAACAGAAGTCAGTCGTGCATTCGTGGTTACAGCAGCAATTGACCTTACCACGTGGGAGATAACAGCTACCTGCGTGACATCCGAGCCCAAGAAAATCAACAATGTGGAACGGCTTACTTGGATAATTGTTCATTAAACAAAAAGAAGGGAATGAGAACAGTCCCTTATACCAAAGTGGTTTCCTTAGACACGCGTGTCAAGCTTTCGTCCCTGTGCAATACGATGAAAAGTGCTGGAATGAGAATCATTGAAGAAAATAACAAACGAATGAAATCAACAACAGAAGTCAGTCGTGCATTCGTGGTTACAGCAGCAATTGACCTTACCACGTGGGAGATTACAGCTACCTGCGTGACATCCGAGCCCAAGATAATCAACAATGTGGAACGGCTTACTTGGATAATTGTTCATTAAACAAAAAGAAGGAAATAAGAACAGTCCCTTATACCAAAGTGGTTTCCTTAGACACGCGTGTCAAGCTTTCGTCCCTGTGCAATACGATGAAAAGTGTTAGAATGAGAAACATTGAAGGAAATAACAAACAAATGAAATCAACAACAGAAGTCAGTCGTGCATTTGTGGTTACAGCAGCAATTGACCTTACCACGTGGGAGATTATAGCTACCGGCGTGACATCCGAGTCCAAGAAAATCAACAATGTGGAATGGCTTACTTGGATAATTGTTGATTGAACAAAAAGAAGGGAATAAGAACAGTCCCTTATACCAAAGTGGTTTCCTTAGACAAGTGTGTCAAGCTTTCGTCCCTGTGCAATACGATGAAAAGTGTTAGAATGAGAAACATTGAAGAAAATAACAAACGAATGAAATCAACAACAGAAGTCAGTCGTGCATTTGTGGTTACAGCAGCAATTGACCTCACCACGTGGGAGATTATAGCTACCTGCGTGACATCCGAGTCCAAGAAAATCAACAATGTGGAATGGCTTGGATAATTGTTCATTAAACAAAAAGAAGGGAATAAGAACAGTCCCTTATACCAAAGTGGTTTCCTTAGACACGCGTGTCAAGCTTTCGTCCCTGTGCAATACGATGGAAAGTGTTAGAATGAGAAACATTGAAGAAAATAACAAACGAATGAAATCAATAACAGAAGTCAGTCGTGCATTTGTGGTTACAGCAGCAATTGACCTTACCACGTAAAAGATTATAGCTACCTGCGTGTCATCCGAGTCCAAGAAAATCAACAATGTGGAACGGGTTACTTGGATAATTGTTCATTAAACAAAAAGAAGGGAATAAGAACAGTCCCTTATACCAAAGTGGTTTCCTTAGACACGTGTGTCAAGCTTTCGTCCCTGTGCAATACGATGAAAAGTGTTAGAATGAGAAACATTGAAGGAAATAACAAACAAATGAAATCAACAACAGAAGTCAGTCGTGCATTTGTGGTTACAGCAGCAATTGACCTTACCACGTTGAAGATTATAGCTACCTGCGTGTCATCCGAGTCCAAGAAAATCAATAATGTGGAATGGCTTACTTGGATAATTGATCATCATACAGAAAGAAGGGAATAAGAACAGTCCCTTATACCAATGTGGTTTCCTTAGACACGTGTGTCAAGCTTTCGTCGCTGTGCAATACGATGAGAAGTGTTAGAATGAGAAACATTGAAGGAAATAACAAACAAATCGAATCAACAACAGAAGTCAGTCGTGCATTTGTGATTACAGCAGCAATTGACCTTACCACGTGGGAGATTATAGATACCTGCGTGACATCCGAGTCCAAGAAAATCAACAATGTGGAATGACTTACTTGGATAATTGATCATTATACAGAAAGAATGAAGTAAGAACAGTCCCTTATACCAAAGTGGTTTCCTTAGACACGTGTGTCAAGCTTTCGTCCCTGTGCAATACGATGAGAAGTGTTAGAATGAGAAACATTGAAGGAAATAACAAACAAATGAAATCAACAACAGAAGTCAGCCGTCCAATTGTGGTTACAGCAGCAATTGACCTTACCACGTGGGAGATTATAGCTACCCGCGTGTCATCCGAGTCCAAGAAAATCAACAATGTGGAATGGCTTACTTGGATAATTGTTCATTAAACAAAAAAAAGGGAATAAGAACAGTCCCTCATACCAAAGTGGTTTTCTCAGACATGTGTGTCAAGCTTTCGTCCCTGTGCAATACGATGAAAAGTGTTAGGATGAGAAACATAGAAGGAAATAACAAACGAATGAAATCAACAACAGAAGTCAGTCGTGCATTTGTGGTTACAGTAGCAATTGACCTTACCACGTGGGAGATTATAGCTACCTGCGTGTCATCCGAGTTCAAGAAAATCAACAATGTGGAATGGCTTACTTGGATAATTGTTGATTAAACAAAAAAAAGGGAATAAGAACAGTCCCTCATACCAAAGTGGTTTTCTCAGACATGTGTGTCAAGCTTTCGTCCCTGTGCAATACGATGAAAAGTGTTAGAATGAGAAACATAGAAGGAAATAACAAACAAAAGAAATCAACAACAGAAGTCAGTCGTGCATTTGTGGTTACAGCAGCAATTGACCTTTCCACGTGGGAGATTATAGATAGCTGCGTGACATCCTAGTCCAAGAAAATCAACAATGTGGAATGGCTTACTCGGATAATTGTTCATCAAAAAGAAAAAAGGGAAGAAGAGTAGTCCCTCATACCAAAGTGGTTTCCTTAGACACGTGTGTCAAGCTTTCGTCACTGTGCAATACGATGAAAAGTGTTAGAATGAGAATCATTGAAGAAAATAACAAACGAATGAAATCAACAACAGAAGTCAGTCGTGCATTCGTGGTTACAGCAGCAATTGACCTTACCACGTGGGAGATTACAGCTACCTGCGTGACATCCGAGCCCAAGAAAATCAACAATGTGGAACGGCTTACTTGGATAATTGTTCATTAAACAAAAAGAAGGGAATAAGAACAGTCCCTTATACCAAAGTGGTTTCCTTAGACACGCGTGTCAAGCTTTCGTCCCTGTGCAATACGATGAAAAGTGCTGGAATGAGAATCATTGAAGAAAATAACAAACGAATGAAATCAACAACAGAAGTCAGTCGTGCATTCGTGGTTACAGCAGCAATTGACCTTACCACGTGGGAGATTACAGCTACCTGCGTGACATCCGAGCCCAAGATAATCAACAGTGTGGAACGGCTTACTTGGATAATTGTTCATTAAACAAAAAGAAGGGAATAAGAACAGTCCCTTATACCAAAGTGGTTTCCTTAGACACGCGTGTCAAGCTTTCGTCCCTGTGCAATACGATGAAAAGTGTTAGAATGAGAAACATTGAAGGAAATAACAAACAAATGAAATCAACAACAGAAGTCAGTCGTGCATTTGTGGTTACAGTAGCAATTGACCTTACCACGTGGGAGATTATAGCTACCTGCGTGTCATCCGAGTTCAAGAAAATCAACAATGTGGAATGGCTTACTTGGATAATTGTTGATTAAACAAAAAAAAAGGGAATAAGAACAGTCCCTCATACCAAAGTGGTTTTCTCAGACATGTGTGTCAAGCTTTCGTCCCTGTGCAATACGATGAAAAGTGTTAGAATGAGAAACATAGAAGGAAATAACAAACAAATGAAATCAACAACAGAAGTCAGTCGTGCATTTGTGGTTACAGCAGCAATTGACCTTTCCACGTGGGAGATTATAGATAGCTGCGTGACATCCTAGTCCAAGAAAATCAACAATGTGGAATGGCTTACTTGGATAATTGTTCATCAAAAAGAAAAAAGGGAAGAAGAGCAGTCCCTCATACCAAAGTGGTTTCCTTAGACACGCGTGTCAAGCTTTCGTCACTGTGCAATACGATGAAAAGTGTTAGAATGAGAAACATTGAAGAAAATAACAAACGAATGAAATCAACAACAGAAGTCAGTCGTGCATTCGTGGTTACAGCAGCAATTGACCTTACCACGTGGGAGATTACAGCTACCTGCGTGACATCCGAGCCCAAGAAAATCAACAATGTGGAACGGCTTACTTGGATAATTGTTCATTAAACAAAAAGAAGGGAATAAGAACAGTCCCTTATACCAAAGTGGTTTCCTTAGACACGCGTGTCAAGCTTTCGTCCCTGTGCAATACGATGAAAAGTGCTGGAATGAGAATCATTGAAGAAAATAACAAACGAATGAAATCAACAACAGAAGTCAGTCGTGCATTCGTGGTTACAGCAGCAATTGACCTTACCACGTGGGAGATTACAGCTACCTGCGTGACATCCGAGCCCAAGATAATCAACAGTGTGGAACGGCTTACTTGGATAATTGTTCATTAAACAAAAAGAAGGAAATAAGAACAGTCCCTTATACCAAAGTGGTTTCCTTAGACACGCGTGTCAAGCTTTCGTCCCTGTGCAATACGATGAAAAGTGTTAGAATGAGAAACATTGAAGGAAATAACAAACAAATGAAATCAACAACAGAAGTCAGTCGTGCATTTGTGGTTACAGCAGCAATTGACCTTACCACGTGGGAGATTATAGCTACCTGCGTGACATCCGAGTCCAAGAAAATCAACAATGTGGAATGGCTTGGATAATTGTTCATTAAACAAAAAGAAGGGAATAAGAACAGTCCCTTATACCAAAGTGGTTTCCTTAGACACGCGTGTCAAGCTTTCGTCCCTGTGCAATACGATGGAAAGTGTTAGAATGAGAAACATTAAAGGAAATAACAAACGAATGAAATCAACAACAGAAGTCAGTCGTGCATTTGTGGTTACAGCAGCAATTGACCTTACCACGTAAAAGATTATAGCTACCTGCGTGTCATCCGAGTCCAAGAAAATCAACAATGTGGAACGGCTTACTTGGATAATTGTTCATTAAACAAAAAGAAGGGAATAAGAACGATGGAAAGTGTTAGAATGAGAAACATTAAAGGAAATAACAAACGAATGAAATCAACAACAGAAGTCAGTCGTGCATTTGTGGTTACAGCAGCAATTGACCTTACCACGTAAAAGATTATAGCTACCTGCGTGTCATCCGAGTCCAAGAAAATCAACAATGTGGAACGGCTTACTTGGATAATTGTTCATTAAACAAAAAGAAGGGAATAAGAACAGTCCCTTATACCAAAGTGGTTTCCTTAGACACGTGTGTCAAGCTTTCGTCCCTGTGCAATACGATGAAAAGTGTTAGAATGAGAAACATTGAAGGAAATAACAAACAAATGAAATCAACAACAGAAGTCAGTCGTGCATTTGTGGTTACAGCAGCAATTGACCTTACCACGTTAAAGATTATAGCTACCTGCGTGTCATCCGAGTCCAAGAAAATCAATAATGTGGAATGGCTTACTTGGATAATTGATCATCATACAGAAAGAAGGGAATAAGAACAGTCCCTTATACCAATGTGGTTTCCTTAGACACGTGTGTCAAGCTTTCGTCCCTGTGCAATACGATGAGAAGTGTTAGAATGAGGAACATTGAAGGAAATAACAAACAAATGAAATCAACAACAGAAGTCAGCCGTCCAATTGTGGTTACAGCAGCAATTGACCTTACCACGTGGGAGATTATAGCTACCCGCGTGTCATCCGAGTCCAAGAAAATCAACAATGTGGAATGGCTTACTTGGATAATTGTTCATTTAACAAAAAGAAAGGAAATAAGAACATTCCCTTATACCAAAGTGGTTTCCTTAGGCACGTGTGTCAAGCTTTCGTCCCTGTGCAATACGATGAAAAGTGTTAGAATGAGAATCATAGAATGAAATAACAAACAAATGAAATCAGCAACCGAAGTCAGTCGTGCATTTGTGGTTACAGCAGCAATTGACCTTACCACGTGGGATATTATAGCTACCTGCGTGACATCCGAGTCCAAGAAAATCAACAATGTGGAATGGCTTACTTGGATAATTGTTCATTAAACAAAAAGAAGGGAATAAGAACAGTCTCTTATACCAAAGTGGTTTCCTTAGACACGCGTGTCAAGCTTTCGTCCTTGTGCAATACGATGAAAAGTGTTAGAATGAGAAACATAGAAGGAAATAACAAACAAATGAAATCAACAACAGAAGTCAGTCGTGCATTTGTGGTTACAGCAGCAATTGACCTTACCACGTGGGAGATTATAGCTACCTGCGAGACATCCGAGTCCAAGAAAATCAACAATGTGGAATGGCCTACTCGGATAATTGTTGATTAAACAAAAAAAAAGGAAATAAGAACAGTCCTTTATACCAAAGTGGTTTCCTTAGACACGTGTGTCAAGCTTTCATCCCTCAGCAATACGACAGAAAGTGTTAGAGTAAGAAACATTGAAGGAAATAACAAACGAATGAAATCATTAACAGAAGTCAACCGTCCAGTTTTGGTTACAGCAGCAATTGACCTTAACACGTGGGAGGAAATCAAAAATGTGGAATGGCTTAATAGGAAATATTGGAGGAAATAACAAACAAATGAAATCAACAACAGAAGTCAGCCGTCCAGTTTTGGTTACAGCAGCAATTGACCTTACCAATTGAGAGATTGTAGCTACATGCGTGACATCCCATTCCAAGAAAATCAACAATGTGGAATGGCCTACTTGGATAATTGTTGATTAAACAAAAAAAAGGGAATAAGAACAGTCCCTCATACCGAAGTGGTTTTCTCAGACATGTGTGTCAAGCTTTCGTCCCTGTGCAATACGATGAAAAGTGTTAGAATGAGAAACATAGAAGGAAATAATAAACAAATGAAATCAACAACAGAAGTCAGTCGTCCAGTTTTGGTTACAGCAGCAATTGACCTTTCCACGTGGGAGATTATAGATAGCTGCGTGACATCCTAGTCCAAGAAAATCAACAATGTGGAATGGCTTACTTGGATAATTGTTCATCAAAAAGAAAAAAGGGAAGAAGAGCAGTCCCTCATACCAAAGTGGTGTCCTTAGACACGTGTGTCAAGCTTTCGTCCCTGTGCAATACGATGAAAAGTGTTAGAATGAGAATCATTGAAGAAAATAACAAACGAATGAAATCAACAATAGAAGTCAGTCGTGCATTTGTGGTTACAGCAGCAATTGACCTCACCACGTGGGAGATTATAGCTACCTGCGTGACATCCGAGTCCAAGAAAATCAACAAAGTGGAATGGCTTACTTGGATAATTGTTCATTAAACAAAAAGAAGGGAATAAGAACAGTCCCTTATACCAAAGTGGTTCCTTAGACACGTGTGTCAAGCTTTCATCCCTCAGCAATACGACAGACATCCCATTCCAAGAAAATCAACAATGTGGAATGGCTTACTTGGATAATTGTTGATTAAACAAAAAAAAGGGAATAAGAACAGTCCCTCATACCAAAGTGGTTTTCTCAGACATGTGTGTCAAGCTTTCGTCCCTGTGCAATACGATGAAAAGTGTTAGAATGAGAAACATAGAAGGAAATAACAAACAAATGAAATCAACAACAGAAGTCAGTCGTGCATTTGTGGTTACAGCAGCAATTGACCTTTCCACGTGGGAGATTATAGAAAGCTGCATGACATCCGAGTCCAAGAAAATCAACAATGTGGAATGGCTTACTTGGATAATTGTTCATCAAAAAGAAAAAAGGGAAGAAGAGCAGTCCCTCATACCAAAGTGGTTTCCTTAGACACGTGTGTCAAGCTTTCGTCCCTGTGCAATACGATGAAAAGTGTTAGAATGAGAAACATTGAAGAAAATAACAAACAAATGAAATCAACAACAGAAGTCAGTCGTGCATTTGTGGTTACAGCAGCAATTGACCTTACCACGTGGGAGATTACAGCTACCTGCGTGACATCCGAGCCCAAGAAAATGAACAATGTGGAACGGCTTACTTGGATAATTGTTCATTAAGCAAAAAGAAGGGAATAAGAACAGTCCCTTATACCAAAGTGGTTTCCTTAGACACGCGTGTCAAGCTTTCGTCCCTGTGCAATACGATGAAAAGTGTTAGAATGAGAAACATTGAAGAAAATAACAAACGAATGAAATCAACAACAGAAGTCAGTCGTGCATTTGTGGTTACAGCAGCAATTGACCTTACCACGTGGGAGATTACAGCTACCTGCGTGACATCCGAGCCCAAGAAAATGAACAATGTGGAACGGCTTACTTGGATAATTGTTCATTAAGCAAAAAGAAGGGAATAAGAACAGTCCCTTATACCAAAGTGGTTTCCTTAGACACGCGTGTCAAGCTTTCGTCCCTGTGCAATACGATGAAAAGTATTAGAATGAGAAACATTGAAGAAAATAACAAACGAATGAAATCAACAACAGAAGTCAGTCGTGCATTTGTGGTTACAGCAGCAATTGACCTTACCACGTGGGAGATTACAGCTACCTGCGTGACATCCGAGCCCAAGAAAATGAACAATGTGGAACGGCTTACTTGGATAATTGTTCATTAAACAAAAAGAAGGGAATAAGAACAGTCCCTTATACCAAAGTGGTTTCCTTAGAAACGTGTGTCAAGCTTTCGTCCCTGTGCAATACGATGAGAAGTGTTAGAATGAGAAACATTGAAGGAAATAACAAACAAATGAAATCAACAACAGAAGTCAGTCGTGCATTTGTGGTTACAGCAGCAATTGACCTTACCACGTGAAAGATAATAGCTACCTGCGTGTCATCCGAGTCCAAGAAAATCAACAATGTGGAATGGCTTACTTGGATAATTGATCATTATACAGAAAGAAGGGAATAAGAACAGTCCCTTATACCCATGTGGTTTCCATAGACACGTGTGTCAAGCTTTCGTCCCTGTGCAATACGATGAGAAGTGTTAGAATGAGAAACATTGAAGGAAATAACAAACAAATCAAATCAACAACAGAAGTCAGTCGTGCATTTGTGATTACAGCAGCAATTGACCTTACCACGTGGGAGATTATAGCTACCTGCGTGACATCCGAGTCCAAGAAAATCAACAATGTGGAATGGCTTACTTGGATAATTGATCATTATACAGAAAGAATGAAGTAAGAACAGTCCCTTATACCAATGTGGTTTCCATAGACACGTGTGTCAAGCTTTCGTCCCTGTGCATTACGATGAAAAGTGTTAGAATGAGAAACATTGAAGAAAATAACAAACGAATGAAATCAACAACAGAAGTCAGTCGTGCATTTGTGGTTACAGCAGCAATTGACCTCACCACGTGGGAGATTATAGCTACCTGCGTGACATCCGAGTCCAAGAAAATCAACAATGTGGAATGGCTTACTTGGATAATTGTTCATTAAACAAAAAGAAGGGAATAAGAACAGTCCCTTATACCAAAGTGGTTTCCTTAGACACGCGTGTCTAGCTTTCGTCCCTGTGCAATACGATGAAAAGTGTTAGAATGAGAATCATTGAAGAAAATAACAAACGAATGAAATCAACAACAGAAGTCAGTCGTGCATTCGTGGTTACAGCAGCAATTGACCTTACCACGTGGGAGATTACAGCTACCTGCGTGACATCCGAGCCCAAGAAAATCAACAATGTGGAACGGCTTACTTGGATAATTGTTCATTAAACAAAAAGAAGGGAATAAGAACAATCCCTTATACCAAAGTGGTTTCCTTAGACACGCGTGTCAAGCTTTCGTCCCTGTGCAATACGATGAAAAGTGTTAGAATGAGAATCATTGAAGAAAACAACAAACGAATGAGATCAACAACAGAAGTCAGTCGTGCATTTGTGGTTACAGCAGCAATTGACCTCACCACGTGGGAGATTATAGCTACCTGCGTGACATCCGAGTCCAAGAAAATCAACAATGTGGAATGGCTTACTTGGATAATTGTTCATTAAACAAAAAGAAGGGAATAAGAACAGTCCCTTATACCAAAGTGGTTTCCTTAGACACGCGTGTCAAGCTTTCGTCCCTGTGCAATACGATGAAAAGTGTTAGAATGAGAATCATTGAAGAAAATAACAAACGAATGAAATCAACAACAGAAGTCAGTCGTGCATTCGTGGTTACAGCAGCAATTGACCTTACCACGTGAGAGATTACAGCTACCTGCGTGACATCCGAGCCCAAGAAAATCAACAATGTGGAACGGCTTACTTGGATAATTGTTCATTAAACAAAAAGAAGGGAATAAGAACAGTCCCTTATACCAAAGTGTTTTCCTTAGACACGCGTGTCAAGCTTTCGTCCCTGTGCAATACGATGAAAAGTGTTAGAATGAGAAACATTAAAGGAAATAACAAACAAATGAAATCAACAACAGAAGTCAGTCGTGCATTTGTGGTTACAGCAGCAATTGATCTTACCACGTAAAAGATAATAGCTACCTGCGTGTCATCCGAGTCCAAGAAAATCAACAATGTGGAATGGCTTACTTGGATAATTGATCATTATACAGAAAGAAGGGAATAAGAACAGTCCCTTATACCAATGTGGTTTCCATAGACACGTGTGTCAAGCTTTCGTCCCTGTGCAATACGATGAGAAGTGTTAGAATGGGAAACATTGAAGGAAATAACAAACAAATCAAATCAACAACAGAAGTCAGTCGTGCATTTGTGATTACAGCAGCAATTGACCTTACCACGTGGGAGATTATAGCTACCTGCGTGACATCCGAGTCCAAGAAAATCAACAATGTGGAATGGCTTAATTGGATAATTGATCATTATACAGAAAGAATGAAGTAAGAACAGTCCCTTATACCAATGTGGTTTCCGTAGACACGTGTGTCAAGCTTTCGTCCCTGTGCATTACGATGAAAAGTGTTAGAATGAGAAACATTGAAGAAAATAACAAACGAATGAAATCAACAACAGAAGTCAGTCGTGCATTTGTGGTTACAGCAGCAATTGACCTTACCACGTGGGAGATTATAGCTACCTGCGTGACATCCGAGTCCAAGAAAATCAACAATGTGGAACGGCTTACTTGGATAATTGTTCATTAAACAAAAAGAATTGAATAAGAACAGTCCCTTATACCAAAGTGGTATCCTTAGACACGTGTGTCAAGCTTTCGTCCCTGTGCAATACGATGAAAAGTGTTAGAATGAGAAACATTGAAGGAAATAACAAACAAATGAAATCAACAACAGAAGTCAGTCGAGCATTTGTGGTTACAGCAGCAATTGACCTTACCACGTGGGAGATTATAGCTACCTGCGTGACATTCGAGTCCAAGAAAATCAACAATGTGGAATGGCTTACTTGGATAATTGTTGATTGAACAAAACGAAGGGAATAAGAACAGTCCCTTATACCAAAGTGGTTTCCTTAGACACGCGTGTCAAGCTTTCGTCCCTGTGCAATACGATGAAAAGTGTTAGAATGAGAAACATAGAAGGAAATAACAAACAAATGAAATCAACAACAGAAGTCAGTCGTGCATTTGTGGTTGCAGCAGCAATTGACCTTACCACGTGGGAGATTATAGCTACCTGCGTGACATCCGAGTCCAAGATAATCAACAATGTGGAATGGCCTACTTGGATAATTGTTGATTAAACAAAAAAAAGAGAATAAGAACAGTCCCTTATACCAAAGTGGTTTCCTTAGACACGTGTGTCAAGCTTTCGTCCCTGTGCAATACGATGAGAAGTGTTAGAATGAGAAACATTGAAGGAAATAACAAACAAATGAAATCAACATTAGAAGTCAGTCGTGCATTTGTGGTTACAGCAGCAATTGACCTTACCACGTGGAAGATTATAGCTACCTGCGTGACATCCGAGTCCAAGAAAATCAACAATGTGGAATGGCCTACTTGGATAATTGTTGATTAAACAAAAAAAAAATAAGAACAGTCCCTTATACCAAAGTGGTTTCCTTAGACACGTGTGTCAAGCTTTCGTCCCTGTGCAATACGATGAAAAGTGTTAGAATGAGAAACATAGAAGGAAATAACAAACAAATGAAATCAACAACAGAAGTCAGTCGTGCATTTGTGATTACAGCAGCAATTGACCTTACCACGTGGGAGCTTATAGCTACCTGCGTGACATCCGAGTCCAAGAAAATCAACAATGTGGAATGGCTTACTTGGATAATTGTTGATTGAACAAAAAGAAGGAAATAAGAACAGTCCCTCATACCAAAGTGGTTTTCTTAGACACGTGTGTCAAGCTTTCGTCCCTGTGCAATACGATGAAAAGTGTTAGAATGAGAAACATTGAAGGAAATAACAAACAAATGAAATCAACAACAGAAGTCAGTCGTGCATTTGTGGTTTCAGCAGCAATTGACCTTACCACGTGGGAGATTATAGCTACCTGCGTGACATCCGAGTTCAAGAAAATCAACAATGTGGAATGACTTACTTGGATAATTGATCATTATACAGAAAGAATGAAGTAAGAACAGTCCCTTATACGAATGTGGTTTCCATAGACACGTGTGTCAAGCTTTCGTCCCTGTGCAATACGATGAAAAGTGTAAGAATGAGAAACATTGAAGAAAATAACAAACGAATGAAATCAACAACAGAAGTCAGTCGTGCATTTGTGGTTACAGCAGCAATTGACCTTACCACGTAAAAGATTATAGCTACCTGCGTGTCATCCGAGTCCAAGAAAATCAACAATGTGGAACGGCTTATTCGGATAATTGTTCATTAAACAAAAAAAAGGGAATAAGAACAGTCCCTTATACCAAAGTGGTTTCCTAAGACACGCATGTCAAGCTTTCGTCCCTGTGCAATACGATGAAAAGTATTAAAATGAGAAACATTGAAGAAAATAACAAACGAATGAAATCAACATTAGAAGTCAGTCGTGCATTTGTGGTTACAGCAGCAATTGACCTTACCACGTGGGAGATTATAGCTACCTGCGTGACATCCGAGTCCAAGAAAATCAACAATGTGGAATGGCCTACTTGGATAATTGTTGATTAAACAAAAAAAAGTGGTTTCCTTAGACACGCGTGTCAAGCTTTCGTCCCTGTGCAATACGATAAAAAGTGTTAGAATGAGAAACATAGAAGGAAATAACAAACAAATGAAATCAACAACAGAAGTCAGTCGTGCATTTGTGGTTACAGTAGCAATTGACCTTACCACGTGGGAGATTATAGCTACCTGCGTGTCATCCGAGTTCAAGAAAATCAACAATGTGGAATGGCTTACTTGGATAATTGTTGATTAAACAAAAAAAAGGGAATAAGAACAGTCCCTCATACCAAAGTGGTTTTCTAAGACATGTGTGTCAAGCTTTCGTCCCTGTGCAATACGATGAAAAGTGTTAGAATGAGAAACATAGAAGGAAATAACAAACAAAAGAAATCAACAACAGAAGTCAGTCGTGCATTTGTGGTTACAGCAGCAATTGACCTTTCCACGTGAGAGATTATAGATAGCTGCGTGACATCCTAGTCCAAGAAAATCAACAATGTGGAATGGCTTACTTGGATAATTGTTCATCAAAAAGAAAAAAGGGAAGAAGAGTAGTCCCTCATACCAAAGTGGTTTCCTTAGACACGTGTGTCAAGCTTTCGTCACTGTGCAATACGATGAAAAGTGTTAGAATGAGAAACATTGAAGAAAATAACAAACGAATGAAATCAACAACAGAAGTCAGTCGTGCATTCGTGGTTACAGCAGCAATTGACCTTACCACGTGGGAGATAACAGCTACCTGCGTGACATCCGAGCCCAAGAAAATCAACAATGTGGAACGGCTTACTTGGATAATTGTTCATTAAACAAAAAGAAGGAAATAAGAACAGTCCCTTATACCAAAGTGGTTTCCTTAGACACGCGTGTCAAGCTTTCGTCCCTGTGCAATACGATGAAAAGTGTTAGAATGAGAAACATTGAAGGAAATAACAAACGAATGAAATCAACAACAGAAGTCAGTCGTGCATTCGTGGTTACAGCAGCAATTGACCTTACCACGTGGAAGATTACAGCTACCTGCGTGACATCCGAGCCCAAGATAATCAACAATGTGGAACGGCTTACTTGGATAATTGTTCATTAAACAAAAAGAAGGAAATAAGAACAGTCCCTTATACCAAAGTGGTTTCCTTAGACACGCGTGTCAAGCTTTCGTCCCTGTGCAATACGATGAAAAGTGTTAGAATGAGAAACATTGAAGGAAATAACAAACAAATGAAATCAACAACAGAAGTCAGTCGTGCATTTGTGGTTACAGCAGCAATTGACCTTACCACGTGGGAGATTATAGCTACCGGCGTGACATCCGAGTCCAAGAAAATCAACAATGTGGAATGGCTTACTTGGATAATTGTTGATTGAACAAAAAGAAGGGAATAAGAACAGTCCCTTATACCAAAGTGGTTTCCTTAGACAAGTGTGTCAAGCTTTCGTCCCTGTGCAATACGATGAAAAGTGTTAGAATGAGAAACATTGAAGAAAATAACAAACGAATGAAATCAACAACAGAAGTCAGTCGTGCATTTGTGATTACAGCAGCAATTGACCTCACCACGTGGGAGATTATAGCTACCTGCGTGACATCCGAGTCCAAGAAAATCAACAATGTGGAATGGCTTGGATAATTGTTCATTAAACAAAAAGAAGGGAATAAGAACAGTCCCTTATACCAAAGTGGTTTCCTTAGACACGCGTGTCAAGCTTTCGTCCCTGTGCAATACGATGGAAAGTGTTAGAATGAGAAACATTGAAGAAAATAACAAACGAATGAAATCAATAACAGAAGTCAGTCGTGCATTTGTGGTTACAGCAGCAATTGACCTTACCACGTAAAAGATTATAGCTACCTGCGTGTCATCCGAGTCCAAGAAAATCAACAATGTGGAACGGCTTACTTGGATAATTGTTCATTAAACAAAAAGAAGGGAATAAGAACAGTCCCTTATACCAAAGTGGTTTCCTTAGACACGTGTGTCAAGCTTTCGTCCCTGTGCAATACGATGAAAAGTGTTAGAATGAGAAACATTGAAGGAAATAACAAACAAATGAAATCAACAACAGAAGTCAGTCGTGCATTTGTGGTTACAGCAGCAATTGACCTCACCACGTGGGAGATTATAGCTACCTGCGTGACATCCGAGTCCAAGAAAATCAACAATGTGGAATGGCTTACTTGGATAATTGTTCATTAAACAAAAAGAAGGGAATAAGAACAGTCCCTTATACCAAAGTGGTTTCCTTAGACACGCGTGTCAAGCTTTCGTCCCTGTGCAATACGATGAAAAGTGTTAGAATGAGAATCATTGAAGAAAATAACAAACGAATGAAATCAACAACAGAAGTCAGTCGTGCATTCGTGGTTACAGCAGCAATTGACCTTACCACGTGGGAGATTACAGCTACCTGCGTGACATCCGAGCCCAAGAAAATCAACAATGTGGAACGGCTTACTTGGATAATTGTTCATTAAACAAAAAGAAGGGAATAAGAACAGTCCCTTATACCAAAGTGTTTTCCTTAGACACGCGTGTCAAGCTTTCGTCCCTGTGCAATACGATGAAAAGTGTTAGAATGAGAAACATTAAAGGAAATAACAAACAAATGAAATCAACAACAGAAGTCAGTCGTGCATTTGTGGTTACAGCAGCAATTGATCTTACCACGTAAAAGATAATAGCTACCTGCGTGTCATCCGAGTCCAAGAAAATCAACAATGTGGAATGGCTTACTTGGATAATTGATCATTATACAGAAAGAAGGGAATAAGAACAGTCCCTTATACCAATGTGGTTTCCATAGACACGTGTGTCAAGCTTTCGTCCCTGTGCAATACGATGAGAAGTGTTAGAATGGGAAACATTGAAGGAAATAACAAACAAATCAAATCAACAACAGAAGTCAGTCGTGCATTTGTGATTACAGCAGCAATTGACCTTACCACGTGGGAGATTATAGCTACCTGCGTGACATCCGAGTCCAAGAAAATCAACAATGTGGAATGGCTTAATTGGATAATTGATCATTATACAGAAAGAATGAAGTAAGAACAGTCCCTTATACCAATGTGGTTTCCGTAGACACGTGTGTCAAGCTTTCGTCCCTGTGCATTACGATGAAAAGTGTTAGAATGAGAAACATTGAAGAAAATAACAAACGAATGAAATCAACAACAGAAGTCAGTCGTGCATTTGTGGTTACAGCAGCAATTGACCTTACCACGTGGGAGATTATAGCTACCTGCGTGACATCCGAGTCCAAGAAAATCAACAATGTGTAACGGCTTACTTGGATAATTGTTCATTAAACAAGAAGAATTGAATAAGAACAGTCCCTTATACCAAAGTGGTATCCTTAGACACGTGTGTCAAGCTTTCGTCCCTGTGCAATACGATGAGAAGTGTTAGAATGGGAAACATTGAAGGAAATAACAAACAAATGAAATCAACAACAGAAGTCAGTCGTGCATTTGTGGTTACAGCAGCAATTGACCTTACCACGTGGGAGATTATAGCTACCTGCGTGACATTCGATTCCAAGAAAATCAACAATGTGGAATGGCTTACTTGGATAATTGTTGATTGAACAAAACGAAGGGAATAAGAACAGTCCCTTATACCAAAGTGGTTTCCTTAGACACGCGTGTCAAGCTTTCGTCCCTGTGCAATACGATGAAAAGTGTTAGAATGAGAAACATAGAAGGAAATAACAAACAAATGAAATCAACAACAGAAGTCAGTCGTGCATTTGTGGTTGCAGCAGCAATTGACCTTACCACGTGGGAGATTATAGCTACCTGCGTGACATCCGAGTCCAAGATAATCAACAATGTGGAATGGCCTACTTGGATAATTGTTGATTAAACAAAAAAAAGAGAATAAGAACAGTCCCTTATACCAAAGTGGTTTCCTTAGACACGTGTGTCAAGCTTTCGTCCCTGTGCAATACGATGAGAAGTGTTAGAATGAGAAACATTGAAGGAAATAACAAACAAATGAAATCAACATTAGAAGTCAGTCGTGCATTTGTGGTTACAGCAGCAATTGACCTTACCACGTGGAAGATTATAGCTACCTGCGTGACATCCGAGTCCAAGAAAATCAACAATGTGGAATGGCCTACTTGGATAATTGTTGATTAAACAAAAAAAAAATAAGAACAGTCCCTTATACCAAAGTGGTTTCCTTAGACACGTGTGTCAAGCTTTCGTCCCTGTGCAATACGATGAAAAGTAATAGAATGAGAAACATAGAAGGAAAAAACAAACAAATGAAATCAACAACAGAAGTCAGTCGTGCATTTGTGGTTACAGCAGCAATTGACCTTACCACGTGGGAGCTTATAGCTACCTGCGTGACATCCGAGTCCAAGAAAATCAACAATGTGGAATGGCTTACTTGGATAATTGTTGATTGAACAAAAAGAAGGAAATAAGAACAGTCCCTCATACCAAAGTGGTTTTCTTAGACACGTGTGTCAAGCTTTCGTCCCTGTGCAATACGATGAAAAGTGTTAGAATGAGAAACATTGAAGGAAATAACAAACAAATGAAATCAACAACAGAAGTCAGTCGTGCATTTGTGGTTTCAGCAGCAATTGACCTTACCACGTGGGAGATTATAGCTACCTGCGTGACATCCGAGTTCAAGAAAATCAACAATGTGGAATGACTTACTTGGATAATTGATCATTATACAGAAAGAATGAAGTAAGAACAGTCCCTTATACGAATGTGGTTTCCATAGACACGTGTGTCAAGCTTTCGTCCCTGTGCAATACGATGAAAAGTGTAAGAATGAGAAACATAGAAGGAAAAAACAAACAAATGAAATCAACAACAGAAGTCAGTCGTGCATTTGTGGTTACAGCAGCAATTGACATTACCACGTGGGAGATTCTAGCTACCTGCGTGACATCCGAGTCCAAGAAAATCAACAATGTGGAATGGCTTATTCGGATAATTGTTCATTAAACAAAAAAAAGGGAATAAGAACAGTCCCTTATACCAAAGTGGTTTCCTAAGACACGCATGTCAAGCTTTCGTCCCTGTGCAATACGATGAAAAGTATTAAAATGAGAAACATTGAAGAAAATAACAAACGACTGAAATCAACATTAGAAGTCAGTCGTGCATTTGTGGTTACAGCAGCAATTGACCTTACCACGTGGGAGATTATAGCTACCTGCGTGACATCCGAGTCCAAGAAAGTCAACAATGTGGAATGGCCTACTTGGATAATTGTTGATTAAACAAAAAAAAGTGGTTTCCTTAGACACGCGTGTCAAGCTTTCGTCCCTGTGCAATACGATAAAAAGTGTTAGAATGAGAAACATAGAAGGAAATAACAAACAAATGAAATCAACAACAGAAGTCAGTCGTGCATTTGTGGTTACAGTAGCAATTGACCTTACCACGTGGGAGATTATAGCTACCTGCGTGTCATCCGAGTTCAAGAAAATCAACAATGTGGAATGGCTTACTTGGATAATTGTTGATTAAACAAAAAAAAGGGAATAAGAACAGTCCCTCATACCAAAGTGGTTTTCTCAGACATGTGTGTCAAGCTTTCGTCCCTGTGCAATACGATGAAAAGTGTTAGAATGAGAAACATAGAAGGAAATAACAA
Organism: Harmonia axyridis; assembly: GCF_914767665.1. NCBI lineage: Eukaryota > Metazoa > Arthropoda > Insecta > Coleoptera > Coccinellidae > Harmonia > Harmonia axyridis. Next base: position 24,611,407 of record NC_059508.1, on the reverse strand, counting down.
ACAAAAGAAATCAACAACAGAAGTCAGTCGTGCATTTGTGGTTACAGCAGCAATTGACCTTTCCACGTGAGAGATTATAGATAGCTGCGTGACATCCTAGTCCAAGAAAATCAACAATGTGGAATGGCTTACTTGGATAATTGTTCATCAAAAAGAAAAAAGGGAAGAAGAGTAGTCCCTCATACCAAAGTGGTTTCCTTAGACACGTGTGTCAAGCTTTCGTCACTGTGCAATACGATGAAAAGTGTTAGAATGAGAAACATTGAAGAAAATAACAAACGAATGAAATCAACAACAGAAGTCAGTCGTGCATTCGTGGTTACAGCAGCAATTGACCTTACCACGTGGGAGATAACAGCTACCTGCGTGACATCCGAGCCCAAGAAAATCAACAATGTGGAACGGCTTACTTGGATAATTGTTCATTAAACAAAAAGAAGGGAATGAGAACAGTCCCTTATACCAAAGTGGTTTCCTTAGACACGCGTGTCAAGCTTTCGTCCCTGTGCAATACGATGAAAAGTGCTGGAATGAGAATCATTGAAGAAAATAACAAACGAATGAAATCAACAACAGAAGTCAGTCGTGCATTCGTGGTTACAGCAGCAATTGACCTTACCACGTGGGAGATTACAGCTACCTGCGTGACATCCGAGCCCAAGATAATCAACAATGTGGAACGGCTTACTTGGATAATTGTTCATTAAACAAAAAGAAGGAAATAAGAACAGTCCCTTATACCAAAGTGGTTTCCTTAGACACGCGTGTCAAGCTTTCGTCCCTGTGCAATACGATGAAAAGTGTTAGAATGAGAAACATTGAAGGAAATAACAAACAAATGAAATCAACAACAGAAGTCAGTCGTGCATTTGTGGTTACAGCAGCAATTGACCTTACCACGTGGGAGATTATAGCTACCGGCGTGACATCCGAGTCCAAGAAAATCAACAATGTGGAATGGCTTACTTGGATAATTGTTGATTGAACAAAAAGAAGGGAATAAGAACAGTCCCTTATACCAAAGTGGTTTCCTTAGACAAGTGTGTCAAGCTTTCGTCCCTGTGCAATACGATGAAAAGTGTTAGAATGAGAAACATTGAAGAAAATAACAAACGAATGAAATCAACAACAGAAGTCAGTCGTGCATTTGTGGTTACAGCAGCAATTGACCTCACCACGTGGGAGATTATAGCTACCTGCGTGACATCCGAGCCCAAGAAAATCAACAATGTGGAATGGCTTGGATAATTGTTCATTAAACAAAAAGAAGGGAATAAGAACAGTCCCTTATACCAAAGTGGTTTCCTTAGACACGCGTGTCAAGCTTTCGTCCCTGTGCAATACGATGGAAAGTGTTAGAATGAGAAACATTGAAGAAAATAACAAACGAATGAAATCAACAACAGAAGTCAGTCGTGCATTTGTGGTTACAGCAGCAATTGACCTTACCACGTAAAAGATAATAGCTACCTGCGTGTCATCCGAGTCCAAGAAAATCAACAATGTGGAACGGCTTACTTGGATAATTGTTCATTAAACAAAAAGAAGGGAATAAGAACAGTCCCTTATACCAAAGTGGTTTCCTTAGACACGTGTGTCAAGCTTTCGTCCCTGTGCAATACGATGAAAAGTGTTAGAATGAGAAACATTGAAGGAAATAACAAACAAATGAAATCAACAACAGAAGTCAGTCGTGCATTTGTGGTTACAGCAGCAATTGACCTTACCACGTTGAAGATTATAGCTACCTGCGTGTCATCCGAGTCCAAGAAAATCAATAATGTGGAATGGCTTACTTGGATAATTGATCATCATACAGAAAGAAGGGAATAAGAACAGTCCCTTATACCAATGTGGTTTCCTTAGACACGTGTGTCAAGCTTTCGTCCCTGTGCAATACGATGAGAAGTGTTAGAATGAGAAACATTGAAGGAAATAACAAACAAATCGAATCAACAACAGAAGTCAGTCGTGCATTTGTGATTACAGCAGCAATTGACCTTACCACGTGGGAGATTATAGATACCGGCGTGACATCCGAGTCCAAGAAAATCAACAATGTGGAATTGCTTACTTGGATAATTGTTCATTAAACAAAAAGAAGGGAATAAGAACAGTCCCTTATACCAAAGTGGTTTCCTTAGACACGCGTGTCAAGCTTTCGTCCCTGTGCAATACGATGAAAAGTGTTAGAATGAGAAACATTAAAGGAAATAACGAACAAATGAAATCAACAACAGAAGTCAGTCGTGCATTTGTGGTTACAGCAGCAATTGACCTTACCACGTGGGAGATTATAGCTACCTGCGTGACATCCGAGTCCAAGAAAATCAACAATGTGGAATTGCTTACTTGGATAATTGTTCATTAAACAAAAAGAAGGGAATAAGAACAGTCCCTTATACCAAAGTGGTTTCCTTAGACACGCGTGTCAAGCTTTCGTCCCTGTGCAATACGATGAAAAGTGTTAGAATGAGAAACATTAAAGGAAATAACAAACAAATGAAATCAACAACAGAAGTCAGTCGTGCATTTGTGGTTACAGCAGCAATTGACCTTACCACGTGGGAGATTATAGCTACCTGCGTGACATCCGAGTCCAAGAAAATCAACAATGTGGAATGGCTTACTTGGATAATTGTTCATCAAAAAGAAAAAAGGGAAGAAGAGCAGTCCCTTATACCAATGTGGTTTCCATAGACACGTGTGTCAAGCTTTCGTTCCTGTGCATTACGATGAAAAGTGTTAGAATGAGAAACATTGAAGAAAATAACAAACGAATGAAATCAACAACAGAAGTCAGTCGTGCATTTGTGGTTACAGCAGCAATTGACCTCACCACGTGGGAGATTATAGCTACCTGCGTGACATCCGAGTCCAAGAAAATCAACAATGTGGAATGGCTTACTTGGATAATTGTTCATTAAACAAAAAGAAGGGAATAAGAACAGTCCCTTATACCAAAGTGGTTTCCTTAGACACGCGTGTCTAGCTTTCGTCCCTGTGCAATACGATGAAAAGTGTTAGAATGAGAATCATTGAAGAAAATAACAAACGAATGAAATCAACAACAGAAGTCAGTCGTGCATTCGTGGTTACAGCAGCAATTGACCTTACCACGTGGGAGATTACAGCTACCTGCGTGACATCTGAGCCCAAGAAAATCAACAATGTGGAACGGCTTACTTGGATAATTGTTCATTAAACAAAAAGAAGGGAATAAGAACAGTCCCTTATACCAAAGTGGTTTCCTTAGACACGCGTGTCAAGCTTTCGTCCCTGTGCAATACGATGAAAAGTGTTAGAATGAGAATCATTGAAGAAAATAACAAACGAATGAAATCAACAACAGAAGTCAGTCGTGCATTTGTGGTTACAGCAGCAATTGACCTCACCACGTGGGAGATTATAGCTACCTGCGTGACATCCGAGTCCAAGAAAATCAACAATGTGGAATGGCTTACTTGGATAATTGTTCATTAAACAAAAAGAAGGGAATAAGAACAGTCCCTTATACCAAAGTGGTTTCCTTAGTCACGCGTGTCAAGCTTTCGTCCCTGTGCAATACGATGAAAAGTGTTAGAATGAGAAACATTGAAGAAAATAACAAACGAATGAAATCAACAACAGAAGTCAGTCGTGCATTCGTGGTTACAGCAGCAATTGACCTTACCACGTGGGAGATTACAGCTACCTGCGTGACATCCGAGCCCAAGAAAATCAACAATGTGGAACGGCTTACTTGGATAATTGTTCATTAAACAAAAAGAAGGGAATAAGAACAGTCCCTTATACCAAAGTGTTTTCCTTAGACACGCGTGTCAAGCTTTCGTCCCTGTGCAATACGATGAAAAGTGTTAGAATGAGAAACATTAAAGGAAATAACAAACAAATGAAATCAACAACAGAAGTCAGTCGTGCATTTGTGGTTACAGCAGCAATTGACCTTACCACGTGGGAGATTATAGCTACCGGCGTGACATCCGAGTCCAAGAAAATCAACAATGTGGAATTGCTTACTTGGATAATTGTTCATTAAACAAAAAGAAGGGAATAAGAACAGTCCCTTATACCAAAGTGGTTTCCTTAGACACGCGTGTCAAGCTTTCGTCCCTGTGCAATACGATGAAAAGTGTTAGAATGAGAATCATTGAAGAAAATAACAAACGAATGAAATCAACAATAGAAGTCAGTCGTGCATTTGTGGTTACAGCAGCAATTGACCTCACCAAGTGGGAGATTATAGCTACCTGCGTGACATCCGAGTCCAAGAAAATCAACAAAGTGGAATGGCTTACTTGGATAATTGTTCATTAAACAAAAAGAAGGGAATAAGAACAGTCCCTTATACCAAAGTGGTTCCTTAGACACGCGTGTCAAGCTTTCGTCCCTGTGCAATACGATGAAAAGTGTTAGAATGAGAAACATTGAAGAAAATAACAAACGAATGAAATCAACAACAGAAGTCAGTCGTGCATTTGTGGTTACAGCAGCAATTGACCTTACCACGTGGGAGATTACTGCTACCTGCGTGACATCCGAGCCCAAGAAAATGAACAATGTGGAACGGCTTACTTGGATAATTGTTCATTAAACAAAAAGAAGAGAATAAGAACAGTCCCTTATACCAAAGTGGTTTCCTTAGACACGTGTGTCAAGCTTTCGTCCCTGTGCAATACGATGAGAAATGTTAGAATGAGAAACATTAACGGAAATAACAAACAAATGAAATCAACAACAGAAGTCAGTCGTGCATTTGTGGTTACAGCAGCAATTGATCTTACCACGTAAAAGATAATAGCTACCTGCGTGTCATCCGAGTCCAAGAAAATCAACAATGTGGAATGGCTTACTTGGATAATTGATCATTATACAGAAAGAAGGGAATAAGAACAGTCCCTTATACCAATGTGGTTTCCATAGACACGTTTGTCAAGCTTTCGTCCCTGTGCAATACGATGAGAAGTGTTAGAATGGGAAACATTGAAGGAAATAACAAACAAATCAAATCAACAACAGAAGTCAGTCGTGCATTTGTGATTACAGCAGCAATTGACCTTACCACGTGGGAGATTATAGCTACCTGCGTGACATCCGAGTCCAAGAAAATCAACAATGTGGAATGGCTTAATTGGATAATTGATCATTATACAGAAAGAATGAAGTAAGAACAGTCCCTTATACCAATGTGGTTTCCGTAGACACGTGTGTCAAGCTTTCGTCCCTGTGCATTACGATGAAAAGTGTTAGAATGAGAAACATTGAAGAAAATAACAAACGAATGAAATCAACAACAGAAGTCAGTCGTGCATTTGTGGTTACAGCAGCAATTGACCTTACCACGTGGGAGATTATAGCTACCTGCGTGACATCCGAGTCCAAGAAAATCAACAATGTGTAACGGCTTACTTGGATAATTGTTCATTAAACAAAAAGAATTGAATAAGAACAGTCCCTTATACCAAAGTGGTTTTCTTAGACACGTGTGTCAAGCTTTCGTCCCTGTGCAATACGATGAAAAGTGTTAGAATGAGAAACATTGAAGGAAATAACAAACAAATGAAATCAACAACAGAAGTCAGTCGAGCATTTGTGGTTACAGCAGCAATTGACCTTACCACGTGGGAGATTATAGCTACCTGCGTGACATTCGAGTCCAAGAAAATCAACAATGTGGAATGGCTTACTTGGATAATTGTTGATTGAACAAAACGAAGGGAATAAGAACAGTCCCTTATACCAAAGTGGTTTCCTTAGACACGCGTGTCAAGCTTTCGTCCCTGTGCAATACGATGAAAAGTGTTAGAATGAGAAACATAGAAGGAAATAACAAACAAATGAAATCAACAACAGAAGTCAGTCGTGCATTTGTGGTTGCAGCAGCAATTGACCTTACCACGTGGGAGATTATAGCTACCTGCGTGACATCCGAGTCCAAGATAATCAACAATGTGGAATGGCCTACTTGGATAATTGTTGATTAAACAAAAAAAAGAGAATAAGAACAGTCCCTTATACCAAAGTGGTTTCCTTAGACACGTGTGTCAAGCTTTCGTCCCTGTGCAATACGATGAGAAGTGTTAGAATGAGAAACATTGAAGGAAATAACAAACAAATGAAATCAACATTAGAAGTCAGTCGTGCATTTGTGGTTACAGCAGCAATTGACCTTACCACGTGGGAGATAATAGCTACCTGCGTGACATCCGAGTCCAAGAAAATCAACAATGTGGAATGGCCTACTTGGATAATTGTTGATTAAACAAAAAAAAAATAAGAACAGTCCCTTATACCAAAGTGGTTTCCTTAGACACGTGTGTCAAGCTTTCGTCCCTGTGCAATACGATGAAAAGTGTTAGAATGAGAAACATAGAAGGAAATAACAAACAAATGAAATCAACAACAGAAGTCAGTCGTGCATTTGTGATTACAGCAGCAATTGACCTTACCACGTGGGAGCTTATAGCTACCTGCGTGACATCCGAGTCCAAGAAAATCAACAATGTGGAATGGCTTACTTGGATAATTGTTGATTGAACAAAAAGAAGGAAATAAGAACAGTCCCTCATACCAAAGTGGTTTTCTTAGACACGTGTGTCAAGCTTTCGTCCCTGTGCAATACGATGAAAAGTGTTAGAATGAGAAACATTGAAGGAAATAACAAACAAATGAAATCAACAACAGAAGTCAGTCGTGCATTTGTGGTTTCAGCAGCAATTGACCTTACCACGTGGGAGATTATAGCTACCTGCGTGACATCCGAGTTCAAGAAAATCAACAATGTGGAATGACTTACTTGGATAATTGATCATTATACAGAAAGAATGAAGTAAGAACAGTCCCTTATACGAATGTGGTTTCCATAGACACGTGTGTCAAGCTTTCGTCCCTGTGCAATACGATGAAAAGTGTAAGAATGAGAAACATAGAAGGAAAAAACAAACAAATGAAATCAACAACAGAAGTCAGTCGTGCATTTGTGGTTACAGCAGCAATTGACATTACCACGTGGGAGATTCTAGCTACCTGCGTGACATCCGAGTCCAAGAAATTCAACAATGTTGAATGGCTTATTCGGATAATTGTTCATTAAACAAAAAAAAGGGAATAAGAACAGTCCCTTATACCAAAGTGGTTTCCTAAGACACGCATGTCAAGCTTTCGTCCCTGTGCAATACGATGAAAAGTATTAAAATGAGAAACATTGAAGAAAATAACAAACGAATGAAATCAACATTAGAAGTCAGTCGTGCATTTGTGGTTACAGCAGCAATTGACCTTACCACGTGGGAGATTATAGCTACCTGCGTGACATCCGAGTCCAAGAAAATCAACAATGTGGAATGGCCTACTTGGATAATTGTTGATTAAACAAAAAAAAGTGGTATCCTTAGACACGTGTGTCAAGCTTTCGTCCCTGTGCAATACGATGAAAAGTGTTAGAATGAGAAACATTGAAGGAAATAACAAACAAATGAAATCAACAACAGAAGTCAGTCGAGCATTTGTGGTTACAGCAGCAATTGACCTTACCACGTGGGAGATTATAGCTACCTGCGTGACATTCGAGTCCAAGAAAATCAACAATGTGGAATGGCTTACTTGGATAATTGTTGATTGAACAAAACGAAGGGAATAAGAACAGTCCCTTATACCAAAGTGGTTTCCTTAGACACGCGTGTCAAGCTTTCGTCCCTGTGCAATACGATGAAAAGTGTTAGAATGAGAAACATAGAAGGAAATAACAAACAAATGAAATCAACAACAGAAGTCAGTCGTGCATTTGTGGTTGCAGCAGCAATTGACCTTACCACGTGGGAGATTATAGCTACCTGCGTGACATCCGAGTCCAAGATAATCAACAATGTGGAATGGCCTACTTGGATAATTGTTGATTAAACAAAAAAAAGAGAATAAGAACAGTCCCTTATACCAAAGTGGTTTCCTTAGACACGTGTGTCAAGCTTTCGTCCCTGTGCAATACGATGAGAAGTGTTAGAATGAGAAACATTGAAGGAAATAACAAACAAATGAAATCAACATTAGAAGTCAGTCGTGCATTTGTGGTTACAGCAGCAATTGACCTTACCACGTGGGAGATAATAGCTACCTGCGTGACATCCGAGTCCAAGAAAATCAACAATGTGGAATGGCCTACTTGGATAATTGTTGATTAAACAAAAAAAAAATAAGAACAGTCCCTTATACCAAAGTGGTTTCCTTAGACACGTGTGTCAAGCTTTCGTCCCTGTGCAATACGATGAAAAGTGTTAGAATGAGAAACATAGAAGGAAATAACAAACAAATGAAATCAACAACAGAAGTCAGTCGTGCATTTGTGATTACAGCAGCAATTGACCTTACCACGTGGGAGCTTATAGCTACCTGCGTGACATCCGAGTCCAAGAAAATCAACAATGTGGAATGGCTTACTTGGATAATTGTTGATTGAACAAAAAGAAGGAAATAAGAACAGTCCCTCATACCAAAGTGGTTTTCTTAGACACGTGTGTCAAGCTTTCGTCCCTGTGCAATACGATGAAAAGTGTTAGAATGAGAAACATTGAAGGAAATAACAAACAAATGAAATCAACAACAGAAGTCAGTCGTGCATTTGTGGTTTCAGCAGCAATTGACCTTACCACGTGGGAGATTATAGCTACCTGCGTGACATCCGAGTTCAAGAAAATCAACAATGTGGAATGACTTACTTGGATAATTGATCATTATACAGAAAGAATGAAGTAAGAACAGTCCCTTATACGAATGTGGTTTCCATAGACACGTGTGTCAAGCTTTCGTCCCTGTGCAATACGATGAAAAGTGTAAGAATGAGAAACATAGAAGGAAAAAACAAACAAATGAAATCAACAACAGAAGTCAGTCGTGCATTTGTGGTTACAGCAGCAATTGACATTACCACGTGGGAGATTCTAGCTACCTGCGTGACATCCGAGTCCAAGAAATTCAACAATGTTGAATGGCTTATTCGGATAATTGTTCATTAAACAAAAAAAAGGGAATAAGAACAGTCCCTTATACCAAAGTGGTTTCCTAAGACACGCATGTCAAGCTTTCGTCCCTGTGCAATACGATGAAAAGTATTAAAATGAGAAACATTGAAGAAAATAACAAACGAATGAAATCAACATTAGAAGTCAGTCGTGCATTTGTGGTTACAGCAGCAATTGACCTTACCACGTGGGAGATTATAGCTACCTGCGTGACATCCGAGTCCAAGAAAATCAACAATGTGGAATGGCCTACTTGGATAATTGTTGATTAAACAAAAAAAAGTGGTTTCCTTAGACACGCGTGTCAAGCTTTCGTCCCTGTGCAATACGATAAAAAGTGTTAGAATGAGAAACATAGAAGGAAATAACAAACAAATGAAATCAACAACAGAAGTCAGTCGTGCATTTGTGGTTACAGTAGCAATTGACCTTACCACGTGGGAGATTATAGCTACCTGCGTGTCATCCGAGTTCAAGAAAATCAACAATGTGGAATGGCTTACTTGGATAATTGTTGATTAAACAAAAAAAAGGGAATAAGAACAGTCCCTCATACCAAAGTGGTTTTCTCAGACATGCGTGTCAAGCTTTCGTCCCTGTGCAATACGATGAAAAGTGTTAGAATGAGAAACATAGAAGGAAATAACAAACAAAAGAAATCAACAACAGAAGTCAGTCGTGCATTTGTGGTTACAGCAGCAATTGACCTTTCCACGTGGGAGATTATAGATAGCTGCGTGACATCCTAGTCCAAGAAAATCAACAATGTGGAATGGCTTACTTGGATAATTGTTCATCAAAAAGAAAAAAGGGAAGAAGAGTAGTCCCTCATACCAAAGTGGTTTCCTTAGACACGTGTGTCAAGCTTTCGTCACTGTGCAATACGATGAAAAGTGTTAGAATGAGAAACATTGAAGAAAATAACAAACGAATGAAATCAACAACAGAAGTCAGTCGTGCATTCGTGGTTACAGCAGCAATTGACCTTACCACGTGGGAGATAACAGCTACCTGCGTGACATCCGAGCCCAAGAAAATCAACAATGTGGAACGGCTTACTTGGATAATTGTTCATTAAACAAAAAGAAGGGAATGAGAACAGTCCCTTATACCAAAGTGGTTTCCTTAGACACGCGTGTCAAGCTTTCGTCCCTGTGCAATACGATGAAAAGTGCTGGAATGAGAATCATTGAAGAAAATAACAAACGAATGAAATCAACAACAGAAGTCAGTCGTGCATTCGTGGTTACAGCAGCAATTGACCTTACCACGTGGGAGATTACAGCTACCTGCGTGACATCCGAGCCCAAGATAATCAACAATGTGGAACGGCTTACTTGGATAATTGTTCATTAAACAAAAAGAAGGAAATAAGAACAGTCCCTTATACCAAAGTGGTTTCCTTAGACACGCGTGTCAAGCTTTCGTCCCTGTGCAATACGATGAAAAGTGTTAGAATGAGAAACATTGAAGGAAATAACAAACAAATGAAATCAACAACAGAAGTCAGTCGTGCATTTGTGGTTACAGCAGCAATTGACCTTACCACGTGGGAGATTATAGCTACCGGCGTGACATCCGAGTCCAAGAAAATCAACAATGTGGAATGGCTTACTTGGATAATTGTTCATTAAACAAAAAGAACAATGTGGAATGGCCTACTTGGATAATTGTTGATTAAACAAAAAAAAGTGGTTTCCTTAGACACGCGTGTCAAGCTTTCGTCCCTGTGCAATACGATGAAAAGTGTTAGAATGAGAAACATAGAAGGAAATAACAAACAAATGAAATCAACAACAGAAGTCAGTCGTGCATTTGTGGTAACAGTAGCAATTGACCTTACCACGTGCGAGATTATAGCTACCTGCGTGTCATCCGAGTTCAAGAAAATCAACAATGTGGAATGGCTTACTTGGATAATTGTTGATTAAACAAAAAAAAAGGGAATAAAAACAGTCCCTCATACCAAAGTGGTTTTCTCAGACATGTGTGTCAAGCTTTCGTCCCTGTGCAATACGATGAAAAGTGTTAGAATGAGAAACATAGAAGGAAATAACAAACAAATGAAATCAACAACAGAAGTCAGTCGTGCATTTGTGGTTACAGCAGCAATTGACCTTTCCACGTGGGAGATTATAGATAGCTGCGTGACATCCTAGTCCAAGAAAATCAACAATGTGGAATGGCTTACTTGGATAATTGTTCATCAAAAAGAAAAAAGGGAAGAAGAGCAGTCCCTCATACCAAAGTGGTTTCCTTAGACACGTGTGTCAAGCTTTCGTCACTGTGCAATACGATAAAAAGTGTTAGAATGAGAAACATTGAAGAAAATAACAAACGAATGAAATCAACAACAGAAGTCAGTCGTACATTCGTGGTTACAGCAGCAATTGACCTTACCACGTGGGAGATTACAGCTACCTGCGTGACATCCGAGCCCAAGAAAATCAACAATGTGGAACGGCTTACTTGGATAATTGTTCATTAAACAAAAAGAAGGGAATAAGAACAGTCCCTTATACCAAAGTGGTTTCCTTAGACACGCGTGTCAAGCTTTCGTCCCTGTGCAATACGATGAAAAGTGCTGGAATGAGAATCATTGAAGAAAATAACAAACGAATGAAATCAACAACAGAAGTCAGTCGTGCATTCGTGGTTACAGCAGCAATTGACCTTACCACGTGGGAGATTACAGCTACCTGCGTGACATCCGAGCCCAAGATAATCAACAGTGTGGAACGGCTTACTTGGATAATTGTTCATTAAACAAAAAGAAGGAAATAAGAACAGTCCCTTATACCAAAGTGGTTTCCTTAGACACGCGTGTCAAGCTTTCGTCCCTGTGCAATACGATGAAAAGTGTTAGAATGAGAAACATTGAAGGAAATAACAAACAAATGAAATCAACAACAGAAGTCAGTCGTGCATTTGTGGTTACAGCAGCAATTGACCTTACCACGTGGGAGATTATAGCTACCTGCGTGTCATCCGAGTCCAAGAAAATCAACAATGTGGAATGGCTTACTTGGATAATTGTTCATCAAAAAGAAAAAAGGGAAGAAGAGCAGTCCCTCATACCAAAGTGGTTTCCTTAGACACGCGTGTCAAGCTTTCGTCACTGTGCAATACGATGAAAAGTGTTAGAATGAGAAACATTGAAGAAAATAACAAACGAATGAAATCAACAACAGAAGTCAGTCGTGCATTCGTGGTTACAGCAGCAATTGACCTTACCACGTGGGAGATTACAGCTACCTGCGTGACATCCGAGCCCAAGAAAATCAACAATGTGGAACGGCTTACTTGGATAATTGTTCATTAAACAAAAAGAAGGGAATAAGAACAGTCCCTTATACCAAAGTGGTTTCCTTAGACACGCGTGTCAAGCTTTCGTCCCTGTGCAATACGATGAAAAGTGCTGGAATGAGAATCATTGAAGAAAATAACAAACGAATGAAATCAACAACAGAAGTCAGTCGTGCATTCGTGGTTACAGCAGCAATTGACCTTACCACGTGGGAGATTACAGCTACCTGCGTGACATCCGAGCCCAAGATAATCAACAGTGTGGAACGGCTTACTTGGATAATTGTTCATTAAACAAAAAGAAGGAAATAAGAACAGTCCCTTATACCAAAGTGGTTTCCTTAGACACGCGTGTCAAGCTTTCGTCCCTGTGCAATACGATGAAAAGTGTTAGAATGAGAAACATTGAAGGAAATAACAAACAAATGAAATCAACAACAGAAGTCAGTCGTGCATTTGTGGTTACAGCAGCAATTGACCTTACCACGTGGGAGATTATAGCTACCTGCGTGACATCCGAGTCCAAGAAAATCAACAATGTGGAATGGCTTGGATAATTGTTCATTAAACAAAAAGAAGGGAATAAGAACAGTCCCTTATACCAAAGTGGTTTCCTTAGACACGCGTGTCAAGCTTTCGTCCCTGTGCAATACGATGGAAAGTGTTAGAATGAGAAACATTAAAGGAAATAACAAACGAATGAAATCAACAACAGAAGTCAGTCGTGCATTTGTGGTTACAGCAGCAATTGACCTTACCACGTAAAAGATTATAGCTACCTGCGTGTCATCCGAGTCCAAGAAAATCAACAATGTGGAACGGCTTACTTGGATAATTGTTCATTAAACAAAAAGAAGGGAATAAGAACAGTCCCTTATACCAAAGTGGTTTCCTTAGACACGTGTGTCAAGCTTTCGTCCCTGTGCAATACGATGAAAAGTGTTAGAATGAGAAACATTGAAGGAAATAACAAACAAATGAAATCAACAACAGAAGTCAGTCGTGCATTTGTGGTTACAGCAGCAATTGACCTTACCACGTTAAAGATTATAGCTACCTGCGTGTCATCCGAGTCCAAGAAAATCAATAATGTGGAATGGCTTACTTGGATAATTGATCATCATACAGAAAGAAGGGAATAAGAACAGTCCCTTATACCAATGTGGTTTCCTTAGACACGTGTGTCAAGCTTTCGTCCCTGTGCAATACGATGAGAAGTGTTAGAATGAGAAATATTGAAGGAAATAACAAACAAATCAAATCAACAACAGAAGTCAGTCGTGCATTTGTGATTACAGCAGCAATTGACCTTACCACGTGGGAGATTATAGCTACCTCCGTGACATCCGAGTCCAAGAAATTCAACAATGTGGAATGACTTACTTGGATAATTGATCATTATACAAAAAGAATGAAGTAAGAACAGTCCCTTATACCAAAGTGGTTTCCTTAGACACGTGTGTCAAGCTTTCGTCCCTGTGCAATACGATGAGAAGTGTTAGAATGAGGAACATTGAAGGAAATAACAAACAAATGAAATCAACAACAGAAGTCAGCCGTCCAATTGTGGTTACAGCAGCAATTGACCTTACCACGTGGGAGATTATAGCTACCCGCGTGTCATCCGAGTCCAAGAAAATCAACAATGTGGAATGGCTTACTTGGATAATTGTTCATTAAACAAAAAGAAAGGAAATAAGAACATTCCCTTATACCAAAGTGGTTTCCTTAGGCACGTGTGTCAAGCTTTCGTCCCTGTGCAATACGATGAAAAGTGTTAGAATGAGAATCATAGAATGAAATAACAAACAAATGAAATCAACAACCGAAGTCAGTCGTGCATTTGTGGTTACAGCAGCAATTGACCTTACCACGTGGGATATTATAGCTACCTGCGTGACATCCGAGTCCAAGAAAATCAACAATGTGGAATGGCTTACTTGGATAATTGTTCATTAAACAAAAAGAAGGGAATAAGAACAGTCTCTTATACCAAAGTGGTTTCCTTAGACACGCGTGTCAAGCTTTCGTCCTTGTGCAATACGATGAAAAGTGTTAGAATGAGAAACATAGAAGGAAATAACAAACAAATGAAATCAACAACAGAAGTCAGTCGTGCATTTGTGGTTACAGCAGCAATTGACCTTACCACGTGGGAGATTATAGCTACCTGCGAGACATCCGAGTCCAAGAAAATCAACAATGTGGAATGGCCTACTCGGATAATTGTTGATTAAACAAAAAAAAAGGAAATAAGAACAGTCCTTTATACCAAAGTGGTTTCCTTAGACACGTGTGTCAAGCTTTCATCCCTCAGCAATACGACAGAAAGTGTTAGAGTAAGAAACATTGAAGGAAATAACAAACGAATGAAATCATTAACAGAAGTCAACCGTCCAGTTTTGGTTACAGCAGCAATTGACCTTAACACGTGGGAGGAAATCAAAAATGTGGAATGGCTTAATAGGAAATATTGGAGGAAATAACAAACAAATGAAATCAACAACAGAAGTCAGCCGTCCAGTTTTGGTTACAGCAGCAATTGACCTTACCAATTGAGAGATTGTAGCTACATGCGTGACATCCCATTCCAAGAAAATCAACAATGTGGAATGGCTTACTTGGATAATTGTTGATTAAACAAAAAAAAGGGAATAAGAACAGTCCCTCATACCAAAGTGGTTTTCTCAGACATGTGTGTCAAGCTTTCGTCCCTGTGCAATACGATGAAAAGTGTTAGAATGAGAAACATAGAAGGAAATAACAAACAAATGAAATCAACAACAGAAGTCAGTCGTGCATTTGTGGTTACAGCAGCAATTGACCTTTCCACGTGGGAGATTATAGATAGCTGCGTGACATCCTAGTCCAAGAAAATCAACAATGTGGAATGGCTTACTTGGATAATTGTTCATCAAAAAGAAAAAAGGGAAGAAGAGCAGTCCCTCATACCAAAGTGGTGTCCTTAGACACGTGTGTCAAGCTTTCGTCCCTGTGCAATACGATGAAAAGTGTTAGAATGAGAATCATTGAAGAAAATAACAAACGAATGAAATCAACAATAGAAGTCAGTCGTGCATTTGTGGTTACAGCAGCAATTGACCTTACCACGTGGGAGATTATAGCTACCTGCGTGACATCCGAGTCCAAGAAAATCAACAATGTGGAATGGCTTACTTGGATAATTGTTCATTAAACAAAAAGAAGGGAATAAGAACAGTCCCTTATACCAAAGTGGTTCCTTAGACACGTGTGTCAAGCTTTCATCCCTCAGCAATACGACAGACATCCCATTCCAAGAAAATCAACAATGTGGAATGGCTTACTTGGATAATTGTTGATTAAACAAAAAAAAGGGAATAAGACCAGTCCCTCATACCAAAGTGGTTTTCTCAGACATGTGTGTCAAGCTTTCGTCCCTGTGCAATACGATGAAAAGTGTTAGAATGAGAAACATAGAAGGAAATAACAAACAAATGAAATCAACAACAGAAGTCAGTCGTGCATTTGTGGTTACAGCAGCAATTGACCTTTCCACGTGGGAGATTATAGATAGCTGCGTGACATCCTAGTCCAAGAAAATCAACAATGTGGAATGGCTTACTTGGATAATTGTTCATCAAAAAGAAAAAAGGGAAGAAGAGCAGTCCCTCATACCCAAGTGGTTTCCTTAGACACGTGTGTCAAGCTTTCGTCCCTGTGCAATACGATGAAAAGTGTTAGAATGAGAAACATTGAAGAAAATAACAAACGAATGAAATCAACAACAGAAGTCAGTCGTGCATTTGTGGTTACAGCAGCAATTGACCTTACCACGTGGGAGATTACAGCTACCTGCGTGACATCCGAGCCCAAGAAAATGAACAATGTGGAACGGCTTACTTGGATAATTGTTCATTAAGCAAAAAGAAGGGAATAAGAACAGTCCCTGATACCAAAGTGGTTTCCTTAGACACGCGTGTCAAGCTTTCGTCCCTGTGCAATACGATGAAAAGTGTTAGAATGAGAAACATTGAAGAAAATAACAAACGAATGAAATCAACAACAGAAGTCAGTCGTGCATTTGTGGTTACAGCAGCAATTGACCTTACCACGTGGGAGATTACAGCTACCTGCGTGACATCCGAGCCCAAGAAAATGAACAATGTGGAACGGCTTACTTGCATAATTGTTCATTAAGCAAAAAGAAGGGAATAAGAACAGTCCCTTATACCAAAGTGGTTTCCTTAGACACGCGTGTCAAGCTTTCGTCCCTGTGCAATACGATGAAAAGTGTTAGAATGAGAAACATTGAAGAAAATAACAAACGAATGAAATCAACAACAGAAGTCAGTCGTGCATTTGTGGTTACAGCAGCAATTGACCTTACCACGTGGGAGATTACAGCTACCTGCGTGACATCCGAGCCCAAGAAAATGAACAATGTGGAACGGCTTACTTGGATAATTGTTCATTAAACAAAAAGAAGGGAATAAGAACAGTCCCTTATACCAAAGTGGTTTCCTTAGACACGTGTGTCAAGCTTTCGTCCCTGTGCAATACGATGAGAAATGTTAGAATGAGAAACATTAAAGGAAATAACAAACAAATGAAATCAACAACAGAAGTCAGTCGTGCATTTGTGGTTACAGCAGCAATTGACCTTACCACGTGAAAGATAATAGCTACCTGCGTGTCATCCAAGTCCAAGAAAATCAACAATGTGGAATGGCTTACTTGGATAATTGATCATTATACAGAAAGAAGGGAATAAGAACAGTCCCTTATACCCATGTGGTTTCCATAGACACGTGTGTCAAGCTTTCGTCCCTGTGCAATACGATGAGAAGTGTTAGAATGAGAAACATTGAAGGAAATAACAAACAAATCAAATCAACAACAGAAGTCAGTCGTGCATTTGTGATTACAGCAGCAATTGACCTTACCACGTGGGAGATTATAGCTACCTGCGTGACATCCGAGTCCAAGAAAATCAACAATGTGGAATGGCTTACTTGGATAATTGATCATTATACAGAAAGAATGAAGTAAGAACAGTCCCTTATACCAATGTGGTTTCCATAGACACGTGTGTCAAGCTTTCGTCCCTGTGCATTACGATGAAAAGTGTTAGAATGAGAAACATTGAAGAAAATAACAAACGAATGAAATCAACAACAGAAGTCAGTCGTGCATTTGTGGTTACAGCAGCAATTGACCTCACCACGTGGGAGATTATAGCTACCTGCGTGACATCCGAGTCCAAGAAAATCAACAATGTGGAATGGCTTATTTGGATAATTGATCATTATACAGAAAGAATGAAGTGAGAACATTCCCTTATACCAATGTGGTTTCCTTAGACACGCGTGTCAAGCTTTCGTCCCTGTGCAATACGATGAAAAGTGTTAGAATGAGAATCATTGAAGAAAATAGCAAACGAATGAAATCAACAACAGAAGTCAGTCGTGCATTCGTGGTTACAGCAGCAATTGACCTTACC
Organism: Harmonia axyridis; assembly: GCF_914767665.1. Taxonomy (NCBI): domain Eukaryota; kingdom Metazoa; phylum Arthropoda; class Insecta; order Coleoptera; family Coccinellidae; genus Harmonia; species Harmonia axyridis. The sequence goes on along the minus strand of NC_059508.1, from coordinate 24,593,605 downwards.
ACGTGGGAGATTACAGCTACCTGCGTGACATCCGAGCCCAAGAAAATCAACAATGTGGAACGGCTTACTTGGATAATTGTTCATTAAACAAAAAGAAGGGAATAAGAACAGTCCCTTATACCAAAGTGGTTTCCTTAGACACGCGTGTCAAGCTTTCGTCCCTGTGCAATACGATGAAAAGTGTTAGAATGAGAATCATTGAAGAAAATAACAAACGAATGAAATCAACAACAGAAGTCAGTCGTGCATTTGTGGTTACAGCAGCAATTGACCTTACCACGTGGGAGATTATAGCTACCCGCGTGTCATCCGAGTCCAAGAAAATCAACAATGTGGAATGGCTTACTTGGATAATTGTTCATTAAACAAAAAGAAAGGAAATAAGAACATTCCCTTATACCAAAGTGGTTTCCTTAGGCACGTGTGTCAAGCTTTCGTCCCTGTGCAATACGATGAAAAGTGTTAGAATGAGAATCATAGAATGAAATAACAAACAAATGAAATCAACAACCGAAGTCAGTCGTGCATTTGTGGTTACAGCAGCAATTGACCTTACCACGTGGGATATTATAGCTACCTGCGTGACATCCGAGTCCAAGAAAATCAACAATGTGGAATGGCTTACTTGGATAATTGTTCATTAAACAAAAAGAAGGGAATAAGAACAGTCTCTTATACCAAAGTGGTGTCCTTAGACACGCGTGTCAAGCTTTCGTCCTTGTGCAATACGATGAAAAGTGTTAGAATGAGAAACATAGAAGGAAATAACAAACAAATGAAATCAACAACAGAAGTCAGTCGTGCATTTGTGGTTACAGCAGCAATTGACCTTACCACGTGGGAGATTATAGCTACCTGCGAGACATCCGAGTCCAAGAAAATCAACAATGTGGAATGGCCTACTCGGATAATTGTTGATTAAACAAAAAAAAAGGAAATAAGAACAGTCCTTTATACCAAAGTGGTTTCCTTAGACCCGTGTGTCAAGCTTTCATCCCTCAGCAATACGACAGAAAGTGTTAGAGTAAGAAACATTGAAGGAAATAACAAACGAATGAAATCAACAACAGAAGTCAACCGTCCAGTTTTGGTTACAGCAGCAATTGACCTTACCACGTGGGAGGAAATCAAAAATGTGGAATGGCTTAATAAGAAATATTGGAGGAAATAACAAACAAATGAAATCAACAACAGAAGTCAGCCGTCCAGTTTTGGTTACAGCAGCAATTGACCTTACCAATTGAGAGATTGTAGCTACATGCGTGACATCCCATTCCAAGAAAATCAACAATGTGGAATGGCTTACTTGGATAATTGTTGATTAAACAAAAAAAAGGGAATAAGAACAGTCCCTCATACCAAAGTGGTTTTCTCAGACATGTGTGTCAAGCTTTCGTCCCTGTGCAATACGATGAAAAGTGTTAGAATGAGAAACATAGAAGGAAATAACAAACAAATGAAATCAACAACAGAAGTCAGTCGTGCATTTGTGGTTACAGCAGCAATTGACCTTTCCACGTGGGAGATTATAGATAGCTGCGTGACATCCTAGTCCAAGAAAATCAACAATGTGGAATGGCTTACTTGGATAATTGTTCATCAAAAAGAAAAAAGGGAAGAAGAGCAGTCCCTCATACCAAAGTGGTTTCCTTAGACACGTGTGTCAAGCTTTCGTCACTGTGCAATACGATGAAAAGTGTTAGAATGAGAAACATTGAAGAAAATAACAAACGAATGAAATCAACAACAGAAGTCAGTCGTGCATTCGTGGTTACAGCAGCAATTGACCTTACCACGTGGGAGATTACAGCTACCTGCGTGACATCCGAGCCCAAGAAAATCAACAATGTGGAACGGCTTACTTGGATAATTGTTCATTAAACAAAAAGAAGGGAATAAGAACAGTCCCTTATACCAAAGTGGTTTCCTTAGACACGCGTGTCAAGCTTTCGTCCCTGTGCAATACGATGAAAAGTGCTGGAATGAGAATCATTGAAGAAAATAACAAACGAATGAAATCAACAACAGAAGTCAGTCGTGCATTTGTGGTTACAGCAGCAATTGACCTCACCACGTGGGAGATTATAGCTACCTGCGTGACATCCGAGTCCAAGAAAATCAACAATGTGGAATTGCTTACTTGGATAATTGTTCATTAAACAAAAAGAAGGGAATAAGAACAGTCCCTTATACCAAAGTGGTTTCCTTAGACACGCGTGTCAAGCTTTCGTCCCTGTGCAATACGATGAAAAGTGTTAGAATGAGAAACATTGAAGAAAATAACAAACGAATGAAATCAACAACAGAAGTCAGTCGTGCATTCGTGGTTACAGCAGCAATTGACCTTACCACGTGGGAGATTACAGCTACCTGCGTGACATCCGAGCCCAAGAAAATCAACAATGTGGAACGGCTTACTTGGATAATTGTTCATTAAACAAAAAGAAGGGAAAAAAAACAGTCCCTTATACCAAAGTGGTTTCCTTAGACACGCGTGTCAAGCTTTCGTCCCTGTGCAATACGATGGAAAGTGTTAGAATGAGAAACATTGAAGAAAATAACAAACGAATGAAATCAACAACAGAAGTCAGTCGTGCATTTGTGGTTACAGCAGCAATTGACCTTACCACGTGGGAGATTACAGCTACCTGCGTGACATCCGAGCCCAAGAAAATGAACAATGTGGAACGGCTTACTTGGATAATTGTTCATTAAACAAAAAGAAGGGAATAAGAACAGTCCCTTATACCAAAGTGGTTTCCTTAGACACGTGTGTCAAGCTTTCGTCCCTGTGCAATACGATGAGAAATGTTAGAATGAGAAACATTAAAGGAAATAACAAACAAATGAAATCAACAACAGAAGTCAGTCGTGCATTTGTGGTTACAGCAGCAATTGACCTTACCACGTGAAAGATAATAGCTACCTGCGTGTCATCCGAGTCCAAGAAAATCAACAATGTGGAATGGCTTACTTGGATAATTGATCATTATACAGAAAGAAGGGAATAAGAACAGTCCCTTATACCAATGTGGTTTCCATAGACACGTGTGTCAAGCTTTCGTCCCTGTGCAATACGATGAGAAGTGTTAGAATGAGAAACATTGAAGGAAATAACAAACAAATCAAATCAACAACAGAAGTCAGTCGTGCATTTGTGATTACAGCAGCAATTGACCTTACCACGTGGGAGATTATAGCTACCTGCATGACATCCGAGTCCAAGAAAATCAACAATGTGGAATGGCTTACTTGGATAATTGATCATTATACAGAAAGAAGGGAATAAGAACAGTCCCTTATACCAATGTGGTTTCCATAGACACGTGTGTCAAGCTTTCGTCCCTGTGCAATACGATGAGAAGTGTTAGAATGAGAAACATTGAAGGTAATAACAAACAAATGAAATCAACAACAGAAGTCAGTCAAGCATTTGTGGTTACAGCAGCAATTGACCTTACCACGTTACAGATTATAGCTACCTGCGTGTCATCCGAGTCCAAGAAAATCAACAATGTGGAATGGCTTACTTGGATAATTGATCATCATACAGAAAGAAGGGAATAAGAACAGTCCCTTATACCAATGTGGTTTCCATAGACACGTGTGTCAAGCTTTCGTCCCTGTGCAATACGATGAGAAGTGTTAGAATGAGAAACATTGAAGGAAATAACAAACAAATGAAATCAACAATAGAAGTCAGCCGTCCAATTGTGGTTACAGCAGCAATTGACCTTACCACGTGGGAGATTATAGCTACCCGCGTGTCATCCGAGTCCAAGAAAATCAACAATGTGGAATGGCTTACTTGGATAATTGTTCATTAAACAAAAAGGAGGGAATAAGAACAGTCCCTTATACCAAAGTGGTTTCCTTAGACACCTGTGTCAAGCTTTCGTTCTTGTGCAATACGATGAAAAGTGTTAGAATGAGAAACATAGAAGGAAATAACAAACAAATGAAATCAACAACAGAAGTCAGTCGTGCATTTGTGGTTACAGCAGCAATTGACCTTACCACGTGGGAGATTATAGCTACCTGCGTGACATCCGAGTCCAAGAAAATCAACAATGTGGAATGGCTTACTTGGATAATTGTTCATTAAACAAAACGAAGGGAATAAGAACAGTCCCTTATACCAAAGTGGTTTCCTTAGACACGCGTGTCAAGCTTTCGTCCCTGTGCAATACGATGAAAAGTGTTAGAATGAGAAACATAGAAGGAAATAACAAACAAATGAAATCAACAACTGAAGTCAGTCGTGCATTTGTGGTTACAGCAGCAATTGACCTTACCACGTGGGAGATTATAGCTACCTGCGTGACATTTGAGTCCAAGAAAATCAACAATGTGGAATGGCTTACTTGGATAATTGTTGATTGAACAAAACGAAGGGAATAAGAACAGTCCCTTATACCAAAGTGGTTTCCTTAGACACGCGTGTCAAGCTTTCGTCCCTGTGCAATACGATGAAAAGTGTAAGAATGAGAAACATAGAAGGAAATAACAAACAAATGAAATCAACAACAGAAGTCAGTCGTGCATTTGTGGTTACAGCAGCAATTGACCTCACCACGTGGGAGATTATAGCTACCTGCGTGACATCCGAGTCCAAGAAAATCAACAATGTGGAATGGCTTACTTGGATAATTGTTCATCAAAAAGAAAGAAGGGGAGAGGAGCAGTCCCTTATACCGATGTGGTTTCCATAGACACGTGTGTCAAGCTTTCGTTCCTGTGCATTACGATTAAAAGTGTTAGAATGAGAAACATAGAAGGAAATAACAAACAAATGAAATCAACAACAGAAGTCAGTCGTGCATTTGTGGTTACAGCAGCAATTGACCTTACCACGTGGGAGATTATAGCTACCTGCGTGACATCCGAGTCCAAGAAAATCAACAATGTGGAATGGCTTACTTGGATAAATGTTGATTGAACAAAACGAAGGGAATAAGAACAGTCCCTTATACCAAAGTGGTTTCCTTAGACACGCGTGTCAAGCTTTCGTCCCTGTGCAATACGATGAAAAGTGTTAGAATGAGAAACATTGAAGGAAATAACAAACAAATCAAATCAACAACAGAAGTCAGTCGTGCATTTGTGATTACAGCAGCAATTGACCTTACCACGTGGGAGATTATAGCTACCTGCGTGACATCCGAGTCCAAGAAAATCAACAATGTGGAATGGCTTAATTGGATAATTGATCATTATACAGAAAGAATGAAGTAAGAACAGTCCCTTATACCAATGTGGTTTCCATAGACACGTGTGTCAAGCTTTCGTCCCTGTGCATTACGATGAAAAGTGTTAGAATGAGAAACATTGAAGAAAATAACAAACGAATGAAATCAACAACAGAAGTCAGTCGTGCATTTGTGGTTACAGCAGCAATTGACCTTACCACGTGGGAGATTATAGCTACCTGCGTGACATCCGAGTCCAAAAAAATCAACAATGTGTAACGGCTTACTTGGATAATTGTTCATTAAACAAAAAGAATTGAATAAGAACAGTCCCTTATACCAAAGTGGTATCCTTAGACACGTGTGTCAAGCTTTCGTCCCTGTGCAATACGATGAAAAGTGTTAGAATGAGAAACATTGAAGGTAATAACAAACAAATGAAATCAACAACAGAAGTCAGTCGAGCATTTGTGGTTACAGCAGCAATTGACCTTACCACGTTACAGATTATAGCTACCTGCGTGTCATCCGAGTCCAAGAAAATCAACAATGTGGAATGGCTTACTTGGATAATTGATCATCATACAGAAAGAAGGGAATAAGAACAGTCCCTTATACCAATGTGGTTTCCATAGACTCGTGTGTCAAGCTTTCGTCCCTGTGCAATACGATGAGAAGTGTTAGAATGAGAAACATTGAAGGAAATAACAAACAAATGAAATCAACAACAGAAGTCAGCCGTCCAATTGTGGTAACAGCAGCAATTGACCTTACCACGTGGGAGATTATAGCTACCCGCGTGTCATCCGAGTCCAAGAAAATGAACAATGTGGAATGGCTTACTTGGATAATTGTTCATTAAACAAAAAGGAGGGAATAAGAACAGTCCCTTATACCAAAGTGGTTTCCTTAGACACCTGTGTCAAGCTTTCGTTCCTGTGCAATACGATGAAAAGTGTTAGAATGAGAAACATAGAAGGAAATAACAAACAAATGAAATCAACAACAGAAGTCAGTCGTGCATTTGTGGTTACAGCAGCAATTGACCTTACCACGTGGGAGATTATAGCTACCTGCGTGACATCCGAGTCCAAGAAAATCAACAATGTGGAATGGCTTACTTGGATAATTGTTCATTAAACAAAACGAAGGGAATAAGAACAGTCCCTTATACCAAAGTGGTTTCCTTAGACACGCGTGTCAAGCTTTCGTCCCTGTGCAATACGATGAAAAGTGTTAGAATGAGAAACATAGAAGGAAATAACAAACAAATGAAATCAACAACTGAAGTCAGTCGTGCATTTGTGGTTACAGCAGCAATTGACCTTACCACGTGGGAGATTATAGCTACCTGCGTGACATTCGAGTCCAAGAAAATCAACAATGTGGAATGGCTTACTTGGATAATTGTTGATTGAACAAAACGAAGGGAATAAGAACAGTCCCTTATGCCAAAGTGGTTTCCTTAGACACGCGTGTCAAGCTTTCGTCCCTGTGCAATACGATGAAAAGTGTTAGAATGAGAAACATAGAAGGAAATAACAAACAAATGAAATCAACAACAGAAGTCAGTCGTGCATTTGTGGTTACAGCAGCAATTGACCTCACCACGTGGGAGATTATAGCTACCTGCGTGACATCCGAGTTCAAGAAAATCAACAATGTGGAATGGCTTACTTGGATAATTGTTCATCAAAAAGAAAAAAGGGAAGAAGAGCAGTCCCTTATACCGATGTGGTTTCCATAGACACGTGTGTCAAGCTTTCGTTCCTGTGCATTACGATGAAAAGTGTTAGAATGAGAAACATAGAAGGAAATAACAAACAAATGAAATCAACAACAGAAGTCAGTCGTGCATTTGTGGTTACAGCAGCAATTGACCTTACCACGTGGGAGATTATAGCTACCTGCGTGACATCCGAGTCCAAGAAAATCAACAATGTGGAATGGCTTACTTGGATAATTGTTGATTGAACAAAACGAAGGGAATAAGAACAGTCCCTTATACCAAAGTGGTTTCCTTAGACACGCGTGTCAAGCTTTCGTCCCTGTGCAATACGATGAAAAGTGTTAGAATGAGAAACATAGAAGGAAATAACAAACAAATGAAATCAACAACAGAAGTCAGTCGTGCATTTGTGGTTACAGCAGCAATTGACCTTACCACGTGGGAGATTATAGCTACCTGCGTGACATCCGAGTTCAAGAAAAGCAACAATGTGGAATGGCTTACTTGGATAATTGTTCATTAAACAAAACGAAGGGAATAAGAACAGTCCCTTATACCAAAGTGGTTTTCTTAGACACGCGTGTCAAGCTTTCGTCCCTGTGCAATACGATGAAAAGTGTTAGAATGAGAAACATAGAAGGAAATAACAAACAAATGAAATCAACAACAGAAGTCAGTCGTGCATTTGTGGTTACAGCAGCAATTGACCTTACCACGTGGGAGATTATAGCTACCTGCGTGACATTCGAGTCCAAGAAAATCAACAATGTGGAATGGCTTACTTGGATAATTGTTGATTGAACAAAACGAAGGGAATAAGAACAGTCCCTTATACCAAAGTGGTTTCCTTAGACACGCGTGTCAAGCTTTCGTCCCTGTGCAATACGATGAAAAGTGTTAGAATGAGAAACATTAAAGGAAATAACAAACAAATGAAATCAACAACAGAAGTCAGTCGTGCATTTGTGGTTACAGCAGCAATTGACCTTACCACGTGGGAGATTATAGCTACCGGCGTGACATCCGAGTCCAAGAAAATCAACAATGTGGAATTGCTTACTTGGATAATTGTTCATTAAACAAAAAGAAGGGAATAAGAACAGTCCCTTATACCAAAGTGGTTTCCTTAGACACGCGTGTCAAGCTTTCGTCCCTGTGCAATACGATGAAAAGTGTTAGAATGAGAAACATAGAAGGAAATAACAAACAAATGAAATCAACAACAGAAGTCAGTCGTGCATTTGTGGTTACAGCAGCAATTGACCTTACCACGTGGGAGATTATAGCTACCTGCGTGACATCCGAGTTCAAGAAAAGCAACAATGTGGAATGGCTTACTTGGATAATTGTTCATTAAACAAAACGAAGGGAATAAGAACAGTCCCTTATACCAAAGTGGTTTTCTTAGACACGCGTGTCAAGCTTTCGTCCCTGTGCAATACGATGAAAAGTGTTAGAATGAGAAACATAGAAGGAAATAACAAACAAATGAAATCAACAACAGAAGTCAGTCGTGCATTTGTGGTTACAGCAGCAATTGACCTTACCACGTGGGAGATTATAGCCACCTGCGTGACATTCGAGTCCAAGAAAATCAACAATGTGGAATGGCTTACTTGGATAATTGTTGATTGAACAAAACGAAGGGAATAAGAACAGTCCCTTATACCAAAGTGGTTTCCTTAGACACGCGTGTCAAGCTTTCGTCCCTGTGCAATACGATGAAAAGTGTTAGAATGAGAAACATAGAAGGAAATAACAAACAAATGAAATCAACAACAGAAGTCAGTCGTGCATTTGTGGTTACAGCAGCAATTGACCTCACCACGTGGGAGATTATAGCTACCTGCGTGACATCCGAGTCCAAGAAAATCAACAATGTGGAATGGCTTACTTGGATAATTGTTCATTAAACAAAAAGAAGGGAATAAGAACAGTCCCTTACACCAAAGTGGTTTCCTTAGACACGCGTGTCTAGCTTTCGTCCCTGTGCAATACGATGAAAAGTGTTAGAATGAGAATCATTGAAGAAAATAACAAACTAATGAAATCAACAACAGAAGTCAGTCGTGCATTCGTGGTTACAGCAGCAATTGACCTTACCACGTGGGAGATTACAGCTACCTGCGTGACATCCGAGCCAGGAAAATCAACAATGTGGAACGGCTTACTTGGATAATTGTTCATTAAACAAAAAGAAGGGAATAAGAACAGTCCCTTATACCAAAGTGGTTTCCTTAGACACGCGTGTCAAGCTTTCGTCCCTGTGCAATACGATGAAAAGTGTTAGAATGAGAATCATTGAAGAAAATAACAAACGAATGAAATCAACAACAGAAGTCAGTCGTGCATTCGTGGTTACAGCAGCAATTGACCTTACCACGTGGGAGATTACAGCTACCTGCGTGACATCCGAGCCCAAGAAAATCAACAATGTGGAACGGCTTACTTGGATAATTGTTCATTAAACAAAACGAAGGGAATAAGAACAGTCCCTTATACCAAAGTGGTTTCCTTAGACACGCGTGTCAAGCTTTCGTCCCTGTGCAATACGATGAAAAGTGTTAGAATGAGAAACATTAAAGGAAATAACAAACAAATGAAATCAACAACAGAAGTCAGTCGTGCATTTGTGGTTACAGCAGCAATTGACCTTACCACGTGGGAGATTATAGCTACCGGCGTGACATCCGAGTCCAAGAAAATCAACAATGTGGAATTGCTTACTTGGATAATTGTTCATTAAACAAAAAGAAGGGAATAAGAACAGTCCCTTATACCAAAGTGGTTTCCTTAGACACGCGTGTCAAGCTTTCGTCCCTGTGCAATACGATGAAAAGTGTTAGAATGAGAAACATTAAAGGAAATAACAAACAAATGAAATCAACAACAGAAGTCAGTCGTGCATTTGTGGTTACAGCAGCAATTGACCTTACCACGTGGGAGATTATAGCTACCTGCGTGACATCCGAGTCCAAGAAAATCAACAATGTGGAATGGCTTACTTGGATAATTGTTCATCAAAAAGAAAAAAGGGAAGAAGAGCAGTCCCTTATACCAATGTGGTTTCCATAGACACGTGTGTCAAGCTTTCGTTCCTGTGCATTACGATGAAAAGTGTTAGAATGAGAAACATTGAAGAAAATAACAAACGAATGAAATCAACAACAGAAGTCAGTCGTGCATTTGTGGTTACAGCAGCAATTGACCTCACCACGTGGGAGATTATAGCTACCTGCGTGACATCCGAGTCCAAGAAAATCAACAATGTGGAATGGCTTACTTGGATAATTGTTCATTAAACAAAAAGAAGGGAATAAGAACAGTCCCTTATACCAAAGTGGTTTCCTTAGACACGCGTGTCAAGCTTTCGTCCCTGTGCAATACGATGAAAAGTGTTAGAATGAGAATCATTGAAGAAAATAACAAACGAATGAAATCAACAACAGAAGTCAGTCGTGCATTTGTGGTTACAGCAGCAATTGACCTCACCACGTGGGAGATTATAGCTACCTGCGTGACATCCGAGTCCAAGAAAATCAACAATGTGGAATGGCTTACTTGGATAATTGTTCATTAAACAAAAAGAAGGGAATAAGAACAGTCCCTTATACCAAAGTGGTTTCCTTAGACACGCGTGTCAAGCTTTCGTCCCTGTGCAATACGATGAAAAGTGTTAGAATGAGAATCATTGAAGAAAATAACAAACGAATGAAATCAACAATAGAAGTCAGTCGTGCATTTGTGGTTACAGCAGCAATTGACCTCACCACGTGGGAGATTATAGCTACCTGCGTGACATCCGACTCCAAGAAAATCAACAAAGTGGAATGGCTTACTTGGATAATTGTTCATTAAACAAAAAGAGGGGAATAAGAACAGTCCCTTATACCAAAGTGGTTCCTTAGACACGCGTGTCAAGCTTTCGTCCCTGTGCAATACGATGAAAAGTGTTAGAATGAGAAACATTGAAGAAAATAACAAACGAATGAAATCAACAACAGAAGTCAGTCGTGCATTTGTGGTTACAGCAGCAATTGACCTTACCACGTGGGAGATTACTGCTACCTGCGTGACATCCGAGCCCAAGAAAATGAACAATGTGGAACGGCTTACTTGGATAATTGTTCATTAAACAAAAAGAAGAGAATAAGAACAGTCCCTTATACCAAAGTGGTTTCCTTAGACACGTGTGTCAAGCTTTCGTCCCTGTGCAATACGATGAGAAATGTTAGAATGAGAAACATTAACGGAAATAACAAACAAATGAAATCAACAACAGAAGTCAGTCGTGCATTTGTGGTTACAGCAGCAATTGATCTTACCACGTAAAAGATAATAGCTACCTGCGCGTCATCCGAGTCCAAGAAAATCAACAATGTGGAATGGCTTACTTGGATAATTGATCATTATACAGAAAGAAGGGAATAAGAACAGTCCCTTATACCAATGTGGTTTCCATAGACACGTGTGTCAAGCTTTCGTCCCTGTGCAATACGATGAGAAGTGTTAGAATGGGAAACATTGAAGGAAATAACAAACAAATCAAATCAACAACAGAAGTCAGTCGTGCATTTGTGATTACAGCAGCAATTGACCTTACCACGTGGGAGATTATAGCTACCTGCGTGACATCCGAGTCCAAGAAAATCAACAATGTGGAATGGCTTAATTGGATAATTGATCATTATACAGAAAGAATGAAGTAAGAACAGTCCCTTATACCAATGTGGTTTCCGTAGACACGTGTGTCAAGCTTTCGTCCCTGTGCATTACGATGAAAAGTGTTAGAATGAGAAACATTGAAGAAAATAACAAACGAATGAAATCAACAACAGAAGTCAGTCGTGCATTTGTGGTTACAGCAGCAATTGACCTTACCACGTGGGAGATTATAGCTACCTGCGTGACATCCGAGTCCAAGAAAATCAACAATGTGTAACGGCTTACTTGGATAATTGTTCATTAAACAAAAAGAATTGAATAAGAACAGTCCCTTATACCAAAGTGGTATCCTTAGACACGTGTGTCAAGCTTTCGTCCCTGTGCAATACGATGAAAAGTGTTAGAATGAGAAACATTGAAGGAAATAACAAACAAATGAAATCAACAACAGAAGTCAGTCGAGCATTTGTGGTTACAGCAGCAATTGACCTTACCACGTGGGAGATTATAGCTACCTGCGTGACATTCGAGTCCAAGAAAATCAACAATGTGGAATGGCTTACTTGGATAATTGTTGATTGAACAAAACGAAGGGAATAAGAACAGTCCCTTATACCAAAGTGGTTTCCTTAGACACGCGTGTCAAGCTTTCGTCCCTGTGCAATACGATGAAAAGTGTTAGAATGAGAAACATAGAAGGAAATAACAAACAAATGAAATCAACAACAGAAGTCAGTCGTGCATTTGTGGTTGCAGCAGCAATTGACCTTACCACGTGGGAGATTATAGCTACCTGCGTGACATCCGAGTCCAAGAAAATCAACAATGTGGAATGGCCTACTTGGATAATTGTTGATTAAACAAAAAAAAAATAAGAACAGTCCCTTATACCAAAGTGGTTTCCTTAGACACGTGTGTCAAGCTTTCGTCCCTGTGCAATACGATGAAAAGTGTTAGAATGAGAAACATAGAAGGAAATAACAAACAAATGAAATCAACAACAGAAGTCAGTCGTGCATTTGTGATTACAGCAGCAATTGACCTTACCACGTGGGAGATTATAGCTACCTGCGTGACATCCGAGTCCAAGAAAATCAACAATGTGGAATGGCTTACTTGGATAATTGTTGATTGAACAAAAAGAAGGAAATAAGAACAGTCCCTCATACCAAAGTGGTTTTCTTAGACACGTGTGTCAAGCTTTCGTCCCTGTGCAATACGATGAAAAGTGTTAGAATGAGAAACATTGAAGGAAATAACAAACAAATGAAATCAACAACAGAAGTCAGTCGTGCATTTGTGGTTTCAGCAGCAATTGACCTTACCACGTGGGAGATTATAGCTACCTGCGTGACATCCGAGTTCAAGAAAATCAACAATGTGGAATGACTTACTTGGATAATTGATCATTATACAGAAAGAATGAAGTAAGAACAGTCCCTTATACGAATGTGGTTTCCATAGACACGTGTGTCAAGCTTTCGTCCCTGTGCAATACGATGAAAAGTGTAAGAATGAGAAACATAGAAGGAAAAAACAAACAAATGAAATCAACAACAGAAGTCAGTCGTGCATTTGTGATTACAGCAGCAATTGACATTACCACGTGGGAGATTCTAGCTACCTGCGTGACATCCGAGTCCAAGAAAATCAACAATGTGGAATGGCTTATTCGGATAATTGTTCATTAAACAAAAAAAAGGGAATAAGAACAGTCCCTTATACCAAAGTGGTTTCCTTAGACACGTGTGTCAAGCTTTCGTCACTGTGCAATACGATGAAAAGTGTTAGAATGAGAAACATTGAAGAAAATAACAAACGAATGAAATCAACAACAGAAGTCAGTCGTGCATTCGTGGTTACAGCAGCAATTGACCTTACCACGTGGGAGATAACAGCTACCTGCGTGACATCCGAGCCCAAGAAAATCAACAATGTGGAACGGCTTACTTGGATAATTGTTCATTAAACAAAAAGAAGGGAATGAGAACAGTCCCTTATACCAAAGTGGTTTCCTTAGACACGCGTGTCAAGCTTTCGTCCCTGTGCAATACGATGAAAAGTGCTGGAATGAGAATCATTGAAGAAAATAACAAACGAATGAAATCAACAAAAGAAGTCAGTCGTGCATTCGTGGTTACAGCAGCAATTGACCTTACCACGTGGGAGATTACAGCTACCTGCGTGACATCCGAGCCCAAGATAATCAACAATGTGGAACGGCTTACTTGGATAATTGTTCATTAAACAAAAAGAAGGAAATAAGGACAGTCCCTTATACCAAAGTGGTTTCCTTAGACACGCGTGTCAAGCTTTCGTCCCTGTGCAATACGATGAAAAGTGTTAGAATGAGAAACATTGAAGGAAATAACAAACAAATGAAATCAACAACAGAAGTCAGTCGTGCATTTGTGGTTACAGCAGCAATTGACCTTACCACGTGGGAGATTATAGCTACCGGCGTGACATCCGAGTCCAAGAAAATCAACAATGTGGAATGGCTTACTTGGATAATTGTTGATTGAACAAAAAGAAGGGAATAAGAACAGTCCCTTATACCAAAGTGGTTTCCTTAGACAAGTGTGTCAAGCTTTCGTCCCTGTGCAATACGATGAAAAGTGTTAGAATGAGAAACATTGAAGAAAATAACAAACGAATGAAATCAACAACAGAAGTCAGTCGTGCATTTGTGGTTACAGCAGCAATTGACCTCACCACGTGGGAGATTATAGCTACCTGCGTGACATCCGAGTCCAAGAAAATCAACAATGTGGAATGGCTTGGATAATTGTTCATTAAACAAAAAGAAGGGAATAAGAACAGTCCCTTATACCAAAGTGGTTTCCTTAGACACGCGTGTCAAGCTTTCGTCCCTGTGCAATATGATGGAAAGTGTTAGAATGAGAAACATTGAAGAAAATAACAAACGAATGAAATCAATAACAGAAGTCAGTCGTGCATTTGTGGTTACAGCAGCAATTGACCTTACCACGTAAAAGATTATAGCTACCTGCGTGTCATCCGAGTCCAAGAAAATCAACAATGTGGAACGGCTTACTTGGATAATTGTTCATTAAACAAAAAGAAGGGAATAAGAACAGTTCCTTATACCAAAGTGGTTTCCTTAGACACGTGTGTCAAGCTTTCGTCCCTGTGCAATACGATGAAAAGTGTTAGAATGAGAAACATTGAAGGAAATAACAAACAAATGAAATCAACAACAGAAGTCAGTCGTGCATTTGTGGTTACAGCAGCAATTGACCTTACCACGTTGAAGATTATAGCTACCTGCGTGTCATCCGAGTCCAAGAAAATCAACAATGTGGAATGGCTTACTTGGATAATTGTTCATTAAACAAAAAAAAGGGAATAAGAACAGTCCCTCATACCAAAGTGGTTTTCTCAGACATGTGTGTCAAGCTTTCGTCCCTGTGCAATACGATGAAAAGTGTTAGAATGAGAAACATAGAAGGAAATAACAAACAAATGAAATCAACAACAGAAGTCAGTCGTGCATTTGTGGTTACAGTAGCAATTGACCTTACCACGTGGGAGATTATAGCTACCTGCGTGTCATCCGAGTTCAAGAAAATCAACAATGTGGAATGGCTTACTTGGATAATTGTTGATTAAACAAAAAAAAGGGAATAAGAACAGTCCCTCATACCAAAGTGGTTTTCTCAGACATGTGTGTCAAGCTTTCGTCCCTGTGCAATACGATGAAAAGTGTTAGAATGAGAAACATAGAAGGAAATAACAAACAAAAGAAATCAACAACAGAAGTCAGTCGTGCATTTGTGGTTACAGCAGCAATTGACCTTTCCACGTGGGAGATTATAGATAGCTGCGTGACATCCTAGTCCAAGAAAATCAACAATGTGGAATGGCTTACTTGGATAATTGTTCATCAAAAAGAAAAAAGGGAAGAAGAGTAGTCCGTAATACCAAAGTGGTTTCCTTAGACACGTGTGTCAAGCTTTCGTCACTGTGCAATACGATGAAAAGTGTTAGAATGAGAAACATTGAAGAAAATAACAAACGAATGAAATCAACAACAGAAGTCAGTCGTGCTTTCGTGGTTACAGCAGCAATTGACCTTACCACGTGGGAGATTACAGCTACCTGCGTGACATCCGAGCCCAAGAAAATCAACAATGTGGAACGGCTTACTTGGATAATTGTTCATTAAACAAAAAGAAGGGAATAAGAACAGTCCCTTATACCAAAGTGGTTTCCTTAGACACGCGTGTCAAGCTTTCGTCCCTGTGCAATACGATGAAAAGTGCTGGAATGAGAATCATTGAAGAAAATAACAAACGAATGAAATCAACAACAGAAGTCAGTCGTGCATTCGTGGTTACAGCAGCAATTGACCTTACCACGTGGGAGATTACAGCTACCTGCGTGACATCCGAGCCCAAGATAATCAACAGTGTGGAACGGCTTACTTGGATAATTGTTCATTAAACAAAAAGAAGGAAATAAGAACAGTCCCTTATACCAAAGTGGTTTCCTTAGACACGCGTGTCAAGCTTTCGTCCCTGTGCAATACGATGAAAAGTGTTAGAATGAGAAACATTGAAGGAAATAACAAACAAATGAAATCAACAACAGAAGTCAGTCGTGCATTTGTGGTTACAGTAGCAATTGACCTTACCACGTGGGAGATTACAGCTACCTGCGTGTCATCCGAGTTCAAGAAAATCAACAATGTGGAATGGCTTACTTGGATAATTGTTGATTAAACAAAAGAAAAGGGAATAAAAACAGTCCCTCATACCAAAGTGGTTTTCTCAGACATGTGTGTCAAGCTTTCGTCCCTGTGCAATACGATGACAAGTGTTAGAATGAGAAACATAGAAGGAAATAACAAACAAATGAAATCAACAACAGAAGTCAGTCGTGCATTTGTGGTTACAGCAGCAATTGACCTTTCCACGTGGGAGATTCTAGATAGCTGCGTGACATCCTAGTCCAAGAAAATCAACAATGTGGAATGGCTTACTTGGATAATTGTTCATCAAAAAGAAAAAAGGGAAGAAGAGCAGTCCCTCATACCAAAGTGGTTTCCTTAGACACGTGTGTCAAGCTTTCGTCACTGTGCAATACGATGAAAAGTGTTAGAATGGGAAACATTGAAGAAAATAACAAACGAATGAAATCAACAACAGAAGTCAGTCGTGCATTCGTGGTTACAGCAGCAATTGACCTTACCACGTGGGAGATTACAGCTACCTGCGTGACATCCGAGCCCAAGAAAATCAACAATGTGGAACGGCTTACTTGGATAATTGTTCATTAAACAAAAAGAAGGGAATAAGAACAGTCCCTTATACCAAAGTGGTTTCCTTAGACACGCGTGTCAAGCTTTCGTCCCTGTGCAATACGATGAAAAGTGCTGGAATGAGAATCATTGAAGAAAATAACAAACGAATGAAATCAACAACAGAAGTCAGTCGTGCATTCGTGGTTACAGCAGCAATTGACCTTACCACGTTAAAGATTATAGCTACCTGCGTGTCATCCGAGTCCAAGAAAATCAATAATGTGGAATGGCTTACTTGGATAATTGATCATCATACAGAAAGAAGGGAATAAGAACAGTCCCTTATACCAATGTGGTTTCCTTAGACACGTGTGTCAAGCTTTCGTCCCTGTGCAATACGATGAGAAGTGTTAGAATGAGAAACATTGAAGGAAATAACAAACAAATCAAATCAACAACAGAAGTCAGTCGTGCATTTGTGATTACAGCAGCAATTGACCTTACCACGTGGGAGATTATAGATACCTGCGTGACATCCGAGTCCAAGAGAATCAACAATGTGGAATGACTTACTTGGATAATTGATCATTATACAGAAAGAATGAAGTAAGAACAGTCCCTTATACCAAAGTGGTTTCCTTAGACACGTGTGTCAAGCTTTCGTCCCTGTGCAATACGATGAGAAGTGTTAGAATGAGGAACATTGAAGGAAATAACAAACAAATGAAATCAACAACAGAAGTCAGCCGTCCAATTGTGGTTACAGCAGCAATTGACCTTACCACGTGGGAGATTATAGCTACCCGCGTGTCATCCGAGTCCAAGAAAATCAACAATGTGGAATGGCTTACTTGGATAATTGTTCATTAAACAAAAAGAAAGGAAATAAGAACATTCCCTTATACCAAAGTGGTTTCCTTAGGCACGTGTGTCAAGCTTTCGTCCCTGTGCAATACGATGAAAAGTGTTAGAATGAGAATCATAGAATGAAATAACAAACAAATGAAATCAACAACCGAAGTCAGTCGTGCATTTGTGGTTACAGCAGCAATTGACCTTACCACGTGGGATATTATAGCTACCTGCGTGACATCCGAGTCCAAGAAAATCAACAATGTGGAATGGCTTACTTGGATAATTGTTCATTAAACAAAAAGAAGGGAATAAGAACAGTCTCTTATACCAAAGTGGTTTCCTTAGACACGCGTGTCAAGCTTTCGTCCTTGTGCAATACGATGAAAAGTGTTAGAATGAGAAACATAGAAGGAAATAACAAACAAATGAAATCAACAACAGAAGTCAGTCGTGCATTTGTGGTTACAGCAGCAATTGACCTTACCACGTTGGAGATTATAGCTACCTGCGAGACATCCGAGTCCAAGAAAATCAACAATGTGGAATGGCCTACTCGGATAATTGTTGATTAAACAAAAAAAAAGGAAATAAGAACAGTCCTTTATACCAAAGTGGTTTCCTTAGACACGTGTGTCAAGCTTTCATCCCTCAGCAATACGACAGAAAGTGTTAGAGTAAGAAACATTGAAGGAAATAACAAACGAATGAAATCATTAACAGAAGTCAACCGTCCAGTTTTGGTTACAGCAGCAATTGACCTTAACACGTGGGAGGAAATCAAAAATGTGGAATGGCTTAATAGGAAATATTGGAGGAAATAACAAACAAATGAAATCAACAACAGAAGTCAGCCGTCCAGTTTTGGTTACAGCAGCAATTGACCTTACCAATTGAGAGATTGTAGCTACATGCGTGACATCCCATTCCAAGAAAATCAACAATGTGGAATGGCTTACTTGGATAATTGTTGATTAAACAAAAAAAAGGGAATAAGAACAGTCCCTCATACCAAAGTGGTTTTCTCAGACATGTGTGTCAAGCTTTCGTCCCTTTGCAATACGATGAAAAGTGTTAGAATGAGAAACATAGAAGGAAATAACAAACAAATGAAATCAACAACAGAAGTCAGTCGTGCATTTGTGGTTACACCAGCAATTGACCTTTCCACGTGGGAGATTATAGATAGCTGCGTGACATCCTAGTCCAAGAAAATCAACAATGTGGAATGGCTTACTTGGATAATTGTTCATCAAAAAGAAAAAAGGGAAGAAGAGCAGTCCCTCATACCAAAGTGGTTTCCTTAGACACGTGTGTCAAGCTTTCGTCACTGTGCAATACGATGAAAAGTGTTAGAATGAGAAACATTGAAGAAAATAACAAACGAATGAAATCAACAACAGAAGTCAGTCGTGCATTCGTGGTTACAGCAGCAATTGACCTTACCACGTGGGAGATTACAGCTACCTGCGTGACATCCGAGCCCAAGAAAATCAACAATGTGGAACGGCTTACTTGGATAATTGTTCATTAAACAAAAAGAAGGGAATAAGAACAGTCCCTTATACCAAAGTGGTTTCCTTAGACACGCGTGTCAAGCTTTCGTCCCTGTGCAATACGATGAAAAGTGCTGGAATGAGAATCATTGAAGAAAATAACAAACGAATGAAATCAACAACAGAAGTCAGTCGTGCATTTGTGGTTACAGCAGCAATTGACCTCACCACGTGGGAGATTATAGCTACCTGCGTGACATCCGAGTCCAAGAAAATCAACAATGTGGAATTGCTTACTTGGATAATTGTTCATTAAACAAAAAGAAGGGAATAAGAACAGTCCCTTATACCAAAGTGGTTTCCTTAGACACGCGTGTCAAGCTTTCGTCCCTGTGCAATACGATGAAAAGTGTTAGAATGAGAATCATTGAAGAAAATAACAAACGAATGTAATCAACAACAGAAGTCAGTCGTGCATTTGTGGTTACAGCAGCAATTGACCTCACCACGTGGGAGATTATAGCTACAAGCTATAGCTATAGCAATAAGTGCTTTTATTATTATAGCTACCTGCGTGACATCCGAGTCCAAGAAAATCAACAATGTGGAATGGCTTACTTGGATAATTGTTCATTGAAAAAAAGAAGGGAATAAGAACAGTCCCTTATACCAAAGTGGTTTCCTTAGACACGCGTGTCAAGCTTTCGTCCCTGTGCAATACGATGAAAAGTGTTAGAATGAGAATCATTGAAGAAAATAACAAACGAATGAAATCAACAACAGAAGTCAGTCGTGCATTCGTGGTTACAGCAGCAATTGACCTTACCACGTGGGAGATTACAGCTACCTGCGTGACATCCGAGCCCAAGAAAATCAACAATGTGGAACGGCTTACTTGGATAATTGTTCATTAAACAAAAAGAAGGGAATAAGAACAGTCCCTTATACCAAAGTGGTTTCCTTAGACACGCGTGTCAAGCTTTCGTCCCTGTGCAATACGATGAAAAGTGTTAGAATGAGAAACATTGAAGAAAATAACAAACGAATGAAATCAACAACAGAAGTCAGTCGTGCATTTGTGGTTACAGCAGCAATTGACCTTACCACGTGGGAGATTACAGCTACCTGCGTGACATCCGAGCCCAAGAAAATGAACAATGTGGAACGGCTTACTTGGATAATTGTTCATTAAACAAAAAGAAGGGAATAAGAACAGTCCCTTATACCAAAGTGGTTTCCTTAGACACGTGTGTCAAGCTTTCGTCCCTGTGCAATACGATGAGAAATGTTAGAATGAGAAACATTAAAGGAAATAACAAACAAATGAAATCAACAACAGAAGTCAGTCGTGCATTTGTGGTTACAGCAGCAATTGACCTTACCACGTGAAAGATAATAGCTACCTGCGTGTCATCCGAGTCCAAGAAAATCAACAATGTGGAATGGCTTACTTGGATAATTGATCATTATACAGAAAGAAGGGAATAAGAACAGTCCCTTATACCCATGTGGTTTCCATAGACACGTGTGTCAAGCTTTCGTCCCTGTGCAATACGATGAGAAGTGTTAGAATGAGAAACATTGAAGGAAATAACAAACAAATCAAAT
This sequence comes from Harmonia axyridis, assembly GCF_914767665.1. NCBI lineage: Eukaryota > Metazoa > Arthropoda > Insecta > Coleoptera > Coccinellidae > Harmonia > Harmonia axyridis. The sequence continues at coordinate 24,572,800 of NC_059508.1, read as the reverse complement.
CAACAACAGAAGTCAGTCGTGCATTTGTGATTACAGCAGCAATTGACCTTACCACGTGGGAGATTATAGCTACCTGCGTGACATCCGAGTCCAAGAAAATCAACAATGTGGAATGGCTTACTTGGATAATTGATCATTATACAGAAAGAATGAAGTAAGAACAGTCCCTTATACCAATGTGGTTTCCATAGACACGTGTCTCAAGCTTTCGTCCCTGTGCAATACGATGAAAAGTGTTAGAATGAGAAACATTGAAGAAAATAACAAACGAATGAAATCAACAACAGAAGTCAGTCGTGCATTTGTGGTTACAGCAGCAATTGACCTTACCACGTGGGAGATTATAGCTACCCGCGTGTCATCCGAGTCCAAGAAAATCAACAATGTGGAATGGCTTACTTGGATAATTGTTCATTAAACAAAAAGAAAGGAAATAAGAACATTTCCTTATACCAAAGTGGTTTCCTTAGGCACGTGTGTCAAGCTTTCGTCCCTGTGCAATACGATGAAAAGTGTTAGAATGAGAATCATAGAATGAAATAACAAACAAATGAAATCAACAACCGAAGTCAGTCGTGCATTTGTGGTTACAGCAGCAATTGACCTTACCACGTGGGATATTATAGCTACCTGCGTGACATCCGAGTCCAAGAAAATCAACAATGTGGAATGGCTTACTTGGATAATTGTTCATTAAACAAAAAGAAGGGAATAAGAACAGTCTCTTATACCAAAGTGGTGTCCTTAGACACGCGTGTCAAGCTTTCGTCCTTGTGCAATACGATGAAAAGTGTTAGAATGAGAAACATAGAAGGAAATAACAAACAAATGAAATCAACAACAGAAGTCAGTCGTGCATTTGTGGTTACAGCAGCAATTGACCTTACCACGTGGGAGATTATAGCTACCTGCGAGACATCCGAGTCCAAGAAAATCAACAATGTGGAATGGCCTACTCGGATAATTGTTGATTAAACAAAAAAAAAGGAAATAAGAACAGTCCTTTATACCAAAGTGGTTTCCTTAGACCCGTGTGTCAAGCTTTCATCCCTCAGCAATACGACAGAAAGTGTTAGAGTAAGAAACATTGAAGGAAATAACAAACGAATGAAATCAACAACAGAAGTCAACCGTCCAGTTTTGGTTACAGCAGCAATTGACCTTACCACGTGGGAGGAAATCAAAAATGTGGAATGGCTTAATAAGAAATATTGGAGGAAATAACAAACAAATGAAATCAACAACAGAAGTCAGCCGTCCAGTTTTGGTTACAGCAGCAATTGACCTTACCAATTGAGAGATTGTAGCTACATGCGTGACATCCCATTCCAAGAAAATCAACAATGTGGAATGGCTTACTTGGATAATTGTTGATTAAACAAAAAAAAGGGAATAAGAACAGTCCCTCATACCAAAGTGGTTTCCTTAGACACGTGTGTCAAGCTTTCGTCACTGTGCAATACGATGAAAAGTGTTAGAATGAGAAACATTGAAGAAAATAACAAACGAATGAAATCAACAACAGAAGTCAGTCGTGCATTCGTGGTTACAGCAGCAATTGACCTTACCACGTGGGAGATTACAGCTACCTGCGTGACATCCGAGCCCAAGAAAATCAACAATGTGGAACGGCTTACTTGGATAATTGTTCATTAAACAAAAAGAAGGGAATAAGAACAGTCCCTTATAACAAAGTGGTTTCCTTAGACACGCGTGTCAAGCTTTCGTCCCTGTGCAATACGATGAAAAGTGCTGGAATGAGAATCATTGAAGAAAATAACAAACGAATGAAATCAACAACAGAAGTCAGTCGTGCATTTGTGGTTACAGCAGCAATTGACCTCACCACGTGGGAGATTATAGCTACCTGCGTGACATCCGAGTCCAAGAAAATCAACAATGTGGAATTGCTTACTTGGATAATTGTTCATTAAACAAAAAGAAGGGAATAAGAACAGTCCCTTATACCAAAGTGGTTTCCTTAGACACGCGTGTCAAGCTTTCGTCCCTGTGCAATACGATGAAAAGTGTTAGAATGAGAATCATTGAAGAAAATAACAAACGAATGTAATCAACAACAGAAGTCAGTAGTGCATTTGTGGTTACAGCAGCAATTGACCTCACCACGTGGGAGATTATAGCTACCTGCGTGACATCCGAGTCCAAGAAAATCAACAATGTGGAATGGCTTACTTGGATAATTGTTCATTAAACAAAAAGAAGAGAATAAGAACAGTCCCTTATACCAAAGTGGTTTCCTTAGACACGCGTGTCAAGCTTTCGTCCCTGTGCAATACGATGAAAAGTGTTAGAATGAGAATCATTGAAGAAAATAACAAACGAATGAAATCAACAACAGAAGTCAGTCGTGCATTCGTGGTTACAGCAGCAATTGACCTTACCACGTGGGAGATTACAGCTACCTGCGTGACATCCGAGCCCAAGAAAATCAACAATGTGGAACGGCTTACTTGGATAATTGTTCATTAAACAAAAAGAAGGGAATAAAAACAGTCCCTTATACCAAAGTGGTTTCCTTAGACACGTGTGTCAAGCTTTCGTCCCTGTGCAATACGATGGAAAGTGTTAGAATGAGAAACATTGAAGAAAATAACAAACGAATGAAATCAACAACAGAAGTCAGTCGTGCATTTGTGGTTACAGCAGCAATTGACCTTACCACGTGGGAGATTACAGCTACCTGCGTGACATCCGAGCCCAAGAAAATGAACAATGTGGAACGGCTTACTTGGATAATTGTTCATTAAACAAAAAGAAGGGAATAAGAACAGTCCCTTATACCAAAGTGGTTTCCTTAGACACGTGTGTCAAGCTTTCGTCCCTGTGCAATACGATGAGAAATGTTAGAATGAGAAACATTAAAGGAAATAACAAACAAATGGAATCAACAACAGAAGTCAGTCGTGCATTTGTGGTTACAGCAGCAATTGACCTTACCACGTGAAAGATAATAGCTACCTGCGTGTCATCCGAGTCCTAGAAAATCAACAATGTGGAATGGCTTACTTGGATAATTGATCATTATACAGAAAGAAGGGAATAAGAACAGTCCCTTATACCAATGTGGTTTCCATAGACACGTGTGTCAAGCTTTCGTCCCTGTGCAATACGATGAGAAGTGTTAGAATGAGAAACATTGAAGGAAATAACAAACAAATCAAATCAACAACAGAAGTCAGTCGTGCATTTGTGATTACAGCAGCAATTGACCTTACCACGTGGGAGATTATAGCTACCTGCGTGACATCCGAGTCCAAGAAAATCAACAATGTGGAATGGCTTACTTGGATAATTGATCATTATACAGAAAGAATGAAGTAAGAACAGTCCCTTATACCAATGTGGTTTCCATAGACACGTGTGTCAAGCTTTCGTCCCTGTGCATTACGATGAAAAGTGTTAGAATGAGAAACATCGAAGAAAATAACAAACGAATGAAATCAACAACAGAAGTCAGTCGTGCATTTGTGGTTACAGCAGCAATTGACCTTACCACGTGGGAGATTATAGCTACCTGCGTGACATCCGAGTCCAAAAAAATCAACAATGTGTAACGGCTTACTTGGATAATTGTTCATTAAACAAAAAGAATTGAATAAGAACAGTCCCTTATACCAAAGTGGTATCCTTAGACACGTGTGTCAAGCTTTCGTCCCTGTGCAATACGATGAAAAGTGTTAGAATGAGATACATTGAAGGTAATAACAAACAAATGAAATCAACAACAGAAGTCAGTCGAGCATTTGTGGTTACAGCAGCAATTGACCTTACCACGTTACAGATTATAGCTACCTGCGTGTCATCCGAGTCCAAGAAAATCAACAATGTGGAATGGCTTACTTGGATAATTGATCATCATACAGAAAGAAGGGAATAAGAACAGTCCCTTATACCAATGTGGTTTCCATAGACTCGTGTGTCAAGCTTTCGTCCCTGTGCAATACGATGAGAAGTGTTAGAATGAGAAACATTGAAGGAAATAACAAACAAATGAAATCAACAACAGAAGTCAGCCGTCCAATTGTGGTTACAGCAGCAATTGACCTTACCACGTGGGAGATTATAGCTACCCGCGTGTCATCCGAGTCCAAGAAAATCAACAATGTGGAATGGCTTACTTGGATAATTGTTCATTAAACAAAAAGGAGGGAATAAGAACAGTCCCTTATACCAAAGCGGTTTCCTTAGAAACCTGTGTCAAGCTTTCGTTCCTGTGCAATACGATGAAAAGTGTTAGAATGAGAAACATAGAAGGAAATAACAAACAAATGAAATCAACAACAGAAGTCAGTCGTGCATTTGTGGTTACGGCAGCAATTGACCTTACCACGTGGGAGATTATAGCTACCTGCGTGACATTCGAGTCCAAGAAAATCAACAATGTGGAATGGCTTACTTGGATAATTGTTGATTGAACTAAACGAAGGGAATAAGAACAGTCCCTTATACCAAAGTGGTTTCCTTAGACACGCGTGTCAAGCTTTCGTCCCTGTGCAATACGATGAAAAGTGTTAGAATGAGAAACATAGAAGGAAATAACAAACAAATGAAATCAACAACAGAAGTCAGTCGTGCATTTGTGGTTACAGCAGCAATTGACCTTACCACGTGGCCCTGTGCAATACGATGAAAAGTGTTAGAATGAGAAACATAGAAGGAAATAACAAACAAATGAAATCAACAACAGAAGTCAGTCGTGCATTTGTGGTTACAGCAGCAATTGACCTTACCACGTGGGAGATTATAGCTACCTGCGTGACATCCGAGTCCAAGAAAAGCAACAATGTGGAATGGCTTACTTGGATAATTGTTCTTTAAACAAAACGAAGGGAATAAGAACAGTCCCTTATACCAAAGTGGTTTTCTTAGACACGCGTGTCAAGCTTTCGTCCCTGTGCAATACGATGAAAAGTGTTAGAATGAGAAACATAGAAGGAAATAACAAACAAATGAAATCAACAACAGAAGTCAGTCGTGCATTTGTGGTTACAGCAGCAATTGACCTTACCACGTGGGAGATTATAGCTACCTGCGTGACATCCGAGCCCAAGAAAATCAACAATGTGGAACGGCTTACTTGGATAATTGTTCTTTAAACAAAACGAAGGGAATAAGAACAGTCCCTTATACCAAAGTGGTTTTCTTAGACACGCGTGTCAAGCTTTCGTCCCTGTGCAATACGATGAAAAGTGTTAGAATGAGAAACATAGAAGGAAATAACAAACAAATGAAATCAACAACAGAAGTCAGTCGTGCATTTGTGGTTACAGTAGCAATTGACCTTACCACGTGGGAGATTACAGCTACCTGCGTGTCATCCGAGTTCAAGAAAATCAACAATGTGGAATGGCTTACTTGGATAATTGTTGATTAAACAAAAGAAAAGGGAATAAAAACAGTCCCTCATACCAAAGTGGTTTTCTCAGACATGTGTGTCAAGCTTTCGTCCCTGTGCAATACGATGACAAGTGTTAGAATGAGAAACATAGAAGGAAATAACAAACAAATGAAATCAACAACAGAAGTCAGTCGTGCATTTGTGGTTACAGCAGCAATTGACCTTTCCACGTGGGAGATTCTAGATAGCTGCGTGACATCCTAGTCCAAGAAAATCAACAATGTGGAATGGCTTACTTGGATAATTGTTCATCAAAAAGAAAAAAGGGAAGAAGAGCAGTCCCTCATACCAAAGTGGTTTCCTTAGACACGTGTGTCAAGCTTTCGTCACTGTGCAATACGATGAAAAGTGTTAGAATGGGAAACATTGAAGAAAATAACAAACGAATGAAATCAACAACAGAAGTCAGTCGTGCATTCGTGGTTACAGCAGCAATTGACCTTACCACGTGGGAGATTACAGCTACCTGCGTGACATCCGAGCCCAAGAAAATCAACAATGTGGAACGGCTTACTTGGATAATTGTTCATTAAACAAAAAGAAGGGAATAAGAACAGTCCCTTATACCAAAGTGGTTTCCTTAGACACGCGTGTCAAGCTTTCGTCCCTGTGCAATACGATGAAAAGTGCTGGAATGAGAATCATTGAAGAAAATAACAAACGAATGAAATCAACAACAGAAGTCAGTCGTGCATTCGTGGTTACAGCAGCAATTGACCTTACCACGTTAAAGATTATAGCTACCTGCGTGTCATCCGAGTCCAAGAAAATCAATAATGTGGAATGGCTTACTTGGATAATTGATCATCATACAGAAAGAAGGGAATAAGAACAGTCCCTTATACCAATGTGGTTTCCTTAGACACGTGTGTCAAGCTTTCGTCCCTGTGCAATACGATGAAAAGTGTTAGAATGAGAAACATTGAAGGAAATAACAAACAAATCAAATCAACAACAGAAGTCAGTCGTGCATTTGTGATTACAGCAGCAATTGACCTTACCACGTGGGAGATTATAGATACCTGCGTGACATCCGAGTCCAAGAAAATCAACAATGTGGAATGACTTACTTGGATAATTGATCATTATACAGAAAGAATGAAGTAAGAACAGTCCCTTATACCAAAGTGGTTTCCTTAGACACGTGTGTCAAGCTTTCGTCCCTGTGCAATACGATGAAAAGTGTTAGAATGAGGAACATTGAAGGAAATAACAAACAAATGAAATCAACAACAGAAGTCAGCCGTCCAATTGTGGTTACAGCAGCAATTGACCTTACCACGTGGGAGATTATAGCTACCCGCGTGTCATCCGAGTCCAAGAAAATCAACAATGTGGAATGGCTTACTTGGATAATTGTTCATTAAACAAAAAGAAAGGAAATAAGAACATTCCCTTATACCAAAGTGGTTTCCTTAGGCACGTGTGTCAAGCTTTCGTCCCTGTGCAATACGATGAAAAGTGTTAGAATGAGAATCATAGAATGAAATAACAAACAAATGAAATCAACAACCGAAGTCAGTCGTGCATTTGTGGTTACAGCAGCAATTGACCTTACCACGTGGGATATTATAGCTACCTGCGTGACATCCGAGTCCAAGAAAATCAACAATGTGGAATGGCTTACTTGGATAATTGTTCATTAAACAAAAAGAAGGGAATAAGAACAGTCTCTTATACCAAAGTGGTTTCCTTAGACACGCGTGTCAAGCTTTCGTCCTTGTGCAATACGATGAAAAGTGTTAGAATGAGAAACATAGAAGGAAATAACAAACAAATGAAATCAACAACAGAAGTCAGTCGTGCATTTGTGGTTACAGCAGCAATTGACCTTACCACGTTGGAGATTATAGCTACCTGCGAGACATCCGAGTCCAAGAAAATCAACAATGTGGAATGGCCTACTCGGATAATTGTTGATTAAACAAAAAAAAAGGAAATAAGAACAGTCCTTTATACCAAAGTGGTTTCCTTAGACACGTGTGTCAAGCTTTCATCCCTCAGCAATACGACAGAAAGTGTTAGAGTAAGAAACATTGAAGGAAATAACAAACGAATGAAATCATTAACAGAAGTCAACCGTCCAGTTTTGGTTACAGCAGCAATTGACCTTAACACGTGGGAGGAAATCAAAAATGTGGAATGGCTTAATAGGAAATATTGGAGGAAATAACAAACAAATGAAATCAACAACAGAAGTCAGCCGTCCAGTTTTGGTTACAGCAGCAATTGACCTTACCAATTGAGAGATTGTAGCTACATGCGTGACATCCCATTCCAAGAAAATCAACAATGTGGAATGGCTTACTTGGATAATTGTTGATTAAACAAAAAAAAGGGAATAAGAACAGTCCCTCATACCAAAGTGGTTTTCTCAGACATGTGTGTCAAGCTTTCGTCCCTTTGCAATACGATGAAAAGTGTTAGAATGAGAAACATAGAAGGAAATAACAAACAAATGAAATCAACAACAGAAGTCAGTCGTGCATTTGTGGTTACACCAGCAATTGACCTTTCCACGTGGGAGATTATAGATAGCTGCGTGACATCCTAGTCCAAGAAAATCAACAATGTGGAATGGCTTACTTGGATAATTGTTCATCAAAAAGAAAAAAGGGAAGAAGAGCAGTCCCTCATACCAAAGTGGTTTCCTTAGACACGTGTGTCAAGCTTTCGTCACTGTGCAATACGATGAAAAGTGTTAGAATGAGAAACATTGAAGAAAATAACAAACGAATGAAATCAACAACAGAAGTCAGTCGTGCATTCGTGGTTACAGCAGCAATTGACCTTACCACGTGGGAGATTACAGCTACCTGCGTGACATCCGAGCCCAAGAAAATCAACAATGTGGAACGGCTTACTTGGATAATTGTTCATTAAAAAAAAAGAAGGGAATAAGAACAGTCCCTTATACCAAAGTGGTTTCCTTAGACACGCGTGTCAAGCTTTCGTCCCTGTGCAATACGATGAAAAGTGCTGGAATGAGAATCATTGAAGAAAATAACAAACGAATGAAATCAACAACAGAAGTCAGTCGTGCATTTGTGGTTACAGCAGCAATTGACCTCACCACGTGGGAGATTATAGCTACCTGCGTGACATCCGAGTCCAAGAAAATCAACAATGTGGAATTGCTTACTTGGATAATTGTTCATTAAACAAAAAGAAGGGAATAAGAACAGTCCCTTATACCAAAGTGGTTTCCTTAGACACGCGTGTCAAGCTTTCGTCCCTGTGCAATACGATGAAAAGTGTTAGAATGAGAATCATTGAAGAAAATAACAAACGAATGTAATCAACAACAGAAGTCAGTCGTGCATTTGTGGTTACAGCAGCAATTGACCTCACCACGTGGGAGATTATAGCTACAAGCTATAGCTATAGCAATAAGTGCTTTTATTATTATAGCTACCTGCGTGACATCCGAGTCCAAGAAAATCAACAATGTGGAATGGCTTACTTGGATAATTGTTCATTAAAAAAAAGAAGGGAATAAGAACAGTCCCTTATACCAAAGTGGTTTCCTTAGACACGCGTGTCAAGCTTTCGTCCCTGTGCAATACGATGAAAAGTGTTAGAATGAGAATCATTGAAGAAAATAACAAACGAATGAAATCAACAACAGAAGTCAGTCGTGCATTCGTGGTTACAGCAGCAATTGACCTTACCACGTGGGAGATTACAGCTACCTGCGTGACATCCGAGCCCAAGAAAAACAACAATGTGGAACGGCTTACTTGGATAATTGTTCATTAAACAAAAAGAAGGGAATAAGAACAGTCCCTTATACCAAAGTGGTTTCCTTAGACACGCGTGTCAAGCTTTCGTCCCTGTGCAATACGATGAAAAGTGTTAGAATGAGAAACATTGAAGAAAATAACAAACGAATGAAATCAACAACAGAAGTCAGTCGTGCATTTGTGGTTACAGCAGCAATTGACCTTACCACGTGGGAGATTACAGCTACCTGCGTGACATCCGAGCCCAAGAAAATGAACAATGTGGAACGGCTTACTTGGATAATTGTTCATTAAACAAAAAGAAGGGAATAAGAACAGTCCCTTATACCAAAGTGGTTTCCTTAGACACGTGTGTCAAGCTTTCGTCCCTGTGCAATACGATGAGAAATGTTAGAATGAGAAACATTAAAGGAAATAACAAACAAATGAAATCAACAACAGAAGTCAGTCGTGCATTTGTGGTTACAGCAGCAATTGACCTTACCACGTGAAAGATAATAGCTACCTGCGTGTCATCCGAGTCCAAGAAAATCAACAATGTGGAATGGCTTACTTGGATAATTGATCATTATACAGAAAGAAGGGAATAAGAACAGTCCCTTATACCAATGTGGTTTCCATAGACACGTGTGTCAAGCTTTCGTCCCTGTGCAATACGATGAGAAGTGTTAGAATGAGAAACATTGAAGGAAATAACAAACAAATCAAATCAACAACAGAAGTCAGTCGTGCATTTGTGATTACAGCAGCAATTGACCTTACCACGTGGGAGATTATAGCTACCTGCGTGACATCCGAGTCCAAGAAAATCAACAATGTGGAATGGCTTACTTGGATAATTGATCATTATACAGAAAGAATGAAGTAAGAACAGTCCCTTATACCAATGTGGTTTCCATAGACACGTGTGTCAAGCTTTCGTCCCTGTGCATTACGATGAAAAGTGTTAGAATGAGAAACATTGAAGAAAATAACAAACGAATGAAATCAACAACAGAAGTCAGTCGTGCATTTGTGGTTACAGCAGCAATTGACCTTACCACGTGGGAGATTATAGCTACCCGCGTGTCATCCGAGTCCAAGAAAATCAACAATGTGGAATGGCTTACTTGGATAATTGTTCATTAAACAAAAAGAAAGGAAATAAGAACATTTCCTTATACCAAAGTGGTTTCCTTAGGCACGTGTGTCAAGCTTTCGTCCCTGTGCAATACGATGAAAAGTGTTAGAATGAGAATCATAGAATGAAATAACAAACAAATGAAATCAACAACCGAAGTCAGTCGTGCATTTGTGGTTACAGCAGCAATTGACCTTACCACGTGGGATATTATAGCTACCTGCGTGACATCCGAGTCCAAGAAAATCAACAATGTGGAATGGCTTACTTGGATAATTGTTCATTAAACAAAAAGAAGGGAATAAGAACAGTCTCTTATACCAAAGTGGTGTCCTTAGACACGCGTGTCAAGCTTTCGTCCTTGTGCAATACGATGAAAAGTGTTAGAATGAGAAACATAGAAGGAAATAACAAACAAATGAAATCAACAACAGAAGTCAGTCGTGCATTTGTGGTTACAGCAGCAATTGACCTTACCACGTGGGAGATTATAGCTACCTGCGAGACATCCGAGTCCAAGAAAATCAACAATGTGGAATGGCCTACTCGGATAATTGTTGATTAAACAAAAAAAAAGGAAATAAGAACAGTCCTTTATACCAAAGTGGTTTCCTTAGACCCGTGTGTCAAGCTTTCATCCCTCAGCAATACGACAGAAAGTGTTAGAGTAAGAAACATTGAAGGAAATAACAAACGAATGAAATCAACAACAGAAGTCAACCGTCCAGTTTTGGTTACAGCAGCAATTGACCTTACCACGTGGGAGGAAATCAAAAATGTGGAATGGCTTAATAAGAAATATTGGAGGAAATAACAAACAAATGAAATCAACAACAGAAGTCAGCCGTCCAGTTTTGGTTACAGCAGCAATTGACCTTACCAATTGAGAGATTGTAGCTACATGCGTGACATCCCATTCCAAGAAAATCAACAATGTGGAATGGCTTACTTGGATAATTGTTGATTAAACAAAAAAAAGGGAATAAGAACAGTCCCTCATACCAAAGTGGTTTCCTTAGACACGTGTGTCAAGCTTTCGTCACTGTGCAATACGATGAAAAGTGTTAGAATGAGAAACATTGAAGAAAATAACAAACGAATGAAATCAACAACAGAAGTCAGTCGTGCATTCGTGGTTACAGCAGCAATTGACCTTACCACGTGGGAGATTACAGCTACCTGCGTGACATCCGAGCCCAAGAAAATCAACAATGTGGAACGGCTTACTTGGATAATTGTTCATTAAACAAAAAGAAGGGAATAAGAACAGTCCCTTATAACAAAGTGGTTTCCTTAGACACGCGTGTCAAGCTTTCGTCCCTGTGCAATACGATGAAAAGTGCTGGAATGAGAATCATTGAAGAAAATAACAAACGAATGAAATCAACAACAGAAGTCAGTCGTGCATTTGTGGTTACAGCAGCAATTGACCTCACCACGTGGGAGATTATAGCTACCTGCGTGACATCCGAGTCCAAGAAAATCAACAATGTGGAATTGCTTACTTGGATAATTGTTCATTAAACAAAAAGAAGGGAATAAGAACAGTCCCTTATACCAAAGTGGTTTCCTTAGACACGCGTGTCAAGCTTTCGTCCCTGTGCAATACGATGAAAAGTGTTAGAATGAGAATCATTGAAGAAAATAACAAACGAATGTAATCAACAACAGAAGTCAGTAGTGCATTTGTGGTTACAGCAGCAATTGACCTCACCACGTGGGAGATTATAGCTACCTGCGTGACATCCGAGTCCAAGAAAATCAACAATGTGGAATGGCTTACTTGGATAATTGTTCATTAAACAAAAAGAAGAGAATAAGAACAGTCCCTTATACCAAAGTGGTTTCCTTAGACACGTGTGTCAAGCTTTCGTCCCTGTGCAATACGATGAAAAGTGTTAGAATGAGAATCATTGAAGAAAATAACAAACGAATGAAATCAACAACAGAAGTCAGTCGTGCATTCGTGGTTACAGCAGCAATTGACCTTACCACGTGGGAGATTACAGCTACCTGCGTGACATCCGAGCCCAAGAAAATCAACAATGTGGAACGGCTTACTTGGATAATTGTTCATTAAACAAAAAGAAGGGAATAAAAACAGTCCCTTATACCAAAGTGGTTTCCTTAGACACGCGTGTCAAGCTTTCGTCCCTGTGCAATACGATGGAAAGTGTTAGAATGAGAAACATTGAAGAAAATAACAAACGAATGAAATCAACAACAGAAGTCAGTCGTGCATTTGTGGTTACAGCAGCAATTGACCTTACCACGTGGGAGATTACAGCTACCTGCGTGACATCCGAGCCCAAGAAAATGAACAATGTGGAACGGCTTACTTGGATAATTGTTCATTAAACAAAAAGAAGGGAATAAGAACAGTCCCTTATACCAAAGTGGTTTCCTTAGACACGTGTGTCAAGCTTTCGTCCCTGTGCAATACGATGAGAAATGTTAGAATGAGAAACATTAAAGGAAATAACAAACAAATGGAATCAACAACAGAAGTCAGTCGTGCATTTGTGGTTACAGCAGCAATTGACCTTACCACGTGAAAGATTATAGCTACCTGCGTGTCATCCGAGTCCTAGAAAATCAACAATGTGGAATGGCTTACTTGGATAATTGATCATTATACAGAAAGAAGGGAATAAGAACAGTCCCTTATACCAATGTGGTTTCCATAGACACGTGTGTCAAGCTTTCGTCCCTGTGCAATACGATGAGAAGTGTTAGAATGAGAAACATTGAAGGAAATAACAAACAAATCAAATCAACAACAGAAGTCAGTCGTGCATTTGTGATTACAGCAGCAATTGACCTTACCACGTGGGAGATTATAGCTACCTGCGTGACATCCGAGTCCAAGAAAATCAACAATGTGGAATGGCTTACTTGGATAATTGATCATTATACAGAAAGAATGAAGTAAGAACAGTCCCTTATACCAATGTGGTTTCCATAGACACGTGTGTCAAGCTTTCGTCCCTGTGCATTACGATGAAAAGTGTTAGAATGAGAAACAACGAAGAAAATAACAAACGAATGAAATCAACAACAGAAGTCAGTCGTGCATTTGTGGTTACAGCAGCAATTGACCTTACCACGTGGGAGATTATAGCTACCTGCGTGACATCCGAGTCCAAAAAAATCAACAATGTGTAACGGCTTACTTGGATAATTGTTCATTAAACAAAAAGAATTGAATAAGAACAGTCCCTTATACCAAAGTGGTATCCTTAGACACGTGTGTCAAGCTTTCGTCCCTGTGCAATACGATGAAAAGTGTTAGAATGAGATACATTGAAGGTAATAACAAACAAATGAAATCAACAACAGAAGTCAGTCGAGCATTTGTGGTTACAGCAGCAATTGACCTTACCACGTTACAGATTATAGCTACCTGCGTGTCATCCGAGTCCAAGAAAATCAACAATGTGGAATGGCTTACTTGGATAATTGATCATCATACAGAAAGAAGGGAATAAGAACAGTCCCTTATACCAATGTGGTTTCCATAGACTCGTGTGTCAAGCTTTCGTCCCTGTGCAATACGATGAGAAGTGTTAGAATGAGAAACATTGAAGGAAATAACAAACAAATGAAATCAACAACAGAAGTCAGCCGTCCAATTGTGGTTACAGCAGCAATTGACCTTACCACGTGGGAGATTATAGCTACCCGCGTGTCATCCGAGTCCAAGAAAATCAACAATGTGGAATGGCTTACTTGGATAATTGTTCATTAAACAAAAAGGAGGGAATAAGAACAGTCCCTTATACCAAAGCGGTTTCCTTAGAAACCTGTGTCAAGCTTTCGTTCCTGTGCAATACGATGAAAAGTGTTAGAATGAGAAACATAGAAGGAAATAACAAACAAATGAAATCAACAACAGAAGTCAGTCGTGCATTTGTGGTTACGGCAGCAATTGACCTTACCACGTGGGAGATTATAGCTACCTGCGTGACATTCGAGTCCAAGAAAATCAACAATGTGGAATGGCTTACTTGGATAATTGTTGATTGAACTAAACGAAGGGAATAAGAACAGTCCCTTATACCAAAGTGGTTTCCTTAGACACGCGTGTCAAGCTTTCGTCCCTGTGCAATACGATGAAAAGTGTTAGAATGAGAAACATAGAAGGAAATAACAAACAAATGAAATCAACAACAGAAGTCAGTCGTGCATTTGTGGTTACAGCAGCAATTGACCTACTTTGAACCTGTGCAATACGATGAAAAGTGTTAGAATGAGAAACATAGAAGGAAATAACAAACAAATGAAATCAACAACAGAAGTCAGTCGTGCATTTGTGGTTACAGCAGCAATTGACCTTACCACGTGGGAGATTATAGCTACCTGCGTGACATCCGAGTCCAAGAAAAGCAACAATGTGGAATGGCTTACTTGGATAATTGTTCTTTAAACAAAACGAAGGGAATAAGAACAGTCCCTTATACCAAAGTGGTTTTCTTAGACACGCGTGTCAAGCTTTCGTCCCTGTGCAATACGATGAAAAGTGTTAGAATGAGAAACATAGAAGGAAATAACAAACAAATGAAATCAACAACAGAAGTCAGTCGTGCATTTGTGGTTACAGCAGCAATTGACCTTACCACGTGGGAGATTATAGCTACCTGCGTGACATCCGAGCCCAAGAAAATCAACAATGTGGAACGGCTTACTTGGATAATTGTTCATTAAACAAAAAGAAGGGAATAAGAACAGTCCCTTATACCAAAGTGGTTTCCTTAGACACGAGTGTCAAGCTTTCGTCCCTGTGCAATACGATGAAAAGTGTTAGAATGAGAATCATTGAAGAAAATAACAAACGAATGAAATCAACAACAGAAGTCAGTCGTGCATTCGTGGTTACAGCAGCAATTGACCTTACCACGTGGGAGATTATAGCTACCTGCGTGACATCCGAGCCCAAGAAAATGAACAATGTGGAACGGCTTACTTGGATAATTGTTCATTAAACAAAAAGAAGGGAATAAGAACAGTCCCTTATACCAAAGTGGATTCCTTAGACACGTGTGTCAAGCTTTCGTCCCTGTGCAATACGATGAGAAATGTTAGAATGAGAATCATTGAAGAAAATAACAAACGAATGAAATCAACAACAGAAGTCAGTCGTGCATTCGTGGTTACAGCAGCAATTGACCTTACCACGTGGGAGATTACAGCTACCTGCGTGACATCCGAGCCCAAGAAAATCAACAATGTGGAACGGCTTACTTGGATAATTGTTCATTAAACAAAAAGAAGGGAATAAGAACAGTCCCTTATACCAAAGTGGTTTCCTTAGACACGCGTGTCAAGCTTTCGTCCCTGTGCAATACGATGAAAAGTGTTAGAATGAGAAACATTAAAGGAAATAACAAACAAATGAAATCAACAACAGAAGTCAGTCGTGCATTTGTGGTTACAGCAGCAATTGACCTTACCACGTGGGAGATTATAGCTACCGGCGTGACATCCGAGTCCAAGAAAATCAACAATGTGGAATTGCTTACTTGGATAATTGTTCATTAAACAAAAAGAAGGGAATAAGAACAGTCCCTTATACCAAAGTGGTTTCCTTAGACACGCGTGTCAAGCTTTCGTCCCTGTGCAATACGATGAGAAGTGTTAGAATGAGAAACATTGAAGGAAATAACAAACAAATCAAATCAACAACAGAAGTCAGTCGTGCATTCGTGATTACAGCAGCAATTGACCTTACCACGTGGGAGATTACAGCTACCTGCGTGACATCCGAGCCCAAGAAAATCAACAATGTGGAACGGCTTACTTGGATAATTGTTCATTAAACAAAAAGAAGGGAATAAGAACAGTCCCTTATACCAAAGTGGTTTCCTTAGACACGCGTGTCAAGCTTTCGTCCCTGTGCAATACGATGAAAAGTGTGAGAATGAGAAACATTAAAGGAAATAACAAACAAATGAAATCAACAACAGAAGTCAGTCGTGCATTTGTGGTTACAGCAGCAATTGACCTTACCACGTGGGAGATTATAGCTACCGGCGTGACATCCGAGTCCAAGAAAATCAACAAAGTGGAATGGCTTACTTGGATAATTGTTCATTAAACAAAAAGAAGGGAATAAGAACAGTCCCTTATACCAAAGTGGTTTCCTTAGACACACGTGTCAAGCTTTCGTCCCTGTGCAATACGATGAAAAGTGTTAGAATGAGAAACATTGAAGAAAATAACAAACGAATGAAATCAACAACAGAAGTCAGTCGTGCATTTGTGGTTACAGCAGCAATTGACCTTACCACGTGGGAGATTACTGCTACCTGCGTGACATCCGAGCCCAAGAAAATGAACAATGTGGAACGGCTTACTTGGATAATTGTTCATTAAACAAAAAGAAGGGAATAAGAACAGTCCCTTATACCAAAGTGGATTCCTTAGACACGTGTGTCAAGCTTTCGTCCCTGTGCAATACGATGAGAAATGTTAGAATGAGAAACATTAAAGGAAATAACAAACAAATGAAATCAACAACAGAAGTCAGTCGTGCATTTGTGGTTACAGCAGCAATTGACCTTACCACGTAAAAGATAATAGCTACCTGCGTGTCATCCGAGTCCAAGAAAATCAACAATGTGGAATGGCTTACTTGGATAATTGATCATTATACAGAAAGAAGGGAATAAGAACAGTCCCTTATACCAATGTGGTTTCCATAGACACGTGTGTCAAGCTTTCGTCCCTGTGCAATACGATGAGAAGTGTTAGAATGGGAAACATTGAAGGAAATAACAAACAAATCAAATCAACAACAGAAGTCAGTCGTGCATTTGTGATTACAGCAGCAATTGACCTTACCACGTGGGAGATTATAGCTACCTGCGTGACATCCGAGTCCAAGAAAATCAACAATGTGGAATGGCTTAATTGGATAATTGATCATTATACAGAAAGAATGAAGTAAGAACAGTCCCTTATACCAATGTGGTTTCCATAGACACGTGTGTCAAGCTTTCGTCCCTGTGCATTACGATGAAAAGTGTTAGAATGAGAAACATTGAAGAAAATAACAAACGAATGAAATCAACAACAGAAGTCAGTCGTGCATTTGTGGTTACAGCAGCAATTGACCTTACCACGTGGGAGATTATAGCTACCTGCGTGACATCCGAGTCCAAAAAAATCAACAATGTGTAACGGCTTACTTGGATAATTGTTCATTAAACAAAAAGAATTGAATAAGAACAGTCCCTTATACCAAAGTGGTATCCTTAAACACGTGTGTCAAGCTTTCGTCCCTGTGCAATACGATGAAAAGTGTAAGAATGAGAAACATTGAAGGTAATAACAAACAAATGAAATCAACAACAGAAGTCAGTCGAGCATTTGTGGTTACAGCAGCAATTGACCTTACCACGTTACAGATTATAGCTACCTGCGTGTCATCCGAGTCCAAGAAAATCAACAATGTGGAATGGCTTACTTGGATAATTGATCATCATACAGAAAGAAGGGAATAAGAACAGTCCCTTATACCAATGTGGTTTCCATAGACGCGTGTGTCAAGCTTTCGTCCCTGTGCAATACGATGAGAAGTGTTAGAATGAGAAACATTGAAGGAAATAACAAACAAATGAAATCAACAACAGAAGTCAGCCGTCCAATTGTGGTTACAGCAGCAATTGACCTTACCACGTGGGAGATTATAGCTACCCGCGTGTCATCCGAGTCCAAGAAAATCAACAATGTGGAATGGCTTACTTGGATAATTGTTCATTAACCAAAAAGGAGGGAATAAGAACAGTCCCTTATACCAAAGTGGTTTCCTTAGACACCTGTGTCAAGCTTTCGTTCTTGTGCAATACGATGAAAAGTGTTAGAATGAGAAACATAGAAGGAAATAACAAACAAATGAAATCAACAACAGAAGTCAGTCGTGCATTTGTGGTTACAGCAGCAATTGACCTTACCACGTGGGAGATTATAGCTACCTGCGTGACATCCGAGTCCAAGAAAATCAACAATGTGGAATGGCTTACTTGGATAATTGTTCATTAAACAAAACGAAGGGAATAAGAACAGTCCCTTATACCAAAGTGGTTTCCTTAGACACGCGTGTCAAGCTTTCGTCCCTGTGCAATACGATGAAAAGTGTTAGAATGAGAAACATAGAAGGAAATAACAAACAAATGAAATCAACAACTGAAGTCAGTCGTGCATTTGTGGTTACAGCAGCAATTGACCTTACCACGTGGGAGATTATAGCTACCTGCGTGACATTTGAGTCCAAGAAAATCAACAATGTGGAATGGCTTACTTGGATAATTGTTGATTGAACAAAACGAAGGGAATAAGAACAGTCCCTTATACCAAAGTGGTTTCCTTAGACACGCGTGTCAAGCTTTCGTCCCTGTGCAATACGATGAAAAGTGTTAGAATGAGAAACATAGAAGGAAATAACAAACAAATGAAATCAACAACAGAAGTCAGTCGTGCATTTGTGGTTACAGCAGCAATTGACCTCACCACGTGGGAGATTATAGCTACCTGCGTGACATCCGAGTCCAAGAAAATCAACAATGTGGAATGGCTTACTTGGATAATTGTTCATCAAAAAGAAAAAAAGGAAGAAGAGCAGTCCCTTATACCGATGTGGTTTCCATAGACACGTGTGTCAAGCTTTCGTTCCTGTGCATTACGATGAAAAGTGTTAGAATGAGAAACATAGAAGGAAATAACAAACAAATGAAATCAACAACAGAAGTCAGTCGTGCATTTGTGGTTACAGCAGCAATTGACCTTACCACGTGGGAGATTATAGCTACCTGCGTGACATCCGAGTCCAAGAAAATCAACAATGTGGAATGGCTTACTTGGATAATTGTTGATTGAACAAAACGAAGGGAATAAGAACAGTCCCTTATACCAAAGTGGTTTCCTTAGACACGCGTGTCAAGCTTTCGTCCCTGTGCAATACGATGAAAAGTGTTAGAATGGGAAACATTGAAGGAAATAACAAACAAATCAAATCAACAACAGAAGTCAGTCGTGCATTTGTGATTACAGCAGCAATTGACCTTACCACGTGGGAGATTATAGCTACCTGCGTGACATCCGAGTCCAAGAAAATCAACAATGTGGAATGGCTCAATTGGATAATTGATCATTATACAGAAAGAATGAAGTAAGAACAGTCCCTTATACCAATGTGGTTTCCATAGACACGTGTGTCAAGCTTTCGTCCCTGTGCATTACGATGAAAAGTGTTAGAATGAGAAACATTGAAGAAAATAACAAACGAATGAAATCAACAACAGAAGTCAGTCGTGCATTTGTGGTTACAGCAGCAATTGACCTTACCACGTGGGAGATTATAGCTACCTGCGTGACATCCGAGTCCAAAAAAATCAACAATGTGTAACGGCTTACTTGGATAATTGTTCATTAAACAAAAAGAATTGAATAAGAACAGTCCCTTATACCAAAGTGGTATCCTTAGACACGTGTGTCAAGCTTTCGTCCCTGTGCAATACGATGAAAAGTGTTAGAATGAGAAACATTGAAGGTAATAACAAACAAATGAAATCAACAACAGAAGTCAGTCGAGCATTTGTGGTTACAGCAGCAATTGACCTTACCACGTTACAGATTATAGCTACCTGCGTGTCATCCGAGTCCAAAAAAATCAACAATGTGGAATGGCTTACTTGGATAATTGATCATCATACAGAAAGAAGGGAATAAGAACAGTCCCTTATACCAATGTGGTTTCCATAGACTCGTGTGTCAAGCTTTCGTCCCTGTGCAATACGATGAGAAGTGTTAGAATGAGAAACATTGAAGGAAATAACAAACAAATGAAATCAACAACAGAAGTCAGCCGTCCAATTGTGGTTACAGCAGCAATTGACCTTACCACGTGGGAGATTATAGCTACCCGCGTGTCATCCGAGTCCAAGAAAATGAACAATGTGGAATGGCTTACTTGGATAATTGTTCATTAAACAAAACGAAGGGAATAAGAACAGTCCCTTATACCAAAGTGGTTTCCTTAGACACCTGTGTCAAGCTTTCGTTCCTGTGCAATACGATGAAAAGTGTTAGAATGAGAAACATAGAAGGAAATAACAAACAAATGAAATCAACAACAGAAGTCAGTCGTGCATTTGTGGTTACAGCAGCAATTGACCTTACCACGTGGGAGATTATAGCTACCTGCGTGACATCCGAGTCCAAGAAAATCAACAATGTGGAATGGCTTACTTGGATAATTGTTCATTAAACAAAACGAAGGGAATAAGAACAGTCCCTTATACCAAAGTGGTTTCCTTAGACACGCGTGTCAAGCTTTCGTCCCTGTGCAATACGATGAAAAGTGTTAGAATGAGAAACATAGAAGGAAATAACAAACAAATGAAATCAACAACTGAAGTCAGTCGTGCATTTGTGGTTACAGCAGCAATTGACCTTACCACGTGGGAGATTATAGCTACCTGCGTGACATTCGAGTCCAAGAAAATCAACAATGTGGAATGGCTTACTTGGATAATTGTTGATTGAACAAAACGAAGGGAATAAGAACAGTCCCTTATACCAAAGTGGTTTCCTTAGACACGCGTGTCAAGCTTTCGTCCCTGTGCAATACGATGAAAAGTGTTAGAATGAGAAACATAGAAGGAAATAACAAACAAATGAAATCAACAACAGAAGTCAGTCGTGCATTTGTGGTTACAGCAGCAATTGACCTCACCACGTGAGAGATTATAGCTACCTGCGTGACATCCGAGTCCAAGAAAATCAACAATGTGGAATGGCTTACTTGGATAATTGTTCATCAAAAAGAAAAAAGGGAAGAAGAGCAGTCCCTTATACCGATGTGGTTTCCATAGACACGTGTGTCAAGCTTTCGTTCCTGTGCATTACGATGAAAAGTGTTAGAATGAGAAACATAGAAGGAAATAACAAACAAATGAAATCAACAACAGAAGTCAGTCGTGCATTTGTGGTTACAGCAGCAATTGACCTTACCACGTGGGAGATTATAGCTACCTGCGTGACATCCGAGTCCAAGAAAATCAACAATGTGGAATGGCTTACTTGGATAATTGTTGATTGAACAAAACGAAGGGAATAAGAACAGTCCCTTATACCAAAGTGGTTGCCTTAGACACGCGTGTCAAGCTTTCGTCCCTGTGCAATACGATGAAAAGTGTTAGAATGAGAAACATAGAAGGAAATAACAAACAAATGAAATCAACAACAGAAGTCAGTCGTGCATTTGTGGTTACAGCAGCAATTGACCTTACCACGTGGGAGATTATAGCTACCTGCGTGACATCCGAGTTCAAGTAAAGCAACAATGTGGAATGGCTTACTTGGATAATTGTTCATTAAACAAAACGAAGGGAATAAGAACAGTCCCTTATACCAAAGTGGTTTTCTTAGACACGCGTGTCAAGCTTTCGTCCCTGTGCAATACGATGAAAAGTGTTAGAATGAGAAACATAGAAGGAAATAACAAACAAATGAAATCAACAACAGAAGTCAGTCGTGCATTTGTGGTTACAGCAGCAATTGACCTTACCACGTGGGAGATTATAGCTACCTGCGTGACATTCGAGTCCAAGAAAATCAACAATGTGGAATGGCTTACTTGGATAATTGTTGATTGAACAAAACGAAGGGAATAAGAACAGTCCCTTATACCAAAGTGGTTTCCTTAGACACGCGTGTCAAGCTTTCGTCCCTGTGCAATACGATGAAAAGTGTTAGAATGAGAAACATAGAAGGAAATAACAAACAAATGAAATCAACAACAGAAGTCAGTCGTGCATTTGTGGTTACAGCAGCAATTGACCTTACCACGTGGGAGATTATAGCTACCTGCGTGACATCCGAGTCCAAGAAAATCAACAATGTGGAATGGCTTACTTGGATAATTGTTCATTAAACAAAGAGAAGGGAATAAGAACAGTCCCTTACACCAAAGTGGTTTCCTTAGACACGCGTGTCTAGCTTTCGTCCCTGTGCAATACGATGAAAAGTGTTAGAATGAGAATCATTGAAGAAAATAACAAACTAATGAAATCAACAACAGAAGTCAGTCGTGCATTCGTGGTTACAGCAGCAATTGACCTTACCACGTGGGAGATTACAGCTACCTGCGTGACATCCGAGCCAGGAAAATCAACAATGTGGAACGGCTTACTTGGATAATTGTTCATTAAACAAAAAGAAGGGAATAAGAACAGTCCCTTATACCAAAGTGGTTTCCTTAGACACGCGTGTCAAGCTTTCGTCCCTGTGCAATACGATGAAAAGTGTTAGAATGAGAATCATTGAAGAAAATAACAAACGAATGAAATCAACAACAGAAGTCAGTCGTGCATTCGTGGTTACAGCAGCAATTGACCTTACCACGTGGGAGATTACAGCTACCTGCGTGACATCCGAGCCCAAGAAAATCAACAATGTGGAACGGCTCACTTGGATAATTGTTCATTAAACAAAACGAAGGGAATAAGAACAGTCCCTTATACCAAAGTGGTTTCCTTAGACACGCGTGTCAAGCTTTCGTCCCTGTGCAATACGATGAAAAGTGTTAGAATGAGAAACATTAAAGGAAATAACAAACAAATGAAATCAACAACAGAAGTCAGTCGTGCATTTGTGGTTACAGCAGCAATTGACCTTACCATGTGGGAGATTATAGCTACCTGCGTGACATCCGAGTTCAAGAAAAGCAACAATGTGGAATGGCTTACTTGGATAATTGTTCATTAAACAAAACGAAGGGAATAAGAACAGTCCCTTATACCAAAGTGGTTTTCTTAGACACGCGTGTCAAGCTTTCGTCCCTGTGCAATACGATGAAAAGTGTTAGAATGAGAAACATAGAAGGAAATAACAAACAAATGAAATCAACAACAGAAGTCAGTCGTGCATTTGTGGTTACAGCAGCAATTGACCTTACCACGTGGGAGATTATAGCTACCTGCGTGACATTCGAGTCCAAGAAAATCAACAATGTGGAATGGCTTACTTGGATAATTGTTGATTGAACAAAACGAAGGGAATAAGAACAGTCCCTTATACCAAAGTGGTTTCCTTAGACACGCGTGTCAAGCTTTCGTCCCTGTGCAATACGATGAAAAGTGTTAGAATGAGAAACATAGAAGGAAATAACAAACAAATGAAATCAACAACAGAAGTCAGTCGTGCATTTGTGGTTACAGCAGCAATTGACCTCACCACGTGGGAGATTATAGCTACCTGCGTGACATCCGAGTCCAAGAAAATCAACAATGTGGAATGGCTTACTTGGATAATTGTTCATTAAACAAAAAGAAGGGAATAAGAACAGTCCCTTACACCAAAGTGGTTTCCTTAGACACGCGTGTCTAGCTTTCGTCCCTGTGCAATACGATGAAAAGTGTTAGAATGAGAATCATTGAAGAAAATAACAAACTAATGAAATCAACAACAGAAGTCAGTCGTGCATTCGTGGTTACAGCAGCAATTGACCTTACCACGTGGGAGATTACAGCTACCTGCGTGACATCCGAGCCAGGAAAATCAACAATGTGGAACGGCTTACTTGGATAATTGTTCATTAAACAAAAAGAAGGGAATAAGAACAGTCCCTTATACCAAAGTGGTTTCCTTAGACACGCGTGTCAAGCTTTCGTCCCTGTGCAATACGATGAAAAGTGTTAGAATGAGAATCATTGAAGAAAATAACAAACGAATGAAATCAACAACAGAAGTCAGTCGTGCATTCGTGGTTACAGCAGCAATTGACCTTACCACGTGGGAGATTACAGCTACCTGCGTGACATCCGAGCCCAAGAAAATCAACAATGTGGAACGGCTCACTTGGATAATTGTTCATTAAACAAAACGAAGGGAATAAGAACAGTCCCTTATACCAAAGTGGTTTCCTTAGACACGCGTGTCAAGCTTTCGTCCCTGTGCAATACGATGAAAAGTGTTAGAATGAGAAACATAAAAGGAAATAACAAACAAATGAAATCAACAACAGAAGTCAGTCGTGCATTTGTGGTTACAGCAGCAATTGACCTTACCACGTGGGAGATTATAGCTACCGGCGTGACATCCGTGTCCAAGAAAATCAACAATGTGGAATTGCTTACTTGGATAATTGTTCATTAAACAAAACGA
Organism: Harmonia axyridis; assembly: GCF_914767665.1. NCBI lineage: Eukaryota > Metazoa > Arthropoda > Insecta > Coleoptera > Coccinellidae > Harmonia > Harmonia axyridis. Next base: position 24,548,355 of record NC_059508.1, on the reverse strand, counting down.
AGGGAATAAGAACAGTCCCTTATACCAAAGTGGTTTCCTTAGACACGCGTGTCAAGCTTTCGTCCCTGTGCAATACGATGAAAAGTGTTAGAATGAGAAACATTAAAGGAAATAACAAACAAATGAAATCAACAACAGAAGTCAGTCGTGCATTTGTGGTTACAGCAGCAATTGACCTTACCACGTGGGAGATTATAGCTACCTGCGTGACATCCGAGTTCAAGAAAAGCAACAATGTGGAATGGCTTACTTGGATAATTGTTCATTAAACAAAACGAAGGGAATAAGAACAGTCCCTTATACCAAAGTGGTTTTCTTAGACACGCGTGTCAAGCTTTCGTCCCTGTGCAATACGATGAAAAGTGTTAGAATGAGAAACATAGAAGGAAATAACAAACAAATGAAATCAACAACAGAAGTCAGTCGTGCATTTGTGGTTACAGCAGCAATTGACCTTACCACGTGGGAGATTATAGCTACCTGCGTGACATTCGAGTCCAAGAAAATCAACAATGTGGAATGGCTTACTTGGATAATTGTTGATTGAACAAAACGAAGGGAATAAGAACAGTCCCTTATACCAAAGTGGTTTCCTTAGACACGCGTGTCAAGCTTTCGTCCCTGTGCAATACGATGAAAAGTGTTAGAATGAGAAACATAGAAGGAAATAACAAACAAATGAAATCAACAACAGAAGTCAGTCGTGCATTTGTGGTTACAGCAGCAATTGACCTCACCACGTGGGAGATTATAGCTACCTGCGTGACATCCGAGTCCAAGAAAATCAACAATGTGGAATGGCTTACTTGGATAATTGTTCATTAAACAAAAAGAAGGGAATAAGAACAGTCCCTTACACCAAAGTGGTTTCCTTAGACACGCGTGTCTAGCTTTCGTCCCTGTGCAATACGATGAAAAGTGTTAGAATGAGAATCATTGAAGAAAATAACAAACTAATGAAATCAACAACAGAAGTCAGTCGTGCATTCGTGGTTACAGCAGCAATTGACCTTACCACGTGGGAGATTACAGCTACCTGCGTGACATCCGAGCCAGGAAAATCAACAATGTGGAACGGCTTACTTGGATAATTGTTCATTAAACAAAAAGAAGGGAATAAGAACAGTCCCTTATACCAAAGTGGTTTCCTTAGACACGCGTGTCAAGCTTTCGTCCCTGTGCAATACGATGAAAAGTGTTAGAATGAGAATCATTGAAGAAAATAACAAACGAATGAAATCAACAACAGAAGTCAGTCGTGCATTCGTGGTTACAGCAGCAATTGACCTTACCACGTGGGAGATTACAGCTACCTGCGTGACATCCGAGCCCAAGAAAATCAACAATGTGGAACGGCTCACTTGGATAATTGTTCATTAAACAAAACGAAGGGAATAAGAACAGTCCCTTATACCAAAGTGGTTTCCTTAGACACGCGTGTCAAGCTTTCGTCCCTGTGCAATACGATGAAAAGTGTTAGAATGAGAAACATTAAAGGAAATAACAAACAAATGAAATCAACAACAGAAGTCAGTCGTGCATTTGTGGTTACAGCAGCAATTGACCTTACCACGTGGGAGATTATAGCTACCTGCGTGACATCCGAGTTCAAGAAAAGCAACAATGTGGAATGGCTTACTTGGATAATTGTTCATTAAACAAAACGAAGGGAATAAGAACAGTCCCTTATACCAAAGTGGTTTTCTTAGACACGCGTGTCAAGCTTTCGTCCCTGTGCAATACGATGAAAAGTGTTAGAATGAGAAACATAGAAGGAAATAACAAACAAATGAAATCAACAACAGAAGTCAGTCGTGCATTTGTGGTTACAGCAGCAATTGACCTTACCACGTGGGAGATTATAGCTACCTGCGTGACATTCGAGTCCAAGAAAATCAACAATGTGGAATGGCTTACTTGGATAATTGTTGATTGAACAAAACGAAGGGAATAAGAACAGTCCCTTATACCAAAGTGGTTTCCTTAGACACGCGTGTCAAGCTTTCGTCCCTGTGCAATACGATGAAAAGTGTTAGAATGAGAAACATAGAAGGAAATAACAAACAAATGAAATCAACAACAGAAGTCAGTCGTGCATTTGTGGTTACAGCAGCAATTGACCTCACCACGTGGGAGATTATAGCTACCTGCGTGACATCCGAGTCCAAGAAAATCAACAATGTGGAATGGCTTACTTGGATAATTGTTCATTAAACAAAAAGAAGGGAATAAGAACAGTCCCTTACACCAAAGTGGTTTCCTTAGACACGCGTGTCTAGCTTTCGTCCCTGTGCAATACGATGAAAAGTGTTAGAATGAGAAACATTGAAGAAAATAACAAACTAATGAAATCAACAACAGAAGTCAGTCGTGCATTCGTGGTTACAGCAGCAATTGACCTTACCACGTGGGAGATTACAGCTACCTGCGTGACATCCGAGCCAGGAAAATCAACAATGTGGAACGGCTTACTTGGATAATTGTTCATTAAACAAAAAATAGGGAATAAGAACAGTCCCTTATACCAAAGTGGTTTCCTTAGACACGCGTGTCAAGCTTTCGTCCCTGTGCAATACGATGAAAAGTGTTAGAATGAGAATCATTGAAGAAAATAACAAACGAATGAAATCAACAACAGAAGTCAGTCGTGCATTCGTGGTTACAGCAGCAATTGACCTTACCACGTGGGAGATTACAGCTACCTGCGTGACATCCGAGTCCAAGAAAATCAACAATGTGGAACGGCTCACTTGGATAATTGTTCATTAAACAAAACGAAGGGAATAAGAACAGTCCCTTATACCAAAGTGGTTTCCTTAGACACGCGTGTCAAGCTTTCGTCCCTGTGCAATACGATGAAAAGTGTTAGAATGAGAAACATTAAAGGAAATAACAAACAAATGAAATCAACAACAGAAGTCAGTCGTGCATTTGTGGTTACAGCAGCAATTGACCTTACCACGTGGGAGATTATAGCTACCGGCGTGACATCCGAGTCCAAGAAAATCAACAATGTGGAATTGCTTACTTGGATAATTGTTCATTAAACAAAAAGAAGGGAATAAGAACAGTCCCTTATACCAAAGTGGTTTCCTTAGACACGCGTGTCAAGCTTTCGTCCCTGTGCAATACGATGAAAAGTGTTAGAATGAGAAACATTAAAGGAAATAACAAACAAATGAAATCAACAACAGAAGTCAGTCGTGCATTTGTGGTTACAGCAGCAATTGACCTTACCACGTGGGAGATTATAGCTACCTGCGTGACATCCGAGTTCAAGAAAAGCAACAATGTGGAATGGCTTACTTGGATAATTGTTCATTAAACAAAACGAAGGGAATAAGAACAGTCCCTTATACCAAAGTGGTTTTCTTAGACACGCGTGTCAAGCTTTCGTCCCTGTGCAATACGATGAAAAGTGTTAGAATGAGAAACATAGAAGGAAATAACAAACAAATGAAATCAACAACAGAAGTCAGTCGTGCATTTGTGGTTACAGCAGCAATTGACCTTACCACGTGGGAGATTATAGCTACCTGCGTGACATTCGAGTCCAAGAAAATCAACAATGTGGAATGGCTTACTTGGATAATTGTTGATTGAACAAAACGAAGGGAATAAGAACAGTCCCTTATATCAAAGTGGTTTCCTTAGACACGCGTGTCAAGCTTTCGTCCCTGTGCAATACGATGAAAAGTGTTAGAATGAGAAACATAGAAGGAAATAACAAACAAATGAAATCAACAACAGAAGTCAGTCGTGCATTTGTGGTTACAGCAGCAATTGACCTCACCACGTGGGAGATTATAGCTACCTGCGTGACATCCGAGTCCAAGAAAATCAACAATGTGGAATGGCTTACTTGGATAATTGTTCATTAAACAAAAAGAAGGGAATAAGAACAGTCCCTTACACCAAAGTGGTTTCCTTAGACACGCGTGTCTAGCTTTCGTCCCTGTGCAATACGATGAAAAGTGTTAGAATGAGAATCATTGAAGAAAATAACAAACTAATGAAATCAACAACAGAAGTCAGTCGTGCATTCGTGGTTACAGCAGCAATTGACCTTACCACGTGGGAGATTACAGCTACCTGCGTGACATCCGAGCCAGGAAAATCAACAATGTGGAACGGCTTACTTGGATAATTGTTCATTAAACAAAAAAAAGGGAATAAGAACAGTCCCTTATACCAAAGTGGTTTCCTTAGACACGCGTGTCAAGCTTTCGTCCCTGTGCAATACGATGAAAAGTGTTAGAATGAGAATCATTGAAGAAAATAACAAACGAATGAGATCAACAACAGAAGTCAGTCGTGCATTTGTGGTTACAGCAGCAATTGACCTCACCACGTGGGAGATTATAGCTACCTGCGTGACATCCGAGTCCAAGAAAATCAACAATGTGGAATGGCTTACTTGGATAATTGTTCATCAAAAAGAAAAAAGGGAAGAAGAGCAGTCCCTTATACCAATGTGGTTTCCATAGACACGTGTGTCAAGCTTTCGTTCCTGTGCATTACGATGAAAAGTGTTAGAATGAGAAACATTGAAGAAAATAACAAACGAATGAAATCAACAACAGAAGTCAGTCGTGCATTTGTGGTTACAGCAGCAATTGACCTCACCACGTGGGAGATTATAGCTACCTGCGTGACATCCGAGTCCAAGAAAATCAACAATGTGGAATGGCTTACTTGGATAATTGTTCATTAAACAAAAAGAAGGGAATAAGAACAGTCCCTTATACCAAAGTGGTTTCCTTAGACACACGTGTCTAGCTTTCGTCCCTGTGCAATACGATGAAAAGTGTTAGAATGAGAATCATTGAAGAAAATAACAAACGAATGAAATCAACAACAGAAGTCAGTCGTGCATTCGTGGTTACAGCAGCAATTGACCTTACCACGTGGGAGATTACAGCTACCTGCGTGACATCCGAGCCCAAGAAAATCAACAATGTGGAACGGCTTACTTGGATAATTGTTCATTAAACAAAAAGAAGGGAATAAGAACAGTCCCTTATACCAAAGTGGTTTCCTTAGACACGCGTGTCAAGCTTTCGTCCCTGTGCAATACGATGAAAAGTGTTAGAATGAGAATCATTGAAGAAAATAACAAACGAATGAGATCAACAACAGAAGTCAGTCGTGCATTTGTGGTTACAGCAGCAATTGACCTCACCACGTGGGAGATTATAGCTACCTGCGTGACATCCGAGTCCAAGAAAATCAACAATGTGGAATGGCTTACTTGGATAATTGTTCATTAAACAAAAAGAAGGGAATAAGAACAGTCCCTTATACCAAAGTGGTTTCCTTAGACACGCGTGTCAAGCTTTCGTCCCTGTGCAATACGATGAAAAGTGTTAGAATGAGAATCATTGAAGAAAATAACAAACGAATGAAATCAACAACAGAAGTCAGTCGTGCATTCGTGGTTACAGCAGCAATTGACCTTACCACGTGGGAGATTACAGCTACCTGCGTGACATCCGAGCCCAAGAAAATCAACAATGTGGAACGGCTTACTTGGATAATTGTTCATTAAACAAAAAGAAGGGAATAAGAACAGTCCCTTATACCAAAGTGTTTTCCTTAGACACGCGTGTCAAGCTTTCGTCCCTGTGCAATACGATGAAAAGTGTTAGAATGAGAAACATTAAAGGAAATAACAAACAAATGAAATCAACAACAGAAGTCAGTCGTGCATTTGTGGTTACAGCAGCAATTGACCTTACCACGTGGGAGATTATAGCTACCGGCGTGACATCCGAGTCCAAGAAAATCAACAATGTGGAATTGCTTACTTGGATAATTGTTCATTAAACAAAAAGAAGGGAATAAGAACAGTCCCTTATACCAAAGTGGTTTCCTTAGACACGCGTGTCAAGCTTTCGTCCCTGTGCAATACGATGAAAAGTGTTAGAATGAGAAACATTAAAGGAAATAACAAACAAATGAAATCAACAACAGAAGTCAGTCGTGCATTTGTGGTTACAGCAGCAATTGACCTTACCACGTGGGAGATTATAGCTACCTGCGTGACATCCGAGTTCAAGAAAAGCAACAATGTGGAATGGCTTACTTGGATAATTGTTCATTAAACAAAACGAAGGGAATAAGAACAGTCCCTTATACCAAAGTGGTTTTCTTAGACACGCGTGTCAAGCTTTCGTCCCTGTGCAATACGATGAAAAGTGTTAGAATGAGAAACATAGAAGGAAATAACAAACAAATGAAATCAACAACAGAAGTCAGTCGTGCATTTGTGGTTACAGCAGCAATTGACCTTACCACGTGGGAGATTATAGCTACCTGCGTGACATTCGAGTCCAAGAAAATCAACAATGTGGAATGGCTTACTTGGATAATTGTTGATTGAACAAAACGAAGGGAATAAGAACAGTCCCTTATATCAAAGTGGTTTCCTTAGACACGCGTGTCAAGCTTTCGTCCCTGTGCAATACGATGAAAAGTGTTAGAATGAGAAACATAGAAGGAAATAACAAACAAATGAAATCAACAACAGAAGTCAGTCGTGCATTTGTGGTTACAGCAGCAATTGACCTCACCACGTGGGAGATTATAGCTACCTGCGTGACATCCGAGTCCAAGAAAATCAACAATGTGGAATGGCTTACTTGGATAATTGTTCATTAAACAAAAAGAAGGGAATAAGAACAGTCCCTTACACCAAAGTGGTTTCCTTAGACACGCGTGTCTAGCTTTCGTCCCTGTGCAATACGATGAAAAGTGTTAGAATGAGAATCATTGAAGAAAATAACAAACTAATGAAATCAACAACAGAAGTCAGTCGTGCATTCGTGGTTACAGCAGCAATTGACCTTACCACGTGGGAGATTACAGCTACCTGCGTGACATCCGAGCCAGGAAAATCAACAATGTGGAACGGCTTACTTGGATAATTGTTCATTAAACAAAAAAAAGGGAATAAGAACAGTCCCTTATACCAAAGTGGTTTCCTTAGACACGCGTGTCAAGCTTTCGTCCCTGTGCAATACGATGAAAAGTGTTAGAATGAGAATCATTGAAGAAAATAACAAACGAATGAGATCAACAACAGAAGTCAGTCGTGCATTTGTGGTTACAGCAGCAATTGACCTCACCACGTGGGAGATTATAGCTACCTGCGTGACATCCGAGTCCAAGAAAATCAACAATGTGGAATGGCTTACTTGGATAATTGTTCATCAAAATGAAAAAAGGGAAGAAGAGCAGTCCCTTATACCAATGTGGTTTCCATAGACACGTGTGTCAAGCTTTCGTTCCTGTGCATTACGATGAAAAGTGTTAGAATGAGAAACATTGAAGAAAATAACAAACGAATGAAATCAACAACAGAAGTCAGTCGTGCATTTGTGGTTACAGCAGCAATTGACCTCACCACGTGGGAGATTATAGCTACCTGCGTGACATCCGAGTCCAAGAAAATCAACAATGTGGAATGGCTTACTTGGATAATTGTTCATTAAACAAAAAGAAGGGAATAAGAACAGTCCCTTATACCAAAGTGGTTTCCTTAGACACGCGTGTCTAGCTTTCGTCCCTGTGCAATACGATGAAAAGTGTTAGAATGAGAATCATTGAAGAAAATAACAAACGAATGAAATCAACAACAGAAGTCAGTCGTGCATTCGTGGTTACAGCAGCAATTGACCTTACCACGTGGGAGATTACAGCTACCTGCGTGACATCCGAGCCCAAGAAAATCAACAATGTGGAACGGCTTACTTGGATAATTGTTCATTAAACAAAAAGAAGGGAATAAGAACAGTCCCTTATACCAAAGTGGTTTCCTTAGACACGCGTGTCAAGCTTTCGTCCCTGTGCAATACGATGAAAAGTGTTAGAATGAGAATCATTGAAGAAAATAACAAACGAATGAGATCAACAACAGAAGTCAGTCGTGCATTTGTGGTTACAGCAGCAATTGACCTCACCACGTGGGAGATTATAGCTACCTGCGTGACATCCGAGTCCAAGAAAATCAACAATGTGGAATGGCTTACTTGGATAATTGTTCATTAAACAAAAAGAAGGGAATAAGAACAGTCCCTTATACCAAAGTGGTTTCCTTAGACACGCGTGTCAAGCTTTCGTCCCTGTGCAATACGATGAAAAGTGTTAGAATGAGAATCATTGAAGAAAATAACAAACGAATGAAATCAACAACAGAAGTCAGTCGTGCATTCGTGGTTACAGCAGCAATTGACCTTACCACGTGGGAGATTACAGCTACCTGCGTGACATCCGAGCCCAAGAAAATCAACAATGTGGAACGGCTTACTTGGATAATTGTTCATTAAACAAAAAGAAGGGAATAAGAACAGTCCCTTATACCAAAGTGTTTTCCTTAGACACGCGTGTCAAGCTTTCGTCCCTGTGCAATACGATGAAAAGTGTTAGAATGAGAAACATTAAAGGAAATAACAAACAAATGAAATCAACAACAGAAGTCAGTCGTGCATTTGTGGTTACAGCAGCAATTGACCTTACCACGTGGGAGATTATAGCTACCGGCGTGACATCCGAGTCCAAGAAAATCAACAATGTGGAATTGCTTACTTGGATAATTGTTCATTAAACAAAAAGAAGGGAATAAGAACAGTCCCTTATACCAAAGTGGTTTCCTTAGACACGCGTGTCAAGCTTTCGTCGCTGTGCAATACGATGAAAAGTGTTAGAATGAGAAACATTAAAGGAAATAACAAACAAATGAAATCAACAACAGAAGTCAGTCGTGCATTTGTGGTTACAGCAGCAATTGACCTTACCACGTAAAAGATTATAGCTACCTGCGTGACATCCGAGTCCAAGAAAATCAACAATGTGGAATGGCTTACTTGGATAATTGTTCATCAAAAAGAAAAAAGGGAAGAAGAGCAGTCCCTTATACCAATGTGGTTTCCATAGACACGTGTGTCAAGCTTTCGTTCCTGTGCATTACGATGAAAAGTGTTAGAATGAGAAACATTGAAGAAAATAACAAACGAATGAAATCAACAACAGAAGTCAGTCGTGCATTTGTGGTTACAGCAGCAATTGACCTCACCACGTGGGAGATTATAGCTACCTGCGTGACATCCGAGTCCAAGAAAATCAACAATGTGGAATGGCTTACTTGGATAATTGTTCATTAAACAAAAAGAAGGGAATAAGAACAGTCCCTTATACCAAAGTGGTTTCCTTAGACACGCGTGTCTAGCTTTCGTCCCTGTGCAATACGATGAAAAGTGTTAGAATGAGAATCATTGAAGAAAATAACAAACGAATGAAATCAACAACAGAAGTCAGTCGTGCATTCGTGGTTACAGCAGCAATTGACCTTACCACGTGGGAGATTACAGCTACCTGCGTGACATCCGAGCCCAAGAAAATCAACAATGTGGAACGGCTTACTTGGATAATTGTTCATTAAACAAAAAGAAGGGAATAAGAACAGTCCCTTATACCAAAGTGGTTTCCTTAGACACGCGTGTCAAGCTTTCGTCCCTGTGCAATACGATGAAAAGTGTTAGAATGAGAATCATTGAAGAAAACAACAAACGAATGAAATCAACAACAGAAGTCAGTCGTGCATTTGTGGTTACAGCAGCAATTGACCTCACCACGTGGGAGATTATAGCTACCTGCGTGACATCCGAGTCCAAGAAAATCAACAATGTGGAATGGCTTACTTGGATAATTGTTCATTAAACAAAAAGAAGGGAATAAGAACAGTCCCTTATACCAAAGTGGTTTCCTTAGACACGCGTGTCAAGCTTTCGTCCCTGTGCAATACGATGAAAAGTGTTAGAATGAGAATCATTGAAGAAAATAACAAACGAATGAAATCAACAACAGAAGTCAGTCGTGCATTCGTGGTTACAGCAGCAATTGACCTTACCACGTGGGAGATTACAGCTACCTGCGTGACATCCGAGCCCAAGAAAATCAACAATGTGGAACGGCTTACTTGGATAATTGTTCATTAAACAAAAAGAAGGGAATAAGAACAGTCCCTTATACCAAAGTGTTTTCCATAGACACGCGTGTCAAGCTTTCGTCCCTGTGCAATACGATGAAAAGTGTTAGAATGAGAAACATTAAAGGAAATAACAAACAAATGAAATCAACAACAGAAGTCAGTCGTGCATTTGTGGTTACAGCAGCAATTGATCTTACCACGTAAAAGATAATAGCTACCTGCGTGTCATCCGAGTCCAAGAAAATCAACAATGTGGAATGGCTTACTTGGATAATTGATCATTATACAGAAAGAAGGGAATAAGAACAGTCCCTTATACCAATGTGGTTTCCATAGACACGTGTGTCAAGCTTTCGTCCCTGTGCAATACGATGAGAAGTGTTAGAATGGGAAACATTGAAGGAAATAACAAACAAATCAAATCAACAACAGAAGTCAGTCGTGCATTTGTGATTACAGCAGCAATTGACCTTACCACGTGGGAGATTATAGCTACCTGCGTGACATCCGAGTCCAAGAAAATCAACAATGTGGAATGGCTTAATTGGATAATTGATCATTATACAGAAAGAATGAAGTAAGAACAGTCCCTTATACCAATGTGGTTTCCGTAGACACGTGTGTCAAGCTTTCGTCCCTGTGCATTACGATGAAAAGTGTTAGAATGAGAAACATTGAAGAAAATAACAAACGAATGAAATCAACAACAGAAGTCAGTCGTGCATTTGTGGTTACAGCAGCAATTGACCTTACCACGTGGGAGATTATAGCTACCTGCGTGACATCCGAGTCCAAGAAAATCAACAATGTGTAACGGCTTACTTGGATAATTGTTCATTAAACAAAAAGAATTGAATAAGAACAGTCCCTTATACCAAAGTGGTTTCCTTAGACACGCGTGTCAAGCTTTCGTCCCTGTGCAATACGATGAAAAGTGTTAGAATGAGAAACATAGAAGGAAATAACAAACAAATGAAATCAACAACAGAAGTCAGTCGTGCATTTGTGGTTGCAGCAGCAATTGACCTTACCACGTGGGAGATTATAGCTACCTGCGTGACATCCGAGTCCAAGATAATCAACAATGTGGAATGGCCTACTTGGATAATTGTTGATTAAACAAAAAAAAGAGAATAAGAACAGTCCCTTATACCAAAGTGGTTTCCTTAGACACGTGTGTCAAGCTTTCGTCCCTGTGCAATACGATGAAAAGTGTAAGAATGAGAAATATAGAAGGAAATAACAAACAAATGAAATCAACAACAGAAGTCAGTCGTGCATTTGTGGTTGCAGCAGCAATTGACCTTACCACGTGGGAGATTATAGCTACCTGCGTGACATCCGAGTCCAAGATAATCAACAATGTGGAATGGCCTACTTGGATAATTGTTGATTAAACAAAAAAAAGAGAATAAGAACAGTCCCTTATACGAATGTGGTTTCCATAGACACGTGTGTCAAGCTTTCGTCCCTGTGCAATACGATGAAAAGTGTAAGAATGAGAAACATAGAAGGAAAAAACAAACAAATGAAATCAACAACAGAAGTCAGTCGTGCATTTGTGGTTACAGCAGCAATTGACATTACCACGTGGGAGATTCTAGCTACCTGCGTGACATCCGAGTCCAAGAAAATCAACAATGTGGAATGGCTTATTCGGATAATTGTTCATTAAACAAAAAAAAGGGAATAAGAACAGTCCCTTATACCAAAGTGGTTTCCTAAGACACGCATGTCAAGCTTTCGTCCCTGTGCAATACGATGAAAAGTATTAAAATGAGAAACATTGAAGAAAATAACAAACGAATGAAATCAACATTAGAAGTCAGTCGTGCATTTGTGGTTACAGCAGCAATTGACCTTACCACGTGGGAGATTATAGCTACCTGCGTGACATCCGAGTCCAAGAAAATCAACAATGTGGAATGGCCTACTTGGATAATTGTTGATTAAACAAAAAAAAGTGGTTTCCTTAGACACGCGTGTCAAGCTTTCGTCCCTGTGCAATACGATAAAAAGTGTTAGAATGAGAAACATAGAAGGAAATAACAAACAAATGAAATCAACAACAGAAGTCAGTCGTGCATTTGTGGTTACAGTAGCAATTGACCTTACCACGTGGGAGATTATAGCTACCTGCGTGTCATCCGAGTTCAAGAAAATCAACAATGTGGAATGGCTTACTTGGATAATTGTTGATTAAACAAAAAAAAGGGAATAAGAACAGTCCCTCATACCAAAGTGGTTTTCTCAGACATGTGTGTCAAGCTTTCGTCCCTGTGCAATACGATGAAAAGTGTTAGAATAAGAAACATAGAAGGAAATAACAAACAAAAGAAATCAACAACAGAAGTCAGTCGTGCATTTGTGGTTACAGCAGCAATTGACCTTTCCACGTGAGAGATTATAGATAGCTGCGTGACATCCTAGTCCAAGAAAATCAACAATGTGGAATGGCTTACTTGGATAATTGTTCATCAAAAAGAAAAAAGGGAAGAAGAGTAGTCCCTCATACCAAAGTGGTTTCCTTAGACACGTGTGTCAAGCTTTCGTCACTGTGCAATACGATGAAAAGTGTTAGAATGAGAAACATTGAAGAAAATAACAAACGAATGAAATCAACAACAGAAGTCAGTCGTGCATTCGTGGTTACAGCAGCAATTGACCTTACCACGTGGGAGATAACAGCTACCTGCGTGACATCCGAGCCCAAGAAAATCAACAATGTGGAACGGCTTACTTGGATAATTGTTCATTAAACAAAAAGAAGGGAATGAGAACAGTCCCTTATACCAAAGTGGTTTCCTTAGACACGCGTGTCAAGCTTTCGTCCCTGTGCAATACGATGAAAAGTGCTGGAATGAGAATCATTGAAGAAAATAACAAACGAATGAAATCAACAACAGAAGTCAGTCGTGCATTCGTGGTTACAGCAGCAATTGACCTTACCACGTGGGAGATTACAGCTACCTGCGTGACATCCGAGCCCAAGATAATCAACAATGTGGAACGGCTTACTTGGATAATTGTTCATTAAACAAAAAGAAGGAAATAAGAACAGTCCCTTATACCAAAGTGGTTTCCTTAGACACGCGTGTCAAGCTTTCGTCCCTGTGCAATACGATGAAAAGTGTTAGAATGAGAAACATTGAAGGAAATAACAAACAAATGAAATCAACAACAGAAGTCAGTCGTGCATTTGTGGTTACAGCAGCAATTGACCTTACCACGTGGGAGATTATAGCTACCGGCGTGACATCCGAGTCCAAGAAAATCAACAATGTGGAATGGCTTACTTGGATAATTGTTGATTGAACAAAAAGAAGGGAATAAGAACAGTCCCTTATACCAAAGTGGTTTCCTTAGACAAGTGTGTCAAGCTTTCGTCCCTGTGCAATACGATGAAAAGTGTTAGAATGAGAAACATTGAAGAAAATAACAAACGAATGAAATCAACAACAGAAGTCAGTCGTGCATTTGTGATTACAGCAGCAATTGACCTTACCACGTGGGAGATTATAGATACCTGCGTGACATCCGAGTCCAAGAAAATCAACAATGTGGAATTGCTTACTTGGATAATTGTTCATTAAACAAAAAGAAGGGAATAAGAACAGTCCCTTATACCAAAGTGGTTTCCTTAGACACGCGTGTCAAGCTTTCGTCCCTGTGCAATACGATGAAAAGTGTTAGAATGAGAAACATTAAAGGAAATAACAAACAAATGAAATCAACAACAGAAGTCAGTCGTGCATTTGTGGTTACAGCAGCAATTGACCTTACCACGTGGGAGATTATAGCTACCTGCGTGTCATCCGAGTCCAAGAAAATCAATAATGTGGAATGGCTTACTTGGATAATTGATCATCATACAGAAAGAAGGGAATAAGAACAGTCCCTTATACCAATGTGGTTTCCTTAGACACGTGTGTCAAGCTTTCGTCCCTGTGCAATACGATGAGAAGTGTTAGAATGAGAAACATTGAAGGAAATAACAAACAAATCGAATCAACAACAGAAGTCAGTCGTGCATTTGTGATTACAGCAGCAATTGACCTTACCACGTGGGAGATTATAGATACCGGCGTGACATCCGAGTCCAAGAAAATCAACAATGTGGAATTGCTTACTTGGATAATTGTTCATTAAACAAAAAGAAGGGAATAAGAACAGTCCCTTATACCAAAGTGGTTTCCTTAGACACGCGTGTCAAGCTTTCGTCCCTGTGCAATACGATGAAAAGTGTTAGAATGAGAAACATTAAAGGAAATAACGAACAAATGAAATCAACAACAGAAGTCAGTCGTGCATTTGTGGTTACAGCAGCAATTGACCTTACCACGTGGGAGATTATAGCTACCTGCGTGACATCCGAGTCCAAGAAAATCAACAATGTGGAATTGCTTACTTGGATAATTGTTCATTAAACAAAAAGAAGGGAATAAGAACAGTCCCTTATACCAAAGTGGTTTCCTTAGACACGCGTGTCAAGCTTTCGTCCCTGTGCAATACGATGAAAAGTGTTAGAATGAGAAACATTAAAGGAAATAACAAACAAATGAAATCAACAACAGAAGTCAGTCGTGCATTTGTGGTTACAGCAGCAATTGACCTTACCACGTGGGAGATTATAGCTACCTGCGTGACATCCGAGTCCAAGAAAATCAACAATGTGGAATGGCTTACTTGGATAATTGTTCATCAAAAAGAAAAAAGGGAAGAAGAGCAGTCCCTTATACCAATGTGGTTTCCATAGACACGTGTGTCAAGCTTTCGTTCCTGTGCATTACGATGAAAAGTGTTAGAATGAGAAACATTGAAGAAAATAACAAACGAATGAAATCAACAACAGAAGTCAGTCGTGCATTTGTGGTTACAGCAGCAATTGACCTCACCACGTGGGAGATTATAGCTACCTGCGTGACATCCGAGTCCAAGAAAATCAACAATGTGGAACGGCTTACTTGGTTAATTGTTCATAAAACAAAAAGAAGTTAATAAGAACAGTCCCTTATACCAAAGTGGTTTCCTTAGACACACGTGTCTAGCTTTCGTCCCTGTGCAATACGATGAAAAGTGTTAGAATGAGAATCATTGAAGAAAATAACAAACGAATGAAATCAACAACAGAAGTCAGTCGTGCATTCGTGGTTACAGCAGCAATTGACCTTACCACGTGGGAGATTACAGCTACCTGCGTGACATCCGAGCCCAAGAAAATCAACAAAGTGGAACGGCTTACTTGGATAATTGTTCATTAAACAAAAAGAAGGGAATAAGAACAGTCCCTTATACCAAAGTGGTTTCCTTAGACACGCGTGTCAAGCTTTCGTCCCTGTGCAATACGATGAAAAGTGTTAGAATGAGAATCATTGAAGAAAATAACAAACGAATGAAATCAACAACAGAAGTCAGTCGTGCATTTGTGGTTACAGCAGCAATTGACCTCACCACGTGGGAGATTATAGCTACCTGCGTGACATCCGAGTCCAAGAAAATCAACAATGTGGAATGGCTTACTTGGATAATTGTTCATTAAACAAAAAGAAGGGAATAAGAACAGTCCCTTATACCAAAGTGGTTTCCTTAGTCACGAGTGTCAAGCTTTCGTCCCTGTGCAATACGATGAAAAGTGTTAGAATGAGAATCATTGAAGAAAATAACAAACGAATGAAATCAACAACAGAAGTCAGTCGTGCATTCGTGGTTACAGCAGCAATTGACCTTACCACGTGGGAGATTACAGCTACCTGCGTGACATCCGAGCCCAAGAAAATCAACAATGTGGAACGGCTTACTTGGATAATTGTTCATTAAACAAAAAGAAGGGAATAAGAACAGTCCCTTATACCAAAGTGTTTTCCTTAGACACGCGTGTCAAGCTTTCGTCCCTGTGCAATACGATGAAAAGTGTTAGAATGAGAAACATTAAAGGAAATAACAAACAAATGAAATCAACAACAGAAGTCAGTCGTGCATTTGTGGTTACAGCAGCAATTGACCTTACCACGTGGGAGATTATAGCTACCGGCGTGACATCCGAGTCCAAGAAAATCAACAATGTGGAATTGCTTACTTGGATAATTGTTCATTAAACAAAAAGAAGGGAATAAGAACAGTCCCTTATACCAAAGTGTTTTCCTTAGACACGCGTGTCAAGCTTTCGTCCCTGTGCAATACGATGAAAAGTGTTAGAATGAGAATCATTGAAGAAAATAACAAACGAATGAAATCAACAATAGAAGTCAGTCGTGCATTTGTGGTTACAGCAGCAATTGACCTCACCAAGTGGGAGATTATAGCTACCTGCGTGACATCCGAGTCCAAGAAAATCAACAAAGTGGAATGGCTTACTTGGATAATTGTTCATTAAACAAAAAGAAGGGAATAAGAACAGTCCCTTATACCAAAGTGGTTCCTTAGACACGCGTGTCAAGCTTTCGTCCCTGTGCAATACGATGAAAAGTGTTAGAATGAGAAACATTGAAGAAAATAACAAACGAATGAAATCAACAACAGAAGTCAGTCGTGCATTTGTGGTTACAGCAGCAATTGACCTTACCACGTGGGAGATTACTGCTACCTGCGTGACATCCGAGCCCAAGAAAATGAACAATGTGGAACGGCTTACTTGGATAATTGTTCATTAAACAAAAAGAAGAGAATAAGAACAGTCCCTTATACCAAAGTGGTTTCCTTAGACACGTGTGTCAAGCTTTCGTCCCTGTGCAATACGATGAGAAATGTTAGAATGAGAAACATTAACGGAAATAACAAACAAATGAAATCAACAACAGAAGTCAGTCGTGCATTTGTGGTTACAGCAGCAATTGATCTTACCACGTAAAAGATAATAGCTACCTGCGTGTCATCCGAGTCCAAGAAAATCAACAATGTGGAATGGCTTACTTGGATAATTGATCATTATACAGAAAGAAGGGAATAAGAACAGTCCCTTATACCAATGTGGTTTCCATAGACACGTTTGTCAAGCTTTCGTCCCTGTGCAATACGATGAGAAGTGTTAGAATGGGAAACATTGAAGGAAATAACAAACAAATCAAATCAACAACAGAAGTCAGTCGTGCATTTGTGATTACAGCAGCAATTGACCTTACCACGTGGGAGATTATAGCTACCTGCGTGACATCCGAGTCCAAGAAAATCAACAATGTGGAATGGCTTAATTGGATAATTGATCATTATACAGAAAGAATGAAGTAAGAACAGTCCCTTATACCAATGTGGTTTCCGTAGACACGTGTGTCAAGCTTTCGTCCCTGTGCATTACGATGAAAAGTGTTAGAATGAGAAACATTGAAGAAAATAACAAACGAATGAAATCAACAACAGAAGTCAGTCGTGCATTTGTGGTTACAGCAGCAATTGACCTTACCACGTGGGAGATTATAGCTACCTGCGTGACATCCGAGTCCAAGAAAATCAACAATGTGTAACGGCTTACTTGGATAATTGTTCATTAAACAAAAAGAATTGAATAAGAACAGTCCCTTATACCAAAGTGGTATCCTTAGACACGTGTGTCAAGCTTTCGTCCCTGTGCAATACGATGAAAAGTGTTAGAATGAGAAACATTGAAGGAAATAACAAACAAATGAAATCAACAACAGAAGTCAGTCGAGCATTTGTGGTTACAGCAGCAATTGACCTTACCACGTGGGAGATTATAGCTACCTGCGTGACATTCGAGTCCAAGAAAATCAACAATGTGGAATGGCTTACTTGGATAATTGTTGATTGAACAAAACGAAGGGAATAAGAACAGTCCCTTATACCAAAGTGGTTTCCTTAGACACGCGTGTCAAGCTTTCGTCCCTGTGCAATACGATGAAAAGTGTTAGAATGAGAAACATAGAAGGAAATAACAAACAAATGAAATCAACAACAGAAGTCAGTCGTGCATTTGTGGTTGCAGCAGCAATTGACCTTACCACGTGGGAGATTATAGCTACCTGCGTGACATCCGAGTCCAAGATAATCAACAATGTGGAATGGCCTACTTGGATAATTGTTGATTAAACAAAAAAAAGAGAATAAGAACAGTCCCTTATACCAAAGTGGTTTCCTTAGACACGTGTGTCAAGCTTTCGTCCCTGTGCAATACGATGAGAAGTGTTAGAATGAGAAACATTGAAGGAAATAACAAACAAATGAAATCAACATTAGAAGTCAGTCGTGCATTTGTGGTTACAGCAGCAATTGACCTTACCACGTGGGAGATAATAGCTACCTGCGTGACATCCGAGTCCAAGAAAATCAACAATGTGGAATGGCCTACTTGGATAATTGTTGATTAAACAAAAAAAAAATAAGAACAGTCCCTTATACCAAAGTGGTTTCCTTAGACACGTGTGTCAAGCTTTCGTCCCTGTGCAATACGATGAAAAGTGTTAGAATGAGAAACATAGAAGGAAATAACAAACAAATGAAATCAACAACAGAAGTCAGTCGTGCATTTGTGATTACAGCAGCAATTGACCTTACCACGTGGGAGCTTATAGCTACCTGCGTGACATCCGAGTCCAAGAAAATCAACAATGTGGAATGGCTTACTTGGATAATTGTTGATTGAACAAAAAGAAGGAAATAAGAACAGTCCCTCATACCAAAGTGGTTTCCTTAGACACGTGTGTCAAGCTTTCGTCCCTGTGCAATACGATGAAAAGTGTTAGAATGAGAAACATTGAAGGAAATAACAAACAAATGAAATCAACAACAGAAGTCAGTCGTGCATTTGTGGTTTCAGCAGCAATTGACCTTACCACGTGGGAGATTATAGCTACCTGCGTGACATCCGAGTCCAAGAAAATCAACAATGTGGAATGACTTACTTGGATAATTGATCATTATACAGAAAGAATGAAGTAAGAACAGTCCCTTATACGAATGTGGTTTCCATAGACACGTGTGTCAAGCTTTCGTCCCTGTGCAATACGATGAAAAGTGTAAGAATGAGAAACATAGAAGGAAAAAACAAACAAATGAAATCAACAACAGAAGTCAGTCGTGCATTTGTGGTTACAGCAGCAATTGACATTACCACGTGGGAGATTCTAGCTACCTGCGTGACATCCGAGTCCAAGAAAATCAACAATGTGGAATGGCTTATTCGGATAATTGTTCATTAAACAAAAAAAAGGGAATAAGAACAGTCCCTTATACCAAAGTGGTTTCCTAAGACACGCATGTCAAGCTTTCGTCCCTGTGCAATACGATGAAAAGTATTAAAATGAGAAACATTGAAGAAAATAACAAACGAATGAAATCAACATTAGAAGTCAGTCGTGCATTTGTGGTTACAGCAGCAATTGACCTTACCACGTGGGAGATTATAGCTACCTGCGTGACATCCGAGTCCAAGAAAATCAACAATGTGGAATGGCCTACTTGGATAATTGTTGATTAAACAAAAAAAAGTGGTTTCCTTAGACACGCGTGTCAAGCTTTCGTCCCTGTGCAATACGATAAAAAGTGTTAGAATGAGAAACATAGAAGGAAATAACAAACAAATGAAATCAACAACAGAAGTCAGTCGTGCATTTGTGGTTACAGTAGCAATTGACCTTACCACGTGGGAGATTATAGCTACCTGCGTGTCATCCGAGTTCAAGAAAATCAACAATGTGGAATGGCTTACTCGGATAATTGTTGATTAAACAAAAAAAAGGGAATAAGAACAGTCCCTCATACCAAAGTGGTTTTCTCAGACATGCGTGTCAAGCTTTCGTCCCTGTGCAATACGATGAAAAGTGTTAGAATGAGAAACATAGAAGGAAATAACAAACAAAAGAAATCAACAACAGAAGTCAGTCGTGCATTTGTGGTTACAGCAGCAATTGACCTTTCCACGTGGGAGATTATAGATAGCTGCGTGACATCCTAGTCCAAGAAAATCAACAATGTGGAATGGCTTACTTGGATAATTGTTCATCAAAAAGAAAAAAGGGAAGAAGAGTAGTCCCTCATACCAAAGTGGTTTCCTTAGACACGTGTGTCAAGCTTTCGTCACTGTGCAATACGATGAAAAGTGTTAGAATGAGAAACATTGAAGAAAATAACAAACGAATGAAATCAACAACAGAAGTCAGTCGTGCATTCGTGGTTACAGCAGCAATTGACCTTACCACGTGGGAGATAACAGCTACCTGCGTGACATCCGAGCCCAAGAAAATCAACAATGTGGAACGGCTTACTTGGATAATTGTTCATTAAACAAAAAGAAGGGAATGAGAACAGTCCCTTATACCAAAGTGGTTTCCTTAGACACGCGTGTCAAGCTTTCGTCCCTGTGCAATACGATGAAAAGTGCTGGAATGAGAATCATTGAAGAAAATAACAAACGAATGAAATCAACAACAGAAGTCAGTCGTGCATTCGTGGTTACAGCAGCAATTGACCTTACCACGTGGGAGATTACAGCTACCTGCGTGACATCCGAGCCCAAGATAATCAACAATGTGGAACGGCTTACTTGGATAATTGTTCATTAAACAAAAAGAAGGAAATAAGAACAGTCCCTTATACCAAAGTGGTTTCCTTAGACACGCGTGTCAAGCTTTCGTCCCTGTGCAATACGATGAAAAGTGTTAGAATGAGAAACATTGAAGGAAATAACAAACAAATGAAATCAACAACAGAAGTCAGTCGTGCATTTGTGGTTACAGCAGCAATTGACCTTACCACGTGGGAGATTATAGCTACCGGCGTGACATCCGAGTCCAAGAAAATCAACAATGTGGAATGGCTTACTTGGATAATTGTTGATTGAACAAAAAGAAGGGAATAAGAACAGTCCCTTATACCAAAGTGGTTTCCTTAGACAAGTGTGTCAAGCTTTCGTCCCTGTGCAATACGATGAAAAGTGTTAGAATGAGAAACATTGAAGAAAATAACAAACGAATGAAATCAACAACAGAAGTCAGTCGTGCATTTGTGGTTACAGCAGCAATTGACCTCACCACGTGGGAGATTATAGCTACCTGCGTGACATCCGAGTCCAAGAAAATCAACAATGTGGAATGGCTTGGATAATTGTTCATTAAACAAAAAGAAGGGAATAAGAACAGTCCCTTATACCAAAGTGGTTTCCTTAGACACGCGTGTCAAGCTTTCGTCCCTGTGCAATACGATGGAAAGTGTTAGAATGAGAAACATTGAAGAAAATAACAAACGAATGAAATCAATAACAGAAGTCAGTCGTGCATTTGTGGTTACAGCAGCAATTGACCTTACCACGTAAAAGATTATAGCTACCTGCGTGTCATCCGAGTCCAAGAAAATCAACAATGTGGAACGGGTTACTTGGATAATTGTTCATTAAACAAAAAGAAGGGAATAAGAACAGTCCCTTATACCAAAGTGGTTTCCTTAGACACGTGTGTCAAGCTTTCGTCCCTGTGCAATACGATGAAAAGTGTTAGAATGAGAAACATTGAAGGAAATAACAAACAAATGAAATCAACAACAGAAGTCAGTCGTGCATTTGTGGTTACAGCAGCAAGTGACCTTACCACGTTGAAGATTATAGCTACCTGCGTGTCATCCGAGTCCAAGAAAATCAATAATGTGGAATGGCTTACTTGGATAATTGATCATCATACAGAAAGAAGGGAATAAGAACAGTCCCTTATACCAATGTGGTTTCCTTAGACACGTGTGTCAAGCTTTCGTCGCTGTGCAATACGATGAGAAGTGTTAGAATGAGAAACATTGAAGGAAATAACAAACAAATCGAATCAACAACAGAAGTCAGTCGTGCATTTGTGATTACAGCAGCAATTGACCTTACCACGTGGGAGATTATAGATACCTGCGTGACATCCGAGTCCAAGAAAATCAACAATGTGGAATGACTTACTTGGATAATTGATCATTATACAGAAAGAATGAAGTAAGAACAGTCCCTTATACCAAAGTGGTTTCCTTAGACACGTGTGTCAAGCTTTCGTCCCTGTGCAATACGATGAGAAGTGTTAGAATGAGGAACATTGAAGGAAATAACAAACAAATGAAATCAACAACAGAAGTCAGCCGTCCAATTGTGGTTACAGCAGCAATTGACCTTACCACGTGGGAGATTATAGCTACCCGCGTGTCATCCGAGTCCAAGAAAATCAACAATGTGGAATGGCTTACTTGGATAATTGTTCATTAAACAAAAAAAAGGGAATAAGAACAGTCCCTCATACCAAAGTGGTTTTCTCAGACATGTGTGTCAAGCTTTCGTCCCTGTGCAATACGATGAAAAGTGTTAGGATGAGAAACATAGAAGGAAATAACAAACAAATGAAATCAACAACAGAAGTCAGTCGTGCATTTGTGGTTACAGCAGCAATTGACCTTACCACGTGGGAGATTATAGCTACCTGCGTGTCATCCGAGTTCAAGAAAATCAACAATGTGGAATGGCTTACTTGGATAATTGTTGATTAAACAAAAAAAAGGGAATAAGAACAGTCCCTCATACCAAAGTGGTTTTCTCAGACATGTGTGTCAAGCTTTCGTCCCTGTGCAATACGATGAAAAGTGTTAGAATGAGAAACATAGAAGGAAATAACAAACAAAAGAAATCAACAACAGAAGTCAGTCGTGCATTTGTGGTTACAGCAGCAATTGACCTTTCCACGTGGGAGATTATAGATAGCTGCGTGACATCCTAGTCCAAGAAAATCAACAATGTGGAATGGCTTACTCGGATAATTGTTCATCAAAAAGAAAAAAGGGAAGAAGAGTAGTCCCTCATACCAAAGTGGTTTCCTTAGACACGTGTGTCAAGCTTTCGTCACTGTGCAATACGATGAAAAGTGTTAGAATGAGAAACATTGAAGAAAATAACAAACGAATGAAATCAACAACAGAAGTCAGTCGTGCATTCGTGGTTACAGCAGCAATTGACCTTACCACGTGGGAGATTACAGCTACCTGCGTGACATCCGAGCCCAAGAAAATCAACAATGTGGAACGGCTTACTTGGATAATTGTTCATTAAACAAAAAGAAGGGAATAAGAACAGTCCCTTATACCAAAGTGGTTTCCTTAGACACGCGTGTCAAGCTTTCGTCCCTGTGCAATACGATGAAAAGTGCTGGAATGAGAATCATTGAAGAAAATAACAAACGAATGAAATCAACAACAGAAGTCAGTCGTGCATTCGTGGTTACAGCAGCAATTGACCTTACCACGTGGGAGATTACAGCTACCTGCGTGACATCCGAGCCCAAGATAATCAACAGTGTGGAACGGCTTACTTGGATAATTGTTCATTAAACAAAAAGAAGGAAATAAGAACAGTCCCTTATACCAAAGTGGTTTCCTTAGACACGCGTGTCAAGCTTTCGTCCCTGTGCAATACGATGAAAAGTGTTAGAATGAGAAACATTAAAGGAAATAACAAACAAATGAAATCAACAACAGAAGTCAGTCGTGCATTTGTGGTTACAGTAGCAATTGACCTTACCACGTGGGAGATTATAGCTACCTGCGTGTCATCCGAGTTCAAGAAAATCAACAATGTGGAATGGCTTACTTGGATAATTGTTGATTAAACAAAAAAAAAGGGAATAAAAACAGTCCCTCATACCAAAGTGGTTTTCTCAGACATGTGTGTCAAGCTTTCGTCCCTGTGCAATACGATGAAAAGTGTTAGAATGAGAAACATAGAAGGAAATAACAAACAAATGAAATCAACAACAGAAGTCAGTCGTGCATTTGTGGTTACAGCAGCAATTGACCTTTCCACGTGGGAGATTATAGATAGCTGCGTGACATCCTAGTCCAAGAAAATCAACAATGTGGAATGGCTTACTTGGATAATTGTTCATCAAAAAGAAAAAAGGGAAGAAGAGCAGTCCCTCATACCAAAGTGGTTTCCTTAGACACGCGTGTCAAGCTTTCGTCACTGTGCAATACGATGAAAAGTGTTAGAATGAGAAACATTGAAGAAAATAACAAACGAATGAAATCAACAACAGAAGTCAGTCGTGCATTCGTGGTTACAGCAGCAATTGACCTTACCACGTGGGAGATTACAGCTACCTGCGTGACATCCGAGCCCAAGAAAATCAACAATGTGGAACGGCTTACTTGGATAATTGTTCATTAAACAAAAAGAAGGGAATAAGAACAGTCCCTTATACCAAAGTGGTTTCCTTAGACACGCGTGTCAAGCTTTCGTCCCTGTGCAATACGATGAAAAGTGCTGGAATGAGAATCATTGAAGAAAATAACAAACGAATGAAATCAACAACAGAAGTCAGTCGTGCATTCGTGGTTACAGCAGCAATTGACCTTACCACGTGGGAGATTACAGCTACCTGCGTGACATCCGAGCCCAAGATAATCAACAGTGTGGAACGGCTTACTTGGATAATTGTTCATTAAACAAAAAGAAGGAAATAAGAACAGTCCCTTATACCAAAGTGGTTTCCTTAGACACGCGTGTCAAGCTTTCGTCCCTGTGCAATACGATGAAAAGTGTTAGAATGAGAAACATTGAAGGAAATAACAAACAAATGAAATCAACAACAGAAGTCAGTCGTGCATTTGTGGTTACAGCAGCAATTGACCTTACCACGTGGGAGATTATAGCTACCTGCGTGACATCCGAGTCCAAGAAAATCAACAATGTGGAATGGCTTGGATAATTGTTCATTAAACAAAAAGAAGGGAATAAGAACAGTCCCTTATACCAAAGTGGTTTCCTTAGACACGCGTGTCAAGCTTTCGTCCCTGTGCAATACGATGGAAAGTGTTAGAATGAGAAACATTAAAGGAAATAACAAACGAATGAAATCAACAACAGAAGTCAGTCGTGCATTTGTGGTTACAGCAGCAATTGACCTTACCACGTAAAAGATTATAGCTACCTGCGTGTCATCCGAGTCCAAGAAAATCAACAATGTGGAACGGCTTACTTGGATAATTGTTCATTAAACAAAAAGCGATGAAAAGTGTTAAAATGAGAAACATTAAAGGAAATAACAAACAAATGAAATCAACAACAGAAGTCAGTCGTGCATTTGTGGTTACAGCAGCAATTGACCTTACCACGTAAAAGATTATAGCTACCTGCGTGTCATCCGAGTCCAAGAAAATCAACAATGTGGAACGGCTTACTTGGATAATTGTTCATTAAACAAAAAGAAGGGAATAAGAACAGTCCCTTATACCAAAGTGGTTTCCTTAGACACGTGTGTCAAGCTTTCGTCCCTGTGCAATACGATGAAAAGTGTTAGAATGAGAAACATTGAAGGAAATAACAAACAAATGAAATCAACAACAGAAGTCAGTCGTGCATTTGTGGTTACAGCAGCAATTGACCTTACCACGTTAAAGATTATAGCTACCTGCGTGTCATCCGAGTCCAAGAAAATCAATAATGTGGAATGGCTTACTTGGATAATTGATCATTATACAGAAAGAAGGGAATAAGAACAGTCCCTTATACCAATGTGGTTTCCTTAGACACGTGTGTCAAGCTTTCGTCCCTGTGCAATACGATGAGAAGTGTTAGAATGAGGAACATTGAAGGAAATAACAAACAAATGAAATCAACAACAGAAGTCAGCCGTCCAATTGTGGTTACAGCAGCAATTGACCTTACCACGTGGGAGATTATAGCTACCCGCGTGTCATCCGAGTCCAAGAAAATCAACAATGTGGAATGGCTTACTTGGATAATTGTTCATTTAACAAAAAGAAAGGAAATAAGAACATTCCCTTATACCAAAGTGGTTTCCTTAGGCACGTGTGTCAAGCTTTCGTCCCTGTGCAATACGATGAAAAGTGTTAGAATGAGAATCATAGAATGAAATAACAAACAAATGAAATCAACAACCGAAGTCAGTCGTGCATTTGTGGTTACAGCAGCAATTGACCTTACCACGTGGGATATTATAGCTACCTGCGTGACATCCGAGTCCAAGAAAATCAACAATGTGGAATGGCTTACTTGGATAATTGTTCATTAAACAAAAAGAAGGGAATAAGAACAGTCTCTTATACCAAAGTGGTTTCCTTAGACACGCGTGTCAAGCTTTCGTCCCTGTGCAATACGATGAAAAGTGTTAGAATGAGAAACATAGAAGGAAATAACAAACAAATGAAATCAACAACAGAAGTCAGTCGTGCATTTGTGGTTACAGCAGCAATTGACCTTACCACGTGGGAGATTATAGCTACCTGCGAGACATCCGAGTCCAAGAAAATCAACAATGTGGAATGGCCTACTCGGATAATTGTTGATTAAACAAAAAAAAAGGAAATAAGAACAGTCCTTTATACCAAAGTGGTTTCCTTAGACACGTGTGTCAAGCTTTCATCCCTCAGCAATACGACAGAAAGTGTTAGAGTAAGAAACATTGAAGGAAATAACAAACGAATGAAATCATTAACAGAAGTCAACCGTCCAGTTTTGGTTACAGCAGCAATTGACCTTAACACGTGGGAGGAAATCAAAAATGTGGAATGGCTTAATAGGAAATATTGGAGGAAATAACAAACAAATGAAATCAACAACAGAAGTCAGCCGTCCAGTTTTGGTTACAGCAGCAATTGACCTTACCAATTGAGAGATTGTAGCTACATGCGTGACATCCCATTCCAAGAAAATCAACAATGTGGAATGGCTTACTTGGATAATTGTTGATTAAACAAAAAAAAGGGAATAAGAACAGTCCCTCATACCGAAGTGGTTTTCTCAGACATGTGTGTCAAGCTTTCGTCCCTGTGCAATACGATGAAAAGTGTTAGAATGAGAAACATAGAAGGAAATAATAAACAAATGAAATCAACAACAGAAGTCAGTCGTCCAGTTTTGGTTACAGCAGCAATTGACCTTTCCACGTGGGAGATTATAGATAGCTGCGTGACATCCTAGTCCAAGAAAATCAACAATGTGGAATGGCTTACTTGGATAATTGTTCATCAAAAAGAAAAAAGGGAAGAAGAGCAGTCCCTCATACCAAAGTGGTGTCCTTAGACACGTGTGTCAAGCTTTCGTCCCTGTGCAATACGATGAAAAGTGTTAGAATGAGAATCATTGAAGAAAATAACAAACGAATGAAATCAACAATAGAAGTCAGTCGTGCATTTGTGGTTACAGCAGCAATTGACCTCACCACGTGGGAGATTATAGCTACCTGCGTGACATCCGAGTCCAAGAAAATCAACAAAGTGGAATGGCTTACTTGGATAATTGTTCATTAAACAAAAAGAAGGGAATAAGAACAGTCCCTTATACCAAAGTGGTTCCTTAGACACGTGTGTCAAGCTTTCATCCCTCAGCAATACGACAGACATCCCATTCCAAGAAAATCAACAATGTGGAATGGCTTACTTGGATAATTGTTGATTAAACAAAAAAAAGGGAATAAGAACAGTCCCTCATACCAAAGTGGTTTTCTCAGACATGTGTGTCAAGCTTTCGTCCCTGTGCAATACGATGAAAAGTGTTAGAATGAGAAACATAGAAGGAAATAACAAACAAATGAAATCAACAACAGAAGTCAGTCGTGCATTTGTGGTTACAGCAGCAATTGACCTTTCCACGTGGGAGATTATAGAATGCTGCGTGACATCCTAGTCCAAGAAAATCAACAATGTGGAATGGCTTACTTGGATAATTGTTCATCAAAAAGAAAAAAGGGAAGAAGAGCAGTCCCTCATACCAAAGTGGTTTCCTTAGACACGTGTGTCAAGCTTTCGTCCCTGTGCAATACGATGAAAAGTGTTAGAATGAGAAACATTGAAGAAAATAACAAACGAATGAAATCAACAACAGAAGTCAGTCGTGCATTTGTGGTTACAGCAGCAATTGACCTTACCACGTGGGAGATTACAGCTACCTGCGTGACATCCGAGCCCAAGAAAATGAACAATGTGGAACGGCTTACTTGGATAATTGTTCATTAAGCAAAAAGAAGGGAATAAGAACAGTCCCTTATACCAAAGTGGTTTCCTTAGACACGCGTGTCAAGCTTTCGTCCCTGTGCAATACGATGAAAAGTGTTAGAATGAGAAACATTGAAGAAAATAACAAACGAATGAAATCAACAACAGAAGTCAGTCGTGCATTTGTGGTTACAGCAGCAATTGACCTTACCACGTGGGAGATTACAGCTACCTGCGTGACATCCGAGCCCAAGAAAATGAACAATGTGGAACGGCTTACTTGGATAATTGTTCATTAAGCAAAAAGAAGGGAATAAGAACAGTCCCTTATACCAAAGTGGTTTCCTTAGACACGCGTGTCAAGCTTTCGTCCCTGTGCAATACGATGAAAAGTATTAGAATGAGAAACATTGAAGAAAATAACAAACGAATGAAATCAACAACAGAAGTCAGTCGTGCATTTGTGGTTACAGCAGCAATTGACCTTACCACGTGGGAGATTACAGCTACCTGCGTGACATCCGAGCCCAAGAAAATGAACAATGTGGAACGGCTTACTTGGATAATTGTTCATTAAACAAAAAGAAGGGAATAAGAACAGTCCCTTATACCAAAGTGGTTTCCTTAGAAACGTGTGTCAAGCTTTCGTCCCTGTGCAATACGATGAGAAATGTTAGAATGAGAAACATTAAAGGAAATAACAAACAAATGAAATCAACAACAGAAGTCAGTCGTGCATTTGTGGTTACAGCAGCAATTGACCTTACCACGTGAAAGATAATAGCTACCTGCGTGTCATCCGAGTCCAAGAAAATCAACAATGTGGAATGGCTTACTTGGATAATTGATCATTATACAGAAAGAAGGGAATAAGAACAGTCCCCTATACCCATGTGGTTTCCATAGACACGTGTGTCAAGCTTTCGTCCCTGTGCAATACGATGAGAAGTGTTAGAATGAGAAACATTGAAGGAAATAACAAACAAATCAAATCAACAACAGAAGTCAGTCGTGCATTTGTGATTACAGCAGCAATTGACCTTACCACGTGGGAGATTATAGCTACCTGCGTGACATCCGAGTCCAAGAAAATCAACAATGTGGAATGGCTTACTTGGATAATTGATCATTATACAGAAAGAATGAAGTAAGAACAGTCCCTTATACCAATGTGGTTTCCATAGACACGTGTGTCAAGCTTTCGTCCCTGTGCAATACGATGAAAAGTGTTAGAATGAGAAACATTGAAGAAAATAACAAACGAATGAAATCAACAACAGAAGTCAGTCGTGCATTTGTGGTTACAGCAGCAATTGACCTCACCACGTGGGAGATTATAGCTACCTGCGTGACATCCGAGTCCAAGAAAATCAACAATGTGGAATGGCTTACTTGGATAATTGTTCATTAAACAAAAAGAAGGGAATAAGAACAGTCCCTTATACCAAAGTGGTTTCCTTAGACACGCGTGTCTAGCTTTCGTCCCTGTGCAATACGATGAAAAGTGTTAGAATGAGAATCATTGAAGAAAATAACAAACGAATGAAATCAACAACAGAAGTCAGTCGTGCATTCGTGGTTACAGCAGCAATTGACCTTACCACGTGGGAGATTACAGCTACCTGCGTGACATCCGAGCCCAAGAAAATCAACAATGTGGAACGGCTTACTTGGATAATTGTTCATTAAACAAAAAGAAGGGAATAAGAACAATCCCTTATACCAAAGTGGTTTCCTTAGACACGCGTGTCAAGCTTTCGTCCCTGTGCAATACGATGAAAAGTGTTAGAATGAGAATCAATGAAGAAAACAACAAACGAATGAGATCAACAACAGAAGTCAGTCGTGCATTTGTGGTTACAGCAGCAATTGACCTCACCACGTGGGAGATTATAGCTACCTGCGTGACATCCGAGTCCAAGAAAATCAACAATGTGGAATGGCTTACTTGGATAATTGTTCATTAAACAAAAAGAAGGGAATAAGAACAGTCCCTTATACCAAAGTGGTTTCCTTAGACACGCGTGTCAAGCTTTCGTCCCTGTGCAATACGATGAAAAGTGTTAGAATGAGAATCATTGAAGAAAATAACAAACGAATGAAATCAACAACAGAAGTCAGTCGTGCATTCGTGGTTACAGCAGCAATTGACCTTACCACGTGAGAGATTACAGCTACCTGCGTGACATCCGAGCCCAAGAAAATCAACAATGTGGAACGGCTTACTTGGATAATTGTTCATTAAACAAAAAGAAGGGAATAAGAACAGTCCCTTATACCAAAGTGTTTTCCTTAGACACGCGTGTCAAGCTTTCGTCCCTGTGCAATACGATGAAAAGTGTTAGAATGAGAAACATTAAAGGAAATAACAAACAAATGAAATCAACAACAGAAGTCAGTCGTGCATTTGTGGTTACAGCAGCAATTGATCTTACCACGTAAAAGATAATAGCTACCTGCGTGTCATCCGAGTCCAAGAAAATCAACAATGTGGAATGGCTTACTTGGATAATTGATCATTATACAGAAAGAAGGGAATAAGAACAGTCCCTTATACCAATGTGGTTTCCATAGACACGTGTGTCAAGCTTTCGTCCCTGTGCAATACGATGAGAAGTGTTAGAATGAGAAACATTGAAGGAAATAACAAACAAATCAAATCAACAACAGAAGTCAGTCGTGCATTTGTGATTACAGCAGCAATTGACCTTACCACGTGGGAGATTATAGCTACCTGCGTGACATCCGAGTCCAAGAAAATCAACAATGTGGAATGGCTTAATTGGATAATTGATCATTATACAGAAAGAATGAAGTAAGAACAGTCCCTTATACCAATGTGGTTTCCGTAGACACGTGTGTCAAGCTTTCGTCCCTGTGCATTACGATGAAAAGTGTTAGAATGAGAAACATTGAAGAAAATAACAAACGAATGAAATCAACAACAGAAGTCAGTCGTGCATTTGTGGTTACAGCAGCAATTGACCTTACCACGTGGGAGATTATAGCTACCTGCGTGACATCCGAGTCCAAGAAAATCAACAATGTGTAACGGCTTACTTGGATAATTGTTCATTAAACAAAAAGAATTGAATAAGAACAGTCCCTTATACCAAAGTGGTATCCTTAGACACGTGTGTCAAGCTTTCGTCCCTGTGCAATACGATGAAAAGTGTTAGAATGAGAAACATTGAAGGAAATAACAAACAAATGAAATCAACAACAGAAGTCAGTCGAGCATTTGTGGTTACAGCAGCAATTGACCTTACCACGTGGGAGATTATAGCTACCTGCGTGACATTCGAGTCCAAGAAAATCAACAATGTGGAATGGCTTACTTGGATAATTGTTGATTGAACAAAACGAAGGGAATAAGAACAGTCCCTTATACCAAAGTGGTTTCCTTAGACACGCGTGTCAAGCTTTCGTCCCTGTGCAATACGATGAAAAGTGTTAGAATGAGAAACATAGAAGGAAATAACAAACAAATGAAATCAACAACAGAAGTCAGTCGTGCATTTGTGGTTGCAGCAGCAATTGACCTTACCACGTGGGAGATTATAGCTACCTGCGTGACATCCGAGTCCAAGATAATCAACAATGTGGAATGGCCTACTTGGATAATTGTTGATTAAACAAAAAAAAGAGAATAAGAACAGTCCCTTATACCAAAGTGGTTTCCTTAGACACGTGTGTCAAGCTTTCGTCCCTGTGCAATACGATGAGAAGTGTTAGAATGAGAAACATTGAAGGAAATAACAAACAAATGAAATCAACATTAGAAGTCAGTCGTGCATTTGTGGTTACAGCAGCAATTGACCTTACCACGTGGAAGATTATAGCTACCTGCGTGACATCCGAGTCCAAGAAAATCAACAATGTGGAATGGCCTACTTGGATAATTGTTGATTAAACAAAAAAAAAATAAGAACAGTCCCTTATACCAGAGTGCTTTCCTTAGACACGTGTGTCAAGCTTTCGTCCCTGTGCAATACGATGAAAAGTGTTAGAATGATAAACATAGAAGGAAATAACAAACAAATGAAATCAACAACAGAAGTCAGTCGTGCATTTGTGATTACAGCAGCAATTGACCTTACCACGTGGGAGCTTATAGCTACCTGCGTGACATCCGAGTCCAAGAAAATCAACAATGTGGAATGGCTTACTTGGATAATTGTTGATTGAACAAAAAGAAGGAAATAAGAACAGTCCCTCATACCAAAGTGGTTTTCTTAGACACGTGTGTCAAGCTTTCGTCCCTGTGCAATACGATGAAAAGTGTTAGAATGAGAAACATTGAAGGAAATAACAAACAAATGAAATCAACAACAGAAGTCAGTCGTGCATTTGTGGTTTCAGCAGCAATTAACCTTACCACGTGGGAGATTATAGCTACCTGCGTGACATCCGAGTTCAAGAAAATCAACAATGTGGAATGACTTACTTGGATAATTGATCATTATACAGAAAGAATGAAGTAAGAACAGTCCCTTATACGAATGTGGTTTCCATAGACACGTGTGTCAAGCTTTCGTCCCTGTGCAATACGATGAAAAGTGTAAGAATGAGAAACATTGAAGAAAATAACAAACGAATGAAATCAATAACAGAAGTCAGTCGTGCATTTGTGGTTACAGCAGCAATTGACCTTACCACGTAAAAGATTATAGCTACCTGCGTGTCATCCGAGTCCAAGAAAATCAACAATGTGGAACGGCTTATTCGGATAATTGTTCATTAAACAAAAAAAAGGGAATAAGAACAGTCCCTTATACCAAAGTGGTTTCCTAAGACACGCATGTCAAGCTTTCGTCCCTGTGCAATACGATGAAAAGTATTAAAATGAGAAACATTGAAGAAAATAACAAACGAATGAAATCAACATTAGAAGTCAGTCGTGCATTTGTGGTTACAGCAGCAATTGACCTTACCACGTGGGAGATTATAGCTACCTGCGTGACATCCGAGTCCAAGAAAATCAACAATGTGGAATGGCCTACTTGGATAATTGTTGATTAAACAAAAAAAAGTGGTTTCCTTAGACACGCGTGTCAAGCTTTCGTCCCTGTGCAATACGATAAAAAGTGTTAGAATGAGAAACATAGAAGGAAATAACAAACAAATGAAATCAACAACAGAAGTCAGTCGTGCATTTGTGGTTACAGTAGCAATTGACCTTACCACGTGGGAGATTATAGCTACCTGCGTGTCATCCGAGTTCAAGAAAATCAACAATGTGGAATGGCTTACTTGGATAATTGTTGATTAAACAAAAAAAAGGGAATAAGAACAGTCCCTCATACCAAAGTGGTTTTCTAAGACATGTGTGTCAAGCTTTCGTCCCTGTGCAATACGATGAAAAGTGTTAGAATGAGAAACATAGAAGGAAATAACAAACAAAAGAAATCAACAACAGAAGTCAGTCGTGCATTTGTGGTTACAGCAGCAATTGACCTTTCCACGTGAGAGATTATAGATAGCTGCGTGACATCCTAGTCCAAGAAAATCAACAATGTGGAATGGCTTACTTGGATAATTGTTCATCAAAAAGAAAAAAGGGAAGAAGAGTAGTCCCTCATACCAAAGTGGTTTCCTTAGACACGTGTGTCAAGCTTTCGTCACTGTGCAATACGATGAAAAGTGTTAGAATGAGAAACATTGAAGAAAATAACAAACGAATGAAATCAACAACAGAAGTCAGTCGTGCATTCGTGGTTACAGCAGCAATTGACCTTACCACGTGGGAGATTACAGCTACCTGCGTGACATCCGAGCCCAAGAAAATCAACAATGTGGAACGGCTTACTTGGATAATTGTTCATTAAACAAAAAGAAGGAAATAAGAACAGTCCCTTATACCAAAGTGGTTTCCTTAGACACGCGTGTCAAGCTTTCGTCCCTGTGCAATACGATGAAAAGTGTTAGAATGAGAAACATTGAAGGAAATAACAAACGAATGAAATCAACAACAGAAGTCAGTCGTGCATTCGTGGTTACAGCAGCAATTGACCTTACCACGTGGAAGATTACAGCTACCTGCGTGACATCCGAGCCCAAGATAATCAACAATGTGGAACGGCTTACTTGGATAATTGTTCATTAAACAAAAAGAAGGAAATAAGAACAGTCCCTTATACCAAAGTGGTTTCCTTAGACACGCGTGTCAAGCTTTCGTCCCTGTGCAATACGATGAAAAGTGTTAGAATGAGAAACATTGAAGGAAATAACAAACAAATGAAATCAACAACAGAAGTCAGTCGTGCATTTGTGGTTACAGCAGCAATTGACCTTACCACGTGGGAGATTATAGCTACCGGCGTGACATCCGAGTCCAAGAAAATCAACAATGTGGAATGGCTTACTTGGATAATTGTTGATTGAACAAAAAGAAGGGAATAAGAACAGTCCCTTATACCAAAGTGGTTTCCTTAGACAAGTGTGTCAAGCTTTCGTCCCTGTGCAATACGATGAAAAGTGTTAGAATGAGAAACATTGAAGAAAATAACAAACGAATGAAATCAACAACAGAAGTCAGTCGTGCATTTGTGATTACAGCAGCAATTGACCTCACCACGTGGGAGATTATAGCTACCTGCGTGACATCCGAGTCCAAGAAAATCAACAATGTGGAATGGCTTGGATAATTGTTCATTAAACAAAAAGAAGGGAATAAGAACAGTCCCTTATACCAAAGTGGTTTCCTTAGACACGCGTGTCAAGCTTTCGTCCCTGTGCAATACGATGGAAAGTGTTAGAATGAGAAACATTGAAGAAAATAACAAACGAATGAAATCAATAACAGAAGTCAGTCGTGCATTTGTGGTTACAGCAGCAATTGACCTTACCACGTAAAAGATTATAGCTACCTGCGTGTCATCCGAGTCCAAGAAAATCAACAATGTGGAACGGCTTACTTGGATAATTGTTCATTAAACAAAAAGAAGGGAATAAGAACAGTCCCTTATACCAAAGTGGTTTCCTTAGACACGTGTGTCAAGCTTTCGTCCCTGTGCAATACGATGAAAAGTGTTAGAATGAGAAACATTGAAGGAAATAACAAACAAATGAAATCAACAACAGAAGTCAGTCGTGCATTTGTGGTTACAGCAGCAATTGACCTCACCACGTGGGAGATTATAGCTACCTGCGTGACATCCGAGTCCAAGAAAATCAACAATGTGGAATGGCTTACTTGGATAATTGTTCATTAAACAAAAAGAAGGGAATAAGAACAGTCCCTTATACCAAAGTGGTTTCCTTAGACACGCGTGTCAAGCTTTCGTCCCTGTGCAATACGATGAAAAGTGTTAGAATGAGAATCATTGAAGAAAATAACAAACGAATGAAATCAACAACAGAAGTCAGTCGTGCATTCGTGGTTACAGCAGCAATTGACCTTACCACGTGGGAGATTACAGCTACCTGCGTGACATCCGAGCCCAAGAAAATCAACAATGTGGAACGGCTTACTTGGATAATTGTTCATTAAACAAAAAGAAGGGAATAAGAACAGTCCCTTATACCAAAGTGTTTTCCTTAGACACGCGTGTCAAGCTTTCGTCCCTGTGCAATACGATGAAAAGTGTTAGAATGAGAAACATTAAAGGAAATAACAAACAAATGAAATCAACAACAGAAGTCAGTCGTGCATTTGTGGTTACAGCAGCAATTGATCTTACCACGTAAAAGATAATAGCTACCTGCGTGTCATCCGAGTCCAAGAAAATCAACAATGTGGAATGGCTTACTTGGATAATTGATCATTATACAGAAAGAAGGGAATAAGAACAGTCCCTTATACCAATGTGGTTTCCATAGACACGTGTGTCAAGCTTTCGTCCCTGTGCAATACGATGAGAAGTGTTAGAATGGGAAACATTGAAGGAAATAACAAACAAATCAAATCAACAACAGAAGTCAGTCGTGCATTTGTGATTACAGCAGCAATTGACCTTACCACGTGGGAGATTCTAGCTACCTGCATGACATCCGAGTCCAAGAAAATCAACAATGTGGAATGGCTTAATTGGATAATTGATCATTATACAGAAAGAATGAAGTAAGAACAGTCCCTTATACCAAAGTTGTTTTCCGTAGACACGTGTGTCAAGCTTTCGTCCCTGTGCATTACGATGAAAAGTGTTAGAATGAGAAACATTGAAGAAAATAACAAACGAATGAAATCAACAACAGAAGTCAGTCGTGCATTTGTGGTTACAGCAGCAATTGACCTTACCACGTGGGAGATTATAGCTACCTGCGTGACATCCGAGTCCAAGAAAATCAACAATGTGTAACGGCTTACTTGGATAATTGTTCATTAAACAAAAAGAATTGAATAAGAACAGTCCCTTATACCAAAGTGGTTTCCATAGACACGTGTGTCAAGCTTTCGTCCCTGTGCAATACGATGAGAAGTGTTAGAATGGGAAACATTGAAGGAAATAACAAACAAATGAAATCAACAACAGAAGTCAGTCGAGCATTTGTGGTTACAGCAGCAATTGACCTTACCACGTGGGAGATTATAGCTACCTGCGTGACATTCGATTCCAAGAAAATCAACAATGTGGAATGGCTTACTTGGATAATTGTTGATTGAACAAAACGAAGGGAATAAGAACAGTCCCTTATACCAAAGTGGTTTCCTTAGACACGCGTGTCAAGCTTTCGTCCCTGTGCAATACGATGAAAAGTGTTAGAATGAGAAACATAGAAGGAAATAACAAACAAATGAAATCAACAACAGAAGTCAGTCGTGCATTTGTGGTTGCAGCAGCAATTGACCTTACCACGTGGGAGATTATAGCTACCTGCGTGACATCCGAGTCCAAGATAATCAACAATGTGGAATGGCCTACTTGGATAATTGTTGATTAAACAAAAAAAAGAGAATAAGAACAGTCCCTTATACCAAAGTGGTTTCCTTAGACACGTGTGTCAAGCTTTCGTCCCTGTGCAATACGATGAGAAGTGTTAGAATGAGAAACATTGAAGGAAATAACAAACAAATGAAATCAACATTAGAAGTCAGTCGTGCATTTGTGGTTACAGCAGCAATTGACCTTACCACGTGGAAGATTATAGCTACCTGCGTGACATCCGAGTCCAAGAAAATCAACAATGTGGAATGGCCTACTTGGATAATTGTTGATTAAACAAAAAAAAAATAAGAACAGTCCCTTATACCAAAGTGGTTTCCTTAGACACGTGTGTCAAGCTTTCGTCCCTGTGCAATACGATGAAAAGTAATAGAATGAGAAACATAGAAGGAAATAACAAACAAATGAAATCAACAACAGAAGTCAGTCGTGCATTTGTGATTACAGCAGCAATTGACCTTACCACGTGGGAGCTTATAGCTACCTGCGTGACATCCGAGTCCAAGAAAATCAACAATGTGGAATGGCTTACTTGGATAATTGTTGATTGAACAAAAAGAAGGAAATAAGAACAGTCCCTCATACCAAAGTGGTTTTCTTAGACACGTGTGTCAAGCTTTCGTCCCTGTGCAATACGATGAAAAGTGTTAGAATGAGAAACATTGAAGGAAATAACAAACAAATGAAATCAACAACAGAAGTCAGTCGTGCATTTGTGGTTTCAGCAGCAATTGACCTTACCACGTGGGAGATTATAGCTACCTGCGTGACATCCGAGTTCAAGAAAATCAACAATGTGGAATGACTTACTTGGATAATTGATCATTATACAGAAAGAATGAAGTAAGAACAGTCCCTTATACGAATGTGGTTTCCATAGACACGTGTGTCAAGCTTTCGTCCCTGTGCAATACGATGAAAAGTGTAAGAATGAGAAACATAGAAGGAAAAAACAAACGA
This sequence comes from Harmonia axyridis, assembly GCF_914767665.1. NCBI lineage: Eukaryota > Metazoa > Arthropoda > Insecta > Coleoptera > Coccinellidae > Harmonia > Harmonia axyridis. The sequence continues at coordinate 24,510,612 of NC_059508.1, read as the reverse complement.
ATGAAATCAACAACAGAAGTCAGTCGTGCATTTGTGGTTACAGCAGCAATTGACATTACCACGTGGGAGATTCTAGCTACCTGCGTGACATCCGAGTCCAAGAAAATCAACAATGTGGAATGGCTTATTCGGATAATTGTTCATTAAACAAAAAAAAGGGAATAAGAACAGTCCCTTATACCAAAGTGGTTTCCTAAGACACGCATGTCAAGCTTTCGTCCCTGTGCAATACGATGAAAAGTATTAAAATGAGAAACATTGAAGAAAATAACAAACGACTGAAATCAACATTAGAAGTCAGTCGTGCATTTGTGGTTACAGCAGCAATTGACCTTACCACGTGGGAGATTATAGCTACCTGCGTGACATCCGAGTCCAAGAAAGTCAACAATGTGGAATGGCCTACTTGGATAATTGTTGATTAAACAAAAAAAAGTGGTTTCCTTAGACACGCGTGTCAAGCTTTCGTCCCTGTGCAATACGATGAAAAGTGTTAGAATGAGAAACATAGAAGGAAATAACAAACAAATGAAATCAACAACAGAAGTCAGTCGTGCATTTGTGGTTACAGTAGCAATTGACCTTACCACGTGGGAGATTATAGCTACCTGCGTGTCATCCGAGTTCAAGAAAATCAACAATGTGGAATGGCTTACTTGGATAATTGTTGATTAAACAAAAAAAAGGGAATAAGAACAGTCCCTCATACCAAAGTGGTTTTCTCAGACATGTGTGTCAAGCTTTCGTCCCTGTGCAATACGATGAAAAGTGTTAGAATGAGAAACATAGAAGG